>NC_089273.1:815000-1505000 GCF_963678975.1 Dysidea avara
CTCTGCTAAAATTTCTTCATGTCTTAAGCCAAATGATAAAGCACTTAAGGAAATTGAACCATACACACCAGTAGCTGTGATGGATATTGCTCCAGGAGATAGAAGACGTAGATACGAATAAGTAAATTCTAGTTACCACATGCACTACTATGATAATGTATACATGCCAGACCAATTAAGTGTGACCACTGGCATGTTACATATGTGATAAGTATATTGTATAGTGTTATGTATTTTAGGTGAATTGTGAATGTCTGTTAATATTTAGGTACATAAAGGAATTGGAAAAGGGTACTATGCCTAGCATGTTGTACACTTATTCTTCCAAAGGAAGTGTTTTAAATCACAATCTTCTTTGGAGGTTACCAGACAGCTCTAGTCCTCAAGAATTACTCTCATTAAATCAAAAGATAATTTTAAAGTTATCTGAAGACATGCCTGTGTTTCATATGAGGGTTATGAGACGGGAATTCATCAACCACTTTGGTTGTCTCATGAACAGAACTAAGCCATATGTCCTAAGAAATATTTACAGCGAACTAATGAAAGATTGTTGTTCTGCACGAACTCTAGAGGAGAGAGAAGTGGATGCCAGAGTTCAAGAGGTACTCTCAGCAGAAGACCCAGATCTAATCATTGATTTGAGGTATTTTAATCATGGCCTTCCAACAAAGTATGCAGTAGTTTTGGGAAAAATGTACCCAGTATATTTCAGAATACACTGCAGTGCATGAGAGACGTCATGGAGATACCTGTTTTATGGCTAAGGCTATATCTGTTCGTGATCAAGTTTCAAAGCTTTGCCCACCAGATACTGCTATACCATCAGAACCATGAGTAACGTTAAATTTTTGTCCACGAAATCCTCATGCTAAGGTCTCTTTGAACTACCACAGTAAACTGAATGTCAAACATGCAATTCAAAAGCGATTATTTCAAAAAGACCATCCAGATGCACATTGTTGTGCTGCACTCTTTCGCTATCAACGTGAACTAGCTGTGAAATTTCAAGAGAATTCAATCCTTGTTTCCATTGACAATAAGCATAAAATTAAGGTTGGTGAGCCGGGGTACCCTGTGGCTGCTGTTGAGCGAGGAAGACAAGTCATTGTATCAAGAACTGAAACTTTTGCAGTTGGAGACCATGACTTCACAAAATTTTCATTGATACCAAGTGTTATATTGCGAATCGACATTCCTGATAAATTTGAGGGCTCTTGGTAATCAGGCCAGGTACTAGTTGGTTTGAAAGATGCTGTATTTCAGGTCCATTACGGCATGCCACAGAACTACATTCTGTACTTAGACACAGTATTGGCTTCGGTACAGTGCTTTTTATCTACAGTGATGAAGGTCCAGACCACAGGTTAACTTATGTGTCTGTTCAGTTGTCTTTAATAACTTTATTTTTGAATCTGAATCTTGATTTTTTGGTAGCATGCAGAACCGCACCAAATCATTCCTGGAAGAGTCCAGTTGAAAGAGTAATGTCTCTGCTAAACATAGGGCTTCAGTGTGTAGGGATTATGAGATCAAAAATCTCAGATGAGACTGAGGATAAAAATTAAGAACTGCAACATCTTAAAACAGTTAAGAGAAAAGGTTGGATCCAAACAGGGTGAAGTGGCTTTGTTTTTAAAACCATGCACTGATATGTTGAATGATATATTTAAGAGATTGGAATTGAAAAAAAGGGTTTTGAAATATTTGAATCTGCGACTGGAGAAGATTTCTGGTCAGTTCTACTTTCATTGACCATACACTTACCTCTGATACTACTACAAAGAAAGCTCTGAAAAGCAAAGCAGATATATGTGCATTCATTAAGCACTGTTGTTAGATTCGGCACTATTCCTTTCAAGTAATGAAATGTGGAAACACTTCTTGTCTGATTTGTAAACCAGTTCGCCTTGATTTAGACATATTTAAATCACTACACTACTTACCAGATCCAGTTCCTGGTGATGATGGCCATTATAAAGGCTTCGAAGAACTCTATGGGACTATCACAACTGAACAATATAGACCTTCTTTGAGTATTCAACAAGAAAACCTACAAGAGAGATAATTGGATTTATCCCTAGCCAACAGCATGTTTTAAAAATATTGGTGTGTTAGTACAATGTGAGGAATGTGACAAGTGGCGTCTCATCTTTTGTAAGCACAAACTTACACATCAAGAGGTTTCTAATCTTGAGGAAGAGTGTCTATACTTGTGGGGTTTTATTTTCTGATTTGGAGCTCTCTGGAAGACTAAAGAATGTTTGTGTGAAAGATCACAGGTGTACCGATCCAATAGAAAAATTGTACTACTCTTGTGGTTTTGAACCAATTTGTTTTAACTGTGGATGTGGTTTAATCTAGTGTTCCACCGATAATCGGATTGGTATCGTATCGGAGCCGATATTGGGCTTTTCGTATCGATCGGTATCGGTTATTCAGGTATTCTGATACCGATTAATAACCACTCGCGCCAATTGTCATAACCATAACTATCATCATAAATCCTATGCTAGCAAAACGTGAGGTATAACAAGTTGGAAATAGTGTTGAGTATTATCAAGACCTACTATTATTAACTCTTGGTATTATTCTAGCATAAAAGGTGCAGGAATTGCTTTGCTAAACATCAAGCAACTGCTACTTACTATGTTTGCATGAAAAAGATTGAAATACTCTAATAGAACAGTCACTGCACAATAATATATTCTACTAGAACAGTCACACATAGCCAGCTTGAGATGATTGTAAATTGTATAGCAATTATCGGTATCGGAATCTGTATCGGTGAAAATTTGCTTCTAGGTATCGGTATCGGATCGGTAGTTATTTTTCTGTATCGGTGGAACCCTAGTTTAATCTCTACTGGTGATGATTCTACTTTCCTACCACGTGATGAATGTAAGGAATCAGGGGTCAATCCCATCAAAAATTTTACCACCAAAGAAAAGTAAACCCTTTTTTACGTATGTAGTTATATTCAGTTTTATAGTAAACCCTCTTTTACATGTGTAGCTACTTTATGTTCAGTTTTATAGTAAACCCTCTTTCAAGCATGCAGCTACACGTTTTATGACAATAATGAATTTTAATTAAATAATAATAATAACCTCCCGCCCTCCCCTGCTTGATGCTTTTTACAGGACGGGAAACAAGGTATTGATAAATGTTGGCCTAAGAGAAGCACCTCTGTAGTCAATCCAGTCACTACGAAAATACAGACAATTTGTGTGCTCCAACTATCAATTACTGTATTGAGAGTGCACACTTTCACCTATTTTCAGCCCATTACACAGCATTGCAAACAAAGAGCAGTACTAGAAGTTCCTCTCAATCCAGTTACCATGGAAAATAGGGACAATTCCTGTTTACAAACGTAGGGAAGCCATGCATCTCACTACCGTGAATCGACACCTTGGGCTGTCAGCAAAAATAAACGGAGGACAAAGATAAGTCCCTGATGCATACATTGTATGTACTGCTGTATGGCATGCCTTGCAACGAAGCAAAGTCGAACAGTGAAAAAATCAAGCCCACAGCCTCAGCCATTACCTTAAGGAATGAGGTACAGTATAGCACTGTATAATGGGCTGAACATATGTAGCTGAAAGCAAAGTGTAATGGCCGCCTCACTTTCCAGTTAGTAATTCATAACTGGGGCATCCATTCAGACGAAAAGTTTAAAACACATGCCGAATCAAGCCATGCAAATATGAATGGGGTATCCACCTGAGGTGGACCAGTTCAATTCAATGTGACTCACATCAGCATGTAAACAGTTGTGACCTTGTAGTTCAATTTAACTTTAATATACAGAATAAAGGTACGGACAGTTACAGCTAAAATGGCGACTGTAATGATGAAATGAAGTAATTACAGCAAAGTATTTAGGCGACGATACAGAAAGACACCCTCTAGAACTACACTAGGACTCAAAGCAAACATGTACATGTACAAGTCAACAGTTAACTAACTACACAGAGTTGAGAGTAGTCTCCAACACCGAGGCCAACATTTACGCAAGAGTTCATCATGCCTGCTAGCCTGGCAAAATAGAGAGCACAAATCCTCAATCAACAATGTTTAGTTTGATACAATTTATGATTATGGGTTTAAGTTTTTGCACGTTGGAGTGGGCTTGGCCTTTGTAATATAAACGGGGCTGAAAAATTGATCTGGATTGCACTGAAGCGATCCCATCCAGAGTGATCTGCGGTATAAACACATGGAGAGATATTCACTTTCAAATCTACCAGTAATATTGGTATGAATGCCATTAGGCTATGAGGGAAGCCAAACATCAGGTCTTTGGTATTATGTGTTGATGGTTTGGTGGTGACCACAAGTCCTGCCTAACAGTAAACTGTGAGGTTTCAGGCTACACTGTAGAGCCAACCATTACTTGTATCAACTGTGTAGCAGTTAGCAAAATGAATTTAACCTGTTACCAAGATACTGTGAAATACCGGATACCGGGGTATTTTCTCAATACCGGATATACCTGGGCAAAAATACAATACTGTCAGTACTAATCCTAGTACAAAGTATCTTGTGTCACATTCCCACATCTCACCAAACTGTACATTACAACACTTAAACTAGAAAACCGGATTATGATTTAAATAAAACAACAACAATTAAAAACGTACAATACTTAAAGATTAATACACATACATGATTTCAAACAGTGATACAGTATCTCATGATATGTTCATCCAGTCTCTTAGAAATAAAGATATTATTAATTGGCAAGGACAAGAGGAACAACCTGTATTATAACAATAACTACACACATGGCACAAAGAAAGGTACAACACCTCCACCCATAGCACATCACTACACACACAATGTACACAGAACACACAACACTCCCTAGTTTATGTCATCACCATAGACACAGTACAACTCAACACTAACAGTACAAAAGATATGGGACACTACAATAATGTCAACATAGGTCATGGGATAAACAGATTAACACCTTAGTGATATTCATAACAACCAGCTGACTGTATGTGAACACTTCTCTACCATAGTAATACACACAGACAGACAAATGGACAGACAGACACAGTTACATACATTATTGTGTTGCTTGTACATGAAGTGATCTTCTTTCTTCTTAGTAGAGGAAGAAGTGTCTCTGTTTTCAACCTGATACTAGTATTGACTGGCTTGTCACCGAGAAACCTGAATGTGTCCTGTAAAATAGTGTTAACTGTATGTGAAACACTTGAATACATGTTAAATACATCAAGTATATACAAATGGCGACGTAGTCTTATGACAATAACACAGTTTCAACAGTGACTGTTCCATTAGAATAACTCTGCAACACAGCTCTAACAACACACACTCACACACACACACACACAACACACACACAGCCCAAATTGTGAACATACACATTTTTGTTGACTGTAATAAAGCGAGTACAGAGAGGAACCTAAGAAAAAAGAAAATTTTACAGATCAAAAATTCTTTAAAATTTTGCTACTACATATCAACAGACACACAACTTCACACTCTACACAACTCATCACATTATTTCGTTGCTACAATACTGGACCTTGTTAGGCCTTAAAAATTCTGTCACTTCATTACAACATACAAGGAGTGATATTCCTCTGGTATACACTGGACACTTTGATACACTAAGATGTGAGCAGTAATTGTGGGTTTGAGTTTGTGTGTGTTATGATGAGGTGGAGTTATTGAGCTTTATCCGAAATTACGTCACAGACATAAAAATGGCCGCTGTAGTGTGGGGACATTCGTAAAATTTGTATGGGCGACTATGGGAAGAAAATTTTTGAACGGCAATATCTCAGCCAAGAAGGAAGATATCGAACTCTAACTAGCAGGTATGGCTATAAGACATTACAATAAGTGCGTAAAAGCAATTTTCGGTTGATTTTCAAAACAACGCTAGATTCCTATTCTTTCAGCAAATTTATAACCATACTTGCTGGTTAGAGCTCGATATCTTCCGTCTTGGCTGAGATATCGTCGTTCAAAAATTTTCTTCCCATAGTCGCCCATACAAATTTTACGAATGTCCCCACACTACAGCGGCCATTTTATGTCTGTGATGTAATTTCGGATAAGGCTCATTAACAACATGTCATTTGTACCAGAGGAATTTGTTTGTCATTTGTTTTTTTTTTGAAGCAACAAAACTCTTGTAATGTTATGATGTCCAATATTCCCTTTGTGTATATCACACTAGTAGTGTTATGTGTGGTGGTGACGACTTTCACATTAACAGTAACAGTGGTCATCAATGATTACAATACAATTGTTTTTTGTACGATATATTAATTTCAACAGGTAGTATGGCTATGTTTAAAACAAATATTTTTGTTAGTGCTCCGTAGTGTACGTGGTCCTGTCCTACCCCCCTGAGCTTGTCTTATTAAGGAGGTGGTAATATAAGGTTTCACTGTACTAATATTATAGAATACACTAAAACACTTTGTTGTTACAGGCCCACAAGCTGTTGACAAGATACAACAACAAACAATAGTGTCAGTTATACAATCACTCAGGACCACCACTTTGGTCAGGTACCACAATACAACACCTTCACATGACTACATTCAACCATAGATATACGACTCTTAATAGGGATTGGAAATGGCGTCACACACCCAGTATACTACTTGTACATTTGACATCACCAGGTAGATACAAGGCACATTTCACTTGCTACCGCTTTGAAGAGCATGAGAAGACTAACATTTCTTTCTTATTGTAGACTATTACTGTAGGTTTTGTATAATATGAAAGTTCTGTAAGGTTGAATGCAGAGGAGGTTGGACACGCTTTAAGCGCCACCAAATATTATTGCCGTTAATTGCATTCTTTTAATTGGTACTTCACGTGACCCTCAATAGTCTCAATACAAAAAAATACAAATGGTGGGGTACACTTGATAATCAAATCACTCTTCACGTAAGCTTCATGAAGAAATACTTTGTTTTATTAAAGCACTTAGAACTTGGATGAAATAGCTAAACCACTTTTTCGCTTGCATAACTTTGCCTGACTAATCTCATATGTATTTGTAGACAGAAATCACGACGTCTCACTGAATTGTATCGAGACAACCCTTACTTCACTTCATAAAACAGACTTTTGTAAAATTTGTTTTAGTGGTGCTTAAGGGTAAGCTGCTTTGGTGGAAGCCATTGAGTGGCCTTTTCCACAAAAGAAACTTGTTATATCGTGCTATTTTGTTATCGTCTCTACACCAAGGTACCTGTAGCCTCTACACACACTTCCTGGTATCAATGATACGTGGCTTTTTAGAACACTTTTGGCCATTAGAATTGAACAGAACGGTTTGTAAGTCATACCCCTGGTTTAAACGCTGCATATTCCTTAGTTACAACATTGCTTGGTGCTGTAATACCCTCATGTTTCTGTTCTTTAACTTTGCACGGTTGTTGTGTAGCACAACTATTTGTCTATCAAGCATTAATCTAATGCCCAAACCATTGAACAAAGCTAGTAATACTGTGACACACTTTGTTAACGGGTCCTAACCCCTCTCACAAAACCTGCAAAACTCTCATCAATGGCCAATAATTTAGTATGTGGTACAAATTACAGGAACCACATGCCCATTCAAAACACGGCTATTTTAGGCACATGACGCCATTTCCACTCCCTTTTAAGAGTCGTATATCTATGATTCAACATGTATACTTCATGAACAGTACATAATGCATAGACCAGTAACACCATAACATTGTGATCAGCAATACTACCATATTTAGCTTGAATAACATTTAAGGCTTGTGAGCAGCAATTTGTAACCTCAGTTGGTATAGTGACTAAACCTTATCCTCTAGTTTGCCAACCTACATACTTAGTAATCTGGAGTGAGTAAGTTAGCCTAGCTCACATCCAAATAAGGTGATGAGTTATGCAGAGAGAGTGCCCATATATGGTTTTGTTAAGTAAGCAATGCGCAATATCTAGCCATATCTAGCCGTATCGCTGCCTACTCACAAGTGATACAGCAATCACAGCTTAGCCACCATTTGACTTGTAAAATCACTCCTCAACTGGTAAAAATATGTGACCGGATCTGCGAAAACCCGACAGAATTGCACAAGCCTAAATTTCCAGTATAAAGCATTGAATACAATGGGTAAACTTGTAAAATCACTTCTCAACTGGTAAAAATATGTGACCGGATCTGCGAAAACCCGACAGAATTGCACAAGCCTAAATTTCCAGTATAAAGCATTGAATACAATGGGTAAAATACTTGCATATTATTGAAAAATTCCGTAAATTTTTTAAACGCCTCTTTCTTAGTGAAGGAAGGGAGTAACAATAAAACCATGGATATCATCGTATTCGCCTGCTAAAGAGGAGTTGGAAAATCTTTGTTTCGTTGCAGTAGACCCAAGGATACAGAAGTTATGAGCGTTTGTTTACGTCATGTCAAAGCGATTGTACGCAATCGATTTTTTTTCACGAATTCTGCCTTTGTATGCAGTGAAGATGGGTGAGTAAAGGAAAAACCTACCCAGAAATTGATTCTTCTATTCATGGTGAACACAATGGTGAAAATTGTAGCTCCGTACCTCGATTCGTTGGTAATTTACAACCATTTTTGTAGGCGCTTGTAATTTATTTTCCCTATACTTGCTGTACAAATTGATTTTTCTGTTGTTGCTACTTTGTAGGGCTGTAACTCCTAAAGCTATTGGCATATTAGGCTGAAATTTTGCCAGAGGGTACACTTGGCTAGGTAGATTATAAATATTTACTAAACGGGAATTTGAAAAATGTGCAATTGTGTTGGGTTTTTGCAGATCCGGTCACATATTTAATTTTACCGACCTACTGACCCTATACTTGGCTGAATTTGGCCCAAGAAACAAAACATTTAGTTGAAGTAGCCTAGTTACAGGTTGTACATCTTGCAGAACATCCATGGTTACAAAGGATTGATGGGGTAAAGCACTACCACTATTGACAAAACTGTCTGTATGGTTCATCTCAATTCCTACAATATAATACAAAATAAAAGTAGTTCTCAATATAGAACTAAAGAATTAATTCTACATAACAATATAGTTTTATATTCACAGGTCAAACACTGATCAACACTTCAAATAACAGATCAAGGTGAAACGTTGCTCATTCAAGACTACAAGGACTTTGACAGTGGTAGTAAAGCAACCTATAGCTCATATCACTACCTTGTATTGTATATAGTGTACTTCCCCAACAAATGTATTGGTCTGTTTACATGCCGGGACTATAAGAAAATAAAAAAACTAATACTAAACATCTGAGTGACATGTTACTGTACATTAGACTTTAAATTGACCAGCTACTGTAAGTGATTTAGGCCACAATTTGGTGATCTTCTTGTTTCTCATGAGTATCCACATGTATTTTCACTGCCACAGGTATTTCCGCATTATTACAGATTAATCATTATTTGTCTGAACAACAAAATATTGAGGTTAGTTTTCAAGATTGCCACACTTGTACAGCAGCTAGCTACTGTACCTCATGTACTGTACAAGCAATGTTTATTGGAGTGTCAGATTTGTATGGTGAGCCCTTCATCATTATAATGTTTACAGAATTTTGCAAGCAAAAAGTGTCAAACAGTGCCACTGTGCTTGTTAGTGGAGCTGACAGTACATCAGAAATTGTCCAGTATCTTGTCATAGCCTAGCAATTGTGGCATGTGGTGTGATAATGACCCACCCGCCCGCACACCAGCCTCGCACCTGCCTGTACTCCACTTTTTAAATCTTCTGATGAGAAACTGAAAATCATTAAATAGTTGCCTTATGAACGAGAGTAGTCTCGCGTGACCAGACCACTTTTTCTCTTTATCACTGGGTACGGAGAAACAATGACAAAGTGAAAAAAAAAGTGGTCCGCGGTTTGAGACTACTCCAGGTGGGCTAACAAAACATATTTAACAGACCAATTGGAGGATTATACATCCCGTACAAACACATCACAAACACTTACTACACGCGATCACTTTTGGTATCGTTCCTACTCTCGCTCCTTATGCTGCGTTCCTGTTAATAACCATTTTGCCTGCTTCACTTCCCCACGAGTATCCACCAGTCATCGTATACCCTCCGTATATTACCTACACCAGTCGCGTGATTTTGGTAGTGGTTGTCCTTGCCGATAGCTGATAGTCACTCTATAACAGGTGTTTGTGTGTGTTGTGTAGTATATTATTGATTCTTGTTCGTGTTCGTGTTGTGTCCTCGGGCGAGGCCACTTAGCAACGCACAATTTCCGGTCCTGACATGCTATCTATGCAGATAGGTAGCTATACCGTGGGTAGCTAATGCGCCTATCAATTGTAACCCCCAGTACCCCCAGTACGGGATCCATAGGGGGTTTATACGGGGGTTCACCTACAAAGTTACCCCCAGTAGTGGGGCTTTTGACACTAGCATTTTATAACAATCCAATTGTGTAACTAGCTATGTTTAGTTAAATCACATGACGTTGACCCGTAGCCAGCGAACCGGCGTTGATCATGGAGTGGGGGAATACCTCGGGGGAATATAGGTGGTAGGTAGGGGATTAGACAAACACTTAGGCCCCAGTAGTGGGGTTATTGCTCTTGCAGGGTGTCAAATCCCCACCTTGTCCCCACATTGCCCGTACTGGGAGGGGGTAGGGGCCCGGGTAGGGGCCTAACCGGCATTGATAGGTGCATAACAGCTAGTAAAAGATCAGTATACTCGGGAATTTAATCACGTTGCACTTGTCTTATGAAATAATCAGATAATTATAGTGAGTAGTGACTATTTAATAGCAGGCACCGGGTGTCTCAGTGGCCCAGATTTTAAGTTGAGAGCCCTGAATGTCTTAATATTTAAATCAGAGAAAGAGCTGACAATGTTGTTGTCTAGCTTGTACAGTGAAGCACACAGTAGCATGATAGCTCTTATACACATATGTAGCTGTTTTGTAATACCAGTACAGGCCAGTGGCGGATCTAGGAATTTTCAGAGTGGGTTCCAGGTTCAGGAAGTTCAGTTTCAATAACTGTGATCCCAGCCTTGAGAAGTGCATAGCTAGTCCAGCTGGGGTGAATGTTAACTCAGTCTAGATAGCTCAGTGGCCTGGTGACTATACTTAGATCTATAAAATAGCTAGCAATGAATCAGTAAAAATCACTCTACAACATTGTTTCATACTTGAATCTGGCCTTCGCAGAAAGTTTTGTCTATGCTTGTACTCATTAAAACGACAATTACTTTTAGAGGCCCTTAACACGCTTAAATGTTGTAATAGCTTTTTCACTGATTTCAAAGGCAAAAATACGATGTTTGGCCAGTAATAAAAGGTCCCAATGTAATACACAGCAGTGTTGGGCAAGTTACTTTGTAAAAGTAACTAGTTACATATTACTTGCAACTGAACTATTTAGTTACAGTTACATATTACCCATAAAATAAAGTAACTGTAATAATATTACATATTATATTACTTTGTGTCCACAGCCTTAAGCTGTCACGTGTGAAACTACCACCTTATCACGTGACATGATTGCGCTGTTGGACAATATGCAAATTTTGGTTATAAGTAAGAAGCTGGTGAATAAGCTTCATTCAGTAGGCCTTGTTACTTCGCTGTGGCTAGGCATTACTCAGAGGATAACTAACGAGATTAGTAACTTCGTTACTTGTAGTAATAATATTACGTAATATTAGACTCGTTACAGTAACTATATTACTTAGGTAACGCGTTACATTTGTAAGTAAAGTAGCTTGCATTATATTACCTGTTTTTATAGCGTATTTCGTTATATTACTTTGTTACCACAAAAGTAATAATATTACGTAACGCGTTACATAAGTAGCGCGTTACTCCCAACACTGGTAATACACTATGTATAACTGTTGGTGATTTATCACCCACACGAATCGTATATAAATTTGGGGCGCATGCACCATTTTCAGAGGGGGTTTCAGCTGAAACCATTACACCCCCCTGTATCCGCCACTACAAGCTGATCATGACCTGTCCAGTGGTTATAACAGTGGACATACTACACATTCCTTTCTGTGTTATGTGATGTGTAGGAGTATTATAGGTTAGGTCTACTCTAATGAATAAGTGTATGTGAACTATCTCATCTACTGATCACATGCTCCACAAGAAGAAACATTACCTTAAAGATTATAGCTATAATTCCCTTTATATGTTTTTCACTATTAACCCTTAAAGCCACATAAAACTTTACAAAAAAATACATGCACCACATCCACATAAGCCGCTATAGTGGACATTGATATTGATCGATTGATAACTCATATACGGAAGGTCACACATACTTGTAAATAAGATGTTTGAAATGCTGACATCACAAATAATAAAATGGTGTCAAAGTTTTACTGATTCTAATACTACATTGCCAACTTATGCTGGTTGAAACACAGGAGTGTAAATCTGCATAATGTTTTAGAGAAGAAGATATACAGTATCTTTGAGGTTTGTAAACACTGTGGGCTCTAGTGTTGTAAAATGTGTCCATCGATCTACAAGTTGATATGGTCCAGTGTCACTTTCAGCAAGTCCCTCAAGATTAGTGTGAAACGTTTGGGTGAGCTGATGGCGATTCTTGCCGATTGAGGATAGATTTTTAACTGAAACCAGACAAAGAAGACCATGAAACACATGGAGAAACAGTACTAACTGTTTTATTATTGATAATCCCTAAAGCAGACCCCATATTTTGCTTTCAAGAACTCCTCTGCCTGGTAGTAGCTAATACTGCCCATTGTCTCATTACTGCATGTTGGAATCTGATTGGCATGCAATGTAGGGATTTAGTTCATATTGACAAAATCTGCATTTACATAGAGATGAAAGAGATTTATTCATGATTAGCATTATGATTATAGAATCATTTTAGTAAACCCGCCATCCTCCCTCCTACCCCCAATCAGTGCCTGTTACTGTTATAGGACTGTACCAATACCACATTTTACATCCGGTACCGATATCCAATATTTATTGTCTATTTCCAGTACAGGTTTTTTATGTCATATAACACAGCCGATACTTAAAGTTGAACTGATATGCATTACAGCATAAGAATATGTAGGATGATCACTATGGCTGTGTTAACAGTATAAGTATAGTTATCTTGATGAAAACTGTAAGAAATGCAATAGAAATTTTTTTAAAAAAAAGTACATATTACCCTAAAGGAAGAAAGTTAGGTTGTACTAAAGGCACTTTTGGATTTGATTATACTTAACCAGTATAGCCAAGGCACCATGAAGGTATTGTGAGGCTGGTCTCTGATTTATTTTATTTTTTATTTGTGACTCTTACAGTACTACTATATTGTACAATAAACAGTCACACTAGTTACACTGCTCTAGTCAGGTAGAATAATGGAGGACGATTGCTAAATTATTTAACCAATTACTGAAAGACATGCAGTATACAGTAGTTCCAACTGGTTGGAAACAGTCTCTTATAGTTCACTGTGGGTGATGATTGTGACGACGTGAACAATTATAGGCCCATATCTGTGATTCCTGTCCTTGTCAAAGCATTAGAAAAGATTGTGTCAATTCAGTTTAGTTGATACTTGGAGCAAAACAAATTACTTCATCCTCACCAAGGTGTGGAAAATCAGCAGAGGACATCTTGCTTCATGCTGTACATCATATAGAGGAGGGAAAGTAGTGTGTGCTGCTTTTCTTGACCTTTGTAAAGCATTTGACTCCCTTGACCACTGTTTACTATTGGAAAGCATCAACAAATCTTGGTGTTACACCTTCTGTACTATCTTGGTTTCAAAACTATTTAACTGATAGAGATCATAGGTGCTGTTATAAGTCTTCAGAATGGAAAGAAATGAAAGGTGGGATTCCTCAAGGCAATGTACTGGGACCATTGTTATTCTTGATATATATGAATGATCTACCTTTACAGGTTACTGATATGGGCCAGTATGTTGATGATACAAGATTTATTTGTAGTGGAACTACTCCTTCCATTACAGCAGCTATCATGAACACACAGTTACATCTGATACATAACTGTATCTGTAAAATGAGATTAAACTGGCAAAATGTGTCACGTAGTTCAAATTTGGTTCTAAAAAGTTTTCATCATATCAGTAGTAGATAATTCTAACCTGAAATCAGTACATAAACCAAAGTACTTATGTGTGTTGTTTTTGACTGTATGTTATCATGAACCTACCATGTATCTCAAGTTTGTAAGAAAATGTCATACTATCATTTTAGTTGTCACAAACATTGTCTGAATGCTGACCTACTATATGTAGTTACTGTTAGATGTATTAGTCTTATCTCACTTGTATTATGTCCTTCCTGTGAGGGGTCCTCCACTTTGTCAGCAGTCCTTGTATTGGCTGGAACGTATACAAAACAGGACAGTGTGGTTGTGCAAGCAACTATCTAATGTACATACTTATGTATCCCAGTACTGACCATAACAGTCCTCTTGTCTAATGTTTCACCAATATCAACAAGTCAAATGTATTCCTTTGTTACCTTTGATTCAGTTGATCACTGCCATTCTCAGTATAATACTAGGACAAATGATCATTTCACTGATTCACAGAGGCTACACCTTCAGGTTTACTGCTTCTCACTGGTGGCATACGATACCATCTTCCTTCCATCTTACTATCAAAGACCTCCATTACCAATGATCCTGCCATGATAATATCATGCTTATCTACTTAATGACTTGTAATAATTAGCTTGTGTTTGTAGTCTGTTTTGTAATTGTATTTTATATACATAGTATGTCCAGTTGTTCTCACTTGTAGCTTTATATTTGTTCAGCTAATATCTGTACTGTATATCTTTAGTGTAGTTGTATGTTGTTACTCTTGCAAGGAAGATTGGCCCTGGCTGATTACATGGAGTTTAAACTATAATAAGTCAAATTGATATGAAATACTTTAGTACAACAACCAGCTGAGAGAAGAAAGAATGTTTACAGCTGAAATATCAATGTTAATGGTCTAATAATAATAATAATAATTGATTGACATTTTACTGACAAATAATATGACCTAATTGTGATAAAACTGTTGACGTATGCAGATCAATAGATTGTGAGATATGTAAATAATTATAAACATTTCAATTTTAGCGAAGTAAAAAACTACGAGTTTGAAATTTAGACCACCCAACCATTGTCTTTAGCCCACAGCAAACTAGTTATTGATATAACCATGATTTTCCATGATAGTATCTGTAACACAGGCATACCATTATGTGTGTTAGGAGGGCAATTCCCTATATGCCTAAATACCAGCTCTAAAGATTACAGTACCTGTAATATTCTATTTGAAAAGATTACATCTAGACAGCTCTCCAAAGTGTCTATGCCTCTAGTATCTTGCCAGTGACAGTTCAAGGAGCCAGAGCATTCCCAGTGACTGGCACACATCTCTATAAATCCACTCATGAAAAGCAGTCCAAATAACTCAGTGGTATGGCTGTGGTGTGAATGTGTAGTGTATTGGTATGGCCATCCATTCATGGTGAAAAGTCAAGTTCAATTGTGTGTTGTGTGGATCAAAGATTTTAATCACAATTTATATTATGTTATATCATTATCTTGAGGATAATATTCATTTAATATTCATTTATCTTGAGGATAAATCAGTACATAAACAACAGTACTTGTGTGTGTTGTTTTTGACTGTATGTTATCATGAACCTACCATGTATCTCAAGTTTGTAAGAAAATGTCATACTATCATTTTAGTTGTCACAAACATTATCCGAATGCTGACCTGCTCATATCAAAAGATTTTGTACAGAACGCAAGACACTTCAATCTCCGTGACATTTCTGGATTTTTTTTGCTACACAAGAATGGCTACCAGGTCACACCGTTTCATCCCTAAGAGAGATTATCGTGAATTACGTAGCTGTGCCGAGTAGGTCTATAGTATCATGTCCGTTGTCATTTAGTAAAAGCAATGGAAGAAGTGATGACAGTTCATCCGAGAAACTTACTGTTTGAGAGTAATAGAAGCCGATAGTGAACGTGGCCATGTTAAAGTTCGATACACAGGCTATGGAGCTGAGTGGGATGAATGGAGGTCTCTTGACTATATTGTGGAGCTGCATAATAGAAATTCGTCTAGTTCAGATGAAGCTACTACTACCACCCCAGTACCATCTGAAGGTCGGTTTTGTTTTTATAATGAACTGAGGAACAACATAAAGTCAATGTTGGTCGCCAAGAGGAAGGATGACCCAGTTTGCACCATAGTCATGACTTTTGACAAGGTTTATTTTGTATGACTTATAAGGCGTGGTGTAAAGACCAATGGGAGGCGAAATAGAGATGTGTACCAGTTGAGCAGCTTGTCAAAGCTGGATGATGTCTTGGGAGAAAGGTGGTATGTACACAGGCTTAATGCTAATGGAGACTTTTGTTATGTCCAGCCAAACACAGTGAAACACTACTTTAAAAATGCAAAACAAAAGGTTGACTATCAGATGCAAGCAGATAGGTTACCACTCAAGTATGTATTTGGTGGGAATTCTCAACTTGTCTTTCATTTCATCCGTGGTGATGGTACTATAGCAGACTGGGATCATGTACTTAAGTCATGCCAGTGACTTCATAATTTTGACTTAATTGTATTACAACTGTACAAGTGATAATATAAAACATGTAATACTGTATGTACAATCAAGCACTATCATTGTTTTGGGAACATGTTCGATGGTTGTGATTAGACTGTTGACATATTCCACATAACTGAACTCTTTTTGAACGAATGCAATCGGGATTAAAGGTTAGTTCTTCAATGTGATTTAGTTTAAGCAGAAGTTGATGTAAGGAACTGATGTCACGATGGTTTGTAGATCTAAAGTAACTTTTTGTTATGTTGTCATTTAATTTTTCTAACCCTTGTTGACTAAATGGGGTGATGCTCCATAAAGCTTCAGAAATTCAGGGATGTGACTTACTAACACATGTAGGTATGGAGTAACATTCTCAGTCTGGTAAACGGAGGTAAAAAGTGACATCCACTGAATCAAATCATGTTTAAGATTGCTTAACTGAGTACTAGTTAAAGTTGTGGGTAATTGAAGTGTTTTGTAAATGTTGTAAAATTGTTCCCAAATCTTTTTTTACATCAGTAACTTTTGGCAAATTTGGAAATAAATCACTGAAGTCAATATTGTTGAATGCTCAAACTTTCTCAGGGCCAGTTAAGTCCCTCCATTTCAATACTTTAGACTCCTTATCTTGATACGTGTGAAAGGATACTTTGCAATCCTCATTCAAAAACTTGATGTACTTGTCAAAATGTAATGTATTTTTATTGATGCCATCTAGACGTCTCAACTCCACAATAAGCAAATTAGTCAGAATATCTGACACCCTCAGAAATAAATATAATATATCGGGAACCACATAGTCTATCGGTATGGATGGAAATAAAGACTGCCGAATACAACCACACTTTTCTTCATTGTGCTTTTTTGTTTTATGCAATAATGAACCTTTTGCTGATACTTGCAATTGTCCTAGCTCCGTCATCCTAATTTTGCACAGACCAAACTTTAGTCATATCATGTCTGTCTTCGGAGGGACACTTACACCATATGCAAGAAAATCTGGTGTTAGCAGCTTCAATACCTGTGGTTATGGCTAAGTATTTTAAATCTGCGGTAAAGACCCATTCAATTGCAAATTGATGAGCACCTACTTTTATTGACTATGTCTGTTGAATTTCATCTGAAATTTTCACTAAAGATTCTGCTAAAGTGTCATAATTTTCTGTTGTATTTAGAATTGCAACAGTGCGATTTCCACTGGGGAAAATTGGAGAAGCAACTTCTCTAAGAATTGTAAATGCAATTACAACACAATGCATACTTTGACTGACGCGAGTGCCATCACCTGTGATTTTTACTCGAACAACTGAATTTTCTGTAAATGAATGGTCACTTTCTACCAAGTGAGAAGTCACCTTACATATCCGTTTTCTTATGGACTGTTGGACTCCCAAACCTCTTCCTGGTGTAGGGCAGATGGAGCTCTTCTTATCTAGTTTCTTAGCTTCTTTGATAATAGAGCTAGAGCTTGGAAGAGAGGGATTTGCCATGGTATGTCTCATTAGAAATTTTGTACCGTTCAGAGTGTCATCTGTACAACGCTATTTTCAGTCGCTTCTTTTTCTTTAACCACCTGAGTTGCTTTTCCATTTCTGTCAACAGTCATAGTTTCTCCAGTGGTCTTATTCATGAAGCTTACTTTAGTAGGTGTAAAATGATTATCTTCTGCAAATGACAGTGCTGCCTTTACATCATTGGTAAACTGTTTCTTATTTACTCTTTTGTACTGAGGGGTATACTCTTCCCAGCTTTTGTAATTTTAGGAGTACGAGTGTCTCCACTCCGAACTATTTTTGCTGCAAGCTTTTTGTTAGATTTTCTAACACATTTTAATTCATTTGAAATATCCTTTAATTTATGATTGGCTTCTTTGAATTTATCATTGGCTTCTTTGAATTTATCATTGGCTTCTTTGAATTTATGATTGGCTTCTTTGAATTTATCATTGGCTTCTTTGAATTTATCATTGGCTTCTTTGACTTTTTCTTCTAGTTTGGCAAACTTCTGATGAAATGACTGAGCAACCAGGTGGTCAGGGTTTCGCTTCCTATTGGTTGGAATAATTTCAGTATCCTTTAACTCGAGTAACCATTTTGTTTCTTTCCAATTGTCTAACAATTTAGCATGGCCAGTTTCTCCTACTGATTGAATAGCTTTTCCCATTTTTGCTAATTTAGATGTAAACAAAGCTCTCAACCTGTCTGTTATCATCACATCACAATGGTAATGGTTGAAAAGTTTCACAATCACCCTTTCAATCAATAGTTGCTTATCACTTAACTTCTGCTTACTGCATAATTTTGCCTCAGAATCATCTGATAGGTCACACTGAGGAAGACCATATTTATTTGGATGGCTAATACTGTACAGATAGTGGCTATAAAAAACAAAACAGAGTCATAATAAAGTCACACAAAACAAAATAAATAATTTATAGAACCATTAATATAGCTAGTGCATAGACAATAAGAGGAAACGCCTACTGCCCTAAATAAAATCAGGACTGAGATAAACGCTCTGCAGCAGTTATCTTACGTACAAAACTACCCTGATAAAATTGCCATTGAAGTAGGAACGCTAAAATAACCCACTTACTTGTCAATGTTCAATGAGCAAACTTCTGTGGAGTGTAGCGGACTGTATGTTGACTTACATAACGAAAAAGCAGACATTATCGCTCAGCATAAAGAAAAGTCTTCATAACTAAGATACGCTTCAGACATCAATAGTCGTAATTCCTGCTGTATTTACTGTTAGTCTCATTCGTAACAAAATATTTTCATCAATAAAGGGAGATTGTTGAAACCCACAATTGAAATTTGTATTGTAATGGCTGACACTTGTAACGAGAACTAAGCAAAAAGCGGATATTACAGATACGAGTATTGCTTTTATTCCAATGTACACATGACATAAAGATGTTTGTGAGTTAGTGTCCAGTTGTTTTGTGTAAAAATATATTATACAGAATTTGCTATTTAGTGCCAGAAACGAAAAAACTATTACAGCCTAGGCTTAGGTTGATTTGATTTTTTGTTTAAACTCATGATGTTCGGCATAGCTGTTCTTCCACATCAGAGTACACATGCAAATACACAAGTACAAAACTGAAAAACATACAAGACATGACACATACAAAGCAGTACATTTAAATAATACACAAATTAACTACGTATTATTAGTCATACAATTGGTCTTCGTTAAAGTGACAATAGGAAATAGTGACATTACATTTTACGAATAATAGATGGGAGTGTCCCTTTACATGTAATGTACAAAAGATCTATTTGGGTGTTTTGATATGGCTTCGGGTAAGGGTAGAGGGTGGGGCGACTTAGCAACGCACTAATGGTCTGGACTTGTTTAAAGGACCACTGCTCCACCCAGACGATCTATGCAGAGAGGGTATTATTAAAAGATCAGTACAAGAGTAAAGTATGATAGAATCACATTGATCACTATCTCATTACTTTGTCTGATGTAGTGATTATGTCATCATAATTTTGGGAAGCTATCAGTGCTATAAGTGTGGTTTTGAAAACTGTAAGAAAATGTGCACAGTTCGTTAAATATGAGATACTCTAATAGAGCAGTCAGAAATTCTAACAAGTGCAAAGAAAAATATTGATATGAAATGCAATAATAATTTGTCATGTTGTGCAGTATTTTTGGCATGTGCATTGCACGTTTTAACTAAAATTCTTGAAAATCATCCTATTATGCTGGCATAATGCTTGATGCTTTTGCTAGCCTATTATGCTCGAAATTATGCCGGAATAATTGGCACAAGCCTAATGGACATTTAATCCCTAGTTCAATTATGGGTATAGGGGCTAGCAGACAACCTCCCTTGTTTCACTACTTCTATCCCTAATCAAACCGAAGTTTCTGTTTCCTTATACTGTACTTGTTAATGTAAGTATCTGTTTTGATTACATGTAGGTCTACCAGAATTTCGGCACTGCTAAAAAAACAAAAAACCATAAACAAAAGAGCAGTAAAGGTTTCCAGATTTTTCTTACACTTAAGTATATGTACAAACACTACATTTCATTATAGTTAGAATAACACAAGACAACAGGTTGGTGACCAGGTAATATTCATAACAACATGTTAGGCTAGGTACCAACATTAGTTACCATGGTAAGACACACATACAACAACTAGACAGACCATCGGGTAAGTAGAATTGGGGGGAAAGTGGAAATGACCAATGGAAAATGCTTGACAAAAGCCACCATGATTACATACAGGTTGGATTTGCAGTACAACGCTTCTCTGCAACATTGTCTAATCCTTCTGCTAAAACAATCAAAATACACACACTAATATAGCTCATAAGGTAACTATTTGAAAATCATCAAATAGTTACCTTATGAACGAGATTACTTAGTCTTGCGTGGCCAGATCACCTTTTACTCTATATCATTGGTTGGGAAAAACAATGAAAAAGAGAGGTCTGGCCAAGCGCATGAAGCGAGACTATATAGAAACTACTATGGGTGGAAACATAACAGACCAACAGGGTGGATTATACATCCCGTACAAACACATCATAAACACTTACTACACATGCTCACTGATAATTTCTTTTGGTATCGCTCCTGCTCTCTCCTGTTCACCTTGCTCATGGTTCACTTCCAGACCCGAGACCTCGCCCGAGACCTATCCATACTTTCCGGATATTACCTACACCAGTCTCGTGATTTGCCTTAGGTAGTCCTCGTCGGTCTTCGGGTCCTCGTCAATAGCTGATAATCACTCTATAACAGGTGTTTGTGTGTGTTGTGTAGTATATTATGATGAAGTGTTGATTCTTGTTCGTGTTGTGTCCTCGGGTAAGGAAGGGTAGAGGGTGGGGCGACTTAGCAATGTACAAATGGTCCGGACTTGTTTAAAGGACCACTGTTCCATCCAGACGATCTATGCAGAGAGGAAAGCTGGAAAAGATCAGTGCAAGAGTAAAGTATAATAGAATCACATTGATCACTATATCATTACTTTGTGACAAATATTCTGATGTAGTGAAACTGTCAGTGCTACAAGTGTGGTTTTGAAAACTGTAAGAAAATGTGCATAGTTCATTAAATATGAGATACTCTAATAGAGGGGTCAAAAATTCTAATAAGTGAAAAGAAAAAAATTTGGGGATCATAGGAGTGTACCTGAAGATAGCATAAGTGACCGATTATCAAATGAGATTTATACTTTACTTTTCATAAATGTCTCCAGGAAAGCAGTATTAACCTCAAATTTTCACCAGGAGGTAGCACCTTTCTCATAGAATATCTCACGTAAGTTTGAGCCGATTAGAGTCCATGTTACAAGTGGATTTCTGCATTCCGTATAATACGAAGTATTGAACATTGCTACCTAATATCGAATGACCGTTAATTTCCGTTGATCAATTATCAAACATTTTGCACCTTCTCTACTCTGGTACCCTCAGTGAAACCTACACACTCTTAATTATTATATCAACGTGTTAACTGAAGTACCATGGTACTGTAACTGAAGTATAGTTTTGATACAAACATGCACATGTGAGTTACAACAGCGAATCGTTTATAGTGTTAAAGATATACAGTAAAAAGTCAGCACACTATGAACAATAACACAGCCTTATCATCCTTGTTTACAACAACCCCTTCTGTACAGTCTTTGTGGATACATCTTTCACTCGGAAAAATGATAAATAGTTGGCAATTCTGCTGCCAAAGTCACACTCGAGTTTTAGTTCTTTCATGACAATTCCTGTGTTCTTTTTCTTCATTTCTTCATCGGTAAGCTCATGGACTACACTATTGGAATCCTCCATATAACACCTTACGAGTATGTGGAATAATATTGTAACTTCCAAATACATTACATAATTTAATGTTTGATAATAGGTACCGTTCGATAATAGGTCACTATACTGGTGGACATTTAATCCCCAATTTAGTCGTGATTGAAGAAGGGACTAAATGTCCACTAGTATATCGTCAGGTGTAGGCGACTCCATGCACTTGTTTCATTGCTTTTAAATCTTAAAATTCCTAATTTTTCCTTATATTATATACTTGTTTGTTGTTTGTTTACCTTTTTGTACAATAATTATACCAGCGCATAACACATTAAAAGACTTTACACCAGACTTGGTTTATCTGAATGGGCACACCAACTTCAGTTACTGAAAAGTGGCAAGTGGCCAGTATAATTCATTTTTAGCTACAGGTATGTTCAACCCTTTAAACAACGTTACAAATGAAGAACCATATGAGAGGTACCTCTACAATCAATCCAGTCACTACAGAAAATACAGATGATTCCTGTTACAAACTTAGAGATGTTATCACTTGCTGAATCAACACCTTGAGCTGTCAACAAAGAAAAATAGGACACAAAGGAGGAGAGAAAGTTAGTCCATGATGGATACATTGTATGTACTGTGGTATCACAGTTAGGCTGAAGTGATGTCTAACAGTAACTGACTGATACTACCTGACTGACATACTACCTGACTGACATACTTACTGATACCTTCACACAAGCATAACTTAATAACACCTATATATGACTAATTGACTATGGGCTTGATTTTGTCAGTCATGTAGTAGAAATTCCTCTAAATGAAAGAAACTCATATAGCTACACTGTACCTAATGGAGGCATTTCAAGTAGTATTAAAGGAACTTTTGTGTTTGATTATACTTACTGTATACTGCCAAGGTGTCATGAAGGTATTGTGAGGCTGGTTTACGGGTTGTTGTTTTTTTGAGACTCCGTGATCCTTAATATACAGTACTGGTAAACAGTCACACCAGTTAAACTACTCTACTAGGATGATCCTTAATATATAGTACTACTGAATTGCATGATAAACAATCACACTAGTTAACTGCTCTACTAGAACAGTCTGGTAGAATGTGAGAGCATGATTGCTAAATTATTTAACCAATCACTGCTTCGGCAACTTTAGTAACCACATGATGACATAAATCAAAACACAGAAATTTAAATGTGTGTGTTCTGTTACTGACTCCATTGGAAAGATACTGTATCTATGAATATATTCATCCCTATTACAGGTAGCTTATAAATTTCCTGATTCATGTGATCATGTGATCCACAATAGATAACTGTGTAAATATTACAACATGTTGTATTGTGTTATGTTGTTACAGAGGATAGTGATATGGCTGAAAAGAAGAGGAAACCTACTTTTGTGAGTATACACTTATTATACCTGTATTGTGCATTGTGTTATATAAATGTCAAACCTACAATGTGTGGTTGATGTATTAGTGTGTGAAATAATGTTTGGACAATGGACAATTACTGGCCAATTACACTCGTTGTCAGGCCATATTTTGTCAGGAAATAATGTCTTTATAAGTTGAGTGTGAGTGAGATATTGGCCAAGGAGGGACACCAAACATAGAGGTATTGGCATATAATTTGTGCTGTTTCCTTGTGGTGACCAAAAAGCCATTCCTAGGGTAAACTGTGAGGTTAACAGTTTACTATGTTGTACCAGCCTACTTGTCTCAGTTATGTACCTGTATTGTAGTAGTAAAATGTACGTACTTATAACCTGTTAGCCATTATTACCTTTTACTTGTGGTTTTCACCTGTACATCTAGAATGAACTAGACATCACTGCATCTCTTACACTTTTGACCTTAGTGATAAACCTCAATAATAAGGCCACTTTGTTTTATAGCTACACTAGCATTGGTACCTGCCTTACATGTAGGACCATCTCCACATGTGTTAATGCTGGACACAGACACCAAGCATTTAGCATTGGTACCTGCCTTACATGCAGGACCATCTCCACATGTGTTAATGCTGGACACAGAGACCAAGCATTTAGCATTGGTACCTGCCTTACATGCAGGACCATCTCCACATGTGTTAATGCTGGACACAGACACCAAGCATTTAGCATTGGTACCTGCCTTACATACAGGACCATCTCCACATGTGTTAATGCTGGACACAGACACCAAGCATTTAGCATTGGTACTTGCCTTACATGCAGGACCATCTCCACATGTGTTAATGCTGGACACAGAGACCAAGCATTAAACACTAGCACTGCTCATGTAGGTATGTACCATATATGGTAATGTTACTTTTAAAGAACTTGTCACCCCTCAAGGTAGGTAAAAACAGTGTACCCAGGGACCAAGGACCCGGGAACCTGCGGGAATCCAACTCTTCTTGGAATTTTATACACTTCACAACAATCTATACTTGTACTAGGACAAGTAGTCTTGCATGGACAATCCACTTTTTCCCCATCATTGTGTCTCCCTTGATGTTTATACCAATTAGAAATTACAAGCTCCTCTGGAAAAGTGTATGAAGCTGACTGCACTTTATATAGGCCACTTGCCTACATGAGCATACGTACTAGTCTATTATGCTGCCTAGCTACTAGAATAATTTAGAAGCATTGTGCAAAATGTATGAAGTCTGGTTTTCGAGCTGCTGGAACTTGCTTAGTTTGGCTTAGCTAGTAATCGCTATTTACATAGAATATTTGTTTGCACAATATTTCTAAACTTTAGTAGCTAGGTGACATAATAGACTAGCATGCTCATTGTGCAGCAGGTGAATGGTTTGTGAATGCAGTCAGCTTCAGACACTCTTTCATAGGGGTAGGTAAAAACAGTGGACCCATTGACCCAACTCCCTGACCAGGGGACCCAGGGACCCAACTCTTCTTGGAATTTTATACCCTTCACAAAATTCTATATTTATACTAGGTACCTTTGCAAGTAGACTTGCATGACTAATCCACTTTTTCCCCCATCACGGTATCTCACACAATGTCTCACGCGATGTTTAAACCATTATAAGCACCTCTGAAAAAAAGGTGTCTGAGGCTGACATTTATAGGCCACTCGCCTGCTGCACAATGAGCACACTAGTCTATTATGTTGACTCAATACTAAAATTTAGAAACATTGTGCAAATGTACCACCATGTAGGCGTAATGTATTTCACGGACTGGACTCGCGGACTGGACTCGCGGACTGGACTCGCGGACTGGACTCGCGGACTGGACTCACGCACTGAGCTCGAAAGAGTTTTTAAACAATAATCCAGACATTATCCATCTCTTGCAACACTGAAGACACGACTATCGAGCTACAACTGCTAATACTGCTCTTCCTTACAAGTACAAGTGAACAAACTAGCGCATGCACTAATTAATTAGAATACACTTACAATGCACGAGTACTAGCAGTGATAAAACGTGATAGAGGCTGTTGTTGTAGCTTAGATATTTTTCCTTTGTTGCTCCAGTACTTAGGACTAGTGTTAGGGCTGTAGTGATGAGCCAGTTTATTTGCATAGCCCCATCACCTCACCGGGTGGTGCCATCTACAGCTACCCTGCTAAGAATTGTTACTGACTCATCTCTACAACCCTAGCACTAGTGCCAAAACAATAAAGGAAAACATCTATGCTACAACAATAGCCTCTATCACGCTTTATCACTGCCAGTACTCGTGTATCGTAAGTGTATTCTAATTAATTAGTGCATGCGCTAGTTTGTAGACTTGTAAGGAAGAGCAGTATCAGCAGTTGTAGCTCGCTAGCGGAGTCTCCAGTGTTGCAAGAGATGGATAATGTCTGGATTATTGTTTAAAAACTGTTTCCAGCTCAGTGCGTGAGTCCAGTCCGCGAGTCCAGTCCGTGAGTCCAGTCCGCGAAATACATTAGGCCCATGATGTATGAAGTCTGGTTGAATGTCGAGCTGTTGGACTGAAACTTACTTAGCTAGTAATCGCTATTTCCCGTGAATATTTGTTTGCACAATGTTTCTAAATTTTAATAACGAGTCGAAATAATAGATTAGTATGCTCATTATGCAGCAAGTGAGTGGCGTACAGTTTCAGACACTTTTTTCAGAGGCATTTATAACTTCTAATTGGTTTAAACATAGTGTGAGATGCCGTGACAAGGGAAAAAGTGGATTAGTCATGCAAGTCTATACTTGCAAAGGTACCTAGTATAAGTATAGAATATTGTGAAGGGTATAAATTCCAAGCAGAGTTAGGTCCTTGGGTTCCCGGGTCCTTGGTCCCTGGGTCCACTGTTTTTACCTACCCATTTCATAGGCGCTTATAATTTTTGGTGCAAACATCATGCGAGACACTCTGATGGGGGGAAAAGTGGATTGACAATGCAAGATCACTTGTAGAGCCGGGTACCTATAGGACCCGGGGACCAAGGACCAGGGGACCTGCACGAATCCAACTCTTCTTGGAATTTTATATACTTCACAATGTTCTATACTTACATTGTATTAGTCCTACTGTTTTTACCTACCCCATCCTGCATACTGAAATTAATGATGTAAAGCAACAGAGTTATTTGTCTGTGGTTTTGACAGGAATGTAGCTCATTTATGGGGTGAGTCTTGGCTACCAGTGCCTTCAACGTGCTGTAAAGAACAAATAAAAGCTTTGGCACCTGCTGTACATGTAGGGACAACAAATGTGACATTATTAGTATTTCTATATTGCTGTGTAGCATACATGTTGATAGTGCTATGAACATAATCCTTATGTCATCCATATAGTGACATAATGAACATGCAGGGTTAGTTGAACTACATGCAAGCTAAGGCCATTACAGGTGGTGTGCACACATAACACGGTTTCTATCTCTGCATGAAATTTACCTTACTGTCAACAAAAAGAAAGAAATGAACTTGTGCATAATTTAAAGGACATGACTAAAATGCAGAGCAGACTGGGAAAACAGACTCATAAATGAACAGGGAAAACTTACTCCAAACATCTGTTTACCACTCCTGAACAATATCAGATGCTGCAGTGACTGTAAATAAACCTCTGAACATTGTCTTGAAACTTGTATAAGCCGATATTAAGTAGAGCTATACCAACAATCGGATCAGCCAAAATATCGGCCACCGATATGGCATTTTTTTACCAATCGGTATAGAACAATATCAAGACCGATATCGCTACCGATATTTATACAGCAATAGTTCGTATATAAACGGATTATAATATTAATTTTCTACGTTATTCATGTGGTTGTTCAGTGGCAGTGGCTTATTTTCACCCTACAGCAAGCGCTACGTTACGAGAAGCCATGCAATTCTATTGTTTGTTGCTGGAAAGTTTATCAGTCTTAAACAAAGCAGTTATATGTAGTACCTTTGTAATAAAAAGAGGAGTCACAGGATAACCAAGGAAACCTACTGTACCAGCCTTCACACAAGCCAATAAAATGCAGAGTAATGCAGAAATATCTGTTTAAGGCTTCATGGGAGTAACTGATTGTGGGTGACTAATTGTCTGGATTGCACAATAGAAACCCAAGCCACCATCACCACAGGCATAGAGTGAGCAATGAATATATCCACATGTTGTTGAATAGTAGGTAAATGTACACTTTTGCATAGATTAACTATGACTTTTATTTGTAATGCAAATATCGATCGGTTATCGGCTTCTTTTGGTGGTATACATATCGGATATCGGTACATGCCAAAAACCCATATCGGTACAGCTCTAATATTAAGCACCGTGCTTAAAACTGCTATTGAACTTCATTCCTTCTGTGCTGAATTAAAAGTGCATTCTTCATGGCGTGACTTTATAATGCTGTAAACAAGCCAAAGGTGACTTGTTGAAGAGATGCTGTTATTATTAATAGATTTGTGTTCAGGTTAATTGCTACATAGCTTTGTGGCTGCTTCTCAGTGTAACAGGTTACGGAAGGTGATGGGCAGGCTTCAAAGTCACACCACAGTTTTACTTCACCAGCTGATAAGGCTGACTGCAACAATGAAATGTGCTATAATTATTATTCAACCATGTCTACAGCACTGATAGTGACAATTTCACCCGTGACTGCTATTACCTGAATTTATTGAACCCAGTTTTAAGTGCTGGGCTTGTTGTTAGCTCGACCGCGTTTTAAAATCATGGTTAAAAGCTTTTGTAAGACCTTTGTTGAGTGTAGTATTGTTTATGGGATGCTATGCTATGAGCTATACTGGTATTTAGGCTTGTTTGAACCAGTCCATTTACGAGTCCGTTCCGCATTTTAACCATGTCCATTTACAATTGTAGTTACTGCATGGCAAGCAAAGGACCAGAACTTGTTCTATGCTATGCACTTTCAGTATTAACGTTGTAGTGACACCTCTTGCCATACAAAACCCCATACTGGTGTTTAAACATCATCATTTAATTTTATTGTAATATATGACATTTAATGCACTTGTGCTGTAAAGCATAAATAAATAAACTAGTGTCCATTTGGTTCTACTTGGGGTACTTTGAGATAATGAGTTACTCTCTAGAATTCCTATGGATATAGTTACATGAAAATAACAGGGAGAAATCATCCTGACCACCTGGTAGACTCCTGTAAGTGTTCGAGCGTAAATCGGATGGCAGCAAGTTCGAGGCTACCTAGGTCCAGTCATGGATTTTTTCTTCTTTCTCCAACTTTTCAAACACACCTTAAGTAGCTAAAGTCTTTGAGCAGGCTGTAGGACCAGGTGCCCTACAGACCTTCAGCACTTGTGCTGTAAAGCATAAATAAATAAAATAAAAATAAATAATGATCCTTTAAGCAGATCTAGAGTGAAAAGATGTAAGCAGGATTAGTGAAATAGTTGAGCAATTGCATGCATAGTTCCTCACTGCAAACTATGGTATCTGCATGGTGCCAGTAATATCATTTTTCAGATGCACAGTAATACCTGCTCAATCATGCAAGTTGCTTCTTTGAGGTAAATCTGAACAAAGTGTCGTACAGATTAAGTGTGAAAGAAGCTATTAGCTACACACTAGACAAACACACAGATGGACAAATATTCTGACAATTTGCCTGCCCTACCACAAAAGTGCAATAAGAGTCCATCCCTATGATGTAAAGCAGTCTCTATGTACCAGTGCTGAAAAACTGTAAGCGTAAGGATTTGTGGATAATACATTGCATGTAACAGACACTGTAGAACAAATAGATACATCTAAATTTTTTATAAAGTTATGACCTAGGCAGGGATCAAACCTAGGTTGGCTATAATCAAGGGAGGTGCACATATCACCTCAGTTGTTTTCCTGTGGTTTTGACAAGAATATTACTGTAGCTCAACTTTTCAGTGATCCTATCCTAGACCAATGTCTTCATCGCCCTATAAAGAACAAAGAAGAGCATGTATTGATTTACGGTACTGCTCTCGCGTAATATCTCACTCACTTGCATGCATGCAATTACAAGCAATTTAAAAAAAACTCACTAAAAAGTTGGCGTGGCACCTTTTTCGATCGTGAGTCTTTATCCCTCGAATCAACAAATGAATACCAGTGATCAAAACAGGTGCCACACCCACTTTGTAGCAACTATTTTAATTGCGCGTAATTGCACTCGAGTCTTGGGTGGTACCATACACTTGGGCAGTACCATACTACAACATCACTTAAGATGCCAGATGATATACATTTACACTAAAATTCCTTGTCAATAATAAATTATGTGCTTTGCATGTCATATATGAGCTAAACGTTGAGTTTTATATAGGTGTGCACTAAAATGTACTGTTTAGAAAAAAAAGTGCCAACACATGGATTTGAACCCATCACCTCCAACACGTTCTACTACTTGAACAGTTTGTGTTGTGGTTTTCAAAGGAATGTTGCTCAAAAATTTTCCAGACCTTGGCCTTATACATGCTGTAGAAAATGAATGGAATTACACATGAACTCGTGATTATAATCTTCGAGTAGCCAGATGATGAGTGCTTCATTATCAGCTTTGATTATGTCGATTCTCTCTGAATTTTGTGAGTAAGTGGCGTGACGGATGGATAGAATGCTTATCAGCTTTATATATACTTAGATTAATGAGGTTGTCAGTAATAGGGTCACCTTGCTAACAGGGCCACTTATTGTGGTCCTATAGGTGGCTCTGTTAATGAGGTTTCACTGTTTTCTACTTGTTTCACTACAGTTTTGACCTTGTATACAAACATCCCACACTAACATTGTGTCCTCCTTACTTTTATCAATTTCATTATTTTGCTGTGCATAACTTAGAATACACAATTGGTGGTATTAATCAAGTATTGTTAGTCTTTTCAAATCAGTTCATCTCATCTAATATCTCCAAACTAAATGACAACTCTCAAGATGATTATATACAATTAAATTACCTGTAAGTGTCCTCCACCACTGACTACAATATTCATTAAATTTAAAAGGACATGTACTGTAAGTTCTACCTCATCATTCTCTTTACACATTATACTAAGATCAATGAAATTATTATGGGATAGCATGTACATGCCAAGCTGAGTTCTGAGAAAACAGATAAAATAGATTTTTCCTGGATAGAATAGCAATTTAACCAACCAAACAATAATAGTGATGACAGTAAGGTGTCAAGAGCAAAACAGGCATGTGCAGATTGACTCTGTTGCAAGTTGAAAAGAGTGAAAAGATGTAAGCAGGATTAGTGAAATAGTTGAGCACTTGCACACACAGTTCCTCAGTGTAAACTATGGTATCTGCGTAATGCCAGTAATATCATTTTTCACATGCACAGTAGTACCTGCCCAATCATGCCAAGTTGCTTGTTTTCTAAGTAATGAGGTAAATCTGAACTAAGTATCATACAGATTAAGTGTGAAAGAAGCTTTTACCTACACTGGACAAACACATAGATGCACAAAAATATGCTGGCAATTTGTCTGCCCTACCACAAAAGCACTATAAGAGTCCCTATGATGTAAAGCAGTCTATGTGCCAGTGCTGAAAAACTGTAAGCATAAGGGTTTGTGGATAAAAAAATTGTATGGAACAGATACTGTAGAACAAAAGGTGCATTGAAAGTTTAAAAAAGCTATGATCTAGGCAGGGATCGAACCCAGGTTGGCCATAGGCGTGCATATCACCAGTTTTTTTTGTCTGTGATTTTGACAAAAATATAACTCAACTTTTCAGTGATCCTTCCCTACACCAGTGCCTTCATCACCCTATAAAGAACAAACAAAAGTATTTACTACAACAACACTTAAGGTGCCATATGATATGCGTTTAATTTCACTAAAATTCCTCGTTGATATATGCTTTGCATGCCAAGACACTATGAGCTAAAGGTTGAGTTTTATATAGGTGTGCACAAAATGGTACTATTTTAAAATAAAGAAAAGTGCATTTGAACCCATCACCTCCAACACACTAGTCAGGCGTTTTACTACTGAACAGTTTGTGTTGTGGTTTTCGAAGGAACATTGCTCAAATTTTCTCTACACCTTGGTCTTCTACATATTGTAGAGAATGAATGAAAGCACACATGAACCTGTGATAATAATCTTAGAGCAGCCAGATGATGAGTACTTCATTATCAACTTTCATTTTGTTGATTCACACTGAGATTTTATGAGTAAGTGACATGATGGATGGATAGAAGGCTTATCAGCTTTATATATACATAAGTTGTTAGTAATAGGGTCACCTTGCTAACAGGGCCACTTATTGTGGTCCTATAGGTGGCTCTGTTAATGAGGTTTCACTGTTTTCTACTTGTTTCACTACACTTTTGACCTTGTATACAAACATCTCACACTAACATTGTGTCCTCCTTATTTTCATCATTTTTTGTTCTCTGTAACTTAGAATACACAATTGGTGGTATTAATCAAGTACAAGTACACAAAAAAATTTGGAATTTTCAACTAGAGTAGGGACCATAGCACATTGATAAAAAGTACTGAAACAAGTTGGAGTAGTCCATGATATTAAATCACAGCAAAACAATAAGAAGTGTTATATCCGTACTGTGCTCAAGATACCATAACGGAAATACACAGTAGGGATATAACACTTTTTATTGTTTTACTGTGATTTAATATCATGGACTACTCCAACTTGTTTCAGTACTTTTTATCGATGTGCTATGGTCCCTACTCTGGTCGAAAATTCCAAATTTTTTCATGTACTTGTTTGTTAACTTTTTTGTAAATAATTTTATTGTGACTGGTGAACCCACGCATACCGCATCTGAAATGGCGCCACGTCCCAGCTATATCAATTATCGTCTGAAAAGTGAAGTATCCATTACGCTTAGTTGTCAGCTATGTTCAACCCGTTACACAGCAATACGAATCAAGAACTTTTCCGGAAGCACCTCTACAATCTATGCATACCAAAAGAAATGGTGCCACGCCCCAATTTTATTAATTATCGTCTGAAAAGTGAAGTATCCATTACACTTCACTGTCGGCTATGTTCAACCCGTTACACAGTAATACGAATCAAGAACTGTTTGAAAAGTGCCTTTGTAATCAAAATAGCCACTATGAAAAATATGGATGATTTCCGTTTCGAAGTGAAGCCATCACGTGCTTGCACCAAATTGACACCTTTCCCTGTCAGCAAAGATGAATGGGACGCAAAGGAGGACACTGGTGAGTCCATGAAGAATGTATTGTACGTACTGCGGTATGCCAAAGGCACCTGTCGGGTCGAAGCGACGTCGAACAGTGATAAAATCAAGAACATAGCCTTAGCCATTATCGAGTTACACTTGTCTGAAGGCATCAGTCAGTTACTCAGTCAGTCAGTAGAAAATTCTGTTAAATAAATTATTTTAAAAATTCCGTAACAACTTGTTGAAAGTATTTCGGGTCTGTTTATGATTTCCTCATTAGAATTGTACGATGAAAACTTTGATTGGCCATCAATAACGTGTCAGAGATCATCACTACAAATGAGCCAAATTTCAAGAACTTGTGTAATTCCATACTTGAGAGTTATTGAGAGTTCAGCTCAATGCATATAAAAGAGTACTATACTAAGCAGGCTCAGGAACACTGTGATAAAAATGCAGTGTATTTGATGTAGTTGTACTACTTGAAGAGGTGTATGGCTAGTTTAGACAACCATTACAAAAGTTACATTGCTTATAACATGACATGTGTGAATTAGTGGGCGATGCCTATCAAAATGGTGTAGTTGGAGATGGTCGGATATCCAAATTTCTTGTAATAACCATTTCTGTGTCAAATTTGGTCATAATGTACACTTGTTATGCTATGCCACTGCACCATTTCTAGTAGTGGTACGTATTACTAATGTCACAGTAGTAGGCCATGTCAACTTAATTATTTCACAGGCCTGACCAGCCCATTGTTCAAAGATTAAAAAAAACTCATCCATGGAAAAGGAAGCTAAAATGCCACTAAAAACTGAAACTCTGAATACAACCCTTGTATTATTCCAATACAATTAACTACTATGTATTTACCTGCCATTCACCTTCTCAAAACCTAACTCAGAAACACAGTATGGTTGCAAATGAGTTGTTGCTTTGTTGAGACCAAATCGCCGGGTTTACTGAAATTGTTTTCATAAATGTGTGTGTACCTATCTATTTACCTAACTATCTACCTATGTTTGTCCGTATGCACCCACATGAGCAAAATCATTAAAATGGCAAAAGTAGCTTTACGTAAGAAGTAAAAGCGAAGTAAAGTCTGTATTAAACTTCTGCACAGGTAAACTTTGCTCTGAGGTGGTTTGCAGTCTGAAATGTGGGTGTGGCAGCTCTCCTCAGACTTTGCGAATTACATTCCCTTTGGGGTTTTACAGACATTTAACAACTAAAAACAATGGTGCAGGCTTCGTAGACTACTAGGAACAGCATATCCCTTCTAGTCGAAAGGGGACATATCCTTTGCGTACATGAACAAAAATGAAGAGCATGCAGCTTTCAGGCTTTATCAAGAGAATTTGTGGGAGAAAACATGATAGTCAAACTGTAAAACAGTTTAGACGATACTTTTGTGCATAATGTTTAACAAGCGCTTCCATAGCAGTGCATAGCAACATAATTGAAAGAATTATGAAATATGAGAGTTACGCACTGATAATAATTTATTATCGCACAACCAAAAACCCTATTGGTTAAAATTATAAGATAGTAATACATAGTTAGTTAATTCCAGATGAGTTAGAGCTACTGTAGCTGCATGGCGCCTGGTTTTTATAAGTAGCACAACATCAACTTGTTTTTGTACTCATATTGTTCTGATTCTGTTAATATTACATACTGACCTACCAACCCTATACTCTTGATATTTTAGTCTGTGAAACAAATAATCAAGTTGAAGTGTTCTTAATGTAACAATCATTTACCACAATAAAACAAATACCTGTGGTAACTCAACAAGTCTCATGTGTCAATACCACAAATAAACTTGTTTACATAAATTGACCAGTTGTCTACATCACCCCCTGACTTCAAACATCTGGTAATTCTCTACTGAAATTATGTGGAATGAAACATGTCCAAAGGAGTCCTAGAAGGTATGGTGGAATTGTAAAAAGCAGATGATATCAAAATCAATATGACTTAAATATCATATGATACTGGTATATTGGCCAGTCCTATTTGTCATCATTCATTACACACTACTAACAGTAATGTAACTTAGTTAATTTACTTTATTATTGTAATCCAATAGTGCTCCTAGTTATAGCTAAAGTTCAATCACTTTAACATTACACTATACAAACAGATACAAAAGGTATAACTTGGCTAATAATTAAACAAAATAAGCATCTATCCATATTGTCTTCACTTGAGAAGCTATTTTGGAATCATACTGTAAACAGTGGTGAAGAACAACTTGTATACTAACAATATGCTAAGGTTCTTACATTCTCAGTGATATACCTTGTGTACATGTTGAATTTGGCTTAAATTTTTTACCATGAATTGGTTTTAAATAAAAAGTGACAAAGATCTTGTTTACGTACATACCCCATTGTAAACAATCGCATATCATTCATATACTGTACTCTTGGTTATACAGTGTAACTACAGGAATGATACAAAGATATTCAAAACTCTCCATGATAACAAGTTAATAAGATAGTATATGGTGATAACTAACTTATCACACAGTAGTAGAGCCATCCTGTATAGTTGTATGGCAGTTATCATCCAGCAAGGAACTTTGACAATTCCACACACTGGGATTTAAGAGGGTGTCACTAAAAGGAGGAAGACTGAGGTCACTTGTCGGAAGAATGAGGTCGAATTTGCACAATACTGAGAACAATTGATGAGCTGCTTTCATTCAGTCTTGTTCATTGTCACTCTAGCTACTCTTAGCAAAGTTGCACTGACTGTAGAACACCAAAAAATTGATTCAAATACTAAGTTTTGACTATGCACTTCCAGCTTGCACCCTCACTGATAACTTTTGACGCCTTCACTTGCTAGCAATACCACCAATACGTCGAAAACAAACTATGGAGAAATACTCAATTTCCCATTTCCTCATTTCCCAAATACATATTTGTGTATCTCATGCTGTGATTATACTATAGTGTGATTACTCTACTCAGTGTCACAAGTTCTCCTGTCACTGCTACTAACACTGGTATAATGTACATGTGATGTTGTAGCTATCAGATGATTGCTCATGACATTTGTATTTACCATGTGCTTAATATATAGTCTCAGATGTAGTAGTCAGTGAAGTAGTAGTAGAACAATCAGTTACCAAGGGAATCTCTTACACTGTATCATAATCACAAAATATTAATTTTATATCATGTACTATAGCTACTACAAACATTGCAAGGTGCAATACTATAAGTCACCTAGTTCACTATACAGTCATGATAGTACTGGTGAGCATATACTGGTAGTGGATTGGTGTTTTGATATTACCATATCCTTAAATAAAACTGGATCATCTTTCTTGGAACACATTATTTGATATTTTCTTTTTGAAGGAACTGAGTACCAGTAGCTGGCTAATGACACTCTACCCAAGCTACTACCATGTACAATTACCTCTACATATATGCTGATTACACATGTGTCATATACATGTACATATAATCATATTACGTTACCATGTGTATGTGTCATTAGTGGCTACTTACATTCATAATTCTTGATAAATCATAATTTGATTAGTACGAACTTCAAAACAACTAATACAGTAGTTGCACTAATGCCATGACAGTGTTGATGGAGACTTAATGTAGTGACAGGAGAATTTGAGTTCAGTAGGAGGTACACAAATATGATTGAGATCACATGCCAGAAGAATGAGGCCAAGTTTGCACAATACTGAAGAGCTACATTCAATCAGTCTTGCTCATTGTCACTCTAGCTACTCCTACTCCTGTAGCAAAGTCACACTGACTGTCGGATGCTGAATACTTGATTCATATACCAAGTTTCGTCCATGCACTCACTTGGCTTTATGTCCAGCTTGCACCTTCACTGATGGCTTCTGATGCCATCACTTGCTAGCAATACCACCTGGAATACGACAAATTAAAGTGCACTATATAGAGAATCACTCCATTTCCCATCCATTTCCGGTTTCCTAATTTCCCATTCCTCCTTTTAGTGACACTTGATTTAAGATGGTTTAGTTGATGTTAGGCTTGCTTCCTAGAGTAACACATAATGTATTGTAGCACATTATTCCTTTTTCTAATAGCATGCACAATTTCACATACTTTTCAAATATTGTTTATTTAAAAAAATTGTTGTGCAAGCAATGTGGGTTATGCTGAGATGGTCACATATACACTGAGCACTGTAAGTTTTGACACTACATTTGTTGAGACATTAGAATGAAGTCATTTCCCTTCAATTCAAGATAGGATTATAGCATGATTGGCTATTTTTGTCTGTACACCTTTTAAAAACATGACCAGATCTGTAAAAGGAGTCTTATAGCCTTTCCAATTTCCAAAATCGATGGGTCGTAACTCATCATGTGATTAACCCATTGTCTAAAATTACATCCAGGAATATTGCTATGTTAGGAGCAGTGTTGGGAGTAACGCGTTACAAAAGTAATGCATTGTGTAATATTATTGCTTTTGTGGTAATTAAGTAATATAATGAAATACGCTATAAAAACAGGTAATATAACTCAAGTTATTTTACTTACAAATGTAACGTGTTACCTAAGTAATATAGTTACTGTAACAAGTCTGATATTACATAATATTAATACTACAAGTAACAAAGTTACGAATCTCATTAGTAATCCACTGAGTAATGCCTAGCCACAACGAAGTAATGAGGCCTACTGAATGAAGCTTATTCACCAGCTTCTTACTTATAACCAAGATTTGCATATTGTCCAACAATGCAATTATGTCACGTGATAAGGTGGTAGTTTCACACGTGACAGCTTAAGGCTGTGGACACAAAGTAATATAATATGTAATATTATTACAGTCACTTTATTTTATGGGTAATATGTAACTATAACTAAATAGTTCAGTTGCAAGTACTATGTAACTAGTTACTTTACAAGTAACTTGCCCAACACTGATTAGGAGTGTAAGATGACTAAACTTCAGGCTACTCACAAATCAAGTTATGGATTGCCAAGTACATGCAATTGGAAAGGCTATAACACCTTTTTGCAGATCCAGTCACAGTTTAATGTTGAAGCCTGGCTTAGAACTGTAAACACTCGGGTTTCTCCACAGATAATGTGTTATGTCATAATGTAAATATTGAAGTATAGTACATTATGTGTAAAGATGGTAATCATCATTGGAGAGATAGTTCACTAGTAATGACTATAATTGTGTTGTGGTATTAGTGATTGTTGTTATGGTTACTAGTAGGTCTGGTGTAGATGATGTAATACATGTCATATATTAGGATGAGAAGAGCAGACTTCGCAGAGCTATAGAAAATGATGATTTGGAAACAATTAAGACAACAATGGAGTCCATAGATGTTAATTCCTGGTTATATTATTCTGTAAGTGTTACTTCACGTTGTCATCACAAAATACATAATATAAGATTAGCAATATTATAATTTGATAAAAGTACAACATTATAGACAATAACTAGAACTACGTAAAAGTAGAACATGACTCAAGGTATAGTAAGAAACACTCTGCTACACTTCAGAATATTTTCCATAACAATTATGAAATTTTCCAGTAATCATCTGAGCATCATTTCACATACTGATAACGGTATACCATATTTGGTAGTGTTGCACATTCTAGTATGGAACAAGCTTGTAGGTATGATTTTTATTGTTAGATTAAGGTTGAAGTTAAGGTTGACTCACTTTCAGTTCGCATTTTTAAATAATGTGATGACATCCGGCTCTATTTAACTACAAGTATAAGAAAAAATTTGGAATTTTAACTTAGATTAGGGACAGTGTATAATGCTGCAATAAAAAGTACTGAAACAAGCTGGATCGGAGTAGTACGTAATGTCCAAATACAATAAGAAGTGAATATCCCTACTGTGCATTGATCATGAGTGTAGCACAGTAGGGATATTCACTTCTTATTGTTTTACAGTATTTGGACATTACGTACTACTCCGATCCAGCTTGTTTCAGTACTTTTTATTGCAGCATTATACACTGTCCCTAACCTAATTTAAAATTCCAATTTTTTTCTTATACTTGTTTGTGAAGTATTTTTGCAAGCTCATGAGCACTAAATATCTGCTGAGTTACTCACAGCACTATTATACTAGATTATGACCCATACAATAACAACTGATCAGTGGGCGTGGCCATAAGCCACGCCCACTGATCAGTTGTTATTGTATGGGTCATAATCTAATAGCGCTACTTTAATAGCGCTACGTTAATAGCGCTACTTTAATAGCGCTACTTTATTTATTCAACATTAAAACGAACCCAACAGAATTGTATGGCTGTTTTCTCAATGAGTTTAAGCGGCAGAGTCACCGGATGTAATTAACTGTAAGCCACGAATCTTTTGAAATGTACGCATTACATAATCAATTTGAAATGGAGCAATCTGATTGGAGCTTCCAACATTCCGGCAGCGCCAAACTTTTTGTACACAGTTTCACCAGACCCTCTTTTCAGGGTCGGGCGCCGCAAGACTATCGATGTCCCTAATATGCAGTACTATCGTACTGTATGATAAATGTGAGATAATATACATAGTATACTTGTTAATGTCTCCAAATGTTTATACAACTATTGTAATTGTCAAAATTTAATGTTGTTATTACATGTTTCTTAGTGAATTGTGCTTATGTGATGGTGTGATCATTTGATGTTTGTTTGTCTTAATATTATTGTTGATTTGATGTATATACACAAGTATAAGGAATTTTAGTTTGATTAGTGATCATAGAAAAGTAGGGGGGAAAAGGAAGGTTGTCTACATCTTCACTTCAGTCATGGTATATAGACTGAAGTAGGACTTAAAAGTTCACTAGTATATCTGCAGGTGTAGGCGACCTCCCTTGTTTCCCTACTTTTTTCTATGATCCCTAATTGAACTAAAAATTCCGTTTGTTTGTTTGTTTGTTTGTTTGTTTGTTTGTTTGTTTGTTTTTGTTTTTCTTTGTAACATTATTATAACTAGTAAAGCTGTACATACCACATCAAAGAAAAGGATGGCACCAGATTTAATGTTTTCATTTGAATGTGCACTGTAACTATCGATTACTAACTTGAATGTGAATTGGTCATTATGCTTTGCTTTCTGCTATCTTCAGCCCATTACACATTGCTATAAATGAAGAACAGTAGGAGAAGTGACTCTGCAATCAATCCAGTCACCACAAAAAATATGGATGATTTGTGCAGCCCAATTATCAATTGCTGACTAGAAAGTGAAGTGGCAGGTATGCTTATTTACCCAGTGTTACAAATAAAGAACACTATCAGAAGTACTTTTGTATTCAATTCAGTCACCATGGAAGAAACGGACAACTCCCATTTACAAACGTATAGAGAAGCCATGCATTACACCACTGTGGATTGACACCTTGGGAAGTCAGTGAAAAGAAATGGGATGCAAAGGAGGACAAAGTTAGGTCCATGTTGTATACATTGTACATATTACAGCAGGGGAAGATGTAGGATCATTGGGAGGGGAGTTTATAATAGCTGCTTGCTAAGAAAAGTAACAACTGGTTGATACAACTAACTACAACTAGTATAGTATACAATTAGTATAGTGTGCAAGCACACTTAGCACGCGGAGCATGTTCTATCTATCTAGGGGGTCTAGGGACATGCCCCCACAGACTGCATTATTATCACACAGATGCATTAGAAGTGCATTAGATATGTACTATGGATCCCTTTCAATATGTACTCAGTTGTAAGTGATGTTCTGATGTTTGTTATTGAGATTAAATAAGTGACTCATAGTGCTTGTAAAGTATTATGAGTCATCCAAGCGTAATGATGATGAAATAACATCATTATTCCTGAACAGTTGTAATACTAGCTGTCATATAAAGGGTGCAACCAGTAACTAAACATTAATTCTTTACATCTTAAAAGAAAACAGGAAGGGGAAAGATATGAATGATAGCTACACTTGCCATTAATTTTGTGTTTCAAATACCTTAATTTAGCAGTACATTAAATTTAGCAATTTTAGAGTTTTGGATTTTGCTAATTGATTACATCAATTCACGAATTACTAAAATTTTTATATGCTAATTCATCAATATACAGGATCACTAATTTAATTTAGTGTATTGCTCAGCTTAAGGTATAGCTAGTGTGCTGGTTCAAACTATAATGTCCAAACAGTAACAATGAAGAGAGGGCTTGAGAGCACAAATATAGACTCACCAGTGAATATGTAGAGTACACAAACATAGAATTTTACTGGTAGGGGTGATGCTCTGTCTAGAAATTTTTGGATTATAGCAGCTATCACAAGATTGAATCTAGAAGCTATTTTAGCTGAATACTCTACTGTACTGTAAGATTGTGAGTACAAGATGGATGAGTTCTGTTATTAACAATTTTAGTTGAAAAGCAGGGCTATACTAATGTTACTGGATTGTAAGGCAATGCATTGTCAAAGACAATACACAGGATTGAATCTTGTGGTCATTTAGTTACATGTAGAGATTTAAAATGCACACAAAACTAACCTCAGTTTTATGTTATAGCCACACACTTTTCTGTTGCTATTCAAACTGACTTTTTACAGTTATGGCCCCATCACCATACTTTACAACTGGAGTCCAATGTCACATACATATACAATTAGTTTGTGGCCACAACTAACCCCCTTATAACCTAGGCGCACTGACAGCATATATTTTGCAGTATCATTTGAGCTTATAAAGTTGAACTTCAAGAGGTTTGGCAAGCTCTTGAATTTTATTAGCTTTAATTGATGCTAAAATATAGGGATATTCATCAGATAACTGCAGCATGAAACTTTGGTACTGATGAGCAAAAACAAACAGTTCTCAGATGCTAAACCCTTGTTAACTTTATACATGCTAAAAAATTCACTGTGTTACTTAAGCATGTCAACCCAAGAATCAAGTTTGTAGCAACAACTGAAAATACTCACTATGATATTAAATGTTTGACAGAAGCTGTTTTCAGAAAGTGATTAGTATATGGCAGGATGTTTGGAACAATGGTAAAATAGCAGTGCACAGGTAAAGAAGAAAGTGTTTTTCAAGAAGTTGCCAGTCAGCACTGAAATCGGGTCACTACCGCTTACCTGGATACCTGGATGTGACCTAGATAAATTAAAAGTGAGGCGTGTACCAAGAGCTACATTTAGACTGCCAACTAGTGCATTAAGCACAAGGGTGTCTACACTCAATGATGTTAATCAGTGGACATGATTCCACATAAGTTTGCAAAAAAAAAGGATATGTTTCCTACAAGTGGGTGTGGCTTTGCTTATACCTAACACACAATACTTGTAAAGTATGACACATTCCCGATATAAAATGAGCGTGGCTCATGAAAGAAGCTGACCTTGACTGTGTCTCAGACAACAATCGATTAGCGGGTGTAGCTCAGCATAAGCCAGCAGGCAGTTATGAACATGGTTTCGTACATACCTGTAGACTTTAATATCACCAATAAATGGGTTTGGCTGCACATATGGCTGCAGGCAGTTGTCCAATAAGTGGGCATGGCTCACAAAGAAGCTGGGACTTGACTATGACGCATTATACACTTTCTTATCATCCAACTATTTACTTTGCTTTGCACGTGATCCAATCCAGGTTAGACCTGGATAATTTTTAAAGCATGACTGACCCAGATGACCTGGACAAAATGTGACCCGGTTGACCCAGTTTCAATACTGTTGCCAGTGTGTGGCACACTGACAACGTTTGAAAAACATTATAATTTCATGATGGATGTTCTATTAGAGTAGTTTACTGTTTTATTAGAATATTTTGATTTTTAGCAGCTTTTAGATTAGTTTTACACCAAAAGTATAATTTAAACCATTCACCTTTCTCTTTCCATCTTTTCATTGCCCATGCATACATATATAAGACATAATTGCAGCTGTACTGCAATTATATCTTCTAGAGGCTTCCTAGCTTGCACATAGCTAGGGGCACCCAAAGTTCAGCATTCCAAACACCCCCTTCCCCCAATCTGCTCTTTTGTGGTATGCCAAAGGGCACATCTCAGGACAAAGTGATGTCTAACAGTGATAGCCATTCTCAAGTTACACATGCATAAAGGCAGTTAGTCAGTAGAAGATTCCATTAAAATATTTTTAATTTTGTAGAAATCTATTGGAAGCATTTAAGGGCAACCAAAAGTACTTCTGGGCTTGATTATACTTAACCAATACAGTCAGGATGGTATTGTGAAACTGGTTTTTGAGTGATTTTTTTTGGCCAGAAAGACCAAAACATTCATGATCTATAATATACAATACTGCCATACTACATATGTGATAATTTTATATTCTACTGAATTGAGAAACTGTATGACACCCATCAACTAGGGGAGACAAGCATCACAAGGGTTGTTGACACAGGCAGTACATGTATGTAGGATCATTTTGACTATTGTCAAGGCCTTGTTTGCATAGACAGCAAATGTCATAAGAAAACAATAATTAGATACAGTATTCTATGACAGTTAAGCAAGGTCAGGGCACTACTACAGGTCATGTCCTAATACACTATAGGAATTAACCTTTAAGGTTGTCATAGATTCTTTCTTTGCTACTAATTATTATTTCGGCATAATGTATACATGTCTAGTTGTTGTCTAGAGGAAATATCAAATTTACTGTTAGTGTTAACATTTTAGCCTTATCTGTTGAGTAATCTTAGAGTTATGGTAGAGCAGTAACAGTGAAATCAAAACACACGATATTGTGTTGTGCTGCCCAAAAAACCAGTGCGCCACACTGTGAGTATAACAGGGAGAAAAGAAAACATGTTTTCACACCTATGTAACTCAGTGATCCTTTATCTGATTGGAATCAAATTTGCTACAGAAGTGCTATCCAGGTAGGGGAGGCTACATAACAAATTTGAAGAAACTCACCCCAGACAGTTCTGAGATATGAGTGGGCATACTTTTATTTTAATTTCTTTGTTTATTCTTCATTTTGCACACTTTGTAAAATCCGCCATAAAACACGAATGTGTGCTCCAATTAGGTTGAAGTTTGGCACACGTCAAGGGCTCATTGAGGTGGATTTAAGTACCAACTTTAGTAGGAATCTGATGGATATTCACAGAGTTATGACCGATTATTTGCATAAAATAAACTTGAAAGTCTGTCACGCCCACACAGTAAACCTTTTAAAGGAACGAACTGAAAATTGCTATGTAGATAGAGTAACCATCGTAGGAGTGCCTTTTTATGGTTTAAAAAAATAGAGATATGACACAAAGCCCCACCTGTGTCACAATTACGTGATTTAATTTTATGAATAAAAGAATATTAGTTTTCACACCTACCAGGCAAATCGCTTAGAGCAATGAGCTGAAATCTATATGTAGCTGGAATAATCATCATAGAAAGTCCTTGCAGTAGTACAGAAGAATTGGATCACAAACTACGTAGTGAAGTGAACTGTTGTATGTGTAGCAAAAGCGAGATCGAGATACTCTTATAGAACTGTCACCGTAATAGAGCATTCAACTGCCAAGTTACTCTAATAGAACAGTCACCATACAGCTACAGATAAATCGCTCTAGCGATTCAGAACATTGCAAGTCACCCTGTACGGAGATAGCTTGAAATCAATTCACCTTGTAGAGAGTTCAGCCACAAACAAATCACCTTGTACAGAGTTCAGCTACAAGTAATAGACAAATTCCATAATAAGGCTTTATAGCAAAAACCACAAATGGTTTGAGCTACGTACATTAGTTAGCCTATATGCATACCAATTTTAAAATTATTTCTATTAGTGTTTTACCCTGTAAGCATGACAACAAGTCGGCCTTTTTTAATGAAATAATCTTTGACTACGTATTTAGCAGATATGCACCAAACTTGGTACATGATTTTGCCACAATAGATCCTTAAAGTGCACCAGAAATGAAGCTATGCATTTGTATGTTATAATCATTTTGTAAAGTGTGCCATGGGAATAATGACCAAAGTAAAGGAAAAGAAAAGAAGAATGCATCGTTTTTAGAACCAAAGCCACAATAGTGGCATTTGGGGCCAAAGATTTAACTACTTATAGAGTAATAAGGGGAGGGGTGAGTCTTGTTATTACATATGGAGCATGAACAGTAGTAATGAAAAGTACAGATATTGTCATTGTTGTCTATAAAATCTAATCAAAAACAGCCAAGCTGTAAAAAAAGGTGCGGCCCCCAAAAAGGCCATGGTGAAAAAAGATGTGAAATCCAAGGTGGCGGCCAAGAAATGGCTGTGATGGTAGGTTAATGGTAAAAATTTTAATAACGACAATTCAGGTGAATTTGATGCCAAGACCAAGTGGCACAAAATTCACTTGAATTGTCGTTATTAAAATTTTTACCATTAACCTACCATCACAGCCATTTCTTGGCCGCCACCTTGGATTTCACATCTTTTTTCACCATGGCCATTTTGGGGGCCGCACCTTTTTTTACAGCTTGGCTGTTTTTGATTAGATATCACTTCTTTTTGTATCTGTATACTGCAAAGCCAGCCTATGGCTGGCTTTGGGGCTTTTTTAACCCATGTGTTTTTTTATTTACCACAGGAAGAAGAAAAGAACTTATAGAAGATTTTTAATACTTCAATTATTTTTGATTTTATTAGTAATTATACAAATTATATACATATATTTATTACATGCCCATTATTCCCCACAGGATATTTTTTAGCAGCTGATCTCTCTACTGGGTGACTTAAAATATAGCGGAACTATATACAGGATGGTTTCTTTGTAGCTGAACTCTCTACAAGATAAATTCTTCTAGCTGATTTCTCTACAGGGTGATTTGTTTCTAGCTGAACTCTCTACAGGTTATTTGTTTGCAGCTAAACTCTCTACATCCATGGTGGTTTCTTTGTAGCTGAACTCTCTACATGATGGTTTCTTTGTAGCTGAACTCTCTGCAAGGTGACTTCTTCTAGCTGAACTCTCTACAGGGTGATTTCTTTGTAGCTGAACTCTCCACATGATGGTTTCTTTGCAGCTGAACTTTCTACAGGGTGACCTCTTCTAGCTGATCTCTCTACAGGGTGATTTGTTTCTAGCTGAACTCTCTACAGGTGATTTGTTTGCAGCTAAACTCTCTACATGCTGCTTTCTTTGTAGCTGAACTCTCTACATGATGGTTTCTTTGTAGCTGAACTCTCTACAAAGTGACTTCTTCTAGCTGAACTCTCTACAGGTGATTTGTTTGCAGCTAAACTCTCTACATCCATGGTAGTTTCTTTGTAGCTGAACTCTCTACAAGGTGACTTCTTCTAGCTGAACTCTCTACAGGGTGACCTCTTCTAGCTGATCTCTCTACAGGGTGATTTGTTTCTAGCTGAACTCTCTACAGGTGATTTGTTTGCAGCTAAATTCTCTACATGGTGCTTTCTTTGTAGCTGAACTCTCTACATGATGGTTTCTTTGTAGCTGAACTCTCTACAAAGTGACTTCTTCTAGCTGAACTCTCTACAGGTGATTTGTTTGCAGCTAAACTCTCTACATCCATGGTAGTTTCTTTGTAGCTGAACTCTCTGCAAGGTGACTTCTTCTAGCTGAACTCTCTACAGGGTGATTTCTTTGTAGCTGAACTCTCCACATGATAATTTCTTTGTAGCTGAACTCTCTACAAGGTGACCTCTTCTAGCTGATCTCTCTACAGGGTGATTTATTTCTAGCTGAACTCTCTACAGGTGATTTGTTTGCAGCTAAACTCTCTACATCCATGGTGGTTTCTTTGTAGCTGAACTCTCTACAAGGTGACTTCTTCTAGCTGAACTCTCTACAGGGTGATTTCTTTGTAGCTGAACTCTCTACATGACGGTTTCTTTGTAGCTAAACTCTCTACAAGGTGACTTCTTCTAGCTGAACTCTCTACAGATGATTTGTTTGTAGCTAAACTCTCTGCATGGTGCTTTCTTTGTAGCTGAACTCTCTACATGATGGTTTCTTTGTAGCTGAACTCTCTACAAGGTGACTTCTTTTAGCTGATCCCTCTACAAGGTGATTTGTTTGCAGCTGAACTCTTTAGGTGGTGATTTCTTTGTAGCTGAACTCTCTACATGATGGTTTCTTTGTAGCTGAACTCTCTACAAGGTAACTTCTTCTAGCTGATCCCTCTACAGGGCGATTTGTTTGTTGTTGAATTCTCTACATGGTGCTTTCTTTGTAGCTGAACTCTCTACATGATGGTTTCTTTGTAGCTGAACTCTCTACAAGGTAACTTCTTCTAGCTGATCCCTCTACAGAGCGTTTTGTTTGTTGTTGAATTCTCTACACGGTAATTTGTTTGAGGCTGAACTCTCTACATGGCGGTTTCTTTGTAGCTGAACTCTCTACAAGGTGACTTTTTCTGGCTGAACTCTATACAGAGTGATTTGAACTCTCTACATGATGGTTTCTTTGTAGCTGAACTCTCTACAAGGTAACTTCTTCTAGCTGATCTCTCTACAGGGTGATTTCTTTGTAGCTGAACTCTTTAGGTGGTGACTTCTTCTAGCTGAACTCTCTACAAGGTGATTTCTTTGTAGCTGAACTCTCTACATGATGGTTTCTTTGTAGCTGAACTCTCTACAAGGTAACTTCTTCTAGCTGATCTCTCTACAGGGTGATTTCTTTGTAGCTGAACTCTTTACAAGGTGACTTCTTCTAGCTGAACTCTCTACAAGGTGATTTCTTTGTAGCTGAACTCTCTACATGATGGTTTCTTTGTAGCTGAACTCTCTACAAGGTAACTTCTTCTAGCTGATCCCTCTACAGGGCGATTTGTTTGTTGTTGAATTCTGTACACGGTAATTTGTTTGAGGCTGAACTCTCTACATGGCGGTTTCTTTGTAGCTGAACTCTCTACAAGGTGACTTTTTCTAGCTGAACTCTATACAGAGTAATTTGTTTGCAGCTGAACTCTCTACATGATGGTTTATTTGTAGCTCAACTCTCTATAAGGTGACCTCTTCTATAGCTGAACTCTTTACATAGTGTCTAGTTTCTAGCTGATCTCTCTACAGGGTGATTTGTTTGCAGCTGAAATCTCTACAGGGTTATTTGCTTGTAGCTGAACTCCTTACATTGTGTCTAGTTTCTAGCTGATCTCCACAGTGTGATTTGTTTGTAGCTGATCTCTCTACAAGTTGATTTGTGTGTAGCTGATCTCTCTGCAGGTTGATTTGTTTGTAGCTGAACTCTCTAATGGTTGATTTGCTTGTAGCTGAACTCCTTACATTGTGTCTAGTCTCTAGCTGATCTCTCTACAGGGTGATTTGTTTGTAGCTGATCTCTCTGCAGGTTGATTTGTTTGTAGCTGAAGTCTCTACAGGGTGATTTGTTTCTAGCTGATCTCTCTACAGGGTGATTTTTTGTAGCTGACCTCTCTTCAGGGTGATTTGTTTCTAGCTGATCGCTCTACAGGTTGATTTGTTTGTAGCTGAAATCTCAACAGGGTGTATTGCTTGTAGCTGAACTCCTTACATTGTGTCTAGTTCCTAGATGATCTCTCTACAGGGTGATTTGTTTGTAGTTGATCTCTCTGCACATTGATTTGTTTGTAGCTGAACTCTCTACAGGGTGATTTGTTTCTAGCTGATCTCTCTACAGGGTGATTTTTTGTAGCTGACTTCTCTTCAGGGTGATTTGTTTCTAGCTTATCTCTCTACAGGTTGATTTGTGTGTAACTGATCTCTCTACAAACTGATTTGTTTGTAGCTGATCTCTCTGCAGGTTGATTTGTTTTAGCTGAACTCTCTACAGGGTGATTTGTTTCTAGCTTATCTCTCTACAGGTTGATTTGTGTGTAACTGATCTCTCTACAAGCTGATTTGTTTGTAGCTGATCTCTCTACAAGTTGATTTGTGTGTAGCTGATCTCTCTGTAAGTTGATTTGTTTGTAGTCGATCTCTCTACAGGGTAATTTGTTTGTAGCTGAACTGTCTATAAGGTGATATGTTTGTAGCTGATCTCTCTGCAGGTTGATTTGTTTTAGCTGAACTCTCTACACGGTGATTTGTTTCTAGCTTATCTCTCTACAGGTTGATTTGTGTGTAACTGATCTCTCTACAAGCTGATTTGTTTGTAGCTGATCTCTCTGCAGGTTGATTTGTTTCTAGCTGATCTCTCTACAAGTTGATTTGTTTGTTGCTGATCACTCTAAAGATTGATTTGTTTGTACCTGAACTCTCTGCAAAGTGTTTTGTTTGTAGCTGATCTCTCTACAGGATAATTTGTTTGTAGCTGAACTCTCTGTACAGTGATTTGTGTGTAGCTGAATTCTCTAGAGAGTAATTTAATTGTAGGTGAACTCTCTACACGGTGCATGACTTGTTTATAGCTGAACTCTCTTCAGTGTGACTTGTAATGTTCTGAATCTCTACAGTGATATAATTGTAGCTTAATTCTCCACAGGGTGACTTGCTTCTTGCTGAACTGTCTATAAGATTAACTGTTTGCAGCTGAACTCCCTACAGAATAACTTGTAATGTAATAGAATTCTATAATGGAGTAAATAAATTAGCTGAATGCTCTATTAGGGTGACTGTTCTATTAGAGTATCTCGATCTCGCATTTGCTACACAGAGTTGGCTTTCGAATCATAACTCAGTAGTTTGTAATCCAATTCTTCTATACTACTGCAAGGACTTTCTATGAAGATTATTCCAGCTATACACCGATTTTCAGCTCATTGCTCTTAGCGGTTTGCCTAGTAGGCTTAAAAACTAATACTTTTTTATTACTAAAAATCGATCGCGTAATTGCGACACAGGTTGGATTTTGTGTCATATCTCCGTGGTCTTAATCTCGATTCCTTTCAAACCACCAAAAGGCACTCCTACGATGGTTACTCCATCTACATAGCAATTTTCAGCTCATTCCATGAAGCGGTTTACCCTGTAGGCGTGACAACAAATCGATCTTGTTTTACGCGAATAATCGGTCATAACGCCTGAACCATTCATCGGATTTGCACCAAATTTGATGCTAGGATGCGTCTTTGGACTCCCTTTCTGTGTGCCAAATTTCAAGGCGATCGGAGCACGCGTTTGCGTTTTATAGCAATTTTTGCAAGTGTGCGAAAAGACGAAGAAGAAGAAGAAAAAAAAAACGAAGAAAAAAAAACCTAACTTTGGCCGCTCATATCTCGGAAATGGCTTGAGCGATTTCCTTCAAATTTGGAATGTAGACTCCCCTAGCTGGCGGGCAACTCTGCAGCAAATTTGGTTTCAATCGGATAAGCTATCACTGAGATACAAAAGTGTGAAAATGACGTTTTCTTTCTTCCTGTCAATATACTCACGGTGTGGCGCGCCGGCTTCTTGGGCCGCACGACACACTATCGTGTGTCTTGATCACTGAGATACAAAAGTGTGAAAATGACGTTTTCTTTCTTCCTGTCAATATACTCACAGTGTGGCGCGCCGGCTTCTTGGGCCGCACGACACACTAACGTGTGTCTTGATGATTCCTAAATGGGTAAGTTGATATGTGATTGTCACAAAGCATAAATCAGATCAATAAGGGGTAAGTAAATTCACAGTCTTGGGAATGTGCAAAAAAAAATAAAAATAAAAATTTGACGTAGAAGTATGATGAATAAGCTTGTTTGATGAAGATGATCTTGTAGAAGTGGATGATCACATTGTAATTTAGTTATTGATGCCAAAGTGCGAATGAGGAGTTTTGTATGATTTTTATAAAATGTTGTAAATCACTTAGTTTGTACTGGTACACATGTTAGGGATGCAATAGGATTAGCCTGACCTTGTAGGATGAGTGATAATCATTCAATGTATACTTTGTTGCTCTCCTTTGTAATCTTTCTAGGGCAATGATGTTCTTTAGGAGGTAAGGTCTCCACAGCTGGCTGGGATAAGTCAATTGAGATCAAACTTATTTGATGTATGTTTGGCATTGATAGAATGAGTAGAGAAAGTTCTTCAGAGCAATCCTAAAGTTTTGTATGCTTTTGAGGTGATCTTGTCATAGTGCATGGAGAATTTACCAGAAGATGATACATAAACTCCTAGATCTTTTACACAGTTAGTTTTTGAGATGGACAATCCATTTATAGTAAAATTGAGGGAACCATTTTTTTCCAAAATGTATATGGAGGAACTTAGATTCATTAAATAATAATCCTTTACATTGCTCCAGTTTAGGATTCAATTGAGATCATGCTGTAAAGAAATTTAATGTATGATGTCATCTAACTGCAAAGGGGAAAGTGTCCTTAATTTTTCATACTGTGCCAAAGTGTGCTATATTTTCCTCTTCAGTCTACTATATTTTCCTTTTTATGACAATAACATGCTTTTTGTGAATGTTACACAACCATAAACACGACCAATGGAAACACTGGAATGACCACCACTAATAATGCTGTCAACAAAAGTATCATAGCCATTAATAACAAGTAATGGCTATGCATACAAATGTTTGTAATTCCACTACATTTATCATAGTACAATTCAGTCTTCCATTATGGGTGTACCTAAGTCTAGAAAATTCTTGGTTAGATTTAGTGGGCCTCTGACATTGAGGCCTTCAACTTTGTTGCATTGATGGCCTCGCTCCTGAACAACAATATCTAGCCTTCCTAAGTCGTTCTCTTCATCCTCCTGTCCCATTACTAAGTGAGTTCTGGATCTGACGAATCATAAATCATGTGATAACTCAGCATTAATAATTATTAATGGCTACAAATTAACCTTCTGCTAATCATGAGTATGTAGGCAATACTTTTCTCACTGCCATCATGGTGTTCCTTATACAGTTACCTTCTTCTTGATTGCTACTTCGGATTCATATATTAAACCAGTTAACTCACTACATATGCTTGTACACTATGGAAAATGCCAATAACTACATTTACAAGAGGGCACTCTCAAATATTCAGACAGGTGTCAGCTCGCTTAAATGTTTATTCTCACTCATTTTCTCCTGCCACTATTAAAATATGGAACAGCCTCCCAGCTACCGCAATTGAAGCAAGCAATATAGATGAGCTTTAAGAAAAGGATTGTAGACTATGTTTGTATTAGCCCAGCTATAGACTAAAATGTTGTTCGCTTTGTGCTTATGTATGTTTTTTTGTGTGTACCTGTGCTTTATACTCCCTAATTAAGGTCTTCACAGTATCAATAATAAATAAATAAATAAATATAGTACTCGGGTCTGGTCTTGTGCCAAATGTAGTACTCAGCTTTGCTTTGTGCTATGTTTATCTTTCGACTACATTCTCTTGCTAATTTTCCGTACTGCACTTGTCACGGTACTTTGACTGCTATATATTGATGTGGTTAGAAGTAATCTTACTTTGTGTCATCAGCAAATAGAAATAGCAAGGATAATACGATGGAGAATAGTAAGTCATTAACGAACACAGCAAGCAGAAGTGGTCCAAGAATGCTTCCTTGTGAATACCCGAAAGAACAGACATCACACTTGAATACCTGTTGTTGGTGTGCACACATTGTTGTCTAGAGCTAAGACGTTGCCTATTCCTAGTAACCACTTAAATTTATAGTTTGCCATGTGAGACTGAATTAAAAGTCTTCTAGACTAGCCTTTGATTGCATTTAGAGCTACAGTGGATCCTCAGTTATTCGAACAGCTTTGTTCTTATAGTTAGCCAAAAGTATTCAGATAAGTGAAATTGTTCGGATAACTGAAACCCATTGATTTATATACAGAGCTTCGTTCAACTACTCTAATAGTCACATTCGTATAATAAAGGTGCTCGGATAACTGAGGTTCAGATAAGCGAGGATCCACTGTATTTGAACTGTGTTAGCCACTAGCAGAAGTTATAAAATGAATGGACCCAAACTGTATGTTTAATAGTGATTGCAATAGAAATGACATTGAATTGTCATACACTATATGGTCTTTCTAGAACTTTAGAATAAAGGGATAGGATGATAGTTATTCACTGCTACACAATCTCCAGATTTGAACATGGGTGTGATAGAAAGTATCAGCAATTCGTTAGGAAGTGTGCTATTTGTTAAGCATCAGGCAGACAGCTGATGGAGGAGTGGGTAGCATAGAACTAGTTCATATGCTTTCCACACTTTTGGACTAATCTAGTCAAGTCCTTGAGCCTTCTCGGGGTCAAGGGAAATAAGAGCATTATAAACATATTTTGGAGAATGAAAATGGTTTCCAGGATATTACTGTTGCTATTGTTGATATAGTTGGTAAATGAGGTTGGTGAAGAGTTCTTAGTAAAACTTGAGAAGACAATACTGCACTTAAAGACTTCACTTCTCAAGTTATCAGTTTTTGTTCATTTTGTTGTACAGTACTATCATTAGGTATTAGTCTTTATTTTGAACCTTGCATTATGAGGATAAATGAAGTGCTTATGTAAATATGCTTTTATAAGCAATTTGTGACAGAAAACACACTATTATAGTAGCAATAATGACATAATAGTCAAATGTGGTAGAGTAGACTAACACTTGAAAAGCTTCATAATCCATCATGCACTGTGAAATATTGTAGTTAAGGGTGCTAGCAGGTTTTTGAAGCCATTCAAGGGACAACTCACATAACCACATGTGGCTGTTACATCATAATTGGCAAAAGTACACATACTCAAAGTATCCGTGTTAGGCAGCTGTGTTTTGCACCAAAGAAATTGGCCAAGAAACAGCCTGTTTCATTTGAAAACCATCACGAAAATGATAGTCTGGGTCCCCAAGAGTGACAATAGAGTGAATTAGCCTGAAAGTGTTAGTTTTGAAGACACGTGCGAACACAAGCTGGTTTGTAGCCAACACACGTTGTTCCTGTGTATTCTCAGTGATAGCGTAAGCTGGTAAGTTATATTTGTAATTGTACACCTATTTTTAGGTAGTGACGATGTTCCAGCTGGATTTATCACCCATTACAAGACATTGACTGTGTGTTGTTACGAGGTGTTACCTATCGAAGAGCAGGCTTGGCAACTCCACAAGCAACAGGAAGGTGTCCCAGTGCGTAAAGAAACAACAGCTTTTCTTTTGTTCAGAACTTCATTTATAGCCTGTTATTTGATAAAGTTGGCATGTGTGGTTTATTGGAATTTGTTATAATAACTTTTCAGCGTGCACAGGCTCTACACAGCACTGTAAAAGGTAACACTCTGGAATGCACGATGGTCGGATTTCTACCAAACTTTTGGTGGGCCATCAGTGATAAATTTGCAAACTTTTAGTACATGGGATTATAATTGTTGTGATCCAGCACAAAGTTACAAGGCCCAGAAGTTAACATTCGTTCACGAGCACTCGCTCTTTGTCTTATAACTTAAGAAAGAAGCAGTGCAAAGACAAATCCATGCGCTAAGTTTCCACAAGTTCATTGAAGAATCTTCACAGCGAATTTGATGCCTGTGCAAGCAGCCAGTATCTCTAAATAAAAAATGTATGGGTTAACTTTGAGGGACTATAGTGCCTTAATGAAACAAGGTACGATCTTATACTTTGGTCTCTGTATAGTAGAAAGTTAGGTCAATCTTTGAAGCAGTAGTTTGGATTCCTGTAACCTCCTTTTTGTCTGTATCAATGATAAAAAGAACAGCATTTGTATGGCTTCAAAAACCCACTAGCACCCTTAATTCGATGTTTGTGTCAGTGAATATATGAATGTTATTTTGTTATTGCAAATACTGGAATTTTAAGTTTGATTATGGATCATGGCCAAAAACTGAGGTGCAGTGAAACAAGGTAGGTTGCCTACACCTGCAGATAAACTATTTAATGGACATTGAATCACTGCTTCAGTTTATGCCTATTTTGAATTACGGGTTAAATTATATTTGCAGGTGTAGACGACCCATAGACTGAATTAAGTAGGGATTAAATGTCCAGTGTTATATCTGCAGGTATAGATGAACCACAGATAGTCAGAGATATAGAGATTAAATGTACACAGATGTAGTATATTTGTAGAGGTACACAATATTATAATCAAGTGCTAATGAGCCTCAGAAAGCAAGAAGTTAGTAGGCTACCCAGCACGTTTTATTCTTCTCAGTCAACCACACAGTGTTTTCCAATACAATACATTACTAGTAAAAGACTTCTATACTATTCTTTGTTTGCATTTGAGCTATCTGAACTGTGTTAGCTACTAGCAGAAGTTGCACATTAAAATGGATGGACCCAAACTGTATGTTTAATAGTCATTGTATCAGAAGTAACATTGTTTTGTCGTACACTAGTCTTTCTAGAACTTTAGACACAATACATAGTAAAGAGATAGGATGATAGTTATTCACTGCTGCACAATCTTCAGATTTGAATAGAATGTATCAGCAATTCGTTAGGAAGTGTGCTGTTGGTTAAGCAGATGACGGAATGGATAGCATAGAACTGATGCACATGCTTTCCACCCGCTTGGACTAATCTGGTCAATTAGCACTGTAAACATACTGTGGAGGAATGAAAATGCTGACCATAATATTACTGTTACTACTGTTGATATAGTCGGTAAATAAAGTTTGTTGAAGAGCTCTTAGTGAAACTTGAGGAGACAGTACTGCACTGAAAGACTTCACTTCTTAAGTTATCAGTTATTGTTCATTTTATTGTACAGTACTGTCATTAGTTATTAGTCTTTATTTTGAACTTTGAATTATGAGAATAAATAAAATGTTCGCAGAGGTTGCACAATTATACAGAGTATACAGGTTGTAGTTGATTAAAGTCTTTAACAAATCGCTTGACAAATCACAATTACAAGGCAGCAACAAATAACAACAACTAGTAGTATAATAAGAACTACACTGCTTATATAATCTAGCTTCATGTGTTTAAGATGCACATTAATCAAATCAGTCTTGTTACAAGCTACTGACATCATCGCATCATATCCCTCCCTTGTCCCGAGCGTCATGTTTTAAAACATCCAAGTACTTGTTTTTCTGATGACTTTTCAATGAGTATGGACATCTGTTAGGCTTAGACTGTTCATTTTGCTGTTTCTGGCAAGTAGTATCTTCCTCTACACTGAAATAGAGGTCTGGCCACACAAGACTAACTTACTCTGTACTATATAGAAATTCTGCAAAGAATGTGACAGTTAACGCTTGTTAATTGATGACATCTCTTTAGATATCCTTTGAACGTAAGCTTCAGTAGCAAACTACATAGTTTTGAACTTCTGTTTCTGTACAGTGGTTTACCAGTTAGAGATTTTTCATAAAGGACACTTATAGACTGTAATTGATAAGTGACTGAGCTGAAAGATAGGTCTGGCCTAACTTGTTCCTTGAGTGAGTCTTTGAGCTTGCTCTAATAAAGATATCATGCTAGTTGACTGTCGTTGTTATGTACATCCCCTTCATACAACATGAGTGCTGTATAACGAACAATAGTAAAATTATTGTTAACTTTTTACATATTTAGTCATGCATAGTCCAGTCCACTAAGTGATGACCAAAAGGGATTGTTGTAGTAAATCAACAATAGGCATGAGAATTTGATGTTATTTTGCTCATAAAGCTGAGCATTATGATTTTGAGTAATGCTACAATACATACCACCTTTGAGGAATGTCCAAATTATGCCACCATTTTAACCAATATTGCTGTATCACATTTGAATTGATGATTTGACTTTAAATAGGCTTCTTCTCCTTAATTAGATACTATATTACAGTAATTCATCTCATATTTGTGGCTTATCAATATATGTGACCACTTTAATAGAGTGGCATTAATAATGTGACTGTTCTATTAGAATTTCTGACTGCTCAATTCTTTTAAGGGAATTTTGTAAATTACAGATTTTCTTACTGTTAAACTTTATAATTGCTTCAAAGTACTAGCATAATTGCAGCAGCTTCCGCAACAGAGACAACTAGGTGACTAAATTTTGGAAAATCACCTTCATGGTTGCACCTGAAGCAACTAGAATTTTTGAAACTAGCATGGTGCTGTTAACGGTAGAAAACACTTATCAAATAATTCTAAGTTTTTTCTTGTAATTCAAGGTATCTATGCTTTATTCCACCCTTAAATGGGTAGGAATTTAACTTATAATGCTGTGTTGCGGAACTAAATATTTTATGTGTCAAATGCGCCCATGAGAGTGATTATTCAAAATTTGGTCACATGTAACGTTTTGCAGTAGACTGGTCATAATGACTTGTCATATGTAGAGGTGTACCGATAATCGGATCGGCTACAATATCGGCCACCCGATATGGCATTTTTTAACCAATATCCGTATCGGTACAGAACAGCAGGAGGACCGATATCGCTACCGATATTTATACAGTTGCAATGGTTTGTACATAAACGGATTATGCATTGGTTTTCTACGTTATTTATGTGGTTCATTAGTGCCAGTGGCTTATTGTTCACTCTGCAACAAGCGCTACGCTACGAGAAGCCATATAAATGCACGCGATTCTAGTGTTCAGTCTTTACAAATGAAGCAGTTATAGAGTACCTTTGTAATAAAAGAAGGGTCACAGGATAACCAAGGAAATTTACTGTATCAGCTTCCTCACAGGCCATTAGAATGCGGAGTAATGCAGAAATATCCATTTTAGGCTTCATGGGAGTATACATAAAAATATTTGTGGGTGCCTAATTATCTGGATTGCACAACAGAAACTCAAGCTGTATACCACCACAGGTACAGTATAGCAATGAATATATGCACATGTTGTACATAGGGTAGGTAATTGTACATTTTCGTGTACTTAAAATATTAATGCAAATATCGGATCGACTATCGGTTATCGGCTTCTTTGGTTGCATCAATATCGGATATCGGTACATGCCAAAAACCCATATCGGTACACCTCTAGTCATATGTAGGCATGATCGGTCATGGTGGGAAATTACAACTAAGAGTTAGATTGTACATGATTATTAATTCTGTTATATACTGTTCACTCATTCATTGCTCTACTGTATAACATTGCTAATTGAACGGGAGTAGGCCTAGTGCATCAATGGCCACCCCCCTTGTGTTGTAAGAATGTAGTATCTCTTAGCAACCAAGTGGTAGTTATGATTAACAGTACAAGCCATAAACCAATCAGATAAACTTTATTCCTTAGGCTCCATCCCTTTTCTTTTGATAGCTAGGACATTATGTCTGAGCAAACTAAGTTATGCATTGTCCAGACCCAGAGGCAGCAAATGTCAAATGCCTGGTGATTGACTGTTATAGCATAAGTAATTGATAATCGACCAAATTTCGTACTATAATGGTATCAAGTACTGCGGCCCAAGAAGCCGGCGCGTAACACCCGTGAGTATATTGACAGGAAGAAAGAAAACGCAATTTTCGCACCTCCGTAGCTCTGTGCTTCCTTGATGAAACAAGACGATTTTTGCTGTGGACATTCCCTCCAACTGCAGCACTCCACATTCCAAATTTGAGCTAAATCGCTTAGCGCGTTCCCGAGATATGCGACTTCAAAAATTGGCTCAGTTTCTTCGTTGTTTTTCCTCCTTCTTATTTTTCTTTTTCTTGTCGCACACTAACAAAAATTGCTATAAAACTCGAACGCCATATCCGATTGCCTTGAAACTTGGCACACAGAAGGGGGATATAAGGGCGCATCGCGGTACCAACTTTGGCTGGAATACGATAAACAGGCAAAGAGTTATGAGCGATTATTCACGGAAATTAACACCAATATGTTGTCACGCCTACAGGGTAAACCGCGTATGGGAAGAAGCTGAAAATCGGTGGGTGAATAGGTTAACTATTGAACCTCAAACCTTTTGTGGTTTGAAAGAAATCGAGCTAAAAAACAGGAAGATACAACGAAAAAACCAACAGTGTGTAACAATTACGCAATTGAGATTAGCTAATAAAAATAACGACTGCTTGCCACGCCTACCAGATAAACCGCTTGGGGTATTGCTTTGAAAATCGTTGTACAGATGGAGTAATCATCTTAGAAAGGCTCATCAATGGTGTAGAAGAATCAGACTTAAAGCCACGGAGTTATAACACGAAATCCAACTTGGTGTAGCAAGTGCGAGATCGAGATACTCTAATAGAGCAGTCATCCTAATAGAGCAGTCACCCTGAAGAGAATTCAAGAGATCAGCTAGAAACAAGAAACCTGTATAGAGATCAGCTACACACAAGTCACCCTGTAGAGAGATCAGCTAGAAGAAGTTACCTTGTAGGGAGTTCATGCAACTATGGAAATGGATAGTTCAGCTAGAAAAAATCACCTTGTATAGAGTTCAGCTACAAACAAATCGTCCTGTGGAGAGATCAATAGAAGAAGTTACCTTGCAGAGAGTTCAGCTACAAAGAAACCATCATGTAGAGAGTTCAGCTACAAAGAAACCATCATGTAGAGAGTTCAGCTACAAACAAATCTCCCTGCAGAGAGATTTGTTTGTAGCATGTAGAGAGATTAGCTAGAAGAAGTTACCTTGTAGAGAGTTCAGCTACAAAGAAACCATCATGTAGAGAGTTCAGCTTCAAACAAATCACCCTGTAGAAAGATCAGCTAGAGGAGGTCACCTTGTAGAAAGTTCAGTTACAAAGAAACCACCATGTAAAGAGCTCAGCTACAAACTAGTGACTTTGTAGATACATCAGCTAGAAGAAGTTACCTTGTAGAGAGTTCAGCTACAAACAAATCACCCTGTAGAGAGATCAGCTAGAAGAAATTACTTTGGTGAGAGTTCAGCTACAAAGAAACCACCACGTAGAGAGTTCAGCTGCAAAGAAATCACCCTGTATAAAATTCTGCCACAAGCAAATTGCCCTGTAGAAAGATCAGTTAGAAGAAGTTACCTTGTAGATAGTTCAGCTACAAACAGATCTCCCTGTAGAGAGATCAGCTAGAAGAAATTACCTTGTAGAGAGTTCAGCTACAAAGAAACCACCATGTAGAGAGTTTAGCTGCAAAGAAATCACCCTGTAGAAAATGCAGCCACAAACAAATTGCCCTGTAGAAAGATCAGTTAGAAGAAGTTACCTTTTAGAGAGTTCAGCTACAAAGAAACCACCCTGTAGAGAGATCAGCTAGAAGAAGTTACCTTGTAGATCGTTCAGCTACAAACAAATCACCCTGTAGAGAGATCAGCTAGTCTAAGAAGAAGTTATCTTGTAGAGAGTTCAACTACAAATAAACCACCCTGTAGAGAGATCAGCTAGAAGAAGTTACCTTGTAGAGAGTTCAGCTACAAAGAAACCACCAAGTAGAGAGTTCAGCTGCAAAGAAATCACCCTGTATAAAATTCTGCCACAAACAAATTGCCCTGTAGAAAGATCAGTTAGAAGAAGTTACCTTGTAGAGAGTTCAGCTACAAAGAAACCATTTTGTAAAGAGCTCAGCTGCAAACAAATCACCTGTACAGAATTCAGCTATGAACAAATCACCCTGTAGAAAGATCAGCTAGAAGAAGTTACCTTGTAGATAGTTCAGCTACAAACAAATCTCCCTGTAGAGAGATCAGCTAGAAGAAATTACCTTGTAGAGAGTTCAGCTACAAAGAAACCACCATGTAGAGAGTTCAGCTGCAAAGAAATCACCCTGTAGAAAATTTTGCCACAAACAAATTTCCCTGTAGAAAGATCAGTTATAAGAAGTTATCTTTTAGAGAGTTCAGCTACAAAGAAACCATTCTGTAAAGAGTTCAGCTGCAAACAAATCACCTGTACAGAATTCAGCTACGAGCAAATCATCCTGTAGAGAGATCAGCTAGAAGAAGTTACCTTGTAGATAGTTCAGCTACAAACAAATCTCCCTGTAGAGAGATCAGCTAGAAGAAATTACCTTGTAGAGAGTGAAGCTACAAACAAAACATCCTATTGAAAGATCAGCTAGAAGAAGTCACCTTGTAGAAATTTCAGTTACAAAGAAACCACCATGTAGAGAGTTCAGCTACAAACTAGTCACCTTGTAGAGACATCAGCTAGAAAAGTTACCTTGTAGAGAGTTCAGCTACAAACAAATCTCCCTGTAGAGAGATCAGCTAGAAGAAATTACCTTGTAGAGAGTTCAGCTACCCAGTAGAAACCATCTTGCAAGAACCTGCAAGATCCTGCAAGTTCTTGCAAGAATTTATGGTTGCAAGAATTTCTTGTCAAATTCTTGCAAGAGTAGTTAAAATCTTGCAAGAAAATATGACTGCAGGAATATCCAGTGCAAGAATTACTCTATTCTTGCTAGAACATAAAAATCTTGCAAGGACTATACAGATTCTTGCAAACCTTCTTACTTGAATTTATAATTACACTTGAAAGAATTAATATACTTTGGGGAAAATGATTTACATACTATATGATGACTATCTGCCGAATTGAGGAAAGTTCTGGATTAGTAGCTAGCTATCCCTGGAGCCAGTAGTTCATGGAGAGTACAAAGATATCCAAGTAACAGCATGTTATAGCAATACATTTTACAGGTAGCTTCAGTACAGGTAGTTGTCATTCATGTTTTTTTTCTTTCTTTCAGTGTTTATGGCTATACAAGACTGATAACACCATGCCAAGAGCCTGACAGAAGTCACAGAGTCACCAGAAGGATAAGCTGTTGCAGAAAAATACCGAAATACATTTCAAATTATTAAATACAATATTCTATAATAAGCGCGTTATTTAGAGTAAAGAATATTACCATAGAAACGGCTTCTTTAGCAACGGTGTCGAGTGGAGTAGTGAAGAAAGCATTATTTTATCAGTGAAATTCTTGATCTAAAAGGTGACATTTAAGTTTTTACTCGTATTTTGAATGATTGCTGGCCGGTTTCTTCCGGTGGGAGTTATTTTCGAGCTGTGACATCGTGACTATTTACATCATAAAGCGGCTCTAGCGGAAGTCGCCGTTACTTGTAGTATGGCACCTTATTGTGACATGGCAAAGGAAGTTTAAAGACTGAGAGGAAAAGTGCAGTATTAGTGCGAGCTGGTTGTGACGGCTACGAGTAGTGGCCGGTCTTTCAGCCCGCTATGATGTAAACTACGTGATGGTACCCTACAACACTGCAACCGTAGTTTTCTATCGTGAAGGCGAAGAAACTGGGAATTTATCGACGTGTGAGAACATGCGTCTCCGAAGTTCCATCACTATGCAGAGCCGTCTAGGCAGCCGGTAAAGTCAGTGATGTCTTGCTTAAATTATCTGGTAAGCTAGTTTGTATCATTGGCATATTCCGGTGTGACTAGTATCTATATTATACTGTAGGTTACCAAGTCACTATAGAACAATAATATTTTTTCATACAGAAAGATAGCTACAATACAATACACATCATAGTAGGCGGTTAGCTACATCTTGCCACTTCCAAGTTGGCTCTTGCTCTGCTTATCTTGTAAGGAGATAATGTGTAGTTGACATAAGTGAGCAATTAAATGTTTATTAGTATGGATGCCTCAACGTCACTGAGAATACCCATAAAGTTGAGAGCATTAACACTGTACATAAGGTTGTAAACAAGATAATGCAAGCAATCATCCAATCAGTTGACCTCAACAACGAAATGATGTGCTCCATATAGTGACTAATACTGTTTTATATATGATTGCAACTACATATTACAGGTTACCTAATACAGCATGCAGTGGGGAATTCAAAACCGAAATAGCATTGACGACAACTGTATGTGACATATTTTAAATGGATAAACATATAGGTAACAAACTATATAGTGGTGGAACATTCCTTAAATGTGTTGTTTTCTACGATAGCTGGAAATCAAGTTCTGTACAACAATCAAGAGTTAAATACAACAGTTTGGAACAAGAGTCATGTCCATTTACAAGATTATGTTCAGCTTCTAATAAATGTTTTCATATTCATTGATTATTGAATTATAAGTGGCCAGCTATAGGATGCATGCGTAAAGCTAATGATGGTCTTGCAAGACATGCAAGAAACCGAATTGCATTAAACTTTCTTGCAAGAATAGATTTGTAAAATCTTGCAAGAAAAGATATGCCAGAAAATTAATGTAAGAAAATTTCACAAGATCTTGCAAGAATCTTGCAGGACTATGCAGGATTCTTGCAAGAAAAGGTCCTTTTTTATTGCAAGAATGAGAATCCTGCAGGATTTACAGAAATCTACCAAGACTTTTGCGAGAATCTTGCAAGACTTACATGCACAGATCCTGCAGGATCTTGCAAGATGGTTTCTACTGGGTAGAAAGAAACCATTCTGTAAAGAGCTCAGCTGCAAACAAATCACCTGTACAGAATTCAGCTCCAAACAAATCACCCTGTAGAGAGATCAGCTAGAAGATATTACCTTGTAGATAGTTCAGCTACAAACAAATCACCCTGTAGAAAGATCAGTTAGAAGAAGTTACCTTTTAGAGAGTTCAGCTACAAAGAAACCATTCTGTAAAGAGCTCAGCTGCAAACAAATCACCTGTACAGAATTCAGCTACAAACAAATCACCTGTAGAGAGTTCAGCTACAAACAAATCTCCCTGTAGAGAGATCAGCTAGAAGAAGTTACCTTGTAGAGAGTGAAGCTACAAACAAATCACCCTATTGAAAGATCAGCTAGAAGAAGTCACCTTGTAGAAAGTTCAGTTACAAAAAGAAACCACCATGTAGAGAGTTCAGCTACAAACTAGTCACCTTGTAGAGACATCAGCTAGAAAAGTTACCTTGTAGAGAGTTCAGCTACAAAGAAACCATTCTGTAAAGAGCTCAGCTGCAAACAAATCACCTGTACAGAATTCAGCTACAAACAAATCACCTGTAGAGAGTTCAGCTACAAACAAATCTCCCTGTAGAGAGATCAGCTAGAAGAAGTTACCTTGTAGAGAGTGAAGCTACAAACAAATCACCCTATTGAAAGATCAGCTAGAAGAAGTCACCTTGTAGAAAGTTCAGTTACAAAAAAAAACCACCATGTAGAGAGTTCAGCTACAAACTAGTCACCTTGTAGAGACATCAGCTAGAAAGGTTACCTTGTAGAGAGTTCAACTACAAAGAAACCATTCTGTAAAGAGCTCAGCTGCAAACAAATCACCTGTACAGAATTCAGCTACAAACAAATCACCCTGAAGAGAGATCAGCTAGAAGAAATTACCTTGTAGATAGTTCAGCTACAAACAAATCACCCTGTAGAAAGATCAGTTAGAAGAAGTTACTTTGTAGAGAGTTCAGCTACAAAGAAACCGTAAAGAGCTCAGCTGCAAACAAATCACCTGTACAGAATTCAGCTACAAACAAATCACCCTGTAGAGAGATCAGCTAGAAGAAGTTACCTTGTAGATAGTTCAGCTACAAACAAATCACCCTGTAGAGAGATCAGCTAGAAGAAATTACCTTGTAGAGAGTTCAGCTACAAAGAAACCATCATGTAGAGAGTTCAGCTGCAAAGAAATCACCACTGCCCAAATTTCAAGGCAATAGCTCTTTCCAATCTGAAGTTATCAATTGTCAAAGTTGGCAAATTGGATGTGTGGAAGGCCCCTTTTCGCAAATCTGGTCACATATGTATTATATGTGACCGGATTTACGAAAAAGGGTCTTCCACACACATCCAATTCTATGAACTTGAATGACCATACCTTTGTGCTCAAAGAAGATACTAACCTGAAATTTTGTTCATGCATTAACCTATGTTGTTACTCATCACTGTCCAAATTTCAAGGTAATACTATTTTCCTATCTGACATTATGAACTGCCAAAGTTCGTAAATTGGATGTGTGTGGAAGACCACTTTTCGCAAATCCGGTCACATATATATAATTTGTACATTTACTGATAAAATATTTAAAGTACATCTATTTCATCTTTTCTTCTTCCTGTAATAAAGAAAAAAACATAGGTTAAAAAATTCCCAAAGCTGGCCATAGGTCGGCTTTGGGGTATACAAATACAAAAAGAAATGAAATCTAATCCAAAACAGCCTAGCTGTAAAAAAAGTGTGCGGCCCTCAGAAAGGCTATGGTGAAAAAAGATGTGAAATCCAAGGTGGCGGCCAAGAAATGGCTGTGATGGTAGGTTAATGGTAAAAATTTTAATAACGACAATTCAGGTGAATTTTTGTGCCGCTTCACAAAATTTACCTGAATTGTCATTATTAAAATTTTTACCATTAACCTATCATCACAGCCATTTCTTGGCCGCCACCTTGGATTTCACATCTTTTTTCACCATAGCCTTTCTGAGGGCCGCACACTTTTTTTACAGCTAGGCTGTTTTGGATTAGATAACTTATGACAGGAACCTCACATCTACTTCCAAATTTCACCATCATAATTGGCTATTCTTGGTCTCCTCCATAATCTAAAGTTGTATACACCATTGTTTGCCTAAGCAGTGCGTGTTAGACTAAGACCATATTATAAAGCCGTGATTATCGACCACCAGTATCTATTATTGACCACCTGTACAAATTCAATAAAAGTATTATTGACCACCCTGCTACTTCCCTTACAAGTGAATACTCTGCATGCAATTTACCTTCCACTGATATACTAACATAATAGATTTTCAAATTGTTTGTGTGTGTTATTGGCAAGTTATATGGCAGACAAATAATATTGCTCACACAGTGTATTTGTCAATGCAAAAAGTACAAAAATATTGAAATCCATCATTGTCTGATACAACATCTTCAATGCAGTCTTCATGCAACCATCTTCCACACTTGAAGAATATCCACTCTGCCCCACCCCCTTCCAGTACATCATCATGCTACAATTGAAAACACATACAAGATACGTTCGGATCAATGTCTTCATTGTCCATTAAATTCTTTTGCTGAGCTATTTCTGTCAGTAGCTCTTCAGCAGCAATATCACTGATATCTGAATCATCAACTCCACCATTGATAGCTGTAATGCCAACAGTGCTAGCACTACTGTTTGTTGTAGTGGAATTCTTTTTCTTCCTAGATACCCTCTTTGATGCTTGTCCTGCTGCCTTCTTGAGCAAACCTGGGCCCTTTGTTCTTTGTTTCTCTTTGCTGTTTCTTCTCTTATCCATTTCTTATCAGCTCTTTCCTGCTTTCTTTTTTCTTTTTCCTCAAGCTCTCTTTTCTTATTGTTCTCTTTTTCTTCTAACATTGCTAAGCTCTCAATACTAGTAAGTAATCTAGCACAAGGCAATGATCTCTCTGGTGTAGATGATGGCTCCAGGCACACTAAGAATTCTGATATGCTAGAGTTTGAGGACCTAGGCACTCTGCTGGGAGTTTCTGCAGATGCATTTAAGATCTTTGCACAGTTTGTTCTGGTGTAATACCTGATCGTAACACTGGGGCCTTAACAACACTCATAGAGCCCTCTGCAGATGCAAAATTCATTCCACCATCTGGTGTCCTGCAAGCATCTGGCACACTAGGATTTCCCAGAATGTTACATCAAAGACTTGGGGGTTTCTGCAGGTATGATTACTTCATCAGGTGTAGTGGGACCAGGTTGCTCTGGGGTGATGCATGACAACCTTGATGCAAGGTCCATAGTATATCCCTGGTAGGGGTTTCTGCAGGTTTGGAAATTATACTTTCAATAATACAAGTGTATTCAAAAACTGCTACAGGTTCTTCTGGAGAGATATTTGAAAATAAGACAACTGATTCAGATTCTGAACAGCTACTTGGATATGATTCGGGATGGTACATTCTAAGCCATCGTATGTAATCTGGGTCAATATACAAATTATATCCTTCATCAAATCTCTTCTTGTATAATTGCTGTTGTTCAGCATTAAAATCACTAGGTTCTGCATCTATGTCCACAGGCACATCATTGTATGTGCTAGAAATCTCAGTAGCGGGTGATCCATCATCATTGCTGCAAGGTGGCTTGCCTTCCACTGCTGTATTACTTCTTCCTGATTGTAAGGATGAAACTTTTATAGCTGAAGAATTGAAAGACCTGTATAATAAGACCGCCTCTAATAAGACCACCTCATTATAGTAGTTATGTCAACAAATATTGCTAAGGTGTATACTCATAAGTATCAATCAATCAATCAGTCAGTATTTAAAAGTTAAAGTGACAGCTGCAGGGTTGTACAAAAGGATATGCGATCTCACCATGCCAAGACCATACCAAGACCTAAAGTCCATGGTCATTGCATGTCACAAATGAAAATGGAGCAATTGCATGGATAATATACTCCGCTGATACTGGATTTGATAATGGAATCGTGCGTGATTTAGGAGTTGCATAGTTACAAAGTAAACATTAATGATCTTGGACTTTATGTCTTAATAATAGTTAAGCACTCGTATAGACATCCTCAAAGATTTAAAAACCTGAGGTGACATCAATAATTACCGAGGCACAGGTAATTATTGACATAACCTCAGGTTTTTAAATCCTGAAGCCTATAACGAGTGTCTAACTATTACCAAGACACAAATTCCAAGATCATTAATTTTACTATACAATTCTTAAATCATGCACAATTCATGAGAAATCCATTATCAAATCCAGTATCAGTGGAGTAAATTATGCATGTAATTGCTCCATTTTCATTTGTGTCTTGGCATGGTAAGATAGTATATCCTTTTGTACAACCCTGCAGCTGTCATTTTAACTTTTAATTACTGATCACATGACTGACTGATTGATTGATATTTTACATTATGAGTACACTTTAGCCATATTTGTTGGACCTACTTGACATAACTACTATAATAAGGTGGTCTTATTAGAGGCATGGTCTTATTATACAGGTGGTCTTATTACAGAGGTGTTCTTTGTTAAGAGGTACCTGTTAATATAACATTTTGACCAATTTTAGTTTTTTGTCAGTTTCAGTTTTTAATTTCAGCTGTTTCCAATTTCCCATGTGGTTGTCAGATCAGATCTGTGATTTAAAGTCAACTTGTCTAATAAGAACTATTTTTGGATTTGCTAGAAATGGTTGCTACACATTAATATCCAATTAAAGAAGTATAAAGTAACTGCAGCACATAGATGGCCTTTCAATACAGGTGGTCACTAATACAGGTTGCAATGTATCTAGACACCTTCATTCTGTAAGACAAACCCCTTGTTGCAAGTGGTTATTGGAGGTGTACACTCCCATACAGCAATTATTTAATTGGATATTAATGTGTAGCAACCCTTTCTAGCAAATCCAATAATAGTCCTTATTAGACAAGTTGACTTTAAATTACAGATCTGACCTAACAACCACATGTCCAAAAGCATATCATGTGAATATTGTATCATCTCTTCAGAAATACCTTCTTTATTAAGTTGAATCACACTGTACTGGACTTAGCCCTATTTAAGTTGTGTATGTGGTTGCATAGGTACACACGACAAAACTCCTGAAATGGATACCTGCATGGACGCCTTGATAAGCAAGATGTCTGTTTATATTCCCACTCTAGTCAGTAGCAGATCCAAAGGGGGCACGTGCGCATGCCCCCTTCCTCTCCAAAAAATCATATAAAAGATTGAGATACTCCAAAAGAGCAGTCCGTCGATTAGTTTAATCTCCACAGTAATTGCAACTTGTATCTGTAGCACTAATCCATGGACACATGTAGACTTAGCTACAGCCTGCTAGGAATTTAAATGAATTTGGTCCTTTGCATGTCATTCTACAAGACAACTTACTTTGGGTTTGTAACTGAACTCATAACTGCATGTCATGGCATGATCCCTGCAGCTCTTGAGCAATGCAGGCTACATAGAAAGCATGTCATATTAGATATTTGTCTACCCTACAACAAAAATTTCAGTCATGATATATATATATATATGTATATATATATATATCTAATCCAAAACAGCCAAGCTGTAAAAAAAGTGTGCGGCCCTCAGAAAGTCTATGGTGAAAAAAGATGTGAAATCCAAGGTGGCGGCCAAGAAATGGCTGTGATGGTAGGTTAATGGTAAAAATTTTAATAACGACAATTCAGGTGAATTTTTGTGCCGCTTCACAAAATTTACCTAAATTGTCATTATTAAAATTTTTACCATTAACCTACCATCACAGCCATTTCTTGGCCGCCACCTTGGATTTCACATCTTTTTTCACCATAGCCTTTCTGAGGGCCGCACACTTTTTTTACAGCTTGGCTGTTTTGGATTAGATTTCATTTCTTTTTGTATTTGTATACCCCAAAGCCGGCCTATGGCCAGCTTTGGGACTTTTTCAACCTATGTTTTTTTCTTTACTACAGGAAGAAGAAAAGATGAAGTAGATGTACTTTAAATATTTTATCAGTAAATGTACAAATTATATATAATGTATAATACATATGTGACCGGATTTGCGAAAAGGGGTCTTCCACACACATCCAATTTGCCAACTTTGACAATTGATAACTTCAGATTGGAAAGAGCTATTGCCTTGAATTTTGGACAGTGGTGAGCACCACTATAGCTGAATACGTGGTGAAATTGTCAAGTTAATATGGTACTTGAACACTGAGTTATGGTCTCCAACGGTTACGGAATTGGATGTGTGTGGAAGACCCCTTTTCGCAAATCCGGTCACATAATATTATACTGATTACAGAAATCTCCATGGTGGTTTCTTTGTAACTGAACACTCTACAAGGTGACTTCTTCTAATTGCTCTCTCTACAGGGTGAATTGTTTGTAGCTGAACGATCTACAAGGTAACTTCTTCTAGCTGATCTCTCTACAGGGTGATGTGTTTGTAGCTGGATTCTGTATAGGTGATTTGCTTGCAGCTGAGCTCTTTACAAAATGGTTTCTTTGTAGCTGAACTCTCTAAAAGGTAACTTCTTCTAACTGATCTTTCTACAGGGCAATTTGTTTCTGGCAGAATTTTCTACAGGGTGATTTCTTTGCAGCTGAACTCTCTACATGGTGGTTTCTTTGTAGCTGAACTCTCTACAACGTAATTTCTTCTAGCTGATCTCTCTACAGGGAGATTTGTTTGTAGCTGAACTATCTACAAGGTAACTTCTTATAGCTGATCTCTCTACAGGGTGATTTGTTCGTAGTTGAATTCTGTACAGGTGATTTGTTTGCAGCTGAGTTCCTTACAAAATGGCTTCTTTGTAGCTGAACTTTCTCCAAGGTAACTTCTTCTAACTGATCTTTCTACAGGGTGATTTGTTTGTAGCTGAACTATCTACAAGGTAATTTCTTCTAGCTGATCTCTCTACAGGGTGATTTGTTTGTAGCTGAATTCTGTACAAGTGATTTGTTTGCAGCTGAGCTCTTTACAGAATGGTTTCTTTGTAGCTGAACTCTCTACAGGGTGATTTGTTTGTAGCTGAAATCCCTATAAGGTAACTTCTTCTAGCGTGATCTTTCTACAGGGCGATTTGTTTGTAGCTGAGTTCTCTACAGGGTGTTTGTTTGCAGCTGAATTCTCTACATGGTGGTTTCTTTATAGCTGAACTCTCTACAAGGTGACTTCTTCTAGCTGATCTCTCTACAGGGTGATTTGTTTGTAGCTGAACTCTCTACAGGTGATTTGTTTGTAGCTGAACTCTCTACAAGGCGATACTTCTAGGTGATCTCTCTACAGGATTCCTTGTTTCTAACTGAACTCTCAACAGGGTGATCTGTTCATACCTGAACTTTCTACTGGGTGATTTGTTTGCAGCTGAACTCTCTAAATGGTGGTTTCTTTGTAGCTGAACTCTCTACAACGTGACTTCTTCTAGCTGAACTCTCTACAAGGTGACTTGTTTCTAGCTGATCTCTCTACAGGGTGACTTGTTTCTAGCTGAACTCTCTACAGGTGATTTGTTTGTAGCTGAACTCTCTACATGGTGGTTTCGTTGTAGCTGAACTCTCTACAAGGTAACTTCTTCTAGCTGATCTTTCTACAGGGTGATTTGTTTGTAGCCGAATTCTCTACAGGGTGATTTATTTGCAGCTTAACTCTCTACAAGGTGACTTCTTCTAGCTGAACTCTCAACAGAGTGATTGATTCTTTTGCAGCTGAACTCTCTACATGGTGGTTTCTTTGTAACTGAACTCTCTACAGGGTGATTTGTTTGTAGCTGAATTCTCTACAGGGTGATTTGTTTGTAGCTGAATTCTCTACAGGGTGATCTGTTCATAGCTGAACTCCCTATAAGGTAACTTCTTCTAGCTAATCTTTCTACAGGGCGATTTGTTTGTAGCTGAGTTCTCTACAGGGTGATTTGTTTGCAGCTGAACTCTACATGGTAGTTTTTTTGTAGCTCTACAATGTGACTTCTTCTAGCTGAACTCTCTACAAGGTGACTTGTTTCTAGCTGATCTCTCTACAGGGTGACTTGTTTCTAGCTGAACTCTCTACAGGTGATTTGTTTGCAGCTGCACTCTCTACATGGTTTATTTCTTTGTAACTGAACTCCCTGCAAGGTGACTTCTTCTAGCTGATCTCTCTACAGGGAGATTTGTTTGTAGCTTAACTCTCTACAGGTGATTTGTTTGCAGCTGAACTCTTTACATGATGGTTTCTTTGTAGCTGAACTCTCTACAAGGTAATTTCTTCTAGCTGATCTCTCTACAGGCCGATTTGTTTGTAGCTGAACTCTCTACATGATGGTTTCTTTGTAGCTGAACTCTCTACAAGGTGATTTCTTCTATAGCTGATCTTTCTACAGGGTGATTTGTTTGTACCTGAACTATCTACATGATGGTTTCTTTGTAGCTGAACTCTCTACAAGGTAACTTCTTCTAGCTGATCTCTCTACAGGACAATTTGTTTGTACTTGAACTCTCACATGATTGCTTCTTTGAAGCTGAATATTCTACAAGGTGATTTCTTCTAGCTGATCTTTCTACAGGGTTATTTGTTTGTAGCAGAACTCTCTACAAGGAAACTTCTTCTAGCTGATCTCTCTACAAGGAGATTTGTTTGTAGCTGAACTCTCTATACATGATTTGTTTGCTGCTGAATTCTCTACATGATGGTTTCTTTGTAGCTGAACTCTCTACAAGGTAACTTCTTCTAGCTGATCTCTTTACAGGGTGAATTGTTTGTAGCTGAACGATCTACAAGGTAACTTCTTCTAACTGATCTCTCTACAGGGTGATTTGTCTGTAGCTGAACTCTCTACAAGGAAACCTCTTTTAACTGAGCTCTGTACAGGGTGAATTGTTTGTAGCTGAACTATCTACAAGGTAACTTCTTCTAGCTGATCTCTCTACAGGATGATTTGTTTGTAGCTGAACTATCTACAAGGTAACTTCTTCTAGCTGATCTCTCTACAGGGTGATTTGTTTGTAGTTGAATTCTGTATAGGTGATTTGTTTGCAGCTGAGCTCTTTACAGAATGGTTTCTTTGTAGCTGAACTCCCTACAAGGTAACTTCTTCTAGCTGATGTATCTACTGGGTCACTAGTTTGTAGCTGAATTCTCTACATGGTGGTTTCTTTGTAACTGAACTATCTATAAGGTGACATCTTCTAGCTGATCTTTCAACAGGGTGATTTGTTTGTAACTGAAGTCTCTACAAGAAAACTTCTTCTAACTGATGTCTGAACAGGGTGAATTGTTTGTAGCTGAACTCTCTACAGGGTGATTTGTTTGTAGCTGATCTCTATACAGGTTACTTATTTCTAACTGATCTCTTGAATTCTGTTCAGGGTGACTGCTCTATTAGGATGACTGCTCTATTAGAGTATCTCGATCTCGCACTTGCTACACCAAGTTGGATTTCGTGTTATAACTCCGTGGCTTTAAGTCTGATTTTTCTACACCATTGAAGAGCCTTTCTAAGATGATAACTCCATCTGTACAGCGATTTTCAAAGCATTACCCCAAGTGGTTTATCTGGTATGCGTGGCAAGCATAATAATAATAATAATAATAAAATAATTTTGCTAATCTCGATTGCGTAATTGTTACACACTGTTGATTTTTTTGCTGTATCTTCCTGGTTTTTAGCTCGATTTCTTTCAAACCACAAAAGGTTTGAGGTTCAATAGTTAACCTATTCACCCACCGATTTTCAGCTTCTTCCCATACGCGGTTTACCCTGTAGGCGTGACAACATATTGGTGTTATATTTCGTGCATAATCGCTCATAACTCTTTGCCTGTTTATGGTATTCCAGCCAAAGTTGGTACAGAGATGCGCCTTTATACCCCCCTTCTGTGTGCCAAATTTCAAGGCAATCGGATAACGCGTTCGCGTTTTATAGCAGTTTTTGTAAGTGTGCGAAAAGAGGAAGAAAAATAAGAAGAAGAAAAAAAACGAAGAAACTAAGCCAATTTTTGAAGTCGCATATCTCAGGAATGCCTGAAGCGATTTCGCTCAAATTTGGAATGTGGAGTACTGAAGTTGGAGGGAATGTACACAGCAAAATTTGTCTTGTTTCATTAAGGAAGCACAGAGCTACGGAGGTGCGAAAATTGCGTTTTCTTTCTTCCTGTCAATATACTCACGGGGTTGCGCGCCGGCTTCTTGGGCCGCACGACACACTACCGTGTGTCTTGATCTTTCTTCCTGTCAATATACTCACGGGGTTGCGCGCCGGCTTCTTGGGCCGCACGACACACTACCGTGTGTCTTGATATGTATATATATATATATATATATATCTAATCAAAAACAGCCAAGCTGTAAAAAAAGGTGCGGCCCCCAAAAAGGCCATCATGAAAAAAGATGTGAAATCCAAGGTGGCGACCAAGAAATGGCTGTGATGGTAAGTTAATGGCAAAAATTTTAATTACAACAGTTCAGGTGAATTTGCATTGCCTCCTCCACTGGGATTCGGCACCAAAATCACCTGAATTGTCATAATTAAAATTTTTGCCATTAACCTACCATCACAGCCATTTTTTAGCCGCCACCTTGAATTTCACACCTTTTTTTCACCAGGGCCTTTTTGGGGGCTGCACCTTTTTTTATGGTTGGGATGTTTTCGATTAGATATCACTTTTTTTTGTATTTGTATATAGCAAAGCCAGCCTATGGCTGGCTTTGGGGCTTTTTTAACCCATCAGTTTTTTTTATTTACCACAGGAAGAAGAAAATAAAACGATTTTTAATAGTTCAACTATTTTTCATTCTATTATATAGTAATTATACAAATTATATACATATATTTATTAAACGCCAATTATTCCCACAGGATAATTTCTTTGCAGCTGATCTCTCTACTGGGTGACTTGAAGTGTAGCTGAACTACAGGATGGTTTCTTTGTAGCTGACCTCTCTACAAGGTGACTTGTTTCTAGCTCATCTCTCTATAAAGTGGTTTGTTTGTAGCTGAACTCTCTGCAAGGTAATTTGATTGTAGCTGAGCTTTCTACAGGCTTCTTTCTAGCTAATCTCTATATAGGGTAACTTATTTGTAGCTGAACTTTCTACAGAGTGGGTTCTTTGGAGCTGAACTCTCTACAAGGTGACTTGTTTTAGCCTATCTCTCTACAAGATGACTTCCTCTAGCTGATCTCTCTACAATGTGACTTGTATTTAGCTGAACTATTTACAGGATGATCTGTTTGTAACTGAAATCTCTACAGGGCTAGCTGATCTCTCTATAGAGTAAAATGTTTCTAGCTGAACTCTCTACAGTGTGCTCTTTGTAGCTGAACTCTCTACAAGGTGACTTCTTCTAGCTGATCTCTCTATAGGGTGACCTGATCTCTCTGTACGGTGACTTTTATCTAGCTGAACACTCTAAGGGTGATTTGTTTGTAGCTGAACTCTCTACAGGATGATTTCTTTGTAGCTGAACTCTCTACAAGGTGACTTGCTTCTAGCTGATCTCTCTAGACGGTGACTTCTTCTAGCTGATCTCTCTACAAGGTGACTTGTATAGCTGAACTATCTACAGGGTGATCTGTCCATATCTGAACTCTCTACAGGGTGATTTGTTTGTAGCTGAACTCTCTACAGGATGGTTTCTTTGTAGCTGGTCTCTACAAGGTGACTTCTGCTATTACAGGATGACTTGTACAGTATCTATAGCTGAACTATCTACAGGATAATCTGCTTGTAGCTGAAATTTCTACAGGGTGATTTGTTTGTAACTGAATTCTCTGCAGGGTGACTTGTTTCTAGCTGATCTCTTCATAGGGTCACTTGTTTCTAGCTGAACTCTCTGTTCTTTGTATAGCTAAACTCTCTACAAGGTGACTTTTTCTAGCTGACCTCTCTAAAGGGTGACCTGATCTCTCTAAAGGGTGACCTGATCTCTCTACAGTGTGACTTTTATCTTGCTGAACTCTCTACAGAGTGATTTGTTTGTATCAAAACTATCTACAGGGGGATTTTTTATACCTGAACTTTCCTCAGGGTGATTTGTTCAGTTGTAGCTGAACTCTCTACAGGGTAATCTGATCTCTCTACAGGGGGGTGATTTACTTGTAACTGAATTCCCTATATTTTGTCTAGTTTCTAGCTGATCTATCTACAGGGTGATTTGTTTGTAGCTGAACTTTCTACAGGGTGATTTGTTTCTAGCTGATCTCTCTACAGGATAGTTTCTTTGTCACTGAACTCTCTACAAGGTGACTTGTTTCTAGCTGATCTTTCTACAAGGTGACTTCCTCGAGCTGATCTCTCTACAGGTTGATTTGTTTGTAGCTGAACTCGCTACAGGGTGATTTGTTTGCAGCTGAACTCTCTACAGGGTGATTTGTTTGTAGCTGAACTCTCTACAGGATGGTTTCTTTGTTACTGAACTCTCTACAAGGCAACTTTTTCTAGCTGGTCTCTCTACAAGGTGACTTCCTCTAGCTGATCTCTCTATAGGGTGACTTGTATCTAGCTGAACTATCTACAGGATGATCTGTTTGTTGCTGAAATCTCTACAGGGTGACTTGTTTCTAGCTGATCTCTCTATAGGGTAACTTGTTTCTAGCTGAACTCTCTACAGGGTGATCTGTTCATAGCTGAACTCTCTACACGTTGATTTGTTTGTAGCTGAAATCTGTTGTTTCAAATTGATCTCACTGTAGGGTAACTTGTTTGTAGCTGAACTCTCTACAGGATGGCTTCTTTGTAGCTGAACTCTCTACAGAGTGATTTTTTTTGTAGCTGAACTGCATATAGGGTGATTTGTTTGCACCTGAACTTTCTACAGGATGATTTGTTTATAGCTGAATGCTCTGCAGGGTGATTTGTTTGTAGTTGATCTCTCTACAGAGTTTCTCTGCAGCTGAGTTCTCTACAGGGTGACTTCTTTTAACTGAGCTCTCTCTTGTTTCTAGCTGATCTCTCTACAGAGTAACTTGTTTGTATAGCTGAACCCCTTACAGAGTGGTATTTTGGTTGCTGAACTCTCTACACAGTGACTTGTTTACAACAAAGTGACTGCTTAATTAGAGTATTTTTGTGATTTACTGATTGTTCTATTAGAGTATATCGATCCGTACTATGCACTCTACCCGTGTCTTGCAGGTTTTCACTGATAAAATACAAATTATGGCACTTAGATAGTTAGATTTAGCATACTTGTTGCAGCCCAATATTTGTTTCTGAAATCCAGGTTTTTCAAAAAGCTGATGCGGGCATTATACCCATATATTTCTGTAATTTCACATTCTCCTAAAAAGGATGCGGGCAGTGGACCAGAAACATAATTACCAATAGGAGTGGCCTAAGGTATAACCGAGATACAAAGGTGTGAAAATGACTTTTCTTTCTTCCTGTCAATATACCCACGGTGTGGCACGCCAGCTTCTTGGGCTGCACGACACACTATCGTGTGTCTTGATATATAAGATACCTGTAGCTTCCAGGGTTCTGTGCTTCTGCTTTATATAACTACCTATTATGCTGGTCATGGTGCACCCCTCATTCCAAACCCAGGATCCGCCCCTGCTAATGGTACACATACATTTGGACCAAGATTCTGTAATATGAACACCTTATTATGGTCCTAGGAATGGAGGGGTTTTACCGTATGCAAACATTACTTACACCTCAATGTATGAAATTAATTACTAAATTACTTTACACTGTTTACCCACTTTGAAGATCAAATCATATAAATTCATGCACATACTCATGCGGTAGGTAAACATGTTGACCATGTTTTCATCCTGTACTGATTTTCAAAGCGTGAATGCAAAATACTTTGAAAAACCATCTAATAATTACAGTACTATAAATCACACACTGAGGTACAAACAAGAGTTCATATTATAAAAAAAAACACTCTTGGTATATACAAGCAATGCATCTACTGTATACCGTGTAACTCTTCTATTCCCTGGACCATAAATAGTGACTGGATCTACGAAAACAGGACATTACTTGTCTCAGGGGAGCACGCTCCCACAGTGGCTGCCCGGCCAGCCATAGGGCTCTTGACCCTGCTCTGAAAGAAGGTCAGGTGCCTTTCCCTTAATCCAATAAATTTTTTAGTCTTTCTTTTGGCTAGCACTTCAACATCTAGTGCTAGGGGTGGTGGAAAGGGGTGCTGGATACCCCGGGAAAAATAAAAACAAAAAATAATAAACAGGACATAGCTAATCACATATTTTTCGAATCCCTGTTTGTTAAATATTTATAATCTACGTAGCCAAATGTACCCACTGGCAAAGTTTCAGCTTCATATGCCAATAACTGTGGGAGTCACAGTCCTACAAAGTAGCAACAAAAGAAAAATCGATTTGTACAGTAAGGGAAAATAAATTACAGGCGCTTACAAAAACGGTTGTAACTTACCAACGGATTGAGATACAGAGCTACAAAGTTGACCATCGTGTTCGCCATGAATAGGGCAATCGATTACTGGGTAATTTGTTTCTTTACTCACTCTTCTTCACTGCATACAAAGGCAAAATTCTTGAAGAAAAATTGATCTCGTACGATCGCTTCGACATAATGTAAACAAACGCTCATAACTTCCGTATCCTTGGGTCTACTGCAACGAAACAAAGATTTTCCAACTCCTCTTGAGCAGGCAAATAAGATGATATCTATGGTGTTATGGTTAGTCCCTTTCTTCACTAAGAACGCGGCGTTCAAAACATTTCATTACAAGAAATGGAGGTCATTATTGAATGCTCTATTAGAGAGTTTTAAAACTATTTTAGCCTGCATCAGAGCACAGCTAAGTGTCTTTGATCTCTGCTATTACAGTCCTCTTATAGTGTAATGTAAGCTGACATATAGGTAAAATTATTCATTGCAATAATGAATCACATTAACAAAATGCCTTGTGAAGAAATTCAATGTGCCTTCGCAAGGCCTCTTATGAATATATTTGACACTTATATGGCTTTCATTTGTTAAATAAGCTGCTAGCTGACCACCTGTAAGGGAATTACAAGTATATGGTTTCCTGCTGAATTACTCTTAAGACAACAGGAGAAATATTTTTAAATATCATCAAAACTTTCTAATAAAGCAGTCTCAAATTTCTTGTAATGAGTACGGAATTTTTTCAATAATATGCAAGTATTTCACCCAATGTATTCAATGCTTTATACTGTAAATTTAGGCTTGTGTGATTATGTCCTGTTTTCGCAGATCCGGTCACCATTGATAAAGTGAGAAATAACAGACTAGTCTTGGGTCCAAACATACGTACAATTATAAATTGAAATCAAGAAAACATATCCTGGCTATCAAGGTGTCTGGGCCCTGGTGTCTGGGTCATCTTTTTGAGGAAGTCTGTTTTACTTATGCAGCCATGTACGTAAAATGAAAATAGTGTGGAGTGGGGCTATGTATGTAAGTGCACTATAGCGAATATGACTTAATAAAGTATTTCTAAAGAGATGGTAAAACATTCATGTATTTATGGATGTGTGGTGATCTCATTTAATGTCCACCTGTCTAACAAGGACAGATTTGCTAGAAAGGGTTGATGCTTTGGTGCTATACATCAATATCCAATTAGAAAAGTATAAATAAACTGCATCACAATAAACGGTCTTTCAATACAGGTGTTCACTAATACAGGTTACACTGTACCTAGACACCTTACCTAGACACCTTCACTCTGTAAGACAAAACTTGGCATGGCCTTATTGTGAGTGGTTATTGGAGGTGTATACTCCGATACAGCAATAATAGGCAACAAAACTCCACTGCATACCACAACATAATTCATCATATCTCTTGAGCCCATTGTGGTCCCACCACAAAACTTTTATCAAACATAGACCAAGACCCATTCAATATTCACAAAAAATTTACTACTTGGAGGAGGTCGTGTGCATTAGCCAAATGTTGGCACGATGTATCAATTAGCGGATTGACATAAAACTGTGTAGACCAATAATTATCGCTAATGTGCACTACCTGAAGCTGTAATGCCAGAACAGTAACAATACTAAAATTCTGTAAAATTTCCCACTTGTTTCAGCTTCTCACCCATGAGAGTGTTGATGGTACTAGTCTTGCCTGCTCCCTCAACACCGAGTGTTACCAGTTTAAACTGATTAGAAGAAAGGGAGCCTTTTAAAGAGCCTCATTGTAGGCATTTATTATCTTTTGGTTAAATTCTTCCCTAGGCTGCAGTGGTTCATCTCTTGCTAACCGAAAAATAAGGGAGAAAGTGGTCTAGTGAACAAAGAGTTGATTAAACAGAATTTCATTTTTATACAGTGAAGTATTCTTGGATTGGCTGCAATAGTAGTGCCCACCAAAACGCTACCACTAAATTATTATCATAGAATTATCTTATACAACAAATTGTAAATGTAATGTTTCAACAGGGAATCCACTCAGTGAAGCACTGATTTTCAGTGGAGCCCTGAACATAAACTGTAGAGATTGATGCAATTGGAAAAGAGCTTTTTTGTCCATACTTCTCAATTTAGATTTATTATTATCTCAGTGTAGTTATTTTAATATGCATGATTGTAGATCATATTTATTTTGAAAAATCATGGATCACAAATGACAATTTTTTTGGTGTCTGCCTTCATACTTAATTGATAAAGACTGTGGCTGAACTGCAACTTCTTGTGTGCCTTGCTCTGATGTTTCTTCCTCCTGTGTGCCTTGGTCTACTAATACTACCTCTTGTGAGCTATGGTCTGCCATTTTTCTTCAATGTCAGGTTCTGGTAGAATGGTTGTTACTTCACTGGTGTAGCTACAGGCAAATCAGAAAATAATCTACTAAAGAAGACACGTTATTACTTGAGCCATCAGCTTCTGGATGGGTGTCGTATAACCATCTTAAGTACTCATCGGACAAATCATAGCCTTCTTCACAACTATGCTAAAATATAGCAACTATTTCAGCTGGCCACTGGCTGCCAGTTGCTTCCTCACTGTCACGGGTGTTATGTAACCCACTTAAGTACTGCTCATCAGGCAAGTCATTTCCTCTTCATGTTTACATTCAAAAAGAACATCATTTTAAGCTGGCCACTGGCTGCCAGTTGCTTCCAGATTTGCACTTTTGGGATCATTGGAATTCTGATTTGCTTTGTTTGATCAGGTTTAGGCCATCCTTTATTACAGTAAGACCACAGTCAGTTACATCAAGATTAAATGGGAAAACACCACACACTTGTGAAAACCAGCACATACTGCTGAGGGGGCCATAGTTTTGCCACAAACATGGTTCAAGAGACTAGAAAACTGGTACTTGATGATGGTCATTGTTGGGTGAGATTGTATATAAGGCTTGCCAATTTTGCTTTAAAGATTTAAAAACACTGGCATCAAGTGGCTGACTCACATGAGTTGTGTGGGGTGGCAAGCAAAACTGCACAATTCCATATTGCTTGGCAAAATAGTTTAACTCAGGTTGATAATGTGGGCTATGCAACAAAAGAGGGTGTGCTCCAACAGCATGCTCAATGAAATGCTCAACAAACCAACCCTTAAGCATCTCACTTCCTACCCAGTCTTTCTCACTAAGCCCATAGGAAGTTCCTGGTACTTCATCCTTTGTGTAGTCACTGTTCAGTCTTTTGGCATCAAAGATAACAAAAGGTGGAATGCACTGTCCACTGGCACTCACACAAGCTATAACCGTACTTTGATTTTTGTTTACTGATGTCCTGTATCATCTTTTGGCCTTTTAGGGCTACAACCCATGGTGCATGACCTTCCAGAGATATCCCAGTTTCATCAACATGGTATATTCTACTTGGAAAATTCATAAAGTTGCCTTTGATCAACTCCTGTTTTAACAGAGCAAAATGATCAGAAATTACCTCCTCAGTTAAACACTAAATCCTAACATTTGAGTCCCCTTTTCAATACAATAGTTGTGGTTTTCTATCCATAAACTTTCTGAACCATCCATCTGAGGCCACTATTGGTGATTCTACAGTCTTTCCCTTGTCACGTGCACATGATCCTGTGATGGTATGTACTTGCTTCCTTGTTCTACCATATCCCACTTTGGTAATATCTACGTGCTAAGAAATCAGCTAATTCCTTTTCTTCTGTGCTAGATAAGTATGGTTTAGGACCTGGCTTATGTTTAACCTTCCCTGATACCAGGTCATGTGGAGTCGATTTTGGCACACTGTAAACTTTTGCAGCATGAATCACCTTTATTTGTCCATTCGTAACAGCTGCTATAGCATCTTCCATTGCTTTGGGACTCCATTTCTTCTGCATTTCTCAGCTTTCGACATCAAGCATCAAGAACAGCAGGAGCTAACTTAGACCTTGGCCTACCTCTTTATACACAAAAGTCATACTCAATTTGGTATTTACCAACCTGGACTTCACATACTGTTATCACAAATGTTAGGCGATATAATACTTACAGCTATATGAGATAAAAGTAGGGACAATCACAATGCTATGTACAGAAAGTTTCATGTAAAGTGAAGTCGTGGCACTGAAAAATAAATGGAGAACTACCGTTTTATATCAGAATTCCATATCTGATAATTGAAAATCATTGTTCCAGTAATTGAGCCCTGTTGATAATTGGTTACTAATGCTAGTACCAGATCTAGACATGAACTTTAGAAAACTGCAAACTTGAAATGGTTGAAGCATTCCTTTATTATGCATCCTTTAGGTCGCTTAAGTATTTACACTGTCACAAAATGTCTATTAATTAATCTCGAGAGTTAATCTTGTATCTAATTAGTGACCTGCAGAATATGCCTGAATAATAGGTAGTAAAAACAAGTTTAGAAATAATAGAATAATTTTCAGAAATACAGTTTAATAAATTTATAAATTATGCCTCCAGTATTTATTTTGCAGAGACCACTCAAACACTACTAGCATAAATGTACACTAGAATAAATGACCGATGTACTCTAATAGAGCTTTCATCTATCCGAATAAAGCAGTCAGTTAATTGTAACATGACAAATATCTTGATCTTTGAAGGTAGAAGTTATAATTGTTGATGGTTGCAGAAGAAAACAGATATACTTAAGTATATTTCAGAATCAATCTATAGAATTTTGACAGTTAGAGCGGGACGCATTTTACATTTGCGACTAGAAGTTTTGTAGTGTCAAGATCAGGATGAACAGGATTTTTCCTTTATTTTCATGTCAATAATCTAATAATATCAGGTATAATGGGCAAAGAAAAATAATAAGGAACCTGAAAAGCATATTCCGCTGATCCTATTTATGATCAGATTAAGTAATGGCACAGACAAACAATAGTGTTGTGTATATTATTTAAGAGTTACCTTCCCTTTGCAATATGATGGTACGCTAGCTAGCATGCTCACTATGCTGTGAACTATGTTATCTCACCTGCCATCCCCAGTAATGATAGGATTGATTATTCTACTTATGCTCATTTTTGTGATAATGAATACACATCAATTATGATACTACTATTATTGCATCATTCACAACTACTACATGCTTGACTTATCAGTGATGATCTGAATTGCATCTCTTGTATCTAGTACATAGCCGTAGCATCAAAGGCGATTGTAAGGGTGGCCATGGCCCCCCTTGCTGAAAAATAATTTTTCTTAAATCTTGGGGAAAGTTGTAGTATAGATTGGCATTGTTATTTTGACATTTTTCATGTTTTTACCATCAATTTTAGGCTGTTTTCAAGCTTTAAATTGCAAACATCCTGCAGCTTCTTGCACCCCCAGACCCCCCTGAAATTCTACTTTATATTACAGCCATTCAACAATAGTTATACTGTTCCCTACTTGGCCCTCCCCTGTAGGTCAGATCTAGAATCACCACTGCATAGCATCTAGTGTACCTAAATTGTGATTGAATTTTGGAAATCTCCCATATATGGTTGTGCATAAAGCAATAAGAATTAACACGATGCAGAAAATAATTTTTGCAATGTTGTAAACTTTAATTGTACTTCAAAGTATTTAGGTTTATTCTACGCATCAATGAGTAGAAATTCAGCATTAACTGCTTTAGTTAAGATTTATATTAATAATTCACTGATATGGTTGAGTTTCGAAAATTCAAATGTTCATTTTATAGGTGAATTTTTGTGGATGTTGCTATTACTGGAACAATGGAATAACATATTTTTGTTATTGTACATTTGCTTTACTGTGTCACTTTAGTTTAGGACCCTTAATTAGGGAAGCTTGAACCCTCTATGGAAACTGGATACAAGCCATGGAATGTGTGAAAACTGTTTTTTCAACAACTTTACTTACTGTTATATATGTGACTGGATTTGTGAAAAGGGGTCTTCCACTCACATCCAATTCTACGAATTCAGAAGACCATAACTAAGTCCTCAGGTAATGCATTAATGTGAAAAGTTCTCCATCTACTAAATAGACTATGTTAGTGCTCACTACTGACCAAATTGTAAATCAATAGCCTTTCCAGTCTGTAGTTATGAGTCATCAAAGTTGATAAATTGGATATGTGTGGAAGATCCTTTTCGCAAATGCGACCACATATTATGTCACTATGTAGCACTTACTCTTACTCTCACATGGCCAGACCTCTATTTTAGTGCAGTGGATATCAATTAAAAGTGCCCACATTAAAATGTTGCACTTTATATCAAAATCACCATGTTTGCATCAGTAACCAAATGAATGTTGTATTGTTTATCCTATAGGTACTTCATTTATATTGTTATTGTGAATATCACATGTGTACACATTGATTATGACTATGTGTGATGTGTTCTTTGAACTACTTTTGTTACTTTATATATACTTCTTTATTTCATGTTCACTTCATCAAATTTGATGGATGCATAGGGAGTAAGTTATCATAAGTAATCTTGATTCAATTAATAATGTTATTATTGTATGTGCATAACATGTGTACACATTGATGATGATATGTTTATTGTACAGCTTTGTGAAATGTGCGACTTGTAATTGTGTCAGTTGTATATGTACATAATACAGTACACGACTATTTATTGGTGATAAATTTAAAAAGGTCACAATGTTTCTGACTGTAAGTGTTGCCTGTTTTTACTGCATAAACCACATGCACACACACATCAGTTTCTTTCTGGTGTCAAACTGTATTTTTAGTGTAAACATGAACCTCATGCTGTAAGCAAGTTCATTCATGAAACAACACTCATAAGACTTATTTTATTATAAATTGTGTAACTTGTATAAATTGTGTTGTTGTGAACCTTAACTTTAGCGTAATTTTGATTTTGAAAGCATTCTTTTGAGTATAATAAGGTTGATTTTTGAGCATTACTCAAAATTATAACTTAAGCATAATTGGCTTCAGCCTGCTGGTGATTCCCAGGAGGCTCAAGTTTCCACCTTGCAGGGCTCAGATAAGTGATAGCCTTGATACGTTTTCATGCCAGGTAGTTTGTATAAACTACAGGTACACAAAAAATGTTAGAATTTTCAACTAGAGTAGGGACCATAGCACATCAATGAAGGGTACTGAATCAAGCTGGAGTAGTGCACAATATTAAATCACAGTAAAACAATAAGAAGTGTTATATCCCTACTGTACATTCTCATTATGGTATCTTGAGCACAGTAGAAATATAACACTTCTTAATGTTTTACTGTGATTTAATATCATGCACTACTCCAGCTTGTTTCAGTACATTTATCAATGTGCTATGGTCTAGTGATGTTCTATAATAAGTTTGCAACTATATCAATTAATCATGATAATTACGATAATTATCACAATAGCAGATCCAATAATTATTTTCTATGCATATACGTCATACCAAAATACAGCAAAGTGCAACCTCAGAGAATACATACATAATTGAGTAATCAACGAATGCTTTAATTGTTAGAGTAATTCCAGTGAGGTAAGAATGTCTAATATTGGTGCTCACGATAATCACAAGCTATTATCATATCACGATAATGAACCTCTGCGATACGATTATAACACTATCGATATTATAGCACATCACTACTATGGTCCCTGCTTTAGTTTAAAATTTCAATTTTTTTTGTACTTGTTTTATAACTTTTTTTTGTATATAACATAATATTATTATGACTGGTGAACCCATACATGCTGCATCAAATACAGAAATAGCACCACATGTCCCAGCTACCAATTATATATTGTCTGAAACCTTTATGCTTCATTGTCAGCTATGTTCAACCCGTTACACAGCATTACGAATCAAGAACTGTTTGAAAAGCACCTCTGCAATCAAAGTAGCCACTATGAAAAATACGGATGATTTCTGTTATGAATGGAAGCCATCATACGTTACTGCCAAATCAACACCTTTTGCCTTGCGTTTTGCTGTCAGCAAAGATAAATGGGACACCAAAGAGAACACTAGTAAGTCCATGAAGAATGCATTGTACATACTCCCTGTACTGCCAAAAGGCATCTCTCAGTCCAACGCAACATCGAACAGTGAAAAATCAAGCCCGTAGCCTTAAGTTATTCTTGTCTGAAGACATCAGTCAGTCAGTTACTCAGTCTGTCAGTAGAAAATTCTGTTTATAATTATATATACAAAAAATTCCATAGCAACTTTTTGAAAGTGTTTTGGGTCGATCTGAAGGCTTGTTTGGGCTTAGTTTTACCTAACCAATACTGCCCCATCATCATCAGGGAAATGTAAAGCTGGTTATTGGGTGATGTTTTTTCATGGGCCATGCCTACACCTACTGTACTATACAGTATTATTGTAGTTCCCTTTTTACACAAAACCTAAAGAGTACATGTGACTGGGCCTGCAAAAATAGGGCATGTGGGCACATGATTTTTGTCTGCTTTTTCAATGTTTCATTTCTCATAGTGTTTTGTACCATTATGCTATGGCACTGCAATTTTCAGTTCTTAGTAAACATTTAATTGGCATAGTGACGCAAGTTACAGAATGGAAATATACTTTTCCAATACTGCAATATGACCTGTAGAGTGATGGGGTGTAGTTTGTGCCTACATGCCCTGTTTTCGCAGGCCCGGTCAAACATGTATGGTGAAGAGAAGTACGTATGTAGTGCTTATGGGTGGACTCTACATATAGAATTGCCCTACTGAATGCCCTTGGTAACTGGTTGGAAAAAGTGGTTGGGCAGCCAACATGGCTATAACAGAGGGGAGAGTTGATGCCGTTCAAAGTGGTTAACTCACTTCATGAGCCCAGTGGAGTCATCAAGTAGCAGCAAAAACCTTATTCCATCTACAAAGTCAAGCATTCACCCCATACTAGAATAATCATTTTAGAGACCGATAACATGACAACAAAGCCATTCAATGAGCAGTATGCATAAATGGAAAGTGGTCACTCACAATTCTTTACAGTGGGTAAAACTCTGAAGTTGGAGGTCCTCTTCATCCAATTCATGTGATCGCAATGAATTTACTTTAAAGCAGTTTGATGTTTGCCATGGATCACTTTCATTATACATGGTGGATTTTAAGTACATGCATAAATATATTACAAGTGAGGGACCTCATAAAGCTGGAATGTGAATATCCCACAGTTTGGAACCAGTCCCTTATAAGGGACACTACGTCTCTCAGATACCCCACACAAGTTATCAATGGTGGCTCATGATCAGTTTCATGAGCAGTTGAATGCCACTGTAAAGTGGAGTAATACGTTATTGAGAATGAATCACTCTTCGATGCTTGATGATTGCTGGCTTAGATATGGCTATGAAGGTAACTGAGATCAGCATTAAAAGTCTGGAAAACCAAAGTGCAGTCATTATGAATAAACTCGAAGTACACAGAACAGATTTGCAAGCATGTAGTAGATATTTTCAGTTAATTGGGAAATAGATGTAGTTTGGGACTCATACACTGCTCTGTGAATATCGTGTACTAGAAATCATTTGTGTGCATTTGAGAGAACCCTCAGAACTGGAGGAGTTTTTACGTGTTAATTCCAACAAAACGGAGCTCTTCCAGTTTCTTGCTTCAGCCATTGAATCTGTTGTGACATCTGAGGCCATCACCACAAGCCTTGCATGCAATAAGATGCTGGCCATTGTGTTATGTTTCATTGTGTTCATGCTCACCCACATGGTCTGGAGAAGATTATGTTGTATGCGACTGGCACACATATGCATGCTTGTACTTGCTATCGTTACTGCCAGCGAGTTAGAGATATGTAAAATTTGGTTACAACAAAAATTTCAGGTACAATGCATTTCATGTAATTGTAGCTGAACTTGGTGATGATTTGGTGCAAGTTCCTGTTGTTCATGCACATCTTCTCAGGCTTTGATACAGTCTTATCTTTTTTGCAGCATAGAGAAGAAAACTGTTTGGGATGTTTGGAGGTCTTTACCAAGCTTAACAATTCTGTTTGGTCATCTTTCTCAAGACCCCAGAGGCAATTATTAATGATCAAATAGATAGATTTTTGTGCAGCAGTATTTCACAACTTGTCACTCTAAATGCTGCAAGGAAGCAACTCTTTTCTTATAGGAATAGAAAGCTGGAAAATCTTCCTCCTGATAGCAAAACCATCTCTTCCAAGTCCCAAGGATTGGAGTTGGAAGAAAGACAGAGATGGAAATGGATACCATTATGGACCAAACTTGCTGAAGCAAAAAAATTCAGAGAGCTGGTTAAGTGTAACTGCAAGAAACGCTGTCTTGGACACCACTAAGCCAACTTAAAGTCTACACAGTTGTGAAAAATCTTGACCACACACATACTGAGTTAAAATTTAAGTAGGAAGCCTTGTTCTAATGAGCTGGTTTCAGTTAAATTTAGAATCAACATGTTTTAAAATACCAAATTTTATGCTTTCTGCCAGAAGTGAACATGTTTGCCATTTGATGTTACATATCCACCCCACTATTATCTATACATGCTATTGGTCTTTATGGTGTATCTTTATTGTCTTTAGCTCAATTTTTTTCAAAAAACAAAAGGCTTGAGGTTCAATAGTTAGCCTATCCATGTACCAGTTTTCATTTTATACCCATATGTGGTTTACTCTTTTAGGCATGATAACATATTGGTGTGAGTTTTCATGATTAATCACTAATACGTAACTCCTTGACTGCTTACCATATTCAAGCTAAACTTAGTACCAAGAAAAGCCATTATAGAGACTCTCCCCCACCTCTGTGTGCCACATGTCAAAGCAATTGGATAACCTGTTCGCGTTTTATGACAGATTTTATCATTATGCAAAAGTAGAGGTGTACCGATAATTGGATCGGCTAAAATATTGGCCACCAATACGATAATTTTTACCAATATCGGTATTGGTTCAGAACAGGAGGGAGACTGATATCGGTGCCAGTGGCTTATTGTTTACTCTGCAACAAGCACTACGCTACAATAAGCCAAACAAATACATACGATTCTAGTGTTTTTTGCTGGATAGCTTATCACAGTCTTTCCAAATGAAGCAGTTGAGTACCTTTGTAATAAAAAGAAGGGTCACAGGATCACCAAAAAAACTTGCTGTACCAGCTTTCACATAAGTCATTAGAATGCGGAGTAATGCAGAAATATCCATTTAAGGCTTCATGGGAGTATACATAAAATGTTTGTGGGTATCTAATTGCCTGGATTGCACAATAGAAACACAAGCTGTATACCACTACTGGCAGAGTATAGCAATGAATACATGAACATGTTGTAGGTAAATGTACACTTTTGTTTGTTTAAAACTAAAATGCAAATATCAGATCAGCTATCGGTTATTGGCTTCTTTTAGTGGCATCAATATCGGATATCAGTACAAGTCAAAAACCCACATCAGTACACCTGTGTGCAAAAGATAAAGAAAATGAAGCAAAAAAAAGCCAGTTTTAAATGTTTCATATATCAGGAATGCTAACAGTGAAGCAATTTTGCTCAAAATTGGTATGTACAGTGCAGACAGTGGAGGGAATTTTCACAACAAAATTTGTCTTGCAGAATGGAGTTACGAATGCATAAAAATTGTGTTTTCTTCGTGACAAACTTGGGTAGCATTACTAGCGTTATCAAAGAAGTACTGTACTTTTATAAATAGTTTCTTTCATTGTAATATCAATAATGTAATCTTGACTACATTGTGGTATTAGCTATCATACAGTACGATAGTACTGTATATTAGGGACATCGAAGGTGTGAAGTTTTTCCTCACAATGACATGACAGTATTGGTTGAGTAAAACCAAGCCCAAAAGTTGTTATTGTTATTGTTATTGTTATTAGTGCTTTACAGTGACCAGCACTGAAGGTCTAACAGCAACATGTGCTGCAGCCTTAGGATTACCTAACCGAATCTCAAGGACTTACACTTAGTGACTTATAGCTGAAAAGGTGTAACAGAAAAGGGGCCAAAGTAAGGAAAAGTGTCTTCAGATCGACCCGAAACGTTTCTGCCAAGTTGCTACAGAATTTTTAAAAAAAATTAGTCAATGGAATTTTCTACTGCCTGCCTGCCTGACGCCTTCAGTCAAGCGTAGCGGAAAACTGGCTACAGCTACAGCCCTAATTCTTTTGCAGAAACGTTTCTAGATCGCTTAAGAAAAAACCTTTGGTATATTGATAAACATACAATGCTTGCGCTATTGTCTTACCTTTATCCTTCTTTACCATGGCCATCAGTCAAGGTTCTACCACGAAGTGTTAGCTAATAGACTACAGTACGGCTTCTATATTGCATCAAACTATTCGAATACTTGTGGTCGCCGGTTGTACCAAAAACACACGCGTACGTTAGATTCGCTGTTGTTATCGATTGGAGAGAGCAACTCACGGCGAACTATATAGCAATGTGTAAGTCAATAAATATAGTTTAATTAGTAACAATTAATTTTAAACCGAGTCGGGTCATCCAGGTCCTGCTTTACAGATTATTCGGGTCTGACCCTACGTGCTAAATTAAATGTGGATGTGTTACCACAAGTCATGGCGCAGCTCTGCTTCTTTCGTGAACCACGCCCACTTACGTAAATTACAGTCTGTAGACATATGGTAGCCACGTCCATGTAGATATGCACTTGAATTTGCAAAAAATCGAGATACAGTCATCACATTATACTTTAATAGAACAGCCACCGTGATACTCTAATAGAGCATTCAGTATACTATATCAATGCTTTCATTACACTGGTTGGTCTAAGCATTTTAATAGTCTTCAAATTACTTTTCAGTGAGCCATCTGCATAGAATTGCATGATAGGCTAATTGATAATGCTTGTTATGTATTGGAAATTAACTACAATCAAAATTGCTTCTGTATCTCAAAAGAACTAAACTCACTTTGTAACATGAAAGTAAAATTAGCTACTAGCTATGTATTAAATTGAATTAATTGGTATACAGTAGCACAAAATTACCTGGATATATTCTTGGTGTTAAAAAAGCAAAAAGTGACTGTGTATGTAAAATAGCTTCCAGATGCCAAAATTTTCCCTGGAAGCATGCCCCCAGACTTCCCTAGCTTAGCATGCTAGCAATTGCAAAAAATGAAAGTAGATGATCTGATTTAAATTTCAAATCAATAAAAAAGTAGTGTGCATGACTATGACCTCCATGCAGTCCATGACCACTCAAAATCTCTGGGCTCCGGACCGTTTTACCCTATAAAGGTGTAGTTGTTTTAAGCTTCCGTTATTATTCAGACAGACAGTTGACAGTCACCACTGTATCAGTACATTCTCTTTAGCTGGCTGCTTAAAATATCACATTCACTTATACCTCTAAAAACGTTGGGCTTATACCTCTTCCGATATTATCTCAGCATATAAGTATGTTGCTAATATATATATTGTCCTAATGGGTGTACCACATTGATACAAAGACACAGGACAGATATCCGAGAAATGGGACCTCTATGGGTGAGTCCGTTTCAGTACTAGCATATCTTGCTATGAAACAGGTTTTGCAAGGTATAGCAAGGCTAAAGTTTGTTCTATGAGTGAGTCATGTGAAGCCATGCCACCATATGGGGGCAGTGACTATTGATGGATTAAAAAAGCATAACATCCAACCATAGAATGTGTTTGAATGGTCTCATAGTGAATTTCCACATCTACAAGAAGACTCACCAGAGATGAGTAAGCCATCTTCTATGAGCGAAGAGCACTACTACAGCCCATAAATAACTGCAACGTAATCTCGAGTTAAAAAAAAACAGTGGATACAATGTATAGTTGTTTATTATTATGGCTAACATAACTTAGAAGCATTTAGAATGGCAATCTGCAAAACAAGCATATATATGTTTGTAGAAGGACTCAGTATGCATGACTATAATATTTCTAGCACAAAACTAAATAACTTTTTGTTGTGTAGGACTGCAGCAACCTAGCTACTATTAAGAACAAATATAAGAAAAAATTGGGAATTTTAAATTAGATTAGGGACAATGTATAATGCTGCAATAAAAAGTACTGAAACAAGCTGGATCGGAGTAGTACATAATATCCAAATACTGTAAAACAATAAGAAGTGAATATCCCTACTGTGCTACACTCAATGCACAGTAGGGATATTCACTTCTTATTGTTTTACAGTATTTGGACATTACGTACTACTCCGATCCAGCTTGTTTCAGTACTTTTTATTGCAGCATTATACATTGTCCCTAATCTAATTTAAAATTCCCAATTTTTTCTTATACTTGTTTGTGAAGTTTTTTTGCAAGCTCATGACCACTAAATATCTGCTGAGTTACTCACAGCACTATTATACTAGATTATGACTCATACAATAACAACTGATCAGTGGGCGTGGCTCTACATAAGCCTGCAGACAATAATGGATGTGGATAGGTGGCTGAAAAGTGGTAAGTGGTGTGGCCAATGCTGGACCAGCCAGACCTTGGGTCCAGCCCTAGAGTACAACCAATTGTCCTGAGATCTTCTACTTGCTGTTGTATTCTGTGCCTCTCTGTATTATGTACACGTTGATGATGAATACTCTGTGATGTCCAATAGTATGAACTGTGTGCAAGCCTTTTCCTGTTGGCATCGTATAGTGTTAAATAGTAGCATATAATGTGTCAATTGCTATCATATATACTTTGCATACCCAATTGCTGCCAGAATTCTACATTGGGTGTACACACAACAACTAGTGTGCTTGTCAGTGACATAGACTGGCAATATTGACAATTATTGAACATGTATCGATACTTAAAGAGTGCATGTATGTGCATTTTTATGGTTTATTGGCATCAAACTAGGAGAACATGTTGAACAGGCCCTGCCAGTGTTGGATTGCAGGTATCAATGTGTAGTGTTAGGTATTTATGTAGGTAAATATGGAGTGACCTTTATGCATCAATTATGGTAGTCACACTTTTGCATACAAACTGTATGTACATGCGTCCCATCTGGGTATATAATGTACGTGTGACGTGTATATTATAGTGTACCCAGTGTTTGAATGAGAATACTCCCCAATGGCCAGGTGGGACTTTTGGTGCTCTCCTTTGTTTGTAAGACATAATAATGGTTGTAGCTGTGCCTCCAGAATTTTTATACTGATCCAATAAAGCAGCTCCGTATTTTACCTGATGGTGCTAACATTGATGACCACAACAGGTGAAAGCTTTCCTCAAGTGTGTGTATGGGAATATATATATATATGTGCTTGAGAGAGAGGAGGGGGTGGTGGTGGGTAAGATAGCACTAATTCATAACCCATGTCCCTGGTAGTATTAGCAAACCAAGTACGGATAGTATGCATAGTGGATATTGTCATACAGCAGTTATATGTACCTAGTGTTAAGCGATACTTGCAATTCTGTAATATTAATTGAATACCGACTACAGATACTGTTGTATTTTGGATCACCTGGGCCCTCTGAGTACCACTTGCACTTCTACACTGTCGTTGTGTTCTTGTAATATCCATGCTGTACCATGTAGTGCTGGACGGTATTCCATTTTGTGCTCCTTGTATCCAGTATTGAGAAAAAATTCCCCAATATTCTGGTGATTCACTAATACACATTTTAAATCAAGCTGGTAATGTTATTTGTGTTAAAAACAGACAGCAGTTAATCTGTAATTGAAAGTTACCACAGATGAAAGTTATTTGTGTCTAACTAGGTTATAAATGCATTTTGTTAACTGGATACAAGTAGGCTAGTGCTACACTGTAACCTGAAACCTCACAATTTACTGTTAGGCAGGACTTGTGGTCATCAACACATAATTTAGTTAAATGCCAAAGACCTGATGTCTGGCTTCCCTCATAGTGTAATACACCTAATGGCATTCATACCAATATTACCTGTATGTTTGATAGTGAATACCTTTGAACCAGTTTGGAGATAATACCATGATATCCCAGTACTAGTACACTGCACTATTTTGTATGTAGGGACCCACCAATTATGCTGACATAATTATGAGCATAATACGTAGGTGCCTGAAAGCATTGAGCATAGTGCTAGCATAATAGGTAGAATATTTGTGTAATAGTATGAATCCTTTCTTATTAAAATGACTATCACAGAAAGACCGATATACTCTAATAAACAGTCAGTAACTCGATAATAGAACAATCACATAGCTGACTGTTCTATTAGAGTATATTGATCTTTTCTGTGATGTGCATTTTGACAAGTAAGTTTGTACTTCAGCCACTTATTATTTATCCATGTAAATTATTAGCAGAGCATGAGAACTGAAGCATAAATAATTGGGCATAATCTGTGCATAATAGGTAAGTATTGAGCATAAATTTAAGCATTATATATAGGTAAATTTTTGAGCAGCGCAGCATAGCATAATATGTGAGCTTATGAGCATAATCAACAGATCCCTATTTCTACGTAATTGTTGTCAAGTCTTATGGCCTCCTCAATGGATATGAATTATTTAAATTCAGTTGACTACATACTGGAGAACTGTTCAAAAATGAAAATAGACAAGCCAATTAATGTAAGCACTTGTTATATGTGCAATTGACATCGAGGAGAAACTGTACATGGCTAGTAAGGAGAAACTTCAGCAGACCCCAAGCTGTTGTACATACAGTATCTTTTGAGTCTGCTTTTTGATGTCATTTACACTAAATCTGGCTCAAGACATACACCCATAGATAGCTGAATACATACTACTCTAGCAAGTCATACTTCTAACTAGAGCACTTTGTGGATACCAGTTTTCATCAGCATTAATTTAATATTTAATAGTTAAATATTTTAAAATGTTTATTGTTTCAAAGGAGTAGCTAACATTCAATATTAATGACTTAGCTTCTTAATGTATGAAAGCTATAGTCCATCAATTCACAGGTTTCCAAGTGAAATAGTTGACAAAACATTCTTGACTGCTCTATTAGAGTGTTTCAATCATTTTAGTGGAAGCATCCAAACCACACTGCAAAGAAACATTGTGCTGTAAATATAACCTATACCCAACACTATATTTCATGATGACCTTTATCAGGCATTTTCCATAGGTCATTCCCGTCCTGTTCCCATTTTTCTCCAATTCTACTTACTTGACCATGAATGTACTAGGCCTACTCCCATTCAATTAGCAACAGTTTTTAGCTCACAACAACAACCACCAATGACCACCAATTGATACAAGTGTAAATGAAATTGATTTAACTGACTCTAACTGATCGAATATCCTACCGTGTCCTACCACAACAGATAAAGCCTACACATGATAGGACATTATGGTGGGTCTACTGCTGAACATTATATTTGTCTCTGCTTTAAAATTATCTTCAATACACAATACCTATATTTGAATAGGTACTGTTCCTATTTTTTTAGCTTAGTAGTGTAAGTTACCAATTATCAGAATGCTTGTTACCACAGTGCCTAGCAAATGTAATTTTAGCACCGTGTACCCTATTTTAGGTACTACCATTCTAAGTGTCAGTAACCAGACACATTCCAAGTTATAAGTTGCTAGTACATTTGGTTTACCAGTTACTATTTGGAGGTCAGTGTGCATTAGCCTATTGTAGGCACAATGTATCAATTAGCGGATTGACATTAAATTGTGTAAACCATTATCGGTAATGTGCACTACCTGAAGCTATAATGCCAGCTCAGTAACTATACTAAAATTCTGTAAAAATTCCCACAGGTTCCAGCTTCTCACCCATGAGAGTGTTGATCGTGCTGTACTTGCCTGCTCCCTCAGCACCAAGTGTTACCAGCTTAAACTGATTAGAAGAATGGGAGCCTTTTAAAGAGCCTCACTGTAAGCATTTGTCATCCAAAGGTTAAATTCTTCCCTAGTCTGTGATAGCTCATCTCTTGCTTCATTGTAACCTAAAATAAGAGAGAAAGTGATCTAGTGAACAAACAGTTAAACAGAATTTCATTTTATACAGTGAAGTATTTATGAATTGGTTGTAATAGTAGTGCCCACAAAACACTGCCACTAAATAATCTTATGCAACAAAAGTTGTAAATTGTAATGTTTCAACAGGGAATTCACTCAGTGAAACACTGATTTTCAGTGGAGCACTGAATACAAACTGTTGAGATTGATGCTACTGGAAATCTGCCATTTCCTCTTCAATGTCAGGCTCTGGTAGAATGACTGTTACTTCACTGGTGTAACTACAGGAAAATCAGAAGAATAATTGCTAAAGAAGACACATTATTACTTGAGCCATTCAGGTTCTGGATGGGTGTCATATAACCATCTTAAGTACTCATCAGGCAAGTCATAGCCCTCTTCACAACTATGTTAATGAAAGAACATCCTTTTCAGCTGGCCACTGTTTGCCAATTGCTTCCTGATTTGTACTCCCATCTCTGGAGTTCTGATTTGCTTCATTTGATTAGGTTAAGGCCCTCCTTTATCTGGCTTGGCTACAGTAAGACCACAGTTAATTGCATCAGGATTAAATGGGAAAACACCACACTTGTTAAAACCAACACGTATTGTTGAGGGGGCCATAGTTTAGCCCCAAGCTTGGTTCAAGAGATTAGAAAACTGGTACTTGGTGATGATCATTGTTACATGGGTGGGATTGCATATAAGTGTGACAAACGGCTTGCCAATTTTGCTTTAAATATCTAAAAACACTGGCATTAAGTGGTTGAATCTCATGATCGTGTGAGGTGGCAAGCAAAACAACACAATTCTATATTGTTTGACAAAATAAATTAACTAAGGTTGATATTGTGAACTACGCCCATCTAAAAGTGGGCATGCGTTCAATAAAATGCTCTACACTGCTTGAAGGTTCTTAGTTTACTAATTTGTTAAGATGCCTTACTGTAGTTATACTGATAGTAAAGTGTCAGTAAACTTAAGTATATGGAACATAATTATTTTACTAAGTTTTAAACTCTCAGTAAAACATCAGTAATGCGGGTTTACTGAAAAACTACTAAAATAACAAACAATTAACTGTTCCATATACTGGGGATATACCACTGTAGTAAACTAAGATACTTCAAGCAGTGCTACAAGCCAACCGTTAAGCAACTCACTCTTTCTCACAAAGCCCATAGGAAGTTAACCAGTTACTGTTCAATCTTTTGGTATTAAACATAACAAAAGGTGGAATGCACTGTCTACTGGCATTCACGCAAGCTATGGCTGTACTTTGATTTAGGTTTTCTGATGTTCTGTATCATCTTTTGGCATTTTAGGACAACAACCTGTGGTGCATGACCTTCCAGAGATATCCCAGTTTCATGAACATTGTATATTGCACTTGGAGAGTTCATGAAGTTGCCTTTGGTCAACTCCTCTTTTAACAGAGCAAAACAATCAGCAATTACTTCCTCAGTTAAACACTCCATCCTTACATTTGCAGTTGAGTCCCCTTTTCGATGCAATAGTTGTGGTTGTCTATCCATAACTTTCTGAACCATACATTTGAAGCCATTATTGATGATTCTAGCCTTCCCTTGTCATGTGTGCATGTTCCTGTGATGGTAGGACTTGCTTGCTTGTTCTGCCATATCCCACTTTGTCAACATCTACGTACTGAGAAATCAGCTAGTTCTTTCTCTTCTGTCCTATGGTTTAGGACTTGGCTTATCTCCATGTTTGACCTTCCCTGATAGCTGGTCATGTAGAGTAGATTTTGGCACATTGTAAACTTTATAACATGAAACACCTCCATTTGTCCATTCCTAACAGCTGTCCATTGCTTTGGGATTCCATTTCTCCCGCTTTCCTTTATTTCTTAGCTTTTCGACATCAATATAACTCTTGGCCCACCTCTTTACACACAAAAAATATTATAAAAGTCACACTCAATTTGGTTTTAACCAACCTGGACTTCACGTACTGTTAGAACGACCATGTATAGTCACTACATTTGCCATCTACTATTGGTTGTGTCAATTGAACAGCTATAGACAAGTTGCTTAGTTAATAAAAGTTGCACAGTCATAATATTATTGTATAAATAATATAGAATATAGATACAGATCAAAAACCTTGTGTATCGGTATGTCAATAATCCTGCATAACCTAGCTAGCTAGCAATTTCTTCAATGTTTAGGGCAAAGGCTATAGCTTTAAATCATACTGAAGAACACAATTATGTATAATTTGCAATGTTTGAGGTGCATATTGTGCACTTTGAAATCCTCATGCAGTGTGGTTGGGTGTTTTATGTACAAGTAAAGTAGTCTTTCAGGGATGGCATCCCAGACATCCTGCAATGTATGTGATGATAGAATCGCTGTTGGTTTTCACTAATTGTTGACATGTGTAGTTACATTTTTATCCAAACGCACTTAGTTATACTTGTAGGAGTGCATCTAGCTATAGTTTCATTTGAAACAATGTGGTATATACTTTATAAAGTTGCACAATGTTAATTTATAGCATTACAATTTCCATTTTGCCATTAGCACTCTCAATCAAGGTGTTAAAGCACGAAAGTGTTCTAGGATGGAATCCCAGTCCCCTGCCATGTAGTTGATCTCATGCTAGGACCAGCACACTAAGTGTTGCACTTCCCTGTGTTCTATGTTGCACACTCATCATCTCACTCACATTACTTTGGAAAGCATGCAGTCACCAAAGCTGAATAATCCATGATAGCTGTCAATCTAATGATAGTTCATGGAATTATAACTACATACATATACGCAGCTTGCTACACTGCTCCTCTAAGAATACTGCATGTGACTGCTCTAGATTGAGTATATACTTCAATCTTGACTGCTCTATTATAGTATCTAAATTATTGATGCTATTGAGCTAGGCTCTCCATCACAGCTTCAGATAATTTTAGGGGGGCTAAGCCCCCCATAATTTTTTCACAGGGGTTGCAGCCCCCTTCTCTGCTGCCCCTGAGGAATAGACTGTTTTACCATAAAGTTGTGTTAACATCAAGTGTAGCACAATAAGCACATGCTAAATTTATAATTATGAGCATAAGTGAGCATGTTTATCACTGCAATGACTCCTTGATAATTAACTCTATAATAATTATCTATATTCACTAGTTGCATTGTGCTCAATAAGTAGACAAACTGCCAGGTCTTTCATTTCTTATTCCAGCTCCTGCATACATTTCCCATATCTTGTTAACTATATAGTGAGACGTACCATATATACTTGTACATTAACCTACCCACATTCTATAGGTCACTTCAAGAACAAATTGTGTGATTAGTCTATTACATTACACACATGTAGTTTACAGTAAACAAATCATACATGTGCATGACCATACGCTTAAATAAATTAGGTCACATAAACCAATCATCAGACCAATTATTATTATTTCTTTACAAACTAGTTGGCTGAAATGATACCCCAAATGATTTGTAATGCTACATTTTAGTCTGCTCTAGCCATGCATTTATTAACTTTGATGACAGCTTCATACAGCTGCACTCAACAATCAATGGAACAAACAATCATTGATATGGTAAGAGAAACAATGACATAGGCAGAGATGCAAAATTAATAGATCTAGATGAACAGAAATTTGGCTTTATAAAGCAGACAACATTGCAGATTGATGAGTATTTTCAAGATAAGTTTGTTATTTTGGACGGGTGTTGTTACACAGAGCAGTCCAATGCATATGGGCCTGTGACAAGCAGAAATCAATACAACAGGATAAACGTATTCTTTGGACAATAAAATTCACTAATGTGTTCAAGGAATTATTCAACCATGCACATCTCCTTACAAAGTACTTGCAATTAGGCCTGTGCCAAATATGCCAGCATAATAAAAAGCATAATAGGCTGGAGTACCATGCCACATAATGCTAGCATATTAGGTGGATATTTCAAGCTATGGAGCTTAATTCCATGAAAATAGGTTGATACTTTCCAACAGAGCAGTCAATGCATGGATGCAGCAAGCTGAGCACTCAAATACATTGTAGATTTATACTCTCTAATAGAACAGTCACTTTTAGTGAAATACTTTAATAGAGCATTCACTGATTAAAATGTTCAAAGATAATTGTCAGAATTGTTGCTAACCTAAGAGCATAATGTAAGCATAATGGGAACATCTGATGAGCATAATAGGTGAAAATTTAGGGAAATTCCTGAAAGCATTTTGGGCAAAAGTTTGAGCATATTTGACTCAGGCCTACTTGCAATTGAATGTAAAAAGTTCTTTAATTATCCCATACAGACACAGATTCTGGATGCATACCCCAGGGCTCTGAGACAGTACTTTGGGTGTCACTTTAAAATTAAGCAGCTACTAACAGTTTGTGATTGCTCTATTAGAATGATTAAGAGCACATTGATCTTTTGATACAAGAATTGACCACCAAAACTGGGGGATCATGGCCTGTGGTTCCCTGCCCTATTTTCACTACCTGTGAAAACATGATAAAAGGACACTGCAAAAACGTGTGTAATCTATTGGTCTACCTCACCTATAAAGTAATAAACTATTCTAATAGAACACATTGACAGATAAAACTGTGAAGCTTTACCTCTATCTTAGTCATGAATCAACAATTTCACAAACTCATAGGCCATATCATAGGTGGTGGAGACGGGGAGGCCAGGGGGGCCATGCCCCCACTTTTATGGGACACTGAAGATCGAGATGCTCTAATAGAACTGTCAGGATCTGGATACTCTAATAGAGCAGTCACAGTATTCAGAGAAACGGTGCAGCAAGCTACTTAATTAGCTACGTATGTGTAGATATAAAGAGATATAATTGATGGAGTGCAGCTATTGTCAGCAGGTAGTTGTTACCTTTTCTTTTTGGTCTTCAACTTACAACTGGCCTGGCCCCCTCACTCTTTGGCCTGCTCCACCGCCCCTGGGCCATAGACACAGCAGCATTAGGGTATTATGGCTATACATGCATTACTGAGTTGTCATTTGTTTAGGCAGTTGCACAAGATTCATTGTTGTTAATTTCATATAGAAAACCAGGTATATAAAATGTGAGGTTAATGAGCTGGTCCTACAATAAAGTGCTCCAGCTGATACACAATGATTACTTCATAATAAATGAATGGATTTCAAATACTATTAGACTCTCCAGCATTATGGATACTGCATTGCTTGCATCATCATAAGGTTAAAATATCAAGATTTAAATGTCCATAAAATGCACACTTGCCAAGCAATCCATATAGCTGTTTAATTGACACGGCCAAAAGCAGATAGTAAATATAGTGACTACATGATTGTTCTAATAGAATACTGAATGTTCTATTAGAGTAGTAGCTTCCAATGACCTGTTAACTTTACAAGTCAAGGATTTGACCACTTCTTAGAAGCCTCAGATGTTCTTCTGGATCTTCTCCTGATTTAAAGCTCCTATGGAAGACAGTTTGTAACAGTAGGAAGGAGGCAACCCACCAAAATCATTGAAGATCATTGCACTGAAAATTTCATCTCTGCCAGCCAGATGGTTAGAAAGGTCGCAGCTCTTTCAAACTTGGTGTGTACAACACTTATACATCCAACTTCATTACCATCTTATGTGATAGGATTGGCTTCTCTTCTCTTGGCTGGTAGAGCACCTCGAATGATAAATTTTCTCGACCCATCCGCAGAAAGTCAGCCTCTGTGGAAAACACAGGCAAAGTCTTACTCACTTCTATGCATGGTTTGGTAGGCCAACAACACTTGATATCACACTCAGAATCTGGGAGCTCTGGACGTCTTCTTTGGAGCGCACGAAATAAAGATCAATCATGTGAGATATTAAAATCCGCGTGTCTCTCCAACAAGGGAACTCAGTTCCAAACCAAGGGTGGTATTAGTGATGGGGCACTAAGGGTAACATACTACGATAGTCGGGGATTTGTTTCTTGCAGCTTCATTTTTCACGTTGCGGACCCTAACTAAGTGTAACAAGTGCGCGATCGAGATACTCTAATAGTGCAGTCACCCTAATAGAACATTCAGCTGCGTAAAAGTCACTCTATCAGAACGTTCAGCTACAATCAAGTCACCATGTAGAGAGTTCAGCTAACAACATAGGGAGTTCAACTACAATCAAGTCACACCTTCAACTAGTATCAAAAACACATAGCTCTGTAGAGAGTTCAGTTACAAACAAGTCAACCTGTAGAGAGTTCAACTACAAGCAAGTCACCCCATAAAGAGCTCAGCTAGAAACAATTCACCCTGTAGAGACCAGCTAGAAACATATCACCCTGTAGAGAGATCAGTTAGAAACAAGTTACCCTGTAAAGAGTTCAACTGGAAACAAGCCACCCATAGAGAGATCAGCTAGAAACAAGTCACCCATACAGAATTCAGCTACATTTCATAGTGTTTCAGCTAGAATTAAGCAACCCTGTGGAGAATTCAGCTACAAACAAACTCTTTCAGTAGAAAGATCAGCTAGAAACAAGTTATCCTGCAAAGAGTTCAAATCCACTTGAAGTCACCCTGTGGAGAGTTCAGTTGGAAACAAGTCACCCTGTAGAAAGATCAGCTAGAAAGAATTCATCCTGTAGAAATCGGCTAGAAACAGATCACCCTGTAGAGAGATCAGCTAGAAACAAGTCACCCTGTAGAGAGATCAGCTGGAAGCAGGAGAGAAATTCAGCTACATTTCGTAGAATGTTTCAGTTAGAAATAAGTTGCCATAATGGTGAATTCAACTATACAAACCATTCACCATGTAGTCAAAGAGTACAGTTACATTATGAGGCTCCCTGTAGAACTACATGCACATTTCCCTGTAGTTGCAAACAGTTGAACCTGTGTGACTTATTTTTATGATAAATCAACACAATTAAAAGTAATGCCTAAATGTATATGTAGCTAAACAAATCATCAGAATCTTCTTCATAATAATCTTCTCTCTAGATCTGTGGTAAAGAAAAAGACAAGTTAAAGTTAATACCTAAAGCTGGCCATAGGCTGGCTTTAGTTTGACATTACAAAAAGAAGTGATATCTAATCAAAAACAGCCAAGCTGTAAAAAAAAGGGTGCGGCCTCCAAAAAAAAAGCCAGGATGAAAAAAGATGTGAAATCAAAGTTGGTGGCCAAGAAATGGCTGTGATGGTAGGTTAATGGCAAAACTTTTAATAACGACAATTCAGTGTTGCCTCCTCCTAGGCACCAAATTCATCTGAATTGTCGTTATTAAAAGTTTTGCCATTAACCTACCATCACAGCCATTTCTTGGCCGCAACTTTGATTTCACATCTTTTTCATCCTGGCTTTTTTTGGAGGCCACACCCCTTTTTTACAGCTTGGCTGTTTTTGATTGGATACTGTAATAGAGCAGTCACCTATACTCTAATAGAGCAGTCAAGTACATTCTAATAGAGCATTCATGTGAGTATGAAAGTAGCTACTAACAGATTTGTTATTGTGATAAGGGACTTTTTATTTAAACTTTTATTGAGGGAGGAATATTTCTACGTCAGACATTGTGGCATTATACATAATATGCATGGGTGATGCAAACTGAGTATGAGCTTCTATTGTTATAGTCAGCAGTTTTTAGTCATGCATGGGAATCTATAGAACTCCTGAATTTATGTTGCACTTGGGTGTCCAAGACACATCCTCACTACACTTAATTGTAGCAAAATTGAAGTCTACCTGACGTCTGAATCTCCATGTATAGTTAAATGAATCGTGTATATGTTATTTGCATATCCATTCAGGCAGCTGCAAGTTATATCACTTGTGTAGGCAGGTGTAGTGTGATGGTAGAGCACCAGTCAAAATATTAAAAGAGTGATAATTAGTAATATCATGATATTTTTCCATCGATATACTGTATGGATCCTCTAAATAAATTCTTCCAAAGCTCTGCCGTTTAAAAATCTTCATAGAAATAATTTATTGGAAATAGCTAGTCTATATTTAGCACCACATTTTGTATTATAGTAAGAGAACACTCACAAATAAATGAATACATGTTTAATTTGTTTTGATTTGATTTGATCCTATAGGTAGGGCTGGATGGTATTGAAATTTTACTGTGGGAAAATATCATTATATAACTAATTATCATGATATTAATTTTATCATATTTTGACAGGTTCTCTATATTATCAAACTACACCTGCCTACACAAGTGACATAATACAGCATCATGAATGCAATGATTTATATGCATGTCAATGATGGCATGTATGTACCGTTCATTGAAATATACATGGAGATACAGACATCAGATAGACTTCAATTTGCTACAATTAAGTGTAATGAAGATGTGCACGTGTCTAAGTGCATGACAAAAATTCAGGAGTTCTATAGATTCCCATGCATTCTGCTGAAAATAACAGGAGAAGGTCATACTCAGTTTTGCATCACCCACATTTATATATTGCTACAATGTGTAAAAATTTTCCTTGATTCATTAATAAAAGTCCAATTAATCCTTTATGACAATAACAACTTTTATTGATGTTCAACACGGCAAATCTGCATTGGTAATGGCAACAATGCCATTGGACAGAGTTTGCTTATCTTCCCACAGTTTGAGCCAGGCTTGCATGAATACTCTCTTGTAGTTGACTGCTCTATTAGAGTATTGATGACTGCTCTATTAGAGTATTGATGACTGCTGTATTAGAGTATCTTGATCTATCCTTACAACCCCCACCCCCATCCCCCGAATCTACAGTCTGGATCTGGATCCTCACATGCACCTTTCCTGTAGCTACAACAGCAGTGGTGTGACATCCTGCCATGTTTACAGTAGTCAATACAGATACATATTATTGGAGAGTGCCACAGTAATCTTGATATCGCGATAATATATTTCTAAGAATTTTTGATGATACTGGTATCATTTAATCAGAGTTTTATGATATAACCGAGTTACGGCCACCACTACCTATAGGTACAGTATATTGTTATTGTGAATATCACATGTGTACACATTGATTATGTCAATGTGTGTGATGTGTTCTTTGAACTACTCTTGTTACTTTGTATATACTTCTTTATTTCATGTTGATTTCATCAACTTTGATGGATGCATAGGAAGTAAGTTATCATAAGTAATCTTGATTTAATTAATAATATTGTTAATGTATGTACGTAACATGGGTACACATTGATGATGATGTGTTTATTGTAAAGTGTGACATGTAATTGCGTTAGTTGTATATATACTAGTTAAAGCAAACCCTTTAACGCCTGAATTGTTCCAATGAAAAACACGCATTTTTGCTGTGTTTGTGAATTCACCCTTCTCTCTCCCAAATCATGTGCTACTGTTACAAGAACCCTTTATAGCTAACATCGATGTACATACCTTGTCCCAAGTCTTCGACGATTAACAAGCCCATCAGTAGGGTTTCCAACTCAAAATATGAAAGTGTCTCTTTTTGTTGTTTTTGGCGATTTTCACACAGGCTGACCTTTAAGATATAACAAACAACCATTTATTTGTTGTTAAAATGCTTTAGCACTTGGTATTAGTGTAGTTTTTAGCATGCGTAAATACTCAAAAAGTGGTCACGTGACCAGCAATTCAATAGGCGATATTCAAACAATAATTATGGCTAAAGCGAATTCATAGGGTGAACTAGGACACAATTGTCGTGTTTCTTACCTCAGTAACATTTTCTACATCTTGTAGTTCCGTAGCATGTACAAAGTGTGTAACTCAAACTATTGTGGGATCTTTGGTCACGTGACCACTTTTTGAGCATTTACGCATTCTAAAACTATGCTGTTACCAAGCGCTAAAGATATTTTAACAACAAATTAACACTTGTTTGTTATATCTTAAAGGTTGGCCTATGTGGAAATCACTACAAATAATATAAATGAGCACTTTCGTATTTTGAGTGGAAACCCTACCATCAGCCGACAAGAACAATCCTTGTACTCCTGGACTCTCCTTTCTTCACGAATCGGCCATTATTTTACATCTTTTTTGTTCGCGTCCATATCTCGCGAACAGATATAAAATCTAGACGCCATTTTGTCGAGTATGACGTAGGGAATCCGTTGAACTTTTATCCAGGTCCGTGCACTATAGTATGCGGAAGTAATGGCCGTTTGTATTTCGATAAAGAATTACGCGTTTTAAAACAGAATCGCCTTGTTGAAAACCGGTTCGTTTACCCCTTTCCCCCAAACGCTTAAACCTATATATCATTCGATTTCCCATTCATTAAGGAATTCAGGCCCGTAGCCATGGGGGGTTCAGAAGAACCGCCCTCTTGGGAAAAAGGTCCACAATTTCAGTAAAAGGTCCACAATTTTAGTATACAAGTCCAAATTTTCAGTAGCGAAAGTCCGTTAGCTCCAGTTTAATAAATACCACTAATAAGAAGCTAAATTAAGTGCTCTGCCGAGTAGCTGGCTCATTCAGTGCTTGTAATGCAATGCAAGATCGAGATACTCTAATAGAGCAGTCAACCACCCTAATAGAACAATCACTCTAATAAAACAATCACTCTAATAGAACAGTCACAATTACATTTTCTTTTAAAATCTGTATGTAATTGCATCAGTACACCTCTATACAAAAGATATAAAATATGAGGCAAAAAATAAATTAAGCCAGTTTTTAATGTTTCATATATCAAGAATGCTAACAGTGAAGCGATTTTGCTCAAATTTGGTATGTGCACTGCAGACAGTGGATGGAATTTTCACAGCAAAATTCATCTTGCAGCATGGAGTTACAAATGCATGAAAATTGTTTTTTCTTCCTGTCAAGTGTGGCATGCTTGGGCAGCATTATTACCATGTGTCTTTATCAAGGGAGTACTGTACTTGTATAAATAGTTTCTTTCATTTTAATATTGATGATGTAATCTTGACTAGATTGTGGTTAATACTAGGTTGCTGCAGTCCTGCACAGCAAATAATTATTTACTTTTGTGGAAGAAATATTATACTCATGCATACTGAGTCCTTTATAAACATATAATATGTGCTTGTTTTGCAGATTGCTATTCTGAAGCCTTCTAAGTTATGTTAACTATAATAATAAACAACAATACATTGCATCCACCAGTTGTTTATTTTAATTTGAGATTACATTGTAGTGTTGTTTGACTTTTTAAAGGCTGTAGTAGTGCTCTTCACTCATAGAAGATGCATCTCTGGTGAGTCTTCCTGTAGGCATGGAAATTCACTGCAAGAAGTCATTCAAACACATTCAGTTCCTTATATGTAGCTACGTAAGATAAGTAATAACATTGATTACAGTGTATTCAATGTTACGAATTTGGTTTCTATAAGGATATCACAGTGGAACAACACTGCCACTTTAAGATTGATGTACTCTATTAAGCAGTCAGACTCTCTACTATAGCTAGTGGTCAGTTATTCCTGTACATTAACCACACACTATAACAACCCAACAAAAGGAGCCAATGATTAGACACACTAAGGATGTGGCACCTTACTGCAAAATTTTTGAAGCCTGACCAATGCCAGATTGTGTCCTACTCCCCTGTTCTAAAAAAGCATTTTATTTTCACATCGTTTATTACAGCAAGTGCCACTCTTGACTGTCAACAAAATTTACATTACTCAATATTCAGTATTCCATATTATATGTGCATAACAGCTGCTGGGTTCAGTAGATTTCTTTAATACTTTAATAACTGCAGAGCATAGCATCCAACCATAGTACTGTATGTAAAAATCAAAAGTAATTCAGTAGTATAATTAATGTGGCCGTCCAGCCCACCCCATAGTAATGGCCTCACAGAAATAATTTGCACATATCTGTATAGTAGCCTAAATGTCTAGCTATTGATGAAATATTTCTCACACAATTTCTATATATGGCTAATGAATTCACCACAGATAATAGTGTGGCTTAACTGTTCAACTTCAAAGCAATGTACATGTTAGCATGGAAGAGTGTATAAGATAAGTACATTGTTCTTGTCAACAATATTGATAATATTATTATAATATTGTACATTAACTTAAAGTTTGGCCATCATTAACTTGGCCACCTTAATTTGCTGTTTTGCAAGCTTTTGGATTAAGCATTGCATGAAGATTGCAATACCTTGTACAAAGATGTAAAGAGATTTGTGTTATGTTGTCAGGGACATACGCGGGAATTTTGAAAAGGGTTTCCACTAAAACTAAGTGACTGTTATATTAGAGTAGCTTATATTACCTGCAGGGCCACCCAGAGAAATTAAGGGGCCCAGGGCAAAAGAGTTAAAGTGGGGCCCCAGAGGCAAGGAGGTTTCCATTCTGAATCACAACTTTACCCAAGCTGTAAGTTTGAAGACCAAAAAAAAAAAAAAAAAAAAAGGTCATGACCTGCTAACAATGACAATAGCTACCCCTCAACAGCCATATCTCCTTATCTATAAGCTTACTACACTGCTTCTGTGAAGAATACTGTGACTGCTCTATTAGAGTATTTAGGTCTGACTGCTCTATTAGAGTATATCGATCTTTTAAACAGGTATTCATGGGGCCTCCTGGGACCCCTTTCAGGCAGGGTCCCGGGGAAAAATGCCCCAGTTGCCCCCCCTCCCCCCGCGGGCGGCCCTGATTACCTGACTTCTCTATTGGAGTACCTCAATTTTTTTACCAACATCATAATTCAGAAAAATGCTATAAGTGTTGCTATCATGTTAGAAACCGTTATTTAACTAAGATAAAAGTTAAAAATATATCCTGTTCCATGACAGGTTCCATATTCTGGAAACCTGAAGTTTCAATTTCTTAATGTTTCAAGTAGTGTATGAAATCCAAAGGGGTTTCCTGAAACCCCTGGAAACCCCCTCGATATGCCCCTGGTTGTGAAGATGTGGATAACATTTCAGAAACAAATTTAAAGTGACATAATGAAGGACATGTTTTCTGGATGAGTTGGTCTGTTTTAAGAAGTTAATGATGGGAGTAAAAGCTTTCTAGAATCAAATACTCGGAGTTTATGCAGAGCATGCATGAAAAGTGCAATAATGACAATCTTAATCTAATCCAAAACAGCCAAGCTGTAAAAAAAGTGTGCGAGATGTGGATAACATTTCAGAAACAAATTTAAAGTGACATAATGAAGGACATGTTTTCTGGATGAGTTGGTCTGTTTTAAGAAGTTAATGATGGGAGTAAAAGCTTTCTAGAATCAAATACTCGGAGTTTATGCAGAGCATGCATGAAAAGTGCAATAATGACAATCTTAATCTAATCCAAAACAGCCAAGCTGTAAAAAAAGTGTGCGCACCCTCAGAAAGGCTATGGTGAAAAAAGATGTGAAATCCAAGGTGGCGGCCAAGAAATGGCTGTGATGGTAGGTTAATGGTAAAAATTTTAATAATGACAATTCAGGTAAATTTTGTGAAGCGGCACAAAAATTCACCTGAATTGTCATTATTAAAATTTTTACCATTAACCTACCATCACAGCCATTTCTTGGCCACCACCTTGGATTTCACATCTTTTTTCACCATAGCCTTTCTGAGGGCCGCACACTTTTTTTACAGCTTGGCTGTTTTGGATTAGATTTCATTTCTTTTTGTATTTGTATACCCCAAAGCCGGCCTATGGCCAGCTTTGGGACTTTTTTAACCTATGTTTTTTTTTCTTTACTACAGGAAGAAGAAAAGATGAAGTAGATGTACTTTAAATAAATATTTTATCAGTAAATGTACAAATTATATATATGTGACCGGATTTGCGAAAAGGGGTCTTCTACACACATCCAATTTACGAACTTTGGCAGTTCATAATGTCAGATAGGAAAATAGTATTGCCTTGAAATTTGGACAGTGATGTGTAACAACATAGGTTAATACATGAACAAAATTTCAGGTTAGTATCTTCTTTGAGCACAAAGGTATGGTCATTCAAGTTCATAGAATTGGATGTGTGTGGAAGACCCTTTTTCGCAAATCCGATCACATATAATACATATGTGACCGGATTTGCGAAAAGGGGCCTTCCACACATCCAATTTGCCAACTTTGACAATTAATAACTTCAGATTGGAAAGAGCTATTGCCTTGAAATTTGGGCAGTGGTGATTTCTTTGCAGCTGAACTCTCTACATGATGGTTTCTTTGTAGCTGAACTCTCTACAAGGTAATTTCTTCTAGCCGATCTCTCTACAGGGAGATTTGTTTCTAGCTGAACTATCTACAAGGTAACTTCTTCTAGCTGATCTCTCTACAGGGTGATTTGTTTGCAGCTGAATTCTGTACAGGAGATTTGTTTGCAGCTGAGCTCTTTACGGTTTCTTTGTAGCTGAACTCTCTACAAAGTAACTTCTTCTAACTGATCTTTCTACAGGGTGATTTGTTAGTAGCTGAACTCTGTACAGGTGATTTGTTTGCAGCGGAGCTCTAAACAGAATGGTTTCTTTGTAGCTGAACTCTCTACAAGGTAATTTCTTCTAGCTGATGTCTCTACAAGGTGACTAGTTTGTAGCTGAACTCTCTACATGGTGGTTTCTTTGTAACTGAACTTTCTACAAGGTGGCTACTTCTAGCTGATCTCTCTACAGGGAGATTTGTTTGTAGCTGAACTCTACAGGTGATTTGTTTGAAGCTGAACTCTCTAAATGATAGTTTCTTTGTAGCTGAATTCTCTACAAGCAAACTTCTTCTAGCTGATCTCTCTACAGGGTGATTTGCTTGTAGCTGAACTATCTACGAGATAACTTCTTCTAGCTGATCTCTCTACATGGTGATTTGTTTGTAGCTGAATTCTGTATAGGTAATTTGTTTGCAGCTGAGCTCTTTAAATAATGGTTTCTTTGTAGCTGAACTCTCTCAAGGTAACTTCTCCTAGCTGATGTCTTTACAGGGTCACTAGTTTGTAGCTGAATTCTCTACATGGTGGTTTCTTTGTAACTGAACTCTCTACAAGGTAACTTTTTCTAGCTCATCTTTCTACAGGGTGATTTTTTTGTAGCTGAATTCTGTACAGGTGATTTGTTTGCAGCTGAGCTCTTTAAAGAATGGTTTCTTTGTAGCTGAACTCTCTACAAGGTAACTTCTTCTAGCTGATGTCTCTACAAAGTCACTAGTTTGTAGCTGAGCTCTCTACATGGTGGTTTCTTTGTGACTGAACTCTCTACAAGGTGACCTCTTCTAGCTGATCTTTCTACAGGGTGATTTGTTTGAAGCTGAACTCTCTACAAGGTAACTTCTTCTAGCTGATCTCTCTACAGGGAGATTTGTTTGTAGCTGAACTCTCTACATGATGGTTTCTTTGTAGCTGAACTCTCTACAAGGTAACTTCTTCTAGCTAATCTCTCTACAGGGAGATTTGTTTGTAGCTCAATTCTCTCTACTTGATGGTTTCTTTGTAGCTGAACTCTCTGCAAGGTAACTTCTTCTATTGATCTCTCCACAGGGCGATTTGTTTGTAGCTGAACTCTCTACATGATGGTTTCTTTGTAGCTGAACTCTACAAGGTGATTTTTTCTAGCTGAACTATCCCTTTCCATAGTTGCATGAACTCCCTACAAGGTAACCTCTTCTAGCTGATCTCTCTACAGGGTGACTTGTGTGTAGCTGATCTCTATACAGGTTTCTTGTTTCTAGCTGACCTCTTGAATTCTCTTCAGGGTGACTGCTCTATTAGGATGACTGCTCTATTAGAGTATCCCGATCTCGCACTTGCTGCACCAAGTTGGATTTCGTGTTATAACTCCGTGGCTTTAAGTCTGATTCTTCTACACCATTGATGAGCCTTTCTAAGATGATTACTCCATTTGTACAACGATTTTCAAAGCATTGCTCCAAGCGGTTTATCTGGTAGGCGTGGCAAGCAGTCGTTTTTTTATTAGCTAATCTTGATTGCGTAATTGTTACACACTGTTGGTTTTTTCGTTGTATCTTCCTGTTTTTTAGCTCGATTTCTTTCAAACCACAAAAGGTTTGAGGTTCAATAGTTAACCTATTCACCCACCGATTTTCAGCTTCTTCCCAAACGCGGTTTACCCTGTAGGCGTGACAACATATTGGTGTTATTTTTCGTGAATAATCGCTCATAACTCTTTGCCTGTTTATCGTATTCCAGCTAAAGTTGGTACCGAGATGCGCCTTTATATCCCCCTTCTGTGTACCAAATTTCAAGGCTATCGGACATGGCGTTCGAGTTTTATAGCAGTTTTTGTAAGTGTGCGACAAGAAAAAGAAAAATAAGAAGAAAAAAAACCAAGAAACTGAGCCAATTTTTGAAGTCGCATATCTCGGGAACGCGCGAAGCGATTTCGCTCAAAATTGGAATGTGTAGTGCTGCAGTTGGTGGGCATGTCCACAGCAAAAATCGTCTTGTTTCATCAAGGAAGCACAGAGCTACGGGGGTGCGAAAATTGCGTTTTCTTTCTTCCTGTCAATATACTCACGGGTGTTACGCGCCGGCTTCTTGGGCCGCACGACACACTACCGTGTGTCTTGATTTCAATTGCCAAAATGTATTCAGGTCATAAGGAGTGAGCTTCTTACAAGATAGCGTAAGTGACCAATTATTGATCCATATCTATTATCGACGACGTTGAGGCATGCGTAATGTAAATGGTAATATAACGTAAATTGTAGTATACGTACAGTGGCGGATCAAGGAATTTATAAAGGGGGTTTCCAGTTTAGAAGGTGGAGATATACACTGACATGAGATACGCAAAAGTTTACACTACATCGTCTGGTTTGGTAAGGTGAGACCAAAAAAAAAAAAGGTCACAGCCTAGTGACAGTACATAAAATATCTAAAATAACTTGCTACACACTACTTTAATAGTTACTGCTATGGTTACTGCGACTGCTCTATTAGAGTATCTCGATCGAGGCGCACGCCGCGCTAACTAAATCATTTAATTGATACGCAATCATTTTTTCAAAGGGGGTTTCCGTGGAAACTTTGAAACCTCCCTAAACCCGCCACTGACGTATTAAGCAAGGAGAAAAATACGTGGTTTTCTTTACTGGTAATATAAGTTTTAAAAAGTATTTTTTTGTATATTCTCTACTAGTCCTAGGTTGTAGTTAGCAAGTTATTGTGAATAGTTCAGTGGTTTTCATCAACCACAAAAACCCATAATGTCACTACAGAATAATAGTACAGAATAAGGACCCGCCGATTATGCTGGCATAATAATGAGCATAATAGGTGACTGTCTCTAACTGAAAGTATTTATTTATTGTTACTTTTATTTATTGTTACTGGGCAGACGGCAATTGCCGATGCGCCCAGGGGGCGATCAACACCCCAAAGAAATCACACATACACATAAGATATACAGCAAACAATTAGATAGACAATAAGTAATTAGTAAATGTATCTATGTTTTCTGATTCTATGACAGATACTGGCAAGCTGTTCCAATCTTTGATTGTTCTTGGAAAAAAAGCATGTTGATAATAACTGGACCGTGTAAAGTATTGAGCATAATGTTAGCATAATAGGCAGAACACTTGTGCATTACCATAAATTCTTGCTTACCAAAATACATATTACTGAAAAAGATCACTATACTCTGATAGAACCGTCAGAGAATAATCAGGTAGCTAACTGTTCTATTAGAGTATATTGATCTTTTCTGTGACATGTATTTTAACAAGCAAGGATTTAGAGTCTTTGCTTCAGCAACTTACTGTTTTCCATTAAAGTGCAAATTTACTAGAAAAACATGGGAACTGAGGTATAAATATTGAATATAATTTGAGCATAATAGGTAAATATTGAGCAAGCATATTAAATATAAGGAAAATTTTGAGCAGTGCAGTATAGCATAATAGGTAAAATAATGAGCATAATCAGTGGGTCCCTAGTACAGCACAACAAAGCCAAACATGAGCCATTTACTTTTCAAAGACATCCCCACATTAGTGGCAGATCTAGGAATTTATAAAGGGAGTTTCCAGTTTAGAAGGTGGACATATCCACTGCATATAGGCTCCGGCCTTTTATGCTCAAAATTTTACCTATTATGCTTTTGAGTATTGCTCAAAAATTAAGCCTATTATGTTCAAAATTATGCTTTTAAAATCAAGATTATGCTCTAGAACTGACCGTTTTATTAGAGTATACCAGCCTTTCCTGACTGCTGTATTAGAGTAAGTGACTGCTCTATTAGTGTATCTCAATCTTATTTCTGCAAAGTGTGAATAACCAACAAAGAAACGGTTATGGTATAATAAGTTATATTACGTGTTTTTAAATATGAAATGCACTAATAATACTATTAGCAGTGAATATTTACTTTCTTTCAGGCGCACATTTTAATTAAGTTTTCAAATATCGTCCCTATTATGCTGATTACCGTAGGCAGGGAAAGTTACGCTTGGGAAAAGTTTCGCGAATTTCGCGATTGTAGTAGCTATCACGAAACTTTTACGCCGGTTAGCTTCTACATGCTTGTATTTGTACAGTAATAGATCAGTATGCAAAATCAGCATCGCGAAACTTTTACGTCAGTATACAAAGTAGAGTGCAATTCGCGAAACTTTTCCCATGCGTAACTTTCCCCGCCTACGGTATGCTTGATACTTTTGGTCAACTATTATGCTTTAAATTATGCCGGCATAATCGGCCGGTGCCTAACTGCATAAGAGGCAGAAGGATGCTACAGTTAGGGGTGCCTTAAATTTATGGTGGTAGTAGCTAGTAGGTGTGCAAAGCACACCAAGCATACTTTGCATGCTAATTCTAGGGGGGTCTGGTACCATGCCCCCACTAGAAAAAAATTGAAAATTAGGTGTCAGGAGATTGAATTTGGAGGAATTTTCGGTGGTTTAGCTGTTAATCAAATCTAATCCAAAACAGCCAGCTGTAAAAAAAGTGTGCGGCCTACAAAAAGGCTATGGTGAAAAAAGATGTGAAATCCAAGGTGGCGGCCAAGAAATGGCTGTGATGGTAGGTTAATGGTAAAAATTTTAATAACAACAATTCAGGTGAATTTTTGTGCCGCTTGGTCTTGGCAAAAAATTCATCTAAATTGCCGTTATTAAAATTTTTACCATTAACCTACCATCACAGCCATTTCTTGGCCGCCACCTTGGATTTCACATCTTTTTTCACCATAGCCTTTTCAAGGGCCGCACTCCTTTTTTTACAGCTTGGCTGTTTTTGATTAGATTTCACTTCTTTTTGTATTTGTATATACCCCAAAGCCGGCCTATCCGGCCATAGGCCGGCTTTGGGACTTTTTTAACCTGTCTTTTTTTCTTTTCCACAGGAAGAAGAAAAGATGAAGCAGATGTACTTTAAATATTTCTGATTTTATCAGTAAATGTACAAATTATATATATAATACATATAGTTATTACAGAACTCTCCATGGTGGTTTCTTTGTAACTGAACACTCTACAAAGTGACTTCTTCTTGCTGCTCTCTCTATAGGGTGAATTGTTTGTAGCTGAACTCTCCACAAGGTAACTTCTTCTAGCTGATCTCTCTACAGGGAGATTTGTTTGTAGCTGAACTCTATACAGGTGATTTGTTTGCAGTTGAACTCTCTACATGATGGTTCTTTGTAGCTGAACTCTCTACAAGGTGACTTCTTCTAGCTGATCTTTCTACAGGGAGATTTGTTTGTAGCTGAACTCTCTACAGGTGATTTGTTTGTAGCTGAACTCTTTACATGATGGTTTCTTTGTAGCTGAACTCTCTACAAGGTAACTTCTTCTAGCTGATCTCTCTACAGAGAGATTTGTTTGTAGCTGAACTCTCTGCAGGTGATTTGTTTGCACCTTAACTCTCTACATGATGGTTTCTTTGTAGCTGAACTCTCAACAAGGTAACTTCTTCTAGCTGATCTCTCTACAGGGAGATTTGTTTGTAGCTGAACTCTCTACAAGGAAACTTCTTCTAGCTGATCTCTATACAGGGAGATTTGTTTGTAGCTGACCTCTCTACAGGGTGATTTTTTTTTGTAGCTGAACTTTCTACATACAAAGTGACTTGTTCTAGCTGGTCTCTCTACAGGATGACTTGTTTCTAGCTGATCTCTCTGCAGGGTGACTTGTTTCTAGCTGAACTCTACCGGGTGATCTGTTCGTAGCTGAACTCTCTACAGGATGATTTGTTTACAGCTGAACTATCTACATGGTGGTTTCTTTGCAGCTGAATTCTCTACAAGGTGACTGCTTCTAGCTGAACTCTCTATAGGGTGATCTTCTCATAGCTGAACTCTCTGCAGGGTGATTCGTTTGCAGCTGAACTTTCTACATGATGGTTTGTTCATAACTGAACACTCTACAAGGTAACCTCTTCTAGCTTATCTCTTTACAGGATAACTTGTTTCTAGCTGAACTCTCTACATGGTGATTTGTTGGTAGCTAAACTCTCTACAATTCGATTTGTTTGCAGCTGAACTCTCTACATGGTGGTTTCTTTGTAGCTGAGCTCTCTACAAGGTAGCTTCTTCTAGCTGATCTCTCTACAGGATGACTTGTTTCTAGCTGAACTCTCTACAGGGTGAACCTTTCGTAGCTGAACTCTCTACAGGGTGATATGTTTGCAGCTGAAGTCTCTACATGATGGTTTGTTTGCAGCTGAACTCTCTACAAGGTAACTTCTTCTAGTTGATTTCTCTACAGGGTGACTTGTTTCTAGCTGATCTCTCAACAGGGTGATTTGTTTGTAGCTGAACTCTGTACAGTTTGATTTGTTTGCAGTTGAACTTTCTACATGGTTGATTCTTTGTAGCTGAACTCTCTTTACAAGGTAACTTCTTCTAGTTGATCTCTCTACAGGATGACTTGTTTCTAGCTGAACTCTCAACAGGATGATCTGTTCATAGCTGAATTCTCTACATGGTAGTTTCTTTGTAACTAAACTCTTTACAAGGTGACTTCTTCTAGCTGATCTCTCTATAGGGTGATTTGTTTGTAGCTGAACTATCTGCAGGGTGATTTGAACTCTCTACAAGGTGATGTTTTCTAGTTGATCTCTCTACTCAGTCTGGATGACTTGTTTCTAGCTGAACTCTCTACAGTGTAATCTGTTAAGTTTCTACCTGATCTCTCTATAGAGTTATATCTTGTTTGTATAGCTGAACTCTTTCACATGGTGATTTTTTGATTGGTTGCTGAACTCTCTCTCCACGGTGACTTGTTTGTACTACAGAGTAACTTGTTAGTAGCTGAACTCTCTACAGAGTGACTTACTTGTAGCTGAACATTGCATAAAGTAACTTGTTTGTAGCTGATCTAGATGAACTCTCTACTAGGTAGCTTTTTTTGTAGCTGAACCCTTTACGCAGTGACTTGTTTGTAGCTGAATTCTCTACAGAGTGACTTGTTGTAGCTGAACTCTCTATAAGGTGACTTGTTTATAGTTGAATTCTCTTCAGTGTGACTTATAATGTTCTGAATCTCTACAGCAACATATTTGTAGCTGAACTCTCTACAGGGTGACTTGCTTGTAGCTGAATTGTCTATAAGATTAACTGTTTGTAGCTGAACTCCCTACAGAATAACTTGCAATGCCAAAGAAATTCTATAATGGAGTAAGTTATAAACGTAGCTGAATGCTTTATTAGGGTGACTGTTCTATTAGAGTATCTCGATTTCGCATGTGTTACACGTAGTTGGCTTTGGAATCATAACTCAGTGGTTTGTAATCCGATTCTTCTGTACTACTGCAAGGACTTTCTATGATAATTATTCCAGCTACACACCGATTTTCAGCTCACTGTTCTAAGCGGTTTGGCTGGTAGGCGTGAAAACTAATAGTTTTTTTATTCATAAAAGTCGATCGCGTAATTGTGACATTGGTTGGGTTTTGTATCATATCTCGATGGCCTTTAACTGGATTCCTTTCAAACCACAAAAAGGCACTTCTACGATAGTTACTCCATCTACATAGCAATTTTCAGCTCATTCCTTCCAGCGGTTTACCCTGTGGGCGTGACAGACCTTCGACCTTATTCTACGCAGATAATCGGTCATAACCCCGTGAATGTTCATTGGATTCCTACCAAACTTGGTACTGAGATTCGCCTTAATGAGCCCTTTAAGTGTGCCAAATTTCAGCCCGATCCAAGCACGCATTCGTGTTTTATTGCGGATTTTGCAAAGTGTGCGAAAAGAAGTAGAGAAGATTGAGAAAAAACGAAGAAAAAAACCCAAACTTTGGCCGCTCGTATCTCGGAAATGGCTGGAGCGATTTTTGTTCAAATTTAGTATGTGGACTCCCCTACCTCGCCGGCATTTCTGTAGCAACTTTGGTGTTAATAGGATAAGGAATCAAGGAGCTACAAAGGTGTGAAAATCGCGTTTACTTTCTTCCTGTAAATATACTCACGGTGTGGCGCGCCGGCTACTTGGGCCGCACGACACACTACCGTGTGTCTTGATACTAGTATTATTAATGTTATTTTAATACATGCTTGAGTTGTATTAGGGTGGCTGCTCTATTGGGGTGACTGCTCTATTAGAGTATTTCGATCGTGATTGACAAGATTCTGGAAGTTCATGTGATGACTATTGTGTAATCCAACTTTGAGTTAGGGGTACTCAGCACCCCAGTAAAATAGTTGCAGCACCCCCTCTTCCGCCGCCTATACACTGACATGGATGAGTGTGCGAAGAAGCACACTCACCATGCATACAAAGCATGTATGTGCCAGGAGGGTCTGGAGGCATGCCCCCAGGAAATGTTTGAACTTTTGATGCTCTGAGACTGCATTTAGCAACAAGTTTAGCTCATTTCACTAGTTGTGGAAACTTTTGGCATATGGACACCTTTTACTTTGTCTATTCTTCATTCTATTGCTAATCGTACCACCACCCATAGTGGCATTACATTTAAAGTAGCCAGAAGAAATTGACTTCAGCAAATTTCTGTTGTTTATGGATAAATAATTCTCACATGATTTTAAGGTATTAGGCTCTACAAGGTGGTGATGATGACTTTCCCCTTTCCCTGTGGTTGTTCTTTCTTTGTTGTTCCCCTTTCCCCATAGCTAGTTGTATTTTGTACTTTATTCATTGTGGTTATATAGTTTGTTTTGTAGATTCTAAAAATAATTAATTAATTAAAAATAAATGTTAGCGTGAAAATTTTTATGGAGTGTTGAGCATGCACACTGTTTATTATAGGTGAACGTTGCAATAATTAATTAAAATACTTAACTGTTGCATAATCATTTGTCAAAGGGGGTTTCTGTGGAAACCTTGAAACCCCCCTAAATCCGCCACTGCACATCTTTTGTAAATCCATAAATTCCACAGAAAGTTAGAGGGAAAAGTTTCAAAACCCATCTATATCAATGTATTGGGCAATAATAGGCTGGCGGTTTTATGCTTCCTGACATAATGAGAACTTTGATTACTTCCGTTAGTGCTCTGAAAATTGTTGGGGAGTGAAGAATGGTACTATCGTACAGTGAAAACTTGACCTTCGTAGGTGGTTTACTTACAAAGTTATGATAGTTTTGATAAAATGTTGACAATAATCTATATACCTACTGTATTAAAATAGTTTTGTTTTAAATGACAATAACAAATAACTTGAAAAAGTGAGCGATTTTATATTTTGTTAACCATTGTACAAACTATGGTGATGAAGTGAAGGGATTGAAAATTCCCTTGAAGTTTGTACCTACACCAAAATTATTAGTTTGGCTGTGCAGATAAAATGGTATAAGCACTGAATAAGGCATGGAGTATAGTGCAATAAGTGGTAGTATTTAAAGTGAATATTACTCAGGGTTAGTTCCTGATGTAGAATAAAGGTAACATCTAACTTAAAGGTCCGGTACAATATGCTTTAGCAATTGTCAATTCTTGCAACCTAGTGCGTCACCATGAATGCGAATTAGTCACATTTGATTTGCTCAGTTAATATACTGTGGTTAGTTGATTACATTGCATCATAATGCATCACACCAAGAAAGTCCACTTCAGTCCATAGTGTCAAACCATACCAGACATAGCACTTAAAATGCAGTAAGAAATTGGACTGCAGTCAGTACAAAGCTACAGGAGAATACAGTGCCAAAACGTTTGTGCTATTTTGATGTTACTTCTACTGTATAAACCTCCAACTTCCGTAAAATTCCATAAAATTTCTGCAGAGTTTCAAACTTGCACACCATTTTCATGCAATTTTCAACTTCCACAACACATTACTTCCAAGTGTTATGACACACTATTACCAAGCTCCATGCCACACTTCCACACAATTTCAATACAATTTCCAAGTTCCATGCCACACTTTCAACTTTTCCCAAATACACTTCCATATTATTTCACATGTTCTATTAGTTTAGCAGAAAAAATGAGCATTCTGTGCACTTCCTGATAGTAATGTGAAACTACACAATTTGCACTCCTTGTTGCATGCAATTCTTGATACAGTGTCACCACAGATTTGACCTTTACATTGAAAAGTCATAATTTTTGTCTTCATCTTCCTGAGGCATTATAACTATTAAATCATGACTTCATATTAAAATTTTTTAAAATCTTGGATTAGCTCATTCCTCCTAAGCTACAGTTTGATTATTTCCATTTGCCACAAATTTCTTTGAATTTATCTGACCTTGCAGTGTACATTGCCCATAGGAGGGTGACATAATGTAGACAACTTGTGATTTTATACTTTGTTGACCATGCATGCAGTTTGCACCTACACCAACAGTACAGCACATGTAAAGGTTTATAAGTACTGAATAAGGCATGGAGTTCAGTGTTTTGAGTTATAGTAATGTTACTCAAGGTAGTTCCAGATAGTGAACAAAGGTAAAATCTAACTTAAGGTTATGGTATATTTTAAAATGCGTGGGCAGAACAAATTACAGAACTTGCTCTAAACCACGCAAGGGATAAATAATTTCACCAACTGTGTTGTGGAAGTAATACATCTATTTGTACTAGTTTGCTTATGCTGCAGAACAACAACTGTTCTCGGGTGTGTGGTCCATGATAGAGCCATTGTTTTTCAAAGACGCACTGCCAAAAACCAGACCAACAGATTACTGAATCCCTCACAAGTAACTAAGCAACTAAAATATCTAGGTCCTGTGGAAGCGATATTTTAAGTTATTGTTTATGATGACGTTTTATTAAACTTTTAGTAGTTTCTTTGAGTGAAACAAGCTTTTTGAAGGCTTGTATCTCTGTCACTGGGAATAAATATGCCAAAAACGCTTCCACAGGGCCTAATAAATTTAATGTACAGCATCATCATGCCCCAGAACTGCCCATAGAGTCTACAGCTTTTGCTGCATTTGGTGGCAGAAAAACATGGCAGTGGCAGCTGATCGGTGTACGGGCAGGCTTATCCGTCTTGCTACAACAACTTGTAGTGTTCCACCTGCCTCAAACTACATTGTAGCAACATAAAAACATTAATTAGACTACAACAAGTTTGATACTGAAATTTGATTGGCTGAAAACGTGGTCTCTAAATCTCGTAGAGCCACGGTCATGTCCAATAGAGACCACGCTCTGAGGCGATACGAAACACGATAATTACGCGCCTGTAACATTGGCAACGCATGGGCATTTAAATGGCTAGTAACAGCCGTACTGAATTAGAGGGAGGTGTAATGGGCTTGTTTGTACTAATCAACACTACATTACTTGCTTACAAGCAGCTGTCAAGGCACAACAACAGCAACAATGAGTTGTAGTCCACTCGCTGAGTCCAGTACTTCGATACATAGCACGCGCTTGTAACATTGGCAACGCATGGGCGTTTAAACGGGTAGCAATATCCACGCTGAGGTCCCGCCATGTCGGGAGGTGTAGAGGGCTTGTTTCTAGTAATTAGCCATACATTTCCTATTTACAAGCAGCTGTCAACTCAAGGTACAATAACGAGTTGTGGTCTAAATAAGTTAGACGTCAAGAACCACTGGGTTCTTGACGTCTAACTATTAGCTATATATGAATGAACAACTCTGTGTTCACTTTAAACCTTTCATGCTGCTATACTTAGTAGACTTGTTTTATGGCTTTCTCAAAAAGCATCGATAGGCATTCAAAAATTTGAATGATTACCTGTGACTATACCGTAACCTTAAAGGTGCACTGAAGTTGTGAAATATACTTTAGCTATTATCAATTCTTGCTACTATGCAGTGTCACTGTGAATGTGATTTAGTCAAATTTTACTTTACTATATACAGTGTAATACATTTTACTATATTGTGGTTAGTTGACTGTAGATTAAATTGCATAATAATGCAGCGTCCTTCCTTCTACAGTTCAGTAGAGATGAAAGAAGGTTATAAAGCACTCGAGAAAACAGATTCATCCTAAGTTAAATTTCTGTAGTATCTCTGGGCTAGTCCATACATAGTAACAAATGTAGCTACAGTGTTTCACTATACCTCCCATAATTTATAAAATGAATGATGTAGTTAATTCATGTTGGCTTGGGTGCCTGGTTACCTGCTCTGGCTATATATTAGCCTGAAATATGCTTACAAAAATAATGCAAATCAATGATCAAAACTTAATAAATATTTGCAATGTTAGTTATTTGACTGCAAAGTTAGTTATCTGACATGACTGCTCTTTTAGATACCGATTGCTGCACTTAGATAATGGCATTCATAATGCTTTCAGCAATGAGGTATTTAAGAGACCTGCTAGCAAATCTTTAAAATAGAGACCTGATGTCAGAAAGACCTCAAGTTTATATGGGGCTGCTTTATTACAGTACTTTCAAGATGATACTGCCAATAATTAATTTTAATTTTTTCAATGGAAATATGAGACCAACTGTGCAAAACCTGATGGAATTCTGTTTTTGAGAGCAATGCAAGTGAAATGCATTGGGTAATACACATGCTAAAGAAAACTAACTTAATTGCTTCAGTAAACATTGAGAGAAGACATGAATTAAATCATGTATGTACGCACGTGTTGACCTGGATCCTCAAAAATGATTGATAACTTGTGATTGTTACATTGCACAGACCTCCTGTATCGCTCTTTAGGTAGCACCTCTCAACCCGCTAAATATATATATTAAAAGTGTTTCTCAATCGAATGAAAGCACTCCAGTTATGATGCTGTAAAGTTTCACCATTCATTTTCAATGTGGAGGCCTCTATTCATGGCCTTTTGATGTTTATGTTGACACATGTTTGTAGTGAAACCACAGGTCACACCCCCTCCCTCAACATGCATGATTTCAATATCTGTTATGTAAGAGGCTGTAATACATTTTAAAAAATTTTCATCAAATGAAACACTATTTGTATGAATTTGGGCTGATAGTACCTTTAATAACTTCCAAACACTCCTGCACTGATCAAACATACAATGGTATGCTCACCTTCTGCTAACAATGCATCAATAATTTCAAAAGTGCACTCACTTACTCTTCAATTCTCTTCAAGTACTTCACAGAGTTCGATACAATGACTTTAGTATAGTTCTCCATGCAATGACTTCTGGAGAAAAATAATATACAAGTTGTAACACTAGTACTGTAAATAGCAAACAATCTTACATCAGATGAAGTAGGCTCAGAAGAAGGCCTGGGCTTGCTGCTGGTGGTGGTTGTGGAAGAGTCATTAATACCACCACCACCATCATCATTATCTTCTATCACTGCTGATGTGGATGAGGAATCACTCTAGAAGTTCTTCATGAAGTGCATCGTGTTCACAGTAATGATCTTCAACTTTTTCTTGAATTACTTTATCAAGGATTGCCACCTCTTAGATGTAGTGACCTCATATCCTTGATAAACCAGTTCCTTATCTTCAGTCAATGTAAACTTTTAAAACAGGCCCAAAACTATGATATTGTCCATAATAATGTTGTTATACATCTTGTCATTCTGTTTTACATGTCCTTTCACTTGAGCCCGGGCCATCTCAATTCACAATGTAGCCACATGCCAAATATTTGACTCTGCCTACAAGTGTTAACAACTACACTATGACTGCTGTGATATAACTGGCTTATATCAAGTGAAAGACTGTCAGTGCTTTGATGTATGTATATACAGTATATATATGGCTTCATACACAGCCAAGGACAATTGTTAATATCTACAACTGCTGTGATATAACTAGCTTATATTCAAGTGAAAGACTGTGGGAACTTTAATAGGTATGACTTCATATTCAGCTTGCATGAATACATTACACTGACACTGCATTCTGATTGCCAACATTTTAACACCTTACTGGACAATACGGTAGTTATTGTACAGGCTTTACAGTTTCAGTATAGTATGGCTTCAAATAGGTCTATATAAAAGTGTGACATGTTATTTGAATGTATAATATCTGTTTTGTATAATTGTGTGTTGGAAGTGACAAATTTAAATGATTTTTTTACTCTAATTGGTAGAATCTAAATTCAGTATGTACTTGATTATAAAGTAACAGTTAAATGGTTAATTTTATAACTGCATGCATACCTGAGTGAGTAGCAAATATCTTAAAGCTAATTCTTATGGAATATACAGTGTAAACAAACATTAACAAATGAATAACATTTAATTAACAACTTGTAAATTGTAATACAATTTTTCTTAGTCAAACATAGTGATGATATTTTCCATCACATGTTGTATAGTGGTATACTGGACTACACTATTCAGTGCAGCAGAACAAGATCAACTGCGTAAGGTGCTACTTACAGCTAGGAGCTGATATTACCATAAAGGATCAAGTAAGTAACTATTGTAAATGTTTAGGTATACTCTAAACTATTACTTAGTCATGGGCCTTATGTACCAATCTGGTATTGGCTAATATAAACTTTACTATAGTGTTTTTTTGCTGGTTATAGTAGTAGTATAGTAGTAGTAGTAGTAGTCTTTCCTACACACATTAAATAATTGACTAAAATATTATAAAGTAAGGAGGTGTTCAGTAAGATAATGTACATATTTGGAATACTCAAAGGCATAACATTTTTATAAACCAACTGGTACTATACATTCATCTCCATTGTCTGTTGTGTATTTTTAACTAAAAGCATGTTTTAAAGACTGTATCATTTTGTGGTATAGTAAAATTGCACTTGAATATAAGTAGTAGAGAACTGCTGACCTTGCTAATCATATTAAATATTCAATTTATGTACAAGTAATAAACATGTACATTGTAGTACAGCACAAATGTAATGTTTAGGCATGTGGCTACATATTATGCTTTTAAAATTGAGCATTATACTTTTGGGAAGTGCTCAAAATGTACTTTGGAAAAATTAAATTATGCCCATTTTTGGCCTGTTAAATGGTGTATAATAGACCATATACTTTGATTTTCATTCTTAAATATTGCTCTATTCTTATAGCCGGTTAATATATTAGAGAATTTCATTATTCCAAGTGACTGCTTTAATAGAGTAGTGAAATTGTGTGACTGCTCTTTTGCAATTGTTGACTGTTCTATTATAGTATATCATGTAATTGTACAATTTGCAGATTTTCTCATTGTTAAAGCTTTACAATTGCTTTAAAATGCTGGTATAATGTCTGGCTCCCAAACATACCTATTCCCAAAATTATGCCTGCAACCCTTGCGATGTTCCCAGTCACAAGGGTACTACCCTGTCTTCAACTGTGAGTGATTTTTAACCTAAACCCTCGATGCATTAAGACAACAGCTGAATGATTTCCACAGGTAAATTTTGCCAGAACTGTGGATAAGGAAGCCTAAGGTGAGGCCAAAACTGTAGCTCAACATCAACTTGTTTGAATTATGTTTAAGAGTCCAGTACAGCAGGTAGAGGCAGAGAAACACAAGGAGAAATGCTTGTGATGGCACCACTGGCAAGATATGCATAAGATAATTATTTTCCCTGCCAGGTAGATAAGTGACTCAGGAAAAGTCTAACAGTGATGCTATTGTTTGTTTCCTGGTACTGCTAACCAAGCGTTGTAAAAAACTAAACCAATCTTGCTTCAGAGGAGCATAATGAAGTGTGGGTTTCGATAGCATGAAGCACTACAGTCAACAACTCCATGCTTTTTTGAGTAGAAAGTTTTAGTATTCTTGAAATGCTACAAAGTTGATAAGGAGAGCTTGGTCTTACCACCTGCACAATAGACTTTCACTTTTTTGTCTACCTTTAAAGTAACAGTTCTTGCGATTCTTTGTTTTATGTCACAATGTGACATATGCAATTAAAGATTGTGGCTTAATATATGCATTTCACTATAATTATAACAATGTATTTGATTTATTTAAAGGTGTTTTTGAACATTGCATGATGCAAGCCCCCTATATATTCAAGCAAGAGAACACCTGGTATAATTTTTTGCATACTACAGTAGGTGACTGATACATCAGGCATAATAGCACTGTAGTATAGTGGACACAATAATTATTCCTTACTTTAAGTTGTAGTCCTACTTACATGCTCTAATAGAACAGTCAGTAACTACTTTGTAAAGCTGCCAAATGTCAAATTTATATCATGGACAACAATTCTTTTCTTCTAATCATGAGGTAAAGTTAATAATGGCTAAGGTGTATTTACTGTGAACATAACAAGTTTATACTTTGAACAGCAAATATTTGAAAGCATAATAGGTTGGTACCTAGTTAAACAATGTACATTAATACAGTCACTCTCACTGTATCCCAGGGACAAAACCAGCAGCTGGCAAGGAGGGGGACACAAACAGGCTAAGTTGTAAGTGGTTGGGGAGACCCAGATTATCTTGTTAGTTGCTGTATTTTTGAATTTTGAAGCAGCAAAAAATTACCTCTTAATAGTATCTCAGTGTTGATTTTGCCATTTTTGACTTTGTAGATGGTTGTGAAGTCTTAAAAGCTGTTTAAAAGGCTATTAATGTCTTTAAAAGCAGCGCAACACAATAATTATTTTATAGGTGCTTAGTATGCACGAAGGTGTTGAGTGACAATTTTATGGCTAGTTTGACTGATTTGCTTTGATTACTGGTGAATTTGTAACAATAAATGCTAGTAAAAATGTGCATATTTTCATGCGTTATAAATTGATCTTGGCCTGACATAAAGTTCAGTATTTTAATCAAAAATATAGCTAGCTATATGGCTACTCCACAAGGTAAGGAGCGAGATTAGGCATGGGGGTTGGCGGGGGGTCATTTGCCCCAAATGTCCCATCATGGATCTGCCATTGTATTCTGTTTTGTACAACTTGGCAGATGCATCTCTAGCAACACAAATATACATATGGATAATGCAGCAACGAAAAAATTGAAATATAGGTTCAATATACAGTTATTGCACTATTGAATCTAGCCTGATGGTGTGGATTTGGTGATGAAGTTACTGTATATACCTGAAGGCAGCTATAGTTTATGCATGTATGAATATTAGTTATAGTAGTCACATTATTCTTAATATGTAAGCTATGTAGATGCTGTAGAAGAAAAGTCATCCACAATTCCTAAATAAACAAATACTCAACTACACTAGACTCTTATTGGAGACTCATAGAATATGCCATTATAATTTTGGGTAAAAATAAGTAGTAATAGGCTTCTGTCATTTGCCAGGATAATTAAGAGCATAATAGGGTGCTATTCCAGCATAATTCTAGCATATTAGGTGGATATTTCAAATTCTGGAGGTTAACTTCTGGAAATGGATTGATACTACCTAATAGAGCAGTCAGTGAAATTGCAATAGAGCACTTAAATGATTGATACATAGCTCTTTAGATAGATAATCTCTAATAGAACAGTCACTTTGTAATACTGTAGAATACTCTAATGGAGCATTTACTGATTATAATATTCCAAGATGGTTGTAAGCAATGTTGTTAAGCCACAGTAGAAGTATAATGCAAGTATAATGGAAGCATTGAAGAGCATAATTAAGGCCTGAGTCAAATATACTTTTACCTAAACTGCTTTCTGGAATTTTTCAAAATTTTCACCTATTACAGGGTGCTCCCTAAAGAGTGGTAGAGTAGTGCTGCACCACTATACCTTGTAAAATACCTTTGATGTGGTTAAAGGAATGTATACAATAAACAAAATCTAATGGCTTTGGTGTTGTTAGCAAATTGACACTTTCTGGGGAAGGCTGTGTAGGTAGTATAGGAGAGTGGCTAAGCTAAACAAGTTGGTGTTGTGCTGCTTCTAAAAATCAGGAGCCATGCATCCAGTTAAGATAGTGAGCGACTGTCTAACAAAATTTTTATGATGTAATTAAGGCGGGCTTGATGTTGTTGTGTTGTGTATCAGCTGATAACAGGCTTAAATTGTTGGGAGAATAATAACATGCTGACTGGACAGTTACAATGCACAAGAAAACACACGTAACAGTACAAGATAATATAGAAACAACACACTTAGCAACTGACGCAGCTGTAAGCTCATGCATAGTTTTGCCCAATAATTCCCTGAACCAAAAATTAGGACTGTCAAACAAGTTGTTAACATTTTGTATAAACATACTACTAGTTTGCCTTCTTGTCTAGATCCTGGTGGAGCCATTTCTAAGAAATAATGTTTCTAGTGCTTGTGACATGAATTTAAAATTTTATTTTGTGACCACAGTCATTCTTCTTGTCAGTCCCTCACAAGTGATGCTCTTCAAACCTTAGAATCGTCATAGTTCTTCATTGGTCTGATTTTTGGTTCATAGTTTAACTATTTGGCATGGGGATAACTCATACTTCTATGACAACATTTGAATTCCATGTCAATTAATGAGAAGTTAAGAATGCATAAATATTTAGTAACATTGGATTAAGAACAAGTTGATGGAATGCTACTTCTAAAAACCAGGTGCTGATGTAGTTAATACTATCCCATTCTAACCATATAGTAATCAACCATGTATATATTTGTATTATATATTCATGCTATTGTTATTATTAATTCAGCTAGACAATTAGATTTGTAATTACTGTCTCAGTAATTTAGCATATTTCATAATTCATGAATTATTTTGTAATGTGGTAATTATGTTGCTCTACACTGCTAAGGAAGCGTAACTATAACCAGCAAATTACGTACAAAAGTATATTCTCAACTGTTTTATAGTGTGTCTATCATTTTTTCTCACACGGATTGTTTAGAGAAAGCCTCGAGGATTCCTATCATTTTTGTTCTCATAAGTATGGGTGATACCCCCATTTCTACCCAAAGGATACACTATCTCTGGTATCCTAAGAGTCCTTTAATGTTGTTTTAAAGATGTTAAATGTCTATAAAACTGAAAGGGAAGACCGTTCACGAAGTATATGAATAGTCGCCATACTTGTTTTACAGACCACCGAGAAGAAACCAACTCAAAGCAAAGTTTACCTGTGCGGAAATTTAAACAGACTTCATTTCGCCTTTACTTCTTATGTGCAAGTTACTATTACCATTTATGATTTTGCTCACGTTGGTGCATACGGACAAACATACAGTAGGTAGATAGGCACACACACACACACACACACACACACACACACACACACACACACACACACACACACACACACACACACACACACACACACACACACACACACACACACACACACACACACACACACACACACACACACACACACACACACACACACACACACACACACACACACACACACACACACACACACACACACACACACACACACACACACACACACACACACACACACACACACACACACACACACACACACACACACACACACACACACACACACACACACACACACACACACACACACACACACACACACACACACACACACACACACACACACACACACACACACACACACACACACACACACACACACACACACACACACACACACACACACACACACACACACACACACACACACACACACACACACACACACACACACACACACACACACACACACACACACACACACACACACACACACACACACACACACACACACACACACACACACACACACACACACACACACACACACACACACACACACACACACACACACACACACACACACACACACACACACACACACACACACACACACACACACACACACACACACACACACACACACACACACACACACACACACACACACACACACACACACACACACACACACACACACACACACACACACACACACACACACACACACACACACACACACACACACACACACACACACACACACACACACACACACACACACACACACACACACACACACACACACACACACACACACACACACACACACACACACACACACACACACACACACACACACACACACACACACACACACACACACACACACACACACACACACACACACACACACACACACACACACACACACACACACACACACACACACACACACACACACACACACACACACACACACACACACACACACACACACACACACACACACACACACACACACACACACACACACACACACACACACACACACACACACACACACACACACACACACACACACACACACACACACACACACACACACACACACACACACACACACACACACACACACACACACACACACACACACACACACACACACACACACACACACACACACACACACACACACACACACACACACACACACACACACACACACACACACACACACACACACACACACACACACACACACACACACACACACACACACACACACACACACACACACACACACACACACACACACACACACACACACACACACACACACACACACACACACACACACACACACACACACACACACACACACACACACACACACACACACACACACACACACACACACACACACACACACACACACACACACACACACACACACACACACACACACACACACACACACACACACACACACACAGTTTTCTGAAAATAATTTCAGTAAACCAGGCGTGCACCCAACCTGGTTTAAAACATCAAAACCCCACACAGCGAAACTGGTAGTCTATGACGACCTTGTCCTTGTACGTATAACATACCGTCGTGGATTGGTTACGAGTGGATACAGCGTTCGTATCAGATTTCGTATCATCAGTCGTCTTGCTTCGTCGTGGGACCATTTCTTGGAGACGGAATTCTGTCTGGCACCGTAACAGTAGCTCTCTATCAACACCCAGTACCTCCGTCGCGGTAGTATCAAAGCATCCTTTGCCGTATCAGCAGTCCTCTATTAACACCCAGCAACACCGTCGCGGTAGTATCAAAGCATGCTGAACTTCGTCCCAGTAAAACTAGATCCCGTAAAACTAGCCATTTTCCGTATAGGTATATTAAATTTTCCGTATACTAGATATTACATTTTCCGTGCATTAAAAAGAAATAAAATGTTAGTCTGAATCTTCAAATATGGCAACCACCGGATCAGCCAAATCAACTTGGTGTACCTAGAAATATGCACCAAATAACCACTTATTTCAACAGCAAAAAATTTACTTACAAGATTTGGAGGTGTTGCATACTGACCCTAAGGAAAAATAAATAATTTAGCATATACATATAATTTTGTACAATGTCTCAAATAGCGGGCTGGATGTTTCTTTCAAGCTACTGCTAAATTCACCCAAACCGCTAGCATAAGTGGAAAATGGTTACAAAGGTACTACAATAAGGATTAACAACACGGTTGTGGCTACACTTGTACAAGGCACGTCCCATAGGCCAACTTATGATGCATATTTGTGGGCTATCAACTGCCTTCATAGTTGTAAGGTTTCCAATACCATGCAGGACGCCCAGCCACTACACCTTACTAGGTGTTCAATTTCATAAGGAAGAAAGGAGCCAAGTCCTAGCGGCTTGCTTCAATTCCTTCATGAGTTATGATGGATTACACGTTACCTTCTGTGGCTTATTTTTCACATACTGTAGACATGTACAAATTCATTATTTCACTCTATTGCTGTTTTCTAAAACTAAGGCTAAAACTTTGGACATCCCAGGCCATCGGTTTTTCTCTATATATAACCAAGAAGTTATTATAAAAAGTTTCAGAAAATTGCAAAACTAGCTGTGCTTTTGGTCACATATCAATAATGTATGGATGTAGCCAAGCTTTTACCACACAAACTCAATCTTAACATTTCAAGCAAAACGCCTTAGATTTGCTGTTGTATTGCCAAAGTATCAATCAACAAACTTTCTTCTCAAACGTTAACATGATGGTAGTGTATAAAGCAATCCCATTGAAATAACCCAATATTCAGTATGCAATGCTTATTATTTACAGTAATGACAAATTATACACAAACAACTCACCTGCTGTGATGGCAATGATTCTTCATAGTGCTACAAAATCAATAATATGTAAATGTAAGCCTAATCGACACTTTGACACTTACGTTAATGCAATGATCATTGTTATCTGGTCGTTGACTGAACTGTAATACAACCAGTTAAGGTACATCACACGGAAGATTTTGTAGGTTAATTTACCTGAAGATAGTACTGGTCTTGTGGAGGCTGTATGTTGCGAGCATAGTACGGTGAAGGTGAATAGCCCTTTGCAATGTGTAGCTAAACTAAACATATGAACTTTTATACTGTACACACATACATCTGAATAATCATCTTGCGGCAGAGGATAGTGTGTGAGGCTCTGAAAATAGATAATAGCCATCAGAAGAGGTTTTGCTATGTCATACGTAGTACGTACCTCAGAATCATAAGCTGCGTGCATCTGATCATGACCTGTACCACCACTAGCAACAGCTGGATCTTCAACCTGTAGTGGTCAAAATAAAATCACAAATGATACAGCTTAGCTGTGTACACACCTGTTCCACTTCAGTATAGGAGGATTGCAACTGGTGACCATTTTGTGGTGCATCATGATAAGCAGTTGTTACCTAAAATGTATCATCTGTTACACTATACTAATTATAAGTTAACACACAGTAGGACTTATTGACCGTGCTCTCACTGCCCAAGCTGGAGCTCCCCTCGGGGCCTCACACACTAGTGGAGTAGACACTACTCTGGGCTTCTTCAATACACTTTTCACTGTCCACCTTTGATCCAGCTCTTGAATGAAGTCTTCTAGTTCTATCAGGGAGACCATAAAATCAGCCTTGTTGTAAGAAATACCATTCATGTAATGTAACTAACCAGTAGATCGCCACGATGGTGAATGTGTTCTGTAAGAGCCTTCACCGTCATCACTCTCTTCAGTCATATAGGCTGGTATGATTTCTCTCCATCTTTTCTTTTCTTCTTTCGTCGCGCATAGCTTCTTGCGACGATCATACAACTGTTTCCACAATATTGAAATTTATTGATGCACCCAAAGAAAACTAACCGCTTTCTGCCTGCTCCTCACTTTGGTGTTCCTGTCATTGGCTTCTTTAATAGCCACCCTGTCAGGCCTCACATCAGTAACTAGCTTTCGTCTACGGGATTCGTAGTAACGATGAACTGCCTCTAATATTAATAACCAACATCTATATATGTAAATAAAGTATGTAATGTGTACTACGTTACATGACTCAAACAATATATACCAGTATGCCTTGCAAATCCCAGATTTTAAACAAAAAAACTATATGTACATGTTCCATCAATTTTTAAAGTATATACAGCAAGAGTTGCTAAAAGCTGACCAATTTAGTAATATGTAAATAAAGGGTCTAAGTACCTCATTAGCGACGAAACTTTAAAGCATACTATGCGTACCGTAGTCTCAATTAGGTGTAGTCTCATGAAGGTACAAATATCACCTGGTGACATTGCTCTTACTTCAATGCAGCCAAAATGTTGGCTGGTCAATCATAATTATAACCCCAATCATTCAGAAAATCACGATGCAGAATTTACTTAAAACAACCTTGAATTATAGAGGAAGATGATTTATTTTAAAACTTCAGTGCTGGTCACTGTAAATTTCTTTTGAAATATTTGAGCCAAAATTCTGCAGTTCTCAAGTGCAATGAAAAGACGACTTGAGTCACTTGACAATGAACAATTAGGTGAGAAAAGGCAAAATATGGAATAACGGAACGGCAGAATTACAGAATAAGCAAAACTTTGAATATCCCTACAAGGCGAAGATGAGACAACACTAAAACTATGCTCAGCAATTCTCAGGACGATCTTGAAATAGAATCACTCTAAAGTAGAAAAGTACCAATACTGACATTACGTAGTATCACTGCCTATATTACTGGTATCGGTACCAGATCCATATTGGCAATACATACTAAGGAGTGAAGACTTACCACATTTCCTACATTTTCAACCATCATTAAATAAGTTTCTAGTAGCAAATAACTTACAGTAGTTATGCAAACAAACTAATACCTTGTTACCGGGGCTCTTTTTAAACTATTGGCACACACACACACACACACACACACACACACACACACACACACACACACACACACACACACACACACACACACACACACACACACACACACACACACACACACACACACACACACACACACACACACACACACACACACACACACACACACACACACACACACACACACACACACACACACACACACACACACACACACACACACACACACACACACACACACACTCCATGTGTATTCTAATAAATGCTCCACGTCACATGGTGCTTAAAGTGCAGTTAGGTACAAAAACTTCAGTTCTTTCTGCTGTACTAGCTAATATCAGCTATCGCTCTAAGTTAATAGCCCTAATTTATTGCAGACACCTTTCTATTAACAGGTGAAAGTTAAAGCAGGATTTAACCTTCATATTTTTTTTTATTTGCTTAGAGATGGATGACTAACAGTTGAGGAAGATGATTAAGTAGAATAATTATTGAAAACACAGAATACGGCAAAATGCAATAGCAGAGTTGCAGAAAACTGAAATTTGAAATCTACCGAATCCGATCTGGCTTTATATGCTCTTCACCTCATATAATCACAAACACAAGACAACAATAGAGTAATGCTCAGCGATTTGAAGGGCAGTCTTTAACGAATCGAATAATGCTAGTAGCAAATTATCGAATAGTTATTTCAGCACTATTTCAAATGCACTTCACCATAATTTGCCACTAAAATTTAAGTTCTCTTTGCTGTACTAGCTAATACCAGCTATCACTCAACATTACCTGCCCCAATTTATTAGTGTACACCGTCTTCTACGAATATAATCTCTCAAACCCTAAAGCCACCGGGCTGCTCTTCATTTTCGTTTGCGTAAGTACGGGTCACGCCCACTTTTAGAACGGCGAGATACGCATCTACTGGGAGCCTATGAGGCCTACTACGGCGTTTTTCAGTTGTAGAACACCTGAACAGCCCACTAGGAAAGCCAATTTCGAAGCCTGTGGAGAGTTGCTGCGCCGGTTTTAAACCTCGGAAAAGAAACCACCTTCAAGCCAAAGCTCACCAGTGCGGTGGTTCACTAAAGGCTTTGTTTAGCCTTAACTTGTTGTGGATAAGCTGTTTTTACCACTGAGCTAATGGTTTGCTCACGTGGGTGCGTACAGACAAACATACATAGGTACACACACACGTTTTTCGGGAAACAAGTTCAGTAAACCAGACGCGCGCCCACAGCCGGCCTTCGGCTGGCTGTGGGCGTGCGCCTGGTTTAATTACATCAATATTTGTTGTCATTTGCTATTTCGTACCTTTCTTCTAAATCAAAATCAGCATCGAATTCTTCATATAGCTTCTTAACATCTCCCTACAAATATGATCAGTTAGCCATGATAACGGTTGCAGAAGTATCAATCCAACACAAGGTAAATAAACAAATGAAAGTTTATTAATCCACCTGCACATGGCAATGCAATCAAGTAAGATGCAGCAACTAATACTTAAGCACTTACATAAAAGCTTCTCTAATATTAACTGTTAATGAATACTGTAGTACTTACACTCAAATTGGTATCGAGACGTTCATCATTAGAGCTAGCAAGTGCTTCGTCTGGTGTGGTACCTTCCTGACCGGCAGACTGTAAGTTTGCTATCTCTTCTCTCATTGACCCAACTTCTTCTTTTAAGGCTTCTACGGTCATCCTCAATGCCTGATTGTCCATGGCAAACTTTGATAGTGCTTCCTGCTGACTTTGCATCATAGCAGCCATCTGGTCAAGTTTCCCCTCAATTGCTGAGGTCACAGGTTCACTATGCTGCTCTTGTCTAGATCTCGCATAGAATCCAACCAAATGACTGTTCCTATTATCCACACCTAGTGGTACCCAAGTAACACACAGAATAAATTTGGACTGTTGCCTTCTCACCTCGAGTCCTTGAAGTAATTTGTTGCTCTAATCTTTGAGGTGTGCCACGGTTGGCATCCATATCTATTGGAGAAGTAGTGATATGCAGAAATTAAGTCTGCGACTTCTCACCTCGGCCTTGTGGAGTCTGTGATTGAAAGCTGTGATCTGGTCCCTGAGGTGTGCCACGGTTGGCATCCATACCTAGATATAAGTAGTGATAATATTGTGTAGAAATTATGTGTGCTGACTTCTTACCTCGGCCTTGTGGAGTCTGTGATTGAATGGTCTGACCTGGATCCTGAAGTGTGCCACAGTTGGCATCCATACCTGTATATAAAGTAGTGATATGTAGAAATTACATGTGCTGACTTCTTACCTCGGCCTTGTGGAGTCTGTGATTGAAAGCTGTGATCTGGTCCCTGAGATGTGCCACGGTTGGCATCCATACCTAAATATAAGTAGTGATAATATTGTGTAGAAATTATGTGTGCTGACTTCTTACCTCGGCCTTGTGGAGTCCGTGATTGACTGGTCCGACCTGGATCCTGAGGTGTGCCACGGTTGGCATCCATACCTGTATATGAAGTAGTGATATGTAGAAATCATGTGTGCTGACTGCTTACCTCGGCCTTGTGGAGTCCGTGATTGAATGGTCCGACCTGGATCCTGAGGTGTGCCACGGTTGGCATCCATACCTGTACATGAAGTAGTGATATGTAGAAATTATGTGTGCTGACTTCTTACCTCGGCCTTGTGGAGTCTGTGATTGAACGGTCCGACCTGAACCCTGAGGTGTGCCATGGTTGGCATCCATACCTGTATATGAAGTAGTGATATGTAGAAATTATGTGTGCTGACTTCTTACCTCGGCCTTGTGGAGTTCGTGATTGAATGGTCCGACCTGAACCCTGAGGTGTGCCACGGTTGGCATCCATACCTGTATATGAAGCAGTGATATGTAGAAATTATGTGTGCTGACTTCTTACCTCGAGTATTGTAATGGGTCATTGTGTTAATTAATCAAAATGCTCGAAGAATTGACCACTGGGATTTCTGATTCCACTCTCTAGGACTAGCCAATTTCCGAGCTGGTTGGACTGTACAGCTGGCTGTTTTAGCGGTTCAAACAACTCAAGTTGTATAAATTTTCTTTGATGGCGCTTATTTCTTGTCATCCCTCTCCAATTTTCTTTCTACAACCAATTTCACGCTCACACATAACTCACGCTCACACATAACTCACGCTCACACATAACTCACGCTCACACATAACTCACGCTCACACATAACTCACGTTAGATATCTCAACAAAGTCCTCTTCGTTTCCATTTTCGGGGAATTCCAGAAGTTCTCTACTTGCGTCCTCCTCGAGATCCGAGTCTTCTGTATGCATTAACTTGTGCCGATAATACGTAGACTTGGACACTTCTTTGTGGCAGTGATCACAAAACTGTCGCTTTCTATTTCGCTTGACTCCTAGCTAGGCTTTGTGAAGACAAAGTTGTCTCGGCCATTTTATTATCGTGTCAAACCGTAATAGTTACGGATTCTTATACGATTGGCGTATCCAATGTATCACGAAATTTATTTCGTATCCGTACGTCTAGCTCGTCTCGAGAAATGGCAGGTTTCAAGTACGGAAATCGTGTCAACTCGTAACTATTAGTGAGTTTCGCTGTGCCAAATCATGAAAAATGATATATAGTGTACACATGGGTTTACGGTATCCTGTGAACTTAAATAATAGGTTTTTGGTTGTGCAATAATACATAATTAATTGATTGTAATTCTTGGATTTAGTAATTCATGAAATTTTCATAATTTTTTGATTGTGCCTTGTTAAACAAACCACTCATTATGCACACAAGTATCTTCTATAGTTTAACTGTTGTTTTTTTCTCAAAAATTCTCTAGACAAAGCCCCAAAGCTGCTCTTAATTTTTTTTGTGCACATAGGGATATGCCCCCTTTTAGCCATTGGAAGGGATAGGGTAGTTTACAACCTGCACCATTGTTTTTCAGTTGATAAATGCCTGTAAAACCTGAAGGGAAAGTAATTCACAAAGTCTGAGAAGAGTCACCACGCCTGTATTTCAGACTGCCAAAATAAAGTCACCTCAGAGCAAAGTTTACCTGTGCGGAAGTTTAATACAGACTTCATTTTGCTTTTACCTCTTATGTAAAATCTGTTTTTATCATTTAATGATTTTACTCACGCTGGTGCGTACGTACAAACATCTGTAGATAGATACATAGATAGATAGGTACACATGCACACTTTTTAGAAAACAATTTTACTAAACCAGGCATGCACCCACAGCCAGCATTCAGCCCGCTGTGGATGTGTTCCTGGTTTAATAAATCATTAACTTTGATAAAAGTTCCAAATATGGTACTGTAACAGTATTTGTGATTCATACCAACAGTTAAAATTACCATATTACACACAAAGAACTCAACAGATAAAACCAATAGAGAATATGGAAGACATAAAGTGCTCAAATGTGCACATATAAAATATTACATCTTTATTGCCAAGCAACAGATAATCAGCTCTAAAAGCTGATCAAGGGATGTGTCAGGTCAGTAGGTCATATTCTTATGAGGCACTTTTGTAAAGCCATGGTTATGCAGCATGTTATTTCTATTGGATTGTGTTTGTACTTTTATAATGAAATATTGGCACCTTCAGAAGAGCAACTAAAACAGTTTGCGTTATCATAATTCAGTGGCAGGTCTAGGATTTTTAAAAGGGAGTTTCTGAAAGTTAGTATAGTTGAATAAGGCATTTGATGACATTTCTCCAGAAAATGTTGCAATTTAGAAGCTCTAAAATCAGATTTTAGGCTACTTGTAGTTAGCAATTACAATAAATCCAATGCTTTAAACTGTACGTACTATAGCTAACTATATAGGCAATTGGTGACTATAAGCTGTAGCTTTGATTACTCTATTGGAGTAGTTACTTGACTGCTCCATTAGAGTATCTCGGTCGTTTTTAATGCAGTGGGAAATGAAAAGTGAAGTGTTACTAAGGATTTAATAGCTATAAATGGTTTCAGTTAAGTACAGCTGCATGCATTCTACTGAAATGCAGTGGTATATAGCTGTTTGATATGACAAATTGTCAGTACAACAATCTGTATGTATTTAGACTGCCACTGAGCTAAATTTAAAGGGGGTTTCTGTTGAAACCCCAGAAACCCATCTAGATCCACCACCTTAATTTGAAATATATTCTGACTGCACCTGTAATATTGGAATAAATTCATGTTATGTAAGACCAAAAGACCAAGTTTGTAATTATCATCATGGCTTCTAGATCAGCTAGAAATGGTTTAATAGTTTTAAAAGATTTCAAATATCACTTTCCTTTATAGTTAAAATAGGCTGTTTTCACTTTAAATTTTTCTCAATCTTTATTGGTTCATGGTGTGTGTGTTTGCTATGGTTTGGTTGCAAGACCACAAAATTAATGGTTCTAGAAAAAGTTAATGTAAATCAATAAGTTATGATAGGCAGTGGAATTTTGTGGTCTGTTGCTGTTGTATGTGGTGTAAACCTCCAATACTAACTCTTGACCAGCCCATGCAAAGGATTGTACAATAATAAAGTATCCCTAGTACAATGCAATGTAACCATCTGTACAAAATGACTGCAGTTACTGTTTTTTGGACTCATGGATAATAATCCATTAACTCAATAGGTGGCATGGCTACTATACAAAGTACAGTAGGGCATTGATGGGGCAAACACTTGCTACTATTCGTTTACACCATCCATGTTACATGTAATGTGCATAACAATGGCCAACAGTACACTGCATTTCTACCCCAGTCAACCCTCCAGTCTGCCAGTTTATACCATTAATTTTTAGAAAAGGTGCTTTTAAGTGTCTTGTAAGTGAAATGGAGATCTGCGGAGTTAGCTAGTATGCAAAGAATGTGCCGTATGTGCACGTACAATTTTTTTTAATATTTACCCATCCATATACATGCCTGATAACCAGAATAAAAAAGGCCATGTGGGTATATTTACAATCTCAAGATCTATACACAGTAAGTAGATTTGTACCTGTTGTGCCAGCTTAACTAATTTAAAATAATCATTTTTTTGTGAGAATACCGCAATAAGCCATTTACAGACATAGTTTTGGAATTATAGACGATATGCACACTTTATTACTCGAACGAAAAATGATCAATTTAGCGTAGACGGTGCAAAACTCAACGGTAAAGAAGTGTATGGCAAGCCAGATGACCTGCCCTTAGCTCGAGTGGTGAGTTATTGCTCGAGCCGCATTTGCTTCCAATACTTTTGTATGGGACTTCTGCTTTTAAGTTACCGTTGAGTTTTGCGCCGTCTACGCTAAATTGATCATTTTTCGTTCGAGTAATAAAGTGTGCATATCGTCTATTGGGCATCCAAGAGAATAATCAGTGGAATTTGATGGCTATCTCTTCTTAGTATGATTAAACTGAAAGTTGAACCAGAATTATTAGCTATGAATATAGACGGAAAAGTTTCTAAAAGATCAACATACACTAAGAGAACATTCAAATACTATAATGGAGCAAGTCATGCCATGTCATGTTAAAAAATCTGCTAACATTAATTGAAATTGAACACATGATTACCTCCCATTCTGAGCACTGCAAGTCACTGAGCACATTATTGTCTAAGTCTCTATTATGTACATAGATGCTCTAGTCTGCTGTAATATATAATAGGAACTTACCTAAATGCTAAATATTTGACCTCGTTGGTTTTTCATCAGAAACTTGTAAGTGTGCAGTGAGAGCAGGAAGGTCATTACCATTATCTGTTATCTCTAGTACTCTCAACAGTACAGCTAGTTATAATAGTCCAGATTAATGTAGCTATTAGGGCTGGGACGAAGCTTCGAATGCTTCGTGGGTTCGAAGGTTAAATAAACTTCGAATTATAAAAGTATCCTTCGAAGCTTCGTAGTGCACTCATAGTCTACGAAGGAATTACAAATAAACGTGGTTATCTTTATTGCAGCTGCTTATTCCTCAATGTTCGTCTCTTCGCGATCGATCTTCGTGTACCACGCCCACTTTTAAACCATCGCAGTTCAGCTTGCTACAACAGTTGCAACCTTAAAACACCTTATAAAGTGATAGATAGTCTAATGCATGGAAAATGCCATTTCTCGGTGTTTACCTGTGCATGATTGTAGTATAGCGGACACGCCCATTTGCAATCGATCGTTCGTGTCATTCAGTACTGCTGCTTTGCACTTTCCAAATGCTTACAAACTTTTAAATAGGTTTAGAAAGATAAAACTTAAGAAGGGAATGCATAAATACAAGAAAACTTGTAACTTGAAAGCTAACACCGAAGCTTCGGATGCTCGAACATTTTATTAGCGAATATTCGAAGGTAATTATAAATTTCAATATTCGTCCCAGCCCTAGTAGCTATTTATAGTCACACTTTAGTTCAACTTCTTTGATATCTTGTGAAGACCAATATCAAAGAGTCCACTACACATTTCTTCCAATTCAATGAGAATATTATCTTGGTTTCAATACACAAGGTGGCTACTATAGGAATGTAGCAATCTTGAAAACTGAAATATACATGCTCAAGATTTTATTGTTTAGGCAAGTATAGTAGAGCGGCATAGTGTGATAGTTGTGCACTTTTTGACACCATTGTGAAACTTTCCATATAAGGTGTACTCCTTGTGACATATATTTTTTGATATAGTGCCATTACATATTTGACCTTTGATGACATTCACAACATTTTTTTGCATAGAAAATTTACCGTTCTTGTCTTTATCTCCCTGAAGCATCATTTTGCACAGTTTCAAATTAAAAGTGTTGCTAAAATGATAAAAACAGATTTATTAGACATTTTCCTGCTGAATCCTGCATTGATTCTATTTTGTGGTGTGATGGAAAATGGCTACAATGAATACTTACTATACCAACTAGGAATACAACTGCACACATCTAAAGGTGACGAATTTTTCACCCTGTAGCTGCTAAATGACCAGCTTTTGGTATGATACCAACAGTTACATTTGTACTATCATAAAGTAAGAACTGTGAAGTGCGCCTTTTTTTGCATAGAAAATTTACCGTTCTTGTCTTTATCTCCCTGAGGCATCATTTTGCACAGTTTCAAATTAAAAGTGTTGCTAAAATGGACTACTCGGGTTTTACTTTAAATCAATAGGTGATTGCATTCCAAAGGTATGATCAATAATATTAGCTATAAATTACTTGCTCATTAGTAATTTACACCCCGAGGGAAAAGAATTTTTTTAAATGATCATAACTTTGTAGTAGAATGATATACTAACTTCAAACAAAAGCAAATAACAGTTCTTAGATCAACACCTTTAATTTGATATCGTGTTTTAACCGTGTAAAATAATGCCTCAGGGAGATAACGACAAAATATTAATTTTCAATGAAAAATGGCTGTAAAGGTAACCGAACGTCAAATCCATGATGGCTCTATATCAAAATAAAATGTCACAAGGAGTACTACAATTTGTGCAGAAATTTCACAATATTATTGTATCCCAAAGTGCAATGAATGCTCATTTTTTGGTGCTATGCGCTCTACTAAATTTAATGGTTCAATCTTAAATAATGGCAAAATACAAGTAGCAGTGAATGTAGGTTCTGATGAAATAACAGAAAATCATTAAAATAATGTGACTAGGGGAATATAAACACATACAGGTAAGCCTGCGTCAAACATGCCAGCATAATAAAAAGCATAATAGGTTAAAGTATATAGTGCAGGAATCTTAGGTTGGTATTTCAAACTATGGAGCTTAATACCATGAAAATATATCGATACTCCCTAGTCAGTGACAACTGCAAACTGCAATAGAGCACTCAAATGCATTGTACATAGCACCTTAGATCGATAGTCTCTAATAGAACAGTCACTTTATAGTAAAGTACTCTAATAGAGCTTTTACTGGTTAAAATGTTCATAAAAAATATGCAAGCATAATGGGAACACCTCAATTCCATGAAAATAGATCAATATACACTCCCTAATAGAGTAGTCAGTGGAAACTGCAAACTGCAATAGAGCACTTAAATAAATTGTACATAGTACCTTAGATCAATACTCTCTAAACAAAACAGTGAATTTATAATTAAAAAAACATTCACTGATGAAAAGGTACGTAACAAAATAATGTTGCTAACCTAGGAGCATAATGCAAGCATAATAGGAACACCTGAATAGCATAATAAGTGAAAAATTTTGGGAAATTCCTGAAAGCATTTTGGGCAAACATTTAAGCATATTAGACTCAGGCCTACATGCAGGGTAAATCTCGATGCTAGAACAGATTATCTGTATTATGTAACTTGGAGTTATAGCCAATTTAATACTGAATTGGCATTGAAAATTGTGTGGCTATAGCTTAGCAGGGGCGGATCCGGAGTTTGGAAAGGGGGCTGCACTTTGCTGAAAAGGTGAAGAGCAAAAAAAGGGTCACAGCAATAATAGCTGTCCTTTACCAAGTGTATATACTATACAGTATATAAAGATCCTTATTCAGATCCTTATTCATAGCTTCATAGTTAAGCTACACTGCCTCATGAATACTGTGACTGCTTTATTAGAGTGACTTGTCTATTAGAGTATCTTGATTTCGTATGCAGTTTTTTTGAAAAGGATGAAGGAAGGGGGCACGTACACCCCCCCCAATCCACCAATGCTTAGTGACATAAAAAGTTTAAACATAGGAATTTTTATGTATCCACAAGCCGTATTTTTTGCAAGATTTACAGTATTACAAATAATACTTTGCTTGAGAATGTTTCACTGCATGAAGGTATTCTAACTAACTTTGTTTTAACTACTCGTGGCTGGAAAGCTAATTAGCTGATGTTTATGATGAAATATGCTTCTTATATGCCTATAAATTACTTCTGGAGAAATTTATCAGAATGGACTCTTGAGAAATGAAACAACTAGCGCCAGTATTGGTGGGTATTAATTAAATAAATAAATAACAATAAGCAAAAGAAGAATGTGGAGATAGTACTGTAGGTTAGATACTGTGTGACAATATAAGGGAGACATTTTTCAGAAGCACTGGAAGGGGTTACCATTAGATGTGACCAGATTTGTGACCGAATTTTGGAAATCACCCATAGGGGTGCATATGAATCCTAAAATATTTGTGACTGGATTTTGGAAAGTCAGTCTTAATGTCACATTCTACAACTGGAATATTTATAATTAAAACAAGACATACAAACATCTACTAAGCTTTACAGTGATTAGATCAGTAGTGAACACCATACTAATTACATGAAATTCTGTGAAATATTCTACTAGGTGCGTAAGTGCTTTAGTGGTGACTCATATAAGTGTGGATTTCTTTGTATTTCAAATGTGACATTCAGACTGATTTTCCAAAATCGGGTCACATGTAATAATCGAATCACAAACTTTATAGTGCAAATCTACTTGTTAATGGTTGTAAGTCATTTTCAATACGTTAAATTACAAGAAAATTCTTGAAATTGTTCAAAACTGTACCATGCTCTTATTAGTAACCCACTAAACATGAAAATTCTAATTATTTCATGAGCACCCATATGGATAATTTTCCAAAATACAGTTACATTTGTGGCTGCACATTTTACATGTGTGTAAACAAAATGTTGTAACAGTTGTCTCCTTATACTGATTAAGCTGCTGTTTCTATCAAACTATAGCCAGTTACTGAAGCTACACTCATGGAAAATGTCAGACAGTTATATGCTGTGATACAAAAATTATGAAGTTTCTAATTTCAAAATATGGGTCAAATTTTGTGCAAATTCAGTCACAAATTTCAAGCATAGTAGGCCCAAGCCTATATAACCGTAAGGATAGATATGTATGAATGGATGACAAATTTGGTGCATATGTATCCAGTGTGATCCAGTATGTCTGATTACAATGGGAACAGAGAAATGTTGGTAGCATTTTTTTATCAAGAATGTATGCTTGCCATGTCTACTGCAAGCACAAAATTAACAAGGCTTGAGATTTTCACTGTAAGACATTACTTCATCCCAACTGATACCTTTTGGTATAAAACAATATGTATGATGCACTCATCACGGACTTGCCTTTTAGTATAGCGGCACAACCAAAAAATCATGCACATTTTCGTAAAACCATATAAGTTTCCACATAAATAGTACTCCTCAATTCATGTATTTTTAGATATAGTGCCATTGCTTATTTGACCTTTGGTGACCTTTATGGCAATTTTGTACAGAAAATTGATCATTTTTGTCTTTAACTCCCTGAGGCAGTAATTAACTTGTTAAAATATGGTACCAAACAAAAGATCTCATTGATAGAAACAACTTGGTTTTGATTTGAAGTCAATAAGTGAATTCATTACAAAGTTATGATCATTTTTACTAGCTGCAAAATCTGATAAATTTACCTGCCCTTGAGGTGCACATGTGAATTACCTGTGGGCAGATAATTATGCATAAATTTATCAAATTTTGCAGCTAGTAAAAATGATCATAACTTTGTAATGAATTCACCTATTGACTTCAAATAAAAACCAAGTTGTTTCTATCAACAAGATCTTTAGTTTAGAACCATGTTTTAACAAGCTAATTAATTCATCAGGGAGTTAAAGACAAAAATAATCAAATTTCTGCACAAAAATGGCCGTAAAGGTCACCAAAAGTCAACGCAGTGATGGTACTATATCTAAAAATGCATGTCATGAGGAGTACTATTTATGTGGGAAGTTTTATGAAAAAGTGCACAATATTACCAATTTTGGGGGCTACGCCGCTATACTATTTGTCCGCCTTTGTATTCCATAGCTTTTTGCTAATAATGAAAGTTATGGTAGTGCACCAATTGTTTGTGCTCCTATTTCAAAATAATACAATGAATATTGTCCATGATTTTTGCATCACTCCTCCAGCAGTTGAAGTAAACAGATTGGTTGTAGAGTAGTTTCATGTATTGTTAGTGTGTAGGTCAGTGTAAAGGGAAGATTATAGTCAAAAACTATATGAAATGACTGTATTTCTTATTAATAACTAGTATAAAAGTGTATGTTGTGTCGTACAATTGTAGTCTCATACATCTGGCACTATTCTATCCTTTGATGTAGTGTTATAGTAGTTTACTAGTGATGAATAAAAAATACAAAAAGTATAACAAATACTTTGGAATTTTACAAGCTAGAAGAAATCACTACAATAATAAAGTACTTAAAAAGGGGAATCATGAACTAAAGTACAAATTTAATCCTTACATTAGTCATGCTTATATGGGCTAATCCAGGAATTACATTTATACTTCAGCTGATGACTCACCTCAGAGGTGGATCCAGGGTTTGACAAGAGGGATGTACCATAATCAGGTAGTAGGTATAGTAGCTTTATAAGCTGCCCCTAGAAGAGTTAAGTGTTTTACATATTTCAGGACTGAAATTTTTGATGCAGAGTAGATTTATGCAGCAATATATAAATCACAGCAATAAATCATACTTTCTAAGTGTTCTACATTCATCAAGAGCTGCATGTAGGGATCAGTGTCAGTCACAAGTTCCACTATAGAACCTAATGTAAATTGTTATATTACATGCAAAAGACTAAGCTGCAAAAAAATCCTTGCAGGTTATACCACTAAGTGTGTCCATGGGTTGGTGTTACAGTGTTCATACTCAGTGGAGGATTCTTAATAGTGTTACACACAGAGAGTCTGACTATTCTATTAGAGTATTTTACTGACTGCTCTATTGGAGTATCTCTATCTTGTGTATAGATTTTTGGGAGGAGGGGGGCACATGCCTCTTGTGCCTCTCCTCTGGATCTGCCACTGCACCTTGTTTAAGCACTTTTCATTGCAATAAGCTATTACTAATAAACAGCTTGTAAAATTTCTAATGTTTCCTTAACATTGTCATACAGTGCAATAGTACTGGTGCATAGAAATAATAGATTTCAATATATAGTTCAGATGTCTCTCTTAAATAACACTCAAAGTTTTTATTTCTTTAATAAAGACCTGTAGTTGTGTGTATTCTTTGGATACTTGTTGAAATATTTTGTTGCAGGCAACAGACTGAATGTACATACTGTAGTATATGTTCACTGTAGCCAAGAAATTCTATGCACTTGGTGCGTGTTAAACTGTGCAGCACTTCTGCCTTAACACATACCTAATTGTAGACATCATGCTTTAATATAACTAAACCACAATGAAATAAAGGAGGTTTATTGCATCTGATTATGCAAATCATTTCTCTCCCAACTCCACATGATTAGAATTATCTTTAATAAGTAGTAGTCAATGGTGGATACAGGATGGGGTATTTGGGGAAAATGCCTCCCCCCTTCTTTCATCCCTCATCTTGTGGAGGAGCCAGACACACTTCTGGTTAAAATAGCTACAAATTTTATGCCCAGCCAAGACAATCATGAAAATATGCACATTTTACTACAAATTCACCTGATATAAAAGCGAACCAAAGTCAAACTAGCTGTGAAATTGTCACCCAGCACCTGTGTGCATAATAAGCGCCTCTGAAAATAATTATCATGTTGCAGTTGTCAAGACATTCAGAGCCTTTTTATGACTCCACAACCATCTGGAAAGTACAAAATGGCTAAAATAAACAGTGAGACACTACTAAAAGGTGATTATATACTGCTTCAAAAATGCAGCACTGAACTGGTTCTAGAATCTGGCTCTCCCCAACCACTTGCAACTTAGCCTGTTTGCACCCCTCCCTTTGCCAATGCCTGTATCCACCACTAGTAGTAGCTACTTACTATCACAACTACTCTCAATGATCAATGATTATAGTTATATTGACCAGTAGTAGCTACATACTATCACAACTATTCTCAATGATCAATGATAATATAGTTATATTGACCAGTAATAGCTAGTACATACTATCACAACTACTCTCAATGATCAATGATTATAGTTATATTGACCAGTAGTAGCTACATACTATCACAACTACTCATAAAAATCATTGCTGATTTTTTCTGATTGCGTTTGCTACTGTGATCATCAATTTCTTTGAGAGATTTTTTGATGTGATTAACTACTGGTTTACTAAAGTCTGTTTGAAAGTTATGTACCAATACATTGAATGCTTCTAGAATTTTGGACTATACTGTTTGTTTTTTTTCAATTAATAGTTATTGTAATGACATTACATGCATTACAAGTTAGGTTCCTGGAGTACTTTATAGTGGTACATATTATTATACTCTAGGAAGCAATGTTTGTTGACTGTATACATAGTAATCCATAGTCTTGTTGTGTGTGTCATCCAACCACTATTCTGCTGCACAACACATTCAGTGGATCCTATACAGTAGAATTAATTGATGACTTATAAAAAATCAAAATTTGTGGTTGCTGTTGCTTGTTCATCACATTAATTATTAATATATCAAAACATAAGTAAAATTAGCCGATACATTTAAATTTTCTGTAAAATTATTATGCATAAAATAGATGCACAGCAGCCTATAAAGGTAAGTTACACTATTTACCATAACTCTTGTTCTGAAGGCAGTATCAATTTTGTTCAGCTGCCATTACACATGAATAAGCCTCCTCTATCAAATGATATCAAAATTAAATTGATGTTAAAGTGTTTACAGGTTGCAAATTTACAAAAAAAACTGGTAGTAAGTAGCAACTTACTGTGACGCAATACAAAATCCATTGGGGAGTCAATCATGAAGTACGCATTCTAATTAAAATAATAGTAGCATAACGCCATAACCATGGTGATTAAGAATTTTGTTCAGGAAGAATCGAATAGAGCAATTCATAAGCTGTTGGATGGTACTAAAAGTTATTATATTTGATTATGTCTAGTGCTTGTAAAAATTGAAAATACGAAGCAATGCAAAATGTAAGGAGTTTGTATTAGAAGAAGTGGTCCATCCAGCCTGAGATCTTTAGGTAATCAGAGTTTAATTAATCAGTCCAATGAGCCTTATCCGCAATTACGTCACAACGTAAAAATGGCGAAAAGTGTGGGGGCCTTTTGTACAGAGAGCCATTGGGAAGAAACCAAAAGCAGACCGTAGGACTACTCGAGAAGTACGAAAATGCGTGCCCCTACATAGTAAGATAGTTAATAAGCCTCACCAGAGTTTTCTCATGCTTTCTTCACGTGGAGCATCTCGAAACGTTATCCCTTCCATACAAAGTATCCCCACACTTTTCGCCATTTTTGCGTTATTTTCGCGTTGTGACGTAATTGCGGATAAGGTTCATTCATAATCTAAGTACAAAAAACAAGCAAAGGACACTGGTAATACACAGAATTGCTAATAAAATTTGTAACTTTTAATTTTAATTTTTACCATTCTGACTTTACAATTCCCAACAGTATGTTTTGATTTGACCACATAACACACTTCTGTGTGTCTTGATCAGTTATTGAATTGATGTTATATCTTAGCTATGATGAGTTTGGTTTTGTAATAACCTTCTCATTTTACTAATGTAGATATACAAAGGTGGTTTCACCAACAAGACACCACTAGAAAGAGCAGCTGATGACAACAATGTGGAAATTGTCTATTGTATGCTCAAAGAATTCATTAAAGATGTTTCCAGTGTTAATCAGGTATAAACAGTAATAGTCCTTATTGTATCATCCTCTAACTGATTGTAGTATGTGCATGATGTTCCTATGTGACTACCTGTTGTTTCATCATGTATAGTTGAACTAACTTAATATCCTATAATACATTGTTGTATACCTTTAAGCCACACAAGGGCATAGGGTTCTGCAATACATATAGATATGGCAATATATCGATACAGCAAATAAGTATCACAATGCGATACTGTACTTAGAAAATATCTATGTTATTGTTATGTTATTATCTATACTTTACCTGTTAGGAACTGGAGGGTGTACACAGAAGGCAGAGCTTGTTTGAGGTGTTTACCCATAGCCTAGGAGCCTAAGCAAAAATCTTTGAGCTAAATATCCTAAAGTGAAATGGGACAAATACCTAGAAGGGCTGAAAAAAAGCCAACCCCATTGTGGCTTGATCCACAGGCCACCCAGATTCTGGCCAAGCACCATGCTCGGAGCCAAATTGAACTTTGGGGAGGCCACCTAAGTAGGGAAATGTTGTTGTTATTATCTACTTTACCAGTTAGGCACTGGAGGGTGTACACAGAAGGCAGAGCCTGTTCGAGGTGTTTACCCATAGCCTAGGAGCCTAAGCTATATATCGAAGTTTTCTAGTAGAAACAGTCAGTGATTGCTCTATTACTGTAACAGTGATCTAGATACTCAAATAGAAGCCTCTCTATTTACCTGTGCTTTAAAATTCAATGTTACGAGAAACCATACAATGCACGTGTTTTAGTGCTGTTGTCAATGCCTGTTATAGCTAAAATAACGGGTCTTCCAGTTGGTTACACTTCAAGAATAAAGAACTGCACCACTAAGCAGTAAACAATCTGCTGATACTAGCCATCTTGACAACTCATCAAACTGCGGAGTAATCCAGACGAGCCTTTCTGGGAGCATGCATTAAAATGTTTGTGATACCTAACTATCTGGGTGGTGTAATAGAGGCAGGTATCCAGGTAGATATGTGCTTTCATACTAAACACACTAGCTATTTGCCATACTGTAGTTTACCATCACTCACTGAATAAAAATTTGTGAATGTACAATCAGTGTTGGCTCGGCTCTTTAAAGTACAGATAAATTGGATACTGTTACAATTATTAGCTAATATTCCAGTTATAACTAGTTATGACTATTTCATTATAGTATCATGATACAGTATCGCATCAAGCAGTTTATTGATGGTGAAACGCGATACACAAAATGTACTGTATCGCAGAACACTACAAGGGCATATTAGTGTAGAGGTTCATTAACAGAATTTGTGAGACTTATACCGGTAATATATAAGTTTGGTGCAGTACAAACATTAATGAGCACCTAATGGGTATAGTAAAAATGCAATTAGTAAAACCATTAGATTCATTTCAAACTTGCAGTACAGACTGAGTGAGCATCCATCTTCATCACCATGTTGTAAGAGAGAGTTGGCTATTCTATTCTCAGAGGGAACGCAATTCCAACATTAAAATTCATACTTTTAATCAGTGCAACAATTTCATTACTACCAGCCAGATAGCATACAATACGCCATTTCATTTTTGGGTCTAAGGTATGCAATCAGACTAATTACTGATGATGTAAGCGCTGGAGTACATTCTTCCGTGAAAATACTCCAAGCCTCAATAGGCTCAATACATTTTTGACCTTTTTAAAAATTTTGTGGTTGTGTAACCATACCGTATATTCCAATAAACAGTGTACTGTTAAATAGACCAAAGCCTGCCCTACACACTGGTGGTGATCTGGGATTAATCTGTCAAGGCAATCTTGTGTAGTGAAGTGATAAAGTTAATTGATTTTTGGGCTAATAATGCTAGAGATATTGTTAAAAACCATGATTAGTAAGTTCGCTACTACCTAAAGTGTTAATTTACATCACAAAGAAGAGTCCTTACCAGTTTATTGTATTGTTAACCCTTAATTCCTCAAGTATTGCACGCGTACTATAATAAACGTCTGCCCACCTGTGGAATTTGCTTTCTCTCAGGTCCTTATACTTCAGTAACGTTTGTTTGATTAGATGGGCCTTTCAATCAGGCTTCTAGCACTCACAGATTCTTATTTTTAAGCGATACTGTAATTTTCCAATTGATGGCACGAAAAAGTTCAACGTGAATTTTAAAGCAAGAACTTCAGATTTTTTTTAATAGTTCTCCTTAACTGATTCCTCCCAAACTTGAAACACAACAACAGAAAGGTACTGTGAACAGGTGGAAATAATACAATAGTTGGTAAATGTTTGCATGATGATTTTGCAACAATACAAAAGCATGTGCATGCTTATGCATGCTTACAACACACAATACAGTCTCTCAATCCTTCGCTGTAGGCTATACCAGCAGCACAAATCATTCCACAACTAGCCCATTCGATAGTTTCAGTGTAGAGAGAGAGCATTCAGCAGAAACCAGCTTATAAACACTCCAGATCCTTCTTCACTGTCAACATCACTCATGCAAATTGTTCTTTAGGCAAGCGTAATCCATTAAACAACCTTACAACTCTTCTCTCATCCAAGCACTATATAGAATCTCCTGGCTACTATTTATAGGTGTTACCTTATATAGTCACTACAGGAAAATCTAAAAATATCGCAAAAAGTCTGTTATCGTCATTTTTATTTAAAATATTGTTCAAAAATGCACACTTTTTTTATAGCATTAAGGGTTAAACCTATCTCTTTGCACCAATCACATATATCAATAGCGAATTTTGACCACAAAACCATGTCAGCGTTATCGCTTCACTATTCAGGATTGCCTTGGCAGATTAATCACCAGCAGCATGTAGAGCAGGCTTTGGCTTATTTACTAGCATACTGTTTATTAGGATATACGGTATGGTTACACAACCACAGAATTTAAAAGAAGGGCTAAAATGTACAGGAGCCTATTGAGGTTGTGCTTTTTGGTTGACATAATGTACTCCAGCAGTCAATTAAGAAACCCTACAAAGTTAATGAATACTTCTACCAAACATGAAAAGGTCTATTTCAAATTCAATTCAGACTTGGAGTACTGATTGAGTGAACATCCACCTTCATCTCCATGGTATGATGACGAGATGGCTATTCTATCTCAGGCCCAATTATATTTTTATTGATGTGAGGAAGATGTGGCTATGCGGTGCAGCAGCCCAACTTTTATTTTATCCACCCCATAATTATTATTGCCACCAGTGGCTGAGCCAGATAGTATCAAAGACTGAGAGAATATCCACTTTCATCATTATGCTGTGATGAAAAGCTCTTAAATTCGTAGCTAGCTACATAATATTATTTTCATTACTGAATGGAGCCAGTCCACATCCAACCATACCGCTACCTTTGCTATGGACACTTGTATAGATCACATGCAATAATTCAAATGCAAATACTCATCAGCTGCCAATGTAAATTATATTTCATGGCTCACTATTTTGCAAAACCCCAAGCGTATCAGCTACTACAAAAAACTAAGGATATTTGTAAATCATATACAGTAGATTTACTAGAAATACTTAACTAATTCCTGATGTGACATCCCATGTTTCAAGGTTACACGCATAAAGTATAAGATTGCTTGTTTGCTCCTTTTTATCTGGCTGGTGGCAATGAAATTATTACATCAATGAAAATTAAAAATTCCATTATTTGGGCTGATTTACTTTCTTAGGAGAATTTAGTTCTTCCTCACAGCATAATGATGCAATTGAATGCTCACTCAATCCATATCACAAGTTTGAAATTAATCTGGGATTGTTTGCTATCTGGCTGGTGGCGATAAAATTCAGTATTGCATTGATAATAATATGTTTTGAGCTGCTGTGCCATCTATACAAATACAAAAGGAAGTGATATATAATCCAAAACAGCCAAGCTGCAAAATCAAATTCACCTCAATTGTCATTATTAAAATTTTTAACATTAACCTACCATCACAGCCATTTCTTGGCCGCCACCTTGGATTTCACATCTTTTTTCATCATAGCCTTTTTGTGGGCTGCACTCTTTTTTTACAGCTTGGCTGTTTTGGATTATTGAGATGCTGTAATATATATCATTTATCGTGATAAAATGGATTTTCTTATCGAAACTTATTGAGATTTAGATTTTTCAATTATTGCACAGCCCTAATTGTTGCATTGATAAAAGTAAGATTGGGCTGCAACACCATCTAAGAATAAAATAGCCCTTCCTCACATCATGGCGATAAGGTGGACACTCACCCAGTCTCTACTGCAACTTTGAAATGAATCTTAGATTTTATGTTATTTTACTGGTGACAATGAAATTGTCACATTGATTAAAATATGAAGTTTTACATTTTAGCTGTTGTGCCAATTGAGAGGAGACTAGCTAGGTCTTCCTCACATGTAAGTGAAATTTACACAAATAATTACACAATGTATTTGTGGATATAACTATTCCATTGTCACCAGCCAGATAGCAAAAAAATTCTCACATTAATTTCAAATATGCAATATGGACTCAGTCCATACTACAAGTTTGAAATTAATCTGAGATTGTATGCTATCTGGCTGGTAGTGATAAAATATATATAACATCACTAAAAGTGCAAAATTCAAAATTAGGACCACCGTGCTATCTGAGAAGAGAAAAGCCAGCTCTTCATCACAGCATGTGGATTTTCACTCAGCCACACTGTGTGGAAGAGCTGGCTTCTCTCTTCTCCGATCGTAGGTCAATTCAAACATAATTTTTTCATATTTTACCAAATCAAGCAACTACTCAATACTGTGCATGTTTGTTCATTACTGCAACTCTAGATAACATTTAGTGAATGAGAATATTCAAACCTGTCCTGCAGAAGTAACTGTGTTTACAACACCACATTGTTAATTTAAGTAATGCGACATGTAAAATATTATGTCAAAATAAAACGATTGTGCCTCTGGTTGTATAGTAGTTCAAGCTTAGTGTAATAAAATAAATACACTGCAGTGGTAATGAAATTATTTGGTGATAGTCAATTTTTTCATTGGAACTCTACTATAGAGATGTCTTTAGAAGAATCTGAGAGCACGTAATATTTACAGGATGCTACTGTGTAGGCGGCGTACTGTGTCATGTTAATAGCAACAATAATATGTAACAAAAGCATTGGAAAATGCACAAAAATACTTTAAGAATTTGGACATAATTATATTAAGTTATTTTTAACATGATCTCAGTAACGTTTGATAGAGACTAATTAAAGGAATAGTGCAAGGATAGATCTAGGATTTCCCACAATGAAATTGCTAAGCTAGGGAATATCAGGGGCTAAGCTGGTTGAGACAACTGGTAGCTAGAGCTAGTACAGTGTGTATGTGAAGCACCTATTAAGGGATCTGGGGACATGTACCCACAGGAATACTTTAGTCTTCTGAGATTGAATTTGGAAAATTGATGCTACGCTAAATTAATGTTGATAACACTAAAAAATGAAACCACAACCAGTTGCAACTGCTTTCTAATTCTCACCAGAAACTGCTTTCTAATTCTCACCAGAAAGGGAAATCACTTATGGTTGCATGGGTATTGTAAAGCATCTCTTTATAAGGTTGAAATTTAAGGCAATGGGTGCAATTTTATTGTTTATGCTAAAAACGAACTTTACATTATATTACTTATAATGTATACTTTCAAATTCAATATGCAAGTAGAAGGGATATAATAATACAGTGGTCACATTTTATTTGTTCTAAAGCTATAGGAAAGTTAGATAATGTGTGGAGCTGATCTGGTTCAACTCAACACGGCCGGAGCTCAGAGATTTTTAGTGGTCCGGCCATGCATGGACTACAATGAAGGTTATAGCCATCATGCATACTATTCAATCTTTATAGATCTAATATTATGATCTTTAAATTAAATTAGAGATTATCTGCTTTCATGTGATACTCAACTGCATGTGCTAAGCACACACAGCATGCCAAGCTAAGGGGGTGTGGGGGCATGCTCCCCTGGGAAATTTTTGAAAATAGATGCTCTGAAATGGCATCTGGTGGCTATTTTATATGCAAAGCCTTTTCAGCATCAATGGTAATTTGGTGTTATAGTATATACCAATGAATTGAACTTCATAACTATGTATCTTGTTAGTAGATAATTTATTTTAAAAACTCTCAAATTGAAAGTTTAGTCCTTTGAGATATGATTGTAACTGCTGATGCATGACATAGCAGCCTAGTGTAATTAGAACAGTGGCTATATTCTATACTGAATGCTCTATTACAGTGTCGTGATGACTGTTCTATTAGAGTATATTTTGATGACTGCTTTCTCGATCTTTTTGCAAATTCAAGTAGCAGAAAAGTGGGCTCTGGCACTGCCCAAATATCAAGTTTGTAACTACAACTGATATTAACCACTACATATTTAACCAAAAGAAGTTATTCTCAAAAATAATATAAAGCCTTTCAAGAGAAATCAATGTCAGTACATAGAAGTTATAGGATTGTAACATTTCAAGCAATCAATATGACAGGATGCTTGGCACAATGGTGAGGATCAGTGTACTAGTCAAGAAGAAGTAAGGGTGGGCGGTATCTCGGTTATATCGTAAAACCGCAATATTCTGATGTAACAACGATACCAGTATCATCAAGTATCATCAAGAAATTTTGGGAACAATATTATCGCAATATTGTGATTACCGCGGTGTTCTCCAATAATATTCATATTTGCTAACTACTGTAAACATAGCGCTGCCGTTTAGCTTCCGGAAAGATCGAGATACTCTAATAGAGCAGTCACCTATATACTCTAGTAGAGCAGTCAAGCAACTTTATAGAGCATTCATGCAAATATGTAAGCAGCTACTGAAGGGACTTTATTATTTTTGGATTTTTATTGAGGAAAGCATTTTCTGCACATCGTGGCATTATAGCTAATAAAATGTGCATGGGCGAATGAGCTGTTTGTTGCTATATTTAGCAGTCTTTTAGTCATGCATGGGAATTTGTATAACTCTTGAATTTGTCATGCACTTGGGTGCGTAACCACATCCTCTACACGCTTAATTGTAGGTCTAGCTAATGTCTATATCTCCATGTATAGTTCAATAAATGGTTAATGCCATGCACTGTTAAAACTCAGGTGGTCATAGCACACTTAACCAGCAGCACACATTTGGGGTGCAGTCACACTTTTAGGATATGATGTGTAAAGCACATAAGACAAACAGTGTGACTGTACGTTGGTGTGTATGATACCAATATTTTTATATGAAAAGCTATTCTCTGCCATTATACATGATTCTAGTATTTAAAAGAGGTATTTTGTGCCATCCTTTTTTATCATTGAGGGGTTGTAAGAAGGATCGCAAAGTATCAATTTCATTGAATTTATGCGTTATTAAAATATAACCGTGACAATAAACTTATTTTGTGCTAAGCCAGACAGATCAGATCAATACACAAAGCTGGTATCAGGGGCGGATCTAGAATTTATAAAAAAGGGGGGGGGGGGCTAACTCAAGGTATTAATCTCTTGGGTAGAGATGTGTGAAGCACACTTCCCAGCATGCAAAGCATGCTGGAACTAGGGGGGTCTGGGGGCATGCCCCCCCCAGGAAAATTTTGAAAAATAGATGCTAAAATACTGCAATTTGGAGACATTTCCACATAAAATTCATAATATTTTCTGCCTGTAGATATTTCATATACTGCCTTTATTTTATAGGTATGGCTCTCTAAAGCATTTTGGTAATGGAAAAGTTTGGGTAGGTACAGACAACCAAGTACATGATGCACCCCTCTCTCAATTGCACAACACTGAATAAGTGCATGTTAGAATAATAATGTTGAACGTGGAAAATTTTGAAATTTGAACAATACAAGATTGAATCTGAGAGCATTTTCAATGGAAATTGTGTACCTGAATTAAGTATTGCCATACATATAAGCGCTTTAAACAGACCAATGCACTTCATTGTATGTATAGGTGCAGGCAGATTTGGAAAAATTCCATAACAGAACCAACTACATGTTTCCAGTGAATGTTCTATTAGAGTAGTTAGCTGACTGCTCTATTAGAGTATCTCGATCTTGTACACCTCTAATGCTGATCCGGGTCCTTGTTGCATAAACTTTAGCATAAATCCACTGATGATACCTTGGAAAGATGTTTATAAGGTGGTTTTATGAGTATTTGTATTATTAGTGATCATATAATTATGCTAAGACAAAATTTCATTATAATACTCAGCATATTGATCAAGTAAAGTAAAGCCTAAATATGAAGGGGGGGGGGCTTCAGCCCCCAAAGCCCCCCTCTGGATCCGCCCCTGGGTATATATGTTTGTATCTACAAAATTAATTTCCATTAGCTCATAGCTAAATAAAATACATTCAATTATGTCATCAGACATCAGAATGTAAACAACAGAAAAGGGATTACAATGCTGTGCACAAATGATCAGTGGGGCCTGTACATATCATACTGTAAAATATGTAAGCCTTGGTTGAGTGAAATTAAAACCCACAATCAAATGCCATGCTTGGTGATATAGGTTTTAAATACATTTTGAAAACAATTTTAAGTAGAGATGTTAAAGTAGGTAAGTTGCTGACTGACACATAGTGCTGTGTACTGTTTGTAGATTGTTGACATTCCATGATTGTAACACCAATCGTGAAACTGTAGATGATACAGCATTTCACAAATAATACTGAGATTAGTGGTTGACTTTGACAATAGCATGTCATGACATGCCTCCCACTCCTAAATGTATTAAGTGCTTTTTATCAATTGTAAATTTATGGTCACACTCTTATTAGTGTGATTGATGTGGTGTGCATACTACACTTGTAAAGATGTGCCATGGGGCCAGTTTGGACAGCAATATCATTCCTGTGCTGGTGTGTTATGACCACCTCTGTATTAACAGTGTGTACATGTATTTTTGCACATCCATTCATGATGCTACAGGTTATATCACTTGTGTAGGTAAGTATAGTTTCATAGTAGAACATCTGTCAAAATATGAAAAAATATCATGATAATTAGTAATATCGTAATATTTTCCCATGATATATCGTGATAATGAAATTTCAATACCACTCAGCCCTAAGAAGAAGTGTTCAATTTCAGCATAGCTACACACTGGTCTTTCCACTTTAAAAAAGGGTTTTAATGATGAATGTTCTATTAGAGTAGTTTACTATTCTATTAAAGTATTTTGATTTTTAGCAGCTTTATAATCCCAAAAATAATTATAAGTTAGACCCTTTTTGTGGTGGATTTTGGAGGTGTCTAAGTTACTTAGACCCTTTTTATGTTTACTTAGACCCTTTCATGTTTACTTAGGCCCTTTTCGTGTTTATTACGTGCACCTACACTGGTAGCGTTGGCAATGCTTCACCACCTGAAAATTAATTTAAATTAATTAAATAAACCCATAACAACATGTTACAGGTGGAAACAGTTACGGGTGGAGTAATGGCTTGTTTCTACTAATGAACGCTACATTTCTCTGTTACAAGCTGCTGTCAACAATTTTAAGGTACAACAACTACATAAAGGGTCTAAATAACTTAGACTTCAGACCACGGGGTCTAAGTAATTTAGTAACCCTCAGGCCCTGTAGTAGCGCCTTCGTTTCGTTCAGGCACCATAACACAGCGCCATCGGGTTACTAAATTACTTAGACCCCTGTGGTCTGAAGTCTAACTATTACTTTGACCCATTCTTGTTAATTCCTAGCAGAGATTAGCTCTTCTTTCTATCTTTTATTTCCCATGTATATTTTAAAATGCAATTGCATCTGCATAGTGTAAGTTTTATTGTTCTTCTAGCGCTCCCCTAAATCTTTTGTAGTGAGATTTTTTTAGTATTGTAAATGAACTATTCAGCACTATATTTCAGGTGTACTTTAAAGTTGCCAAGAAGTTTCAGGCCAGATGTATAATTTGCCTTACAAGCCACAATTTAACATTCAAATCCTTCTATTATTCTTTATACCAATTCTGTTATTTTTCGCCTATTATTTCCAAAATTACTCTAAAATTTCCTGAAATGCAGCTAAATGCATTTATTTTCTTATGCAACTGTACTGGTAATTACTAGCAAGCATATATTATTGTAGCTTAAAAATTTAAATATTCTAATAGAGCAGTCACTTTACTTATGGGTGATTGGGTGCTCTATTAAAGTATCTCAATCTTTGTATTCTTGTTTTATGTTAGCAGTGTTTGAGAGATGTCCCCAAGTGAATTTTTGCTATATTGCAATTAAATTAATGAGTTTTAAATAATTATTTCTGAAAATAATCCTATTGTTCTGGAATTACTCCTGATTCTTTTTACTGCCTATTATTCCCAGAATTATTCCAGCATATTCTGCAGATCCATACTGGTGGTTTTTGAGATGATAAACCATGTTTTATAATAAAATAATTATGTTTACTAATTCTCTGTAATACATTGTGGCTATTCATATGATGTAACAGTGTCCTGTAAATTATTTTCTGGAGACTTTTATACTGGACCTATCAATAGTAAAAAACATTAGCTTCATCTTTACAATTCGACTTTACAATGTTTCTTGTTTGTGAATGCTGTGCTGTTGGCATAATAGGTATGTGTGGGAATCAGGAATTATGCTAGCATTTTGAGGTGAGTGTAAAGCTTTAACAGTAGGAAAATCTGCAGATTGCACAATTCCATTAAAAAGATCAATATACTCTAATAGAGCAGTCAGAAACTCGAATAGAACAACAATGAATATTATTTACTCTAATAAAACAGTCTTATTGAAATGAAATTCTCTAATACAGTAATCAGCTATAGAACTCAAGATTATTTGAAGCTTAAACATCAAGAAAAATGGTGTGATACAGCAATAAACTGGCATTATTAGCCAATTATGGTGGCATAAGTTTGGGAATAATGGGGAATTCTCAAAAGCATAATAGGTGATATTTTGAGCACTGCTCAAAAGCATAATGCTCAATTTTTTGGAGCATAACAGCCTCATTCCTATGTGCTGTTTGTTTAGCCTGGATATTTTGCATTGCTACAACTTTCTCATGTAATCATCAAACAATATGCAAGCCTACTGAAGCCTTGCCAAACATTTAAGTGCAGTACCAGGTCACACCAGAGTTTCAGTTAGACATTGCTAAAGCCCATTTTATATGTAGTGTTCCACCAATAATGAGATTAGTATCAAAACAGACCAAACGATTTGCTTTTTCCCATTAGTATTGTACTCTGATAGCAAGTAATAACTACTAACACTGACTGATTATCATCATCATAAGTGATACTGTATGTAAAGGAAGAATAGTAATGCGATACAGTAAGTCCTGAACTATGAAAATGGTATATCATATATAGTAAAAACTTGACAAACTGTAATAGTGCAGTCAGTTACCATTTTATTAGAACAATATTGATTATGATCAATGGTATTATATTTGACAACAATGCAATTACTTTACTTTCTTATTACAAGTTAAAAGTGATTATGATTCATACCTGTTCAGAAAAAAGTGCCACACTTACAAGCAAGGTATGAGATAAATTCTAAAGGATAATGATGAGCAGAGTAGGTGGAATATTCAGCACAAAGAATAATGGGCTGGCTCCTAATTAAGAAACCTTAAAACCTCTTAACTAGCTGTTGCATAATGATGACCAACAAAATTAATATTTATGCGTAGATTAGCTATGCAGCTGCACAATAGTTACCACAGTCATCACTGCACTGTAAGACTTTTTCTGACATGTTTCACATTAAGAGCATTTGTTGTAATCATCCCTTTTCTGCATACTCTATCAGAGTATAAAGTGTGTATCGAGCACATTGCATACTGATTGTGTAATGCACATAATGATGACTCAACAAGATTCAGTATAACGAAGCCTCAGCATAATCTAACATACATGCTTCGATTAAGGTTACGGGATACTGTAAACCCCACATGTACACTATCGATCATTTTTCATGATTAGGGGTTTGATTTTTCTTAATGCATTGTTATCAAATATTTATGCATTCTTAACTTCTCATAAATCGACATAGAATTCAATGTTGTTATGGAAACATGAGTTGTCCCCATGCCAAACAGTGAAAACTGTGAACCAAAAATCAGACCAATGAAGAACCATGAGAACTTACTAACAATTCTAAGGTTTGAAGAACATCACTTGTGAAGGACTGACAAGAGGATTTGTGAATAATGTGTATAGTTGCTGAAATATGACTACAATATGGCCTAAAGCAAGACACTGTGGTCACAAAATTAATTTTTAAATTGATATCACAAGCACTAGAAACATTATTTCTAATAAATGGCTCCGTCAGGACCTAGACAAGAAGCCAGACTAGTAGTCTGTTTATACAAAATGTTAACAACTAGTTTGACAGTCCTGATTTTTGGTTCAGGAAAATATCGCCATTAGTCAGCAAAACTACGCATGCGCTTACAGGTGCGCCAGTTGCTAAGTGTGTTGTATCTATGTTATCTTGTACTGTTACGTGTGTTTTCTTGTACCTTGTAACTGTCCAGTCAGCACGCTATTATTCTCCCAACAATTTAAGCCTGTTACCAGCTGATGCAAAACACAACACCAAGCCCGCCTTAATTACGTAATAAAATTTTTGTTTGACAGTCGCTCACTATCCCGTAACCTTAAGGTGTTTAGCACTAGAGCAGCATGTATAGTGTGAGCTATTGTGCATGCATGTCATACATAGTTCCAGTTATGGTAATAATACTCAGAACTCAAATACTGTTAAGAATTACTGGTTGCAAACGGCCTTACATTTGCTTAAAATGCTTGATTCAAACAATTTATTGATATTATTACATTATAATTCCACAAATAAGATAAAAATTGTTTCACGCACTTAAGAATATACATTCTTGCCTCATTGTTCTAGCTCTGGTCGACTTGCATATATTACAGGGTACGTACTGTATTTTCTCTTTGTTCTGTCATTACATGACCATGCATATGGAAAACAATGCATGTACCTGACCGTGAATTGATCAACTGTCAATGGCTTGGTGCAGTTTGGATGATTCACATTTTATTCTAACATGATAGACAACAAGCAAAACTATTATATGCCACCAACACACTTTTGCTGCAAGCAAAAATTAATGGGGTATAGCTAAATGAGGAGAAATAAGTCCGTAATGTATTCATTGTACCTACTGTGGTGCACCAAAAGTATGTTTCAGCCAAAGCATCATCTATCTGTATAAGAATGAAGACAATTTATGCTTGTCTGGAGGCATTAATGCAAGAAATAAAGAATAGAAAATTCAGTTTTACAGTTCTGGAAGTTTACCAGAAATTCTATGTCAGTCATTTTGAAGGCTTTATTCAAACCTAGCAAATATTGTCATGGTGTCAATTAGGAATTCTGATACTGTTTTCTTCTAAGCTGGAAAATTCTTATCTTACAGTATTAGTATACAGCACTACACATATTATACTGCATGATTAAATGTTTACCATTTTGTAGTGAATATCACTTCCAATTTGTACACAGTATTACTAGCATTTGATAATTATTCAGGGCTATCGGCGAAAGATTAAGAATATGATCAAGAGCTATGAAAAATCTCATCCTGAATTGAGAATATCAGAAGGTTTGTGAGTGTTACAAAATGTATTGTACGTAAGCATTACAATAGGTGTGATGTATTGTGTGATTCATGTCCGACATACACTTGAACTACTTACTTAGTTCATCTACATACTTTATGTTATCACACATACAATAATATAGTGTGATGAAATTATTACAAGAAGTGTCCATTGGGGTTCTCATTATTCAAGACAGCTGGCAGTTAGTCAGAGTAAAATAGTATGTAGGGGTACTATATATACTTCAGTAATAATTGAGGTTAATACATACAGTAGCCATGGCAGCAATATTATTTTTGTTGTTACTTTTAACAAGTGTAGTAAATTGAGACTTCATCCAGCAATAGTAGCAATAACAAGTCTCTACTGAGAATTATTATCACTTAATGGTATAGGATTGATCCATAAATTTGTTGCTGGAATTTGGATGCAGCATCAGTGCTATGAGCACTAGCAATCATTGCCCGACACTGCTCTGGACTAGAGATGTTAGCTCCATGGTCTATAGTAAAGCAAGATACAATAGTAATGAATACTGAAAGCAGGACAATTAATTTGATTGGTTGTGATACTGTAAAGTCTGATTGTTAAATGCACATAAAATTGTATTGAACGCATATTATTTATTAAGCATATACTCATTTCTTCTACTTAATCATGGTTAGTAAGTGCAACATAAAACTCCAACATGTAGTGCAGCTGCACAAGAGACAAAATGCTCAGGATTTGTCAATTGTACAAGACTCAAAATTCACAATATCATGGTCAAAACTAATGTGGATTTCACTTTACTTCCAAACAAAATGGTCTTCTGCCATATAGAACATATCTTCCACACAAAAGATTTACAAAGAAACTAGACTCCTGCTGGTTTACTATGTGTAGATTATCACATTGTTGTATGTGCATGGTTGTATGTGCATGGTTGTATGTGATCCGGTCCCAGTATTAAAAATAATAATAACCCACGTACTTTAGGAGACATCTGACTGATACCTGAAACATTGGTGATGTTCAGGATTTTTCTCATACATTTGATGTACTGTGTTTCTTCCTTAACAATAATATAACAATAATACTGGCTTGCGTATTAGGGGAACAAGAAAAAATGTGGCATTGCTTAAGATTTGAGGATGGTGCCATTATTGACTCTCTTAGTTAGTAGTATTATTTTGTACAATGTATGTGTCCTTGTGTTTGTGCTGTATCTTTGTATTTCTGTTTCTTTGTCATTTTCCTTTTTAGTTTTCATGCATAAGTTTATTAATTTTGCACCTGTGCTGTTATATTCCCCTTTGTTCATGTACTGTCGTGCTGTTTTCTTTTATATTAGTTCTTTGTTGTGATTCAAATTAAGTTCTGTTTGTGGATCTGTAACTTCAAGTATGACTCTTATAGAACATCTTAGCATAGAGCTTTAGTGTGGTGGATGGGATTGCCATTAGGACCAGCATAATAATTACATAATCAAGTAATAAGAATCTAATCAAAAACAGCTAATTTGTAAAAAAAGGGTGCGGCCTCCAAAAAGGCCTAGGTGAAAAAGATGTGAAACCAAAGTTGGCAGCCAAGAAATGGCTGTGATGGTAGGTTAATGGCAAAAATTTTAATAACGACAATTCAGGTGAATTTGAGGAGGCAACACAGATTCACCTGAATTGTTGTTGTTAAAATTTTTGCCATTAACCTACCATCACTGCAGCCATTTCTTGGTTGTCACCTTTGATTTCGCAACTTCTTTCACCCTGGCTTTTTTGGAGGCCGCACCCATTTTTTACAGCCTGGTTTACTGAAATTGTTTTCGTAAAAGTGTGTGTGTGTACCTATCTACCTATCTGCATATCTACCTATCTATGTTTGTCCGTACGCACCCACGTGAGCAAAATCGTTTAATAATGGTAAAAGCAGCTTTTACGTAAGAAGTAAAAGTGAAATGAAGTCTGTATTAAACTTCTGCACAGGTGAACTTTGCTCTGAGGTGGTTTCTTTTCGGCGGACTGAAATACGGGTGTGGCGACTTTCCTCAGACTACCTTCCCCTTGAGGTTTTCAGGCGTTTAGCAACTGAAAAACAACGGTGCAGGCCTCGTACACTACCAGGAATAGCCTATCGCTTCGAGTTGAAAGGGGGCGTATCCCTTACGTACGCGAACGAAAATGAAGAGCAGCTTTGAGGCTTTGTCGAGAAAATTTGTGGGAAAAAACACGTTAGTCAAACTATAAAACAGTTTAGAAGGTACTTATGTGCGTAATATGTTTGGTAAAAGCGGTTTGTTTAACAAACGCTTCCTTAGCAGTGCATAGCAACGTAATTGGACGAATTACGGATATTTCATGAATTACAAAATACGAGAATTAGCTAATAATGTTATTGTACAACCAAAAATTACCCTATTGTAAAGTAGTAATACATAGTTGGTCAATTCATAGTAGTATAAATGAGTTAGCTAGCTGCATGGCGCCTGGTTTTTAAAAGTAGCACAACATTTTGATTAGATATCACTTCTTTTTGTAATCTCATACCTAAAGCCAGCCTATGGCCAGCTTTATGTACTTCTTTTAACTTGTCTTTTTCTTTACCACAGATCTAGAGAGAAGATTATTATGAAGAAGATTTAAATGATTTGTTTAGCTACATGTATCTTAAGCAATAATTTTTAATTTCGTTGATTGATTTTAAAAATAAGCCACACAGGTTAAACTATTTGCAACTACAGGGAAATCTGTATGTAATTCTTTTCTACAAGGAGCCTCATAATGTAACTGTATTCTGACTACATGGTGAATGGTTTGTAGTTGAACTCACCACAACAATAACAACTATAACATGATAACTGAAACACTCTACAAAATGTAGTTGAATTCTCTCCAGTTTCAGTGATCTCTTTACAAGGTGACTTGTTTCTACAGGGTGATTTGTTTCTAGTCTGGCAGCACGTCGTGTTCAGCGACGTGCTGCCAGATTTGTGGTGTCTGATTATGATTTTTCAAGTAGTGTTACCAGTATCTTGAATGAGCTTAAATGGTGTAGCGTGGAGGTTAGAAGACAAGTAAGTAGACTGATGATGTTTTATAAGATATTGCAAGGTTCTGTCGCACTAGAACTACCCTATGAGATATCTCTCATCGACACTGTTACTAGAGGGCACAATAGAAGATATCAAACACCTTTTTCAAGAATTGATATACACAAATTCAGTTTCTTCCCAGCTACTGTCAGATTGTGGAATAGTTCACCTGACTCAGTTGTTAATTTGGATTCCCTTGAAGCATTCCGTAGATCTGCTACTGATTTCTTAAACAATTTATAATTTATAATTCTTTTTATACTTAATTAACTACTTAACTTAACTACATACTATATTGCACGTATACTCTTTCAGAGTCCTGCAATTATAATAATAATAATACTAGTCGATCTCTACAGGGTGAATTGTTTCTAAATGATCTTTCTACAGGGTCACTTGTTTCCAGCTGAACTCTCTACATGGTGACTTGTTTCTATCTCATCTTTCTACAGGGTGACTTGATTCTAGCTACATTCTCTACAGGGTGACTTGAAATGTACCATACTGGGTGACTTGATCCAACTGATTTCTCTACAGGGTGATTTATTTTTGTTTCTGGCTGATCTCTACAGGGTTATTTGTTTCTAGCTGATCTCTCTACAGGGCTGCTTGTTTCTACTGAGCTCTCAGCAGGGTGACTTGAAAAATAGTTGAACTCTTTGCAGGTAACAGGGTAACTTGCCTAGATCTCTCTACACACTGTTAAAAATGAAGTGCTATGGTAGCACCTCTAGGTGCTATTTTTTGACATGATTTGTTTCTACCTGAACACTGTGCAGGGTGATTTATTTCTAGCTGATCTTTCTACTGAGAGATTGTTCATAGCTGGATTCTCCATTGGGTAACTTGAAAAGTAGTTGGGCTCTTACGGGGTGACTTGATCATGCTGACCTCCCACAGCCTCACTCTACAGGGTGCCTTGTTTCCAGCTGATCTCTCAAAACAGTGATTTTTTCTAGTTGATCTCTCTACAGTGTGGTCTTTTCTAGCTGATCTGATCTATTTCTAGCTGAACACCCAGGGAAAGGCCTATGAAAATGTGATGGTAAACCATGAAATTTTAGGTAGTTTTCAAGGACACTGCCTATAAAAATTCATGTACACTGCCTATGAATATTTGACAATTCATGGCCACTACAATCATGAAATTTTCTTGTGCCATGAAATAATTTGTCAGTGCTACAAAATTAACATGAAATCATGAGTATTTCATGGCATAGATATTACAATGAAATATCAATGAAATGACTTTCATGGCACTTAATGGGGATTGTTTTACTGTTCATGAATAATCCATAGGTGTTTCATGGCACTGTTCTCTGGTAGTGCTACATGGTGCAGACTTCATTCTATCTGATCTTTCTATCTGATCTTTCACCTTGTTTCTGACCAATCTTACAACAGTGTGTCAAGCTGATCTTTTTACAGGGTGATTTGTTTCTAGGTGATCTCTATACAGGGTGACTTGTTTCTAACTGATCCTTTTATAGGGTGATTTGTTTCAAGCTGATCTTTCTGCTGGTGATTTTCTCTATGGATGACTTCTTACTGATTGAATTCTCTACAGGATGATTTGTTTCAAGCTGATCTCTCTACAGGGTGATTTGAAATTTAGCTTATCTCTATACAAGGCTATACTTGTTTTCTAGCTGTCTTTTCTACAGAGTGACTTCAAATGTAGCTGTTGAACCCTTTGCAGGATAACATGTTTCTAGCTGATCTCTATACTGAAAGAGTTTGTCTGTAGCTAAACTCTCTACAGGGTTGCTTATTTCTAGCTGAATCACTCTATGAAATGTAGCTGAACTCTCTCTAGGTAGTTTGTTTTTAGCTGTTCTCTCTACTAGTGACTTGTTTCCAGCTGAACTCTCTACAGGGTAACTTATTTCTAGCTGATCTCTCTACAGAATGATTTGTTTCTAGCTGATCTCTACAAAGTGAATTGTTTCTAGCTAATTTCTCTACAGGGTGACTTGTTTCTACCAGCTCTCTACAGGTTGATAATGTTGAGCTGATCTCCCTACAGGGTGATTTGTTTCTAGCTTATCTGTACAGGGTGAACTGTTTCTAGCCAATTTGACTACAGTTTCCAGCTCAACACTCTAAGGGTGCCTTGTTTCTGGCTGACCTCTCTACAGGGTAATTTGTTCCTAGCTGATCTCTACAGGGTGAATTGCTTCTAGTTGATTTCTTTACAGGGTGACTTGTTTCTACCACATCTCTCTACAGGGTGATTTCTTTTGAGCTGATCTCTCTACAGGATGATTTGAAATGTAACTTATCTCTTTACAACGTTACTTGACTCTCTACAGAGCAACTCCAAATGGATTTGAGCACCTTGCAGGATAACTTGTTCCTGGCTGATCTTTCTACTGAAAGAGTTTGACTGTAGCTGAACTCTCCACATGGTTGCTTATTTCTAGCTGAAAGACTCTACGAAATGTAATTGAGTTCTGTATAGGGTGACTTGTTTCTAGCTGATCTCTCTATGGGTGGCTTGTTGCCAGCTGAATTCTCTACATGGTGACTTGTTTATAGCTCATAGTTTAGCTCGGTGGATTTTAATCTGATTCCTTGTAAACCACTGTCAGATCACTGTAAAATGATTTATCTACCTCTCTACCTGATTTCAGCTGATTCTGTTAACTAGTTTGTCTGGTAGATGAGGCAAATATGTGACTGAGCCTGCAAAAATAGGGATGTGGACACATGATTTTGCCTACTTTTTCAAACTTTCATCACGCATACATTTTTTGTATCATTATGTTATGGCAATGCACTTTTTAGTTCTTAGTAAGCATCTAGTTGGCTTTATGATACAAGTTACAGAATGCAAATAATTATTCTGCTCCAATACTGAGATATGAGCTGTAGCATGGCAGAGTGTAGTTTGTGCCTACATACCTTATTTTCGCAGGCCCGGTCACATATTAGTTTTTGGATTTTTTATTAACAAAACTCGATCGTGCGCATTTTACATGTGATTGGCGTTTTTGTTATAACTCCATGGCTGTTAGTGCAATTTCTTTCAAACCACAAAAGGTTTGCACTACGATGATTACTCCATATACAGACCGATTATTAAGTCATTACTTCAAGCGGTTTACCCTGTACCCGTAACAAAAATCAATATCGAATTTTTCGAAAATCGTGTGTAACTCCCTTGTTCTTTATTCAAAGTGTACAAAATTTTGACTGTAAACGTGCTAAATTACGTTCTTAAATCCTGCCTAATTTGAAGAAAATCGACTATAGCATGCGCGAGTTATAGCAATTTTTCTTAAGTGTTGCGAAAAGAAGAAGACAAAGAAAAATATGAAGAAACTGAGACGAACTTTAAAGGCGCATATCTCCGCAATGGCCTGATGGACTCAGCTCACATTTGAAATGGGAGGTACCCATCTATGAGGGAGTTTCCACTGCAAAAATGGTTAATTTTTGTCCAGCTATTATCAGGCTATACGGACGTGTGAAAACAACGTTTTCTTGGTTCCTGTAAATACGCACTTGTCTATCACACGCCCACACTAGCTGTACTTGGCCACGTGACACACTAACGATAATAGAAAGTTGCATGTTTTACATTATAAATAAATAAATAAACAATTTAGTAATCACTTAATGTACAGGCAAACTACACAGCGCACACATGAATACTCACTGGCATTGTCTTAAATGAAAGGAGACAAAACAAAATAAAAGGTGTTTCTTCTTCCATTCCTTTGTTAATTTGTTAGGTTTTCTAATAAATGCCATACTTTCCTGATCTTGACAACCAGTTCAAAGACACCATGTGTTAGTTACAAGGCATTCCACTTGTATAACCTGTTTGAGTTCCCATCAACCAGTTTAAACTAAGCGTTAGATACTTTGAACTTCAACTCGATGCTTTGACATGAGAACTTGCTGGATGGAACTAGAGCAATGTACTCTGTAGAGGGATTGAGATATGGGTAGGCATGAGGCTATTATGCTACAAAATTTGAGTATTATGCTTTTGAGCAGTGCTCAAAAAATCACCCATTATGCTTTTGAGAATTGTGCATTATTCCCACAATTATGCCACCATAATTGGCTAATTCCAGTTCATTGCTGTATCAGACCATTTTCATTGATGTTTAAGCTTTAAATGGTCTTGAATTCTTTAGCTGGTTGCTGTATTAGAGTATTTCGTTCCAATGTGACTGCTTTATTAGAGTAAATAATATTCAGTGCCTGCTCTATTAGATTTTCTGACTGCTCTATTAGAGTATCTCGATCTTTTCTAACGGAATTGTGCATTCTGCAGATTTTCCTACTGTTAAAGCTTATAAAAGCACCTCAAAATGCTAGCATAATTCCTGATTCCCACTTATACCTATTATGCCCGAAATTATGCCAGCATAATCGCCGCATCCCTAGATATGGGTGTGACTTTGAAATCGCTCAGATTCGAGATAGTTCGAACTAGATGGCTAGTGTGAAACAGGCTGTAATGAAAGCACTGTAACATCTGTAACACTGACTCAAAACCATAGACGTGTCTTGGTCACAACTAAAACAGCATAATTTTATGTAACACTTTCACACCTCAGATCAAAGGAATTCTTTATGCTACAAATGTGATGTGGCACACTTAGCAGTGCAACATCTAGATGTTGCACTGCAAAGTGTGCTGACAATTCATTACTGCATTCCACAAACTGTACAGTTTTAATGCTTCTTACTATTGAATACTATAGTAAAATGTATATGAAACCTATATGAGCAAGATCCACTTTACATTTTGGGCTTCAGTGATCTCCTGTGGCCTACAATTGAGCCTCCTGTGGCTCTCAATTGAGACCAACTGAATCCCACAATCAAAACTGTCTCTTGGTGATAAGGTTTCTTATACATTTTGAAAACCTTACATAGTAAGTACTAGTGTTATAGTAAGAGCTAATATGAAACTTTGATGTAGTAACCACAATGATATATTGAACCACCACAAAGGATCCTGGACAAATACCAGACCACATTAAAGGCACCCCCAACCACATCAAAGGAATTTAACTTAATAAGTGAATTTAGCAGCTTAAAACTACTGTAAAAGTAACTTGAAAGGCTTAAAACTACTTTAAAAAGCACCTTCAGAGGCTTAAAAGCTACTTCGAAGTGTAACATATTAGTTGCAACACTGTAAGTAGTGCATTACCTGATATGTACACACTCGCCCTCGGGCGCTGCGTGCCATCAGGCATCGTGTGCACATATCAGGCAATGCACTCCCTACAGTGCTACAACAATTACTCTTTTGCATTTAGAATGTATTAATTTTTGGGAGTACAAAGTGGATTTTAAAGAATACTGTAATATTGTGACACTTTTCATTTTCATACTGCTGCAGAGAGACTATCTGTGATGTCCATTCAATCCACTCATCCATCAATGTAATTTCTTGAACAACGGTTAAACCTTCTCATAGCTTGTAACTGTACTCCAGCAACTGTTACCATCTTGATGTTTTGGACCTACGTATAATTATACCTTGTTACATACATACACTAAAACACACATGCACTTCTTTTGAAATGTGTGTTTGTGTGTGCATGCATCAAGAGCATAGCCAGCTAATAGCTGATAATAGGCTTAGCTAGTATAAACTCTATACACACATACAAACAAATACTGCTTGCATGACATGCAAATTGATATACCTAACTATTTATAACTTGTAGCCCTGGCCATGGTCTTCATCATACAAAGGTAGCTACAGTATGCATCGGTGACAATCATCGTAGTTGGACATCAACAACATTAGTAAGCCTGGAACAAGAACCAAGTGTAAAACAATTCATCATATCTGAATTACCAGCGACAATCGACTGAAAGTAGAGACATGCAATTTACTCAAATAAACATTGTGTCCTAAATGAGCATGAAGGACAAGAGTGCTAATGTGTGAACCAGGCAAACTCCTGGCATACAATTTATGCAGCTAGCTTTATTATACTTACTAGGCCTGCAACAAATATGCCAGCATAATACGAAGCATAATAGTATATGTGACCGTCTCAGCAAAAACCCGACTTGTTCGCACAAGCATGCGTATTGAGAAAATTGAAATTTAAAAATAATTCGTAAAATTACGCATGCTACAAAAAAAACTACGCAAGTTTTTATCGAGCCAGTACTCGAAGAAGGAAGACTCAAATCGATTAAAACTATATACCATCTTATCCGCCTGTTCATGAAGAGTTCGCAAATCTTTGTTTCGTTTCCCTAGCTCCAACGGTATGCGTGTCACGTGCGTTTGTTTACGATGCGGTAAACGCAAACAAGATTGTCATCGTTTCTTCTACAAAACCACCTTCATATCCATTTGCGCAAGTATCTACAGGACTAATACTTTACCTTGGCTGATGTGCTGATCCATGGTGAACGTGTTAAGCCAAATTGCAATGTTGTAGACCAATCCAAACAGAAGTTATGGCTGCGAATGTAAGCGCCTGTAGTTTATTTTCAGTATAGTCACTGTACAAATCGATTATCTTGCTCTTTCTACTGTCTAGCGCTATAATTCCAAAACTACACACCACAGAAGGCTGAAACTTTGGTGGTCCATTCCTTGAACACTGCTGATATTGCTGAGTGAATAAAAAAGATTTTTTTAATTGTGCGAACAAGTCGGGTTTTTGCTGAGACGGTCACATATTAAGTGAATATTTCAAACTACGGAGCCTAATTCCTTGAAAATTGATTGATACTCCCTAATAAAACAATCAGTGGAAATGCAAACTGCAATAAAACACTTAAATGCATTGTACATAGCTCCTTAGATTACAGTCACTTTGTAATGAAATCCTCTAATAGAACATTCACGGAGAGAGAACCATCACTAATAATTGATGAGAAAACATGCATGATTACAAACAAATTATATATTATGTGTGTGTCCTCGGACAACATGCGACCACATGTCTGACCAACAGTGGACAGCAGTGGGCATGGCAAGGAAGAAAAAAATTATATTTAAGTACAAAACTAAAGTTACAGCTTAAATTATATACAGATTAAAAACAGTCCAGGTTGATTGTCCATTCTTTAGAGTAAATTTTGTTTATGGTAAGGAATGTTGTTAACCTAGGAGCATAATGCATACAAAATGGGGGGGGGGCAGTGAAGTACATAATAGGCAAATGTTTGAGGGATTCCTGAAAGCATTTTGGTTGAACATATTTGACTCAGGCCTACTTCATAGTAACAAATTCAGTTTGGTCTCACTGAGTCATAACAAATGAGTACTTTGCACAGATATAGTGTCTAGATACTATAAATGTGGTTAATCATTGTGTGATATACATTACAATTCGCAAATGACTTGACCTTCTTTCCACTTCCTGTTCCATCTAACCCATATCATCGAGTGTATCCAGAGGAGGGTGGAAGCAGTTTAAGTGCCATTAAAGTGAATTATGTAAAACAGATCAGTTTCTGAACAAAATAAAATGTGTGGATGATGTAACAAAGTGTTGCATCATTGCTTGGCTTAGAATATAAAATACCTTGCTAGCACTAGTATTGCTATGTGTGAAATATTGTTCCATCAGTTTTGCCTAGAAAACTAAACTAAGTGCTTTTACAAAACAAAATGCATCATTACAAAGCTGAACCAAAATATCTAGGGATCATCAGCAATTACCACCATTCGCTAGTTTTGTATTCGGACTATTGAGGTTCACATAATTAAACTATGCAATTAAGGTAGTATTTTCAAATAATGTCTGAAGCTCTTCTGCCCTCCTCTGGAGTGTGTCATTATAAAACAGAATTTGCTTCTTTTCCACTCAACTTTATCATTGGTGTATGCACCTTGGGTATGCAGCACTTTTCATAGTAGACTAAAACACAACTGCACTGAAATGACGTGACAAAATCTCTTACTGGTAGAATCCAAATGATTCAGACATTTAGTGTGCTCTACTGTGGCACAAGCCTTCAACGCTATTTTGAAAATTCAAATACTTTACATATACATTTACTAGATGTGTGTAAGATACTTTTCCCTAATAATTATGTCTTTAATCAATAAATCACACGAATCAATTGGATTCAGGCCTATGTCAAACTTTTTGTAGTCATGATTCAAACCATGTGGTACGTGCACTGTTGCCGTCACAGCATTGTTTGTGTGCTACCTTGAATATAGTTTAGCATAACTAGTGTTGAGCTAGCTACTTGTGATGGTTGGGCCACACACACTACACATGCACACACATGCACCACATACAGACACACAGATGTAGACATATACAAAAACACAAAAATATGCACACACATACAAGCATGCACACACACGTAAGTGCGCACACGCATGTACATGGACGAATGCACACATATGTGCACACATAATAAACACACATGCACACACACACACACACACACATTATAAATACACATGCACATGTACACACAAATGTACATAGACACACACTATAGGATGGATATTAGCAGACATTTTCACAACTATCACTGTTCCTTGCCTAGCCATGATTAACTTTGTGTGTTGTGTGTGTGCGTGTGTGTGTATGTGTGTGTGTGTGTGTGTGTAATTTGTGTTCCCATATGTGCATAGTATAGTGGGTGGTGATGATTGTGTGGTAGCAAAGTCTGTCCAGTAGTTTATTTGTCTGGTAACCTGGGGCAGATCCAGGAGCTGGCAAGGGGAGGGGCACAAACATGTTAAGTTGTAGGTGGTTGGGGAGAGCCAGATTATCTTGTTAGTTGCTGCATTTTTGAAGCAGCAAATAATTACCTCTTAGTAGTGTCTCACTGTTGATTTTTGCCATTTTGGCCTTTGCAGATGATTGTGAAATCAAAAAAGCTGTTTAAAAGGCTCTGAATGTCTTAAACAACAGCAAAACAACAATTGTGACCGGATTTCATATAACAAGGCTTCCACACACACAAAATCAAACTTACGATTTTACCAGAAATGGATTGCTGGTCTAATACACTATCATATTTCACACTGTACTTCCTTCAGCACTGGCAAGTCTGGTTTCTGTAGCAGCTTTCTTCCGACCCTGTCAAAGCCACGAGTGTGAGATTGGCACCATTAAATGGCCATGGCTTTGTGATAATGGTGTGTAGTGAGCTGGGACTTCACAGAGAGCTCGCCAATGGTGTTCTCAGTCAATTTGGAGTAATTTGAGGGCCATGGAGGGCCATGGAGAGCCCAAACTTGGCCTCTGGATTCCAATCGTCTTCTTACTTCATTTTATACCCGTATATTTAAGACCACCGTCCACCCCCACCCTCCCACCCTATTACTACCACCGTCCACCCCCATCCTCCCACCCTATTACTACCACCCTATTACTACCACCCTATTACTACCACCTGTGATATTATTACCCGCTCGATAAAAGCTGCTCAAAACAGGGCAAATTTTGGGTATCAGAAATGTATACACCCACTCAGTGATAGCTAGTGAACAGATGAACAATTGGTGCAAATTTTGTTTGCACAGCTGTAGGCACTGGGAAGTTATTACACAATGATTCCTTAAAATCGCCATATCTCCTAACAAAACTTTGTGCGTCGAAGCCTTGTTTTGTCAAATTCAGTCACAATTATTTTTAGAGGCACTTAGAATGCATGAAGGTGTTGGGTGACAATTTGACAGCTAGTTTGGCTTTGGTTCACTTTGGTTTCAGGTGAATTTATAATTGTCATAGTAAAATGTGCTTATTTTCATGAGTTTTATAAACTGACCTTGGCCTGACATAAAGTTTAGTATTTTAATCAGAAGTTTGGCTGGCTCTTCCACAAGGTGAGGGGGGACATTTTCCCCAAATGCTCCATCCTGGATCCACCATTGGTAACTGATGAGTTAATGTGAACACATTTAAATTTTTCTACTGGTTTTTACTGCCATTAGTTCAGTCAACCCAACAGTAGTAATGGGAAAGTGTGGATACTGAATAAGCAAAGTATAATGAAAACGAAGTAAAAATTTTGTGGGATTTATTGTGTGGACTGATAAATTGATTCCTGCTCATCGTACAGACATAGTACTGATTGATAAATTGGACAATACAGTGCAGCAGCTCATTGATGTTTCTATCCCAGCAGGCCATCACATCGTATCCAAGGAGAACAAAAGTATAGAGAAATATCAAAATCTTAGAATTGAACTTAAAAGGCTTTGGAAGAAGAAAACCTCTGCTACACCAATTGTAATTGGTGTACTTGGTGTAATTTCCAAGAAATTTACCCAGTATGTTGACTTGCTCGATTTAAATGACAATAAATATTTCCATCTGCAAAGGCTTGTTCTAATTGGTATAGCTTCAATCCTTCACCAATGAGTATTACAACTTTCATGTACTGGATAGTGCTTGAGCTTCACCAGTTTATATAATTTGTCATTAGTAAACTGTGTGTGTATTAATAATGTTAATCAAAATAATAATAACAATAATGAGAAACTTGAAAAGTACTGAGATTTACAAATTTCCATCCAGAAGTTATGGTAAGTGCCTATTACAATGGTTCCAATGGTTATTGGTACTCTGGGCTCTGCTTCTCTAGATCTGTCAAAGTTACTGAAGTGTTTGGAGTTGAATGACTCGCTGATATGCATTCTTTAAAAGACTGTTTTATTGGGGACTGTCAGCATATTATTAAGATGATGTTTGAATACTGTAACTTAGTGAGTGTGTATGTAATTACGTATGCCAATGCCTTGGTTAGGTTAGGTATTGGATTGTTGTACCAGTTTTTAAGCTGTGATAATTACTAATAATAATGATAATAACACGAAGATCAACTAAATGGCAAATTTAAGTTTTGTCACAAAATTATATACTTTCACTTGATACTACCTATTGACCTATACTCATTGAAAAGAACCACCAGAGGATTTTTGTTTTTTGAGTTGAAGGATGCTTTTCAAGATGGTCTGTGTGTTCTATGATAGCTATTAGGAATTTTAAAATTGGCAATCCCTATTATAAACCCACTGTGGTGGTTCATGATAATGATACATTAATATGTGACCAGATCTGCAAAAACCTGATATCTATGATCACAGAAGATTATTTCACACACAAAAAAATTTGTATTTTTTTTGTTTAATGTTTTGTTATTTGTGACAAAAGCGATGGTAACTATGTGGATATTATTTTATTTGCTTGCTCAAGAGTAGTTTTAAACCCCAATTTGTAGAGGCCTCCAATCTACTGCTTCTAAACTGCTATAACTTACACACCATATCATCCTATAAAATTATATATCATTTTACTAGCTAAGGAATAATAAGTTTGATTATTGAGTTACTGTTTACACAAGATCAACCACAAAGCCATTATATAATTTTAAAGTGCACAAATCAGCCGAAGAGAAACCAAATATGAAACTACTTTACAGGCTAGGACTGATTATAATGACACAATAAACATTGCTAACCTGTATACAGTTGAAGTGATGATCACAAGTCTGGTTTTCTAGTGTTTAAGCAAGTGCACATGCACCTACAGAGATGAGGTCACTGTTTCAAGGCATAAAAAGTAGCAACATGTCACTTAAACCTATATAATCCTTCTCCTTACTGTTTCCATTCATTATTAGCGCCACTATCACTTTGAAGAATCATCTACAATGCTTGTTATCAACATTTTGAAAGTATAGGCATTACATATAACCAGACAACAGTTCAAGAGAGACCAGTTATCCCTGTTCCTGTTTACTTAAGGGTGTGGCCGCTACTCAGTGGATAAGCACAGGAACTACTAAAACACTCCAATAAAGTTACAAAGTGCTTAGAATGTGATGCTATGGGCGTTTATATATCAAAACTGCAATATGGCGGTTGTGGTGGTGAAAGTGTTAATTAAAATTCTTCCCTTTGCTACAGTAGCCTAAATGGGAAAACTAGTTATGTACTTCTGTTTACGTCACATCAAAGAGGTAGTACACTATCAATCTTTCTTGAATAATTAATTTTTGGCCCTCTAAGAAGATGGTCCAGAAAAAACTTACCCAGCAATCAATTCCTCTATTCATGGTAAACACAAAGGTCTATGTCTAAACTCCATTTAACAATCTTACCAGTACTTCTTTCCAACCGCCTTATGGAACGGGCGTGGGGCTGCCCACATGCCACCCAACTGCCCCCGAGCAATTATACATTATCAGCCAGCCCCACGCCAACCTTAAGGCAGTTGTACTAGTTGACATGCACTAAATATCACAAACTAGGTACGACAAGCTACACACATACATGGTTATTAATCACAATGGTATCAATACACAAGAAAGGCTCACCTTACCAGCAATATATGTACGATTACCTCCATTATTACACGAAGATAGAAAGCAGGATGGCGGCCTGTCCCTTTTTCACCCATCCGCCCCAGAGCTATGCATACAATACAGACAGGCCGCCATCCAATCCTCCCTTTTAAATGTACCTGTAATATTGAATCATGCACATGTGACAATTCACTCTAGTCAAGCATGCTTACCAAGTAACTAAACAAAGAAGCCAGCTTAGTGGTCTAATTTGGGTGATAACTGGGCAACTGAGGGGTCACGGGATGGCAGGTCAGCAGGTACTGAGCCGCAGTTGAAGCACATGCATTTACATGTAGAAGCAACAAACCAAACTTGTCTTAAATAACATTAACTGCGGCAATGGTGAAAGTTATGCAGTGGCATGCATCAGCGCTCTCCAGTATGAGCAGCCATGAACATTTATGTAACAGTTAGCAATAGCTATCATGCAATAACAGCCATGACACTCATGCAGCAGCACCTCAATTCAAAGTAGCAAGTAACATGCACACGGTGGCATTCTTAGAGCAGCAGATAACAAGCACGCAGCGGCACTCTTGGTACAGCCAGCAAATAACAGGCACGCAGCTGCACTCTCGGCACAGCAAACAGCACACACGCATGCACACAGCAGCACTTTCAGTGCAATCATAACATGTACGCAGCAGCACACTCTGTGTAATAATAACATGTACGCACCAGCACTAATAACATGCACGCAGCAGCACTCTCAGTGCAGTGGGCAGCATGCACCATCCATCCACAATAAATATTCATGTGATGATACTTAGCATGCTTCGAGTTCTAACAGGCATGCAGGTTAGACCGCTGATACGCAATAAGCAACGGGTAAAAGTTGTTGTCGAAGTCAAGTACACAAAGCTGTGATCATTACACACGCAAACAGTTCAAGGCTATTTGGTTAAAACTTGCCCTAATTTTCTTTGCCCAAATTAGTTTCAGTTTCCTATAAATTTACTTCCCTCAGTTGCCTGAGTATTCATCCTCTACACGCGGTGCCAAGGTTATATTTTATATTAGTTTATTTATTTATTTATTTTTAATTTTATTTTTAACATTGGATAAGCAGTGGTTAACGGAATGTACATTTATCTTAACAAATACTAGCATATGGTGTGTCAGTTTAGCTGGTTAATGTGTCAATGCATACAGTCTGGGTCCCATTTTGGTTGGTTGGATGCGTCCGTATGAGCTAATAAACAGTGAATAGCTGGAGTTCTTGATGGTTGGCAGTGAATATAAGACAAGTAAGCATTGCTTGACCAGCGTCCAAGGCTTTTAAGACCAGCAGCTGCTGCGGTGGTAGCAGCACCTATTCTAAAGCTATGTGATGCATAGTCCATGTAATTAAGACCAGCCTGTGAAAGGAGCTGTCAAATTGCTCTAGTGACTGCTGGACGGGACAATGAAGTAAACCTGCCAGCTTGATATAGAAAGGCATTAGGTGGTGTGCTGGTGACAGAATCCTTATAGCGTTTGAGTGCCTTAAGTGGGCAGGTAGATGAAGTGGTTTTAAAAATGTGCACAGTGTGGCCTCGTCTGAATGGATCAGTCTTTGATTGGTGTAGAGTAATTGACATTTGTTCTTCATCATAAGTTACATCATCCCAGCGAAGGTTAACATATTCACTTGCTCTGAAGAAGCCATAAAAGGCTATAGTGAATGCTGACCACAGCATAAGCTTTTCTTGGAATGTGTAAGAGGACTGGCAAAGCTGCTCCTTTAAAGTGCGTAGGATGTTGAGGGTAATTGGTAATCTGTTCCACTGGTTATCGCCCTGATGACGACGAATGCCTCTACAGACTAGTTTCAAGAGGTTATCTCTTGTAGGATCTTGATAACCGTTCTCAATATGGTCAAGGCGAATAGCTGCCAAGTACACTTTAATGGTCTTATAAGAGATGTGGCGAGCTTCATGTACACAGAAGTATTGTAGCGTTAGAGAAGATGCTGGGTGGGTGTGGAGATTGTACTGGTCGCAAAAGGCGTGGAACTTTGTGAGGCCTGCACTGTACGTACGACGTGTTGATTGGGAAACTCCATGATATCGGCATTGCAGGAGGCTCGCATGAAGGTCTGTGTCAGCCATGCAGGGGTGCTGTCCGGCCTCGGGTTGGCTGTTGGAGCTAGTTTCCAGAACCGGTCCATCTGAAAACGAGATAATGCATCTGCGATATTATTACAAACACCGGGGACATGCACTACACATACATTCAATTGGTGGTGCACTGCACAAAAGTATAACAGTCTTACTAAGGCCATAGTGTGTGCAGCACAAGTTGACCCCTTGTCCCAGATGTCCACAACTGATTTATTGTCGCAGTGAAATAGGATTTTACGACGCGACCAGAATGAGCCCCATGCATGTACAGCAGATACTATGGCAAACAGTTCCTTCCAGGTGATATCCATCTGTTGCTGGGCAGGCGTCCAACAAGCTTGCAGCCATCTGCCCGACCAGTATGCCCCCCAGCCACTTGATCCTGAGGCATCTGTATAGAGGTGCAGTGTTGGTGATGGTGTCCATTCATTTTTCAGGATGAGGCTTTTCCCTGACCATTTGGGTAAGTAGTTAATCCACCATTGGATATCCAGTTGTGCTTCAGTGGTTAAAGGGATGTGATGATTAAGTTTTTTCACCGTAGTGCTCAGGTTGATCATTCTATGGAGAAACATTCTACCCGCAGGGAGAACTTTGCAGCAAAATGATAGTTTACCGATGACTGAAAGCAGCTCCTTTTTAGTGCAGCTAACTTTATGGGTCATCCAATGAAGTTCATGAAGGAGATCTAGTTTCTTTTCAGGTGTTATGCTAGCTTCCATAGTAACTGTGTCTAACTGAATTCCTAAAAATGTTAAGGTGGTGGAAGAGCCTTCCACTTTTGACATCTTAATGGGTGCATTGATCTTGTCACACAATGCAAACATAGCTTGCAGGTTCTGCTTACACACTGGGGAGTCAACGGGGCCGGTAGTAAAGAAATTGTCAAGGTAGTGAATAAATTTTGAATACCATATGTGTGCTGTAAAATCCAGTGAATAGAAGTTGATAGCTCATTGAAGATGTGAGGGGCTGACCTAAGTCCAAAAGGTAAACATGTGTCTACATAGAATTGGTGACGCCAGCAGATTCCCAAAAGTTCCAGTCTTTGGGTCTGACCGGGATGAGACGGAATGCATTTTTTAAGTCTATCTTACTCATGAGAGCTCCAGGTCCTAACGTGTTGATAATTCTATATGCATCGTCTATGGTGCAGTAAGATAAGGAATATAACGATGGGTCGATGAAATCATTAATACTAAAATTTTGCGGTGCCGATAAGTGATAAATAATTCGCCACCCTCCGTCATGTTAGGCACAAGGCCTAAGCCAGAAGTGCGAAAGTGCGGGAGGGGTGGGTGTTGGAAAGGTCCAAGAATACGTCCTGCTTTACACTCCTCAGTAAGGGTGGTGTCGATTACTTTAGGCTGCTGAGATGCAGATTGTAGATTGGTAGCAAAGTAGGTAAATTGAGGTCCTTCGTAGCCGATTGTACAGCCATGTCGTAGATTATTGATAAGTCGCCTGACAAAGGCTTTGTTAGGATGGTTGCTTAACTCACGTTCAAGAACAAACGGTCATAAGGGAGTCCACGGTAGTGGCTTATTGATGCCTGGGCTGCCTACGAGAGAAGCAGCTTCTGACCGGGTGGTCACCTCCGCAGTAGTCACATTTATGGAGGTAATTGCAGTATGGGCGGTGGCAGACTGCATTGTTGTAGTCGTGGCAAATTGACGGCTACAGCTGGGCCCTTCTCTAGTGAGATGAGTGCCCTGGGGCTCGCCGCCTAGTTCCTGGTCCGGTATCTGAAGTTCCCGCATTTGAAATTCCAATGCTTGAAGATGACGGACGAAAAGGACATCTGTCTGGGAAATGGTTAGTGGCACCACAATGGGGGCATGGCTAACATTGTGATTGCATGGCTTTCGAGGTCATGCATTCCAGCCACAAATCTGTGTCGCGGGTATCTCACCTAAGGGATGGGTCATTCGCAGCTTTGGTACGGAACTTTACATCGTAGTTGAGCCATTCTGATATAGAGTGATCAGAGTTGGCTGAAGTAATAATGCACTGGTACCGTATTAATTCTGCCGCAATGTTGGCCATGCCCCCATTGTGGTGTCATTAACCATTTCCCTGACAGATGTCCTTTTCGTCCGTCATCTTCAAGCATTGGAATTTCAAACGCGGGAACTTCAGATACCGGACCAGGAACTAGGCGGCGAGCCCCAGGGCATACATTCCAAGCCTCCATCCAACTAGCAAAGGAGGATATCCGTTGTGAGGAGGTGATATGAGGAACGGCTGGCTGGACTGTAAAGGAGTCGTCGTCAGAATTCAATCAAAGTGTGTGATTGCTGGGACAAGGGGTTATGTGTGCTAAACATTGATTTAGATAGCAGGCTTGCAAAATCAATGTACTCACCTCTGGCGATTTTATCTCTGACTCTAGTTGGGATAACCGGTAGTTGGATCTTGGTGAAGTTGACTGGTAGCTGAGTCCTGGTGAGGTTGACTGGTGGCATAGGTGATGGCAGGGTAGGCAGAGCAGGTGTGATTGTCGGTAGTGAGGTTCTAGCAAGTGTGGCACTAGGTGCTAAAGTAGCTGATGCTACTGCAGTAGTGTATGTAGCCATTTGAATTGGGGCTACCATGGTGGTGTGAGTTGGCCCCGATGCAACAGACAAGTTATCATCATCTACAGTGTTACCCTGGTTTCCTGCAGTTGTGGTTTGATATTGCTGAAGATAGGTGGCCAGCTGTTCGAAAAGTTGTTGTGGCAGGGCCAGAGCGCCAGAATGTGTGGATTGTGTGGTGGAATTTGCTGGTTGAGCATTGGAATTCGTTGTATGGGTAACAGAAATTGTTGATTGAGAGCCCACAGAACTATTAGTATTTGCTACAGAGGTGGTTGTTTGTGAGCCAGCAGCACTCGCAGGATTGGTATTTCCTGGTTGAAGTGAAGACAAATGATTGTGGAGGCGGTCTACTAATGCAGCTTTGTTCCCTGGTGTAGCCAAATGGTAATGCTTAAGGTGTGACCTCAATGCGTTTACCGTCAATGCTGGCAGTTGAGGCTTGGGAGCGCCTACTAGGGTGTAAGGCTCGGTTACAGGGAGGTCCTTATATTTGCGCCGGGTCGCTGGCATTACAATAATGAAGTTGCTACAGGTGTGAACAACAAATTCAAATGACACAACACAAACAAAAACGGATTTACACACTTGGAGCGTAGACAACGTTGGGTATGTATCCTAGTTGGGTTTGCTGAAGAATATGATCCCGGGATCGTATAATTCAGGATTGATTTCCGGACTCCTGTAGAATGTGATCCCATAACTCTTTACTGAATAATACGATCCCAAGAGTTTCCTGAAGAATACGATCCTGACGTAGGCATGTGCTCCGCACGCTTTTGCGCGTAATTTTAAATTCATTATTTTCGATAGCTCGACCAAATTTTGTACGATTGCCCCAGACTTGCATTGATCCTTGTGTCCTACATCATCCGAAATGTGTACTATATCATCCGAAATGGCACTATATAAAACCTTAATTGTCAGCTAAATGCACAGCTATTGCTTCCTTGCAACAACTATGGATGAGCTTGAGCCATTAATATTTGGAAGTTACGAAGAATGTCTGATGTATTATGCACGTCAGCAGCTTCTTGCAAGTCAGGCGCACTGTAGGCTCTGTGGAACTACTATGGATCTGAAGAAACGGCCAAGTGTCAAGGATCAGTTTAGCTGGAGATGCACTAATAGTAGCTGTCGCACCTGGTTGACCCTCCGGCATGGTTCTTTCTTTGAGAAATCTAATTTGGATCTCCAGAAGTGGCTCCACATCATTTTTTGTGGTCAGCAGATGCTTCACAAAAGCAGATAATTGAAACTACTGGCATCAGTCAGAAAACCATCATTGATTGCTGTAGTTTTCTGAGAGATATCTGTTCCTGGAAGTTGTTAAGAGATCCAACTATCCTAGGAGGGCCAGGCTGTACTGTGCAAATTGATGAGTCGTTGTTTAAACATAAGCCAAAGGTTAAGTTTTACTATGATACTTATCATTTACTTTGCTGTATTTATAGAACCATAGAGGAAGATCTCCCCAAACTGAACAATGGGTGTTTGGTATTGTTGATATTTCAACTCGTCCAGCAACAGGATATGCAATTAGTGGCTCAAAGAAATGCAGCTACTCTTCTTCCTATCATACAACAACACGTGCATCCAGGGACAGTGGTACATTCAGATGAGTGGGCAGCTTATTCTCGTATATATGCAGCAGGCTATACCCATTCATCAGTTAACCATAGCCTTCACTTTGTTGATCCCATTACAGGGACTCATACCCAGCATATAGAGAGCTATTGGTCAAGAGCAAAAGCTAAGTTGAAGAGGATGCACGGAACATGTGATGACCATCTCCCGGAATATCTTGATGAATTTATGTGGAGGGAGAGATTTGGAAGGACAGCAAAAGAGGCATATGATAGCATGATTGGTCATATCACCGAAAGATACCCTCTACCATGACTTACTGTAATTAAGTCTTTGACTACCATATCAGTGATTGCAACTACATGTATATTGTGTAACATTTATATATTTCTATCATTTCATTAATCAAACATCAATTTATGAATCGAAGAATATAGCTACACTTATCAAAGGGGTAATTAAAAATCTCATGATTGTGTTTTATCAATTATCCATAGCTATAGCTAAAATGGTAGTTATACAAGTAGGATAATGTAGGACACAAGGATCAATGCAAGTCTGGGGCATTCGTACAAAATTTGGTGAGCTATTGAAAATAATGAATTTAAAATTACACGCGGAGAACATGCCTACGTCAGGATCGTATTCTTCAGGAAACTCTTGGGATCATATTATTCAGTAAAGAGTTATGGGATCACATTCTACAGGAGTCCGGAAATCAATCCTGAATTATACGATCCCGGGTTCGTATTCTTCAGCAAACCCTCCTAGGTGTGATTGCGGCTGAATTCAGCTGTAATTGGCGGCGGAACTTTCGCAGTCCGACGAAAATCCACAATATTGTTAGCAACAGGCTTTCTCACAATTTCAGCGACGGGTAGTAGCTATCCCACAGAGTAATACGCCAGCAGCAATTCCGTTTCTGAGAATTTCTAAGCTTGCGATTTTTTTTCACACTTCAGGCAACATGGCGGTTCACGAGATACAGCGCATCATGTGAGCTTGGGTTTAGATTTGAGTCTCTCTTAGCGCCTGATAATTTCCAGCTACTCTTAGCGCCTGATGCACCGGGTATGTTAACTTCAATTTATTGTAATAATAAATTACATATATCAATGCATTCATGGGTTACAACCATTTTGGTAAGTATTTGATTATTTTGCTCAATCTACTTGTAGTTGCTATTTAATAAGTCTGTAAATCCAAATTTTCTGAGGCTGAAACTTTACCAGATCATACACTTGGCTAATAAACATTAATTTTAATGAAATAGAATTTGAAGAATGTGTTATTTTGCAAGGTTTTTGCAGATCCTGTCACATAATTATAAATTATGGTAGTACTGTATATTGGAGATAATGAGGAACTCGGATTTTTAAGTCTAAAATATCGCCCTAAAACCAGCCTGAATTTTCCTTCATGACACCTTTTCAGCATTGGTTAGGCACAGCCATTCCCAACAATGTCTTCAGACCAACTAAAACCCTTCCAAAAATATTTATGAAGTTTTTTTTTTAATTCTACCTATCAGATTTATATGCTGACTAACTAACTAACTAACTAACTAACTAACTAACTAAATGATGCTTTTAGCCAAGCATAACTCAACAATGAAGTAAGCAGTGGGCATGATTTCTTCACTGTTCAATGTCACTTAATCCCAAACTGTACCTTTTCACCAAATGCAGTACATACAATACACACATCATGGACTTTCCTTTGTCCTAATTTGTGTTCCGGTTCTTTTTGCTGGCATCGCAAGGTTTCAATTTGCGATAGCGTGATGTGGCTTCCCTGTGACTGTGTTGGCTAATGTGCTTATCATGAGCCGTAATGATTGGATTTATTGCAGAGAAGCTTCTTGTACTGTTCTTTGTTTGTGATGCTGTGTAAGGGGGGGAATATGACTGAAGACAATGCGTAATGGCCACCTCCCTTTCCATAACATAATTGATTGTTGGGCACTTGTTCTGCACAAAATTACTTTTATGGCATTCCTGATTATATGTTATTTTAAATGTAAACAAACAGGGAGCTAGAAGGAATTTTAAGTTGGATTAGGGATGAAACAAAGAAAAAAGTTGTGAAACAATGAAATAGCTTTAAAAAAGTAGTGGAACAAGGAATGTCGCCTACATGACATTGTGCAGAAATACTAATGGATATTTAATCCCTACTATATTCAGTAATGGTTATAGACTGTTAAGGGATTTAATGTCCACTAGTGTGTCTGCAGGTATTATATCCAACCTTCTTTATTCCACTACTTATAGGAAATTCCCTATACTTTTTTCTTTGATCCCTATTCAACCTAAAATTCCTTGTACTTGTTATATAAATGTGACTGGGTCTGTGAAAACCTGACACAATCATATAAGCCTAAAATTATAAAGCATAGAATACATGTGTATATTGGGTGAAATACCTGCATATTATTGAAAAAAAATTCCGTAAATTTTTGAACCTCTCTTTCGTAGTGAAGGAAGGGACTAACAATGAAACCCTGGATATCATCCTATTCGCCTGCTCAAGAGGAGTTGGAAAATCTTTGTTTCTTTGCAGTAGATTCAAGGATACAGATTTTTTTGTTTTTTTGCTGTACAAATCAATTTTGCTTTTGTTGCCACTTTGTGGGGCTGTAACTCCAAAAGTTATTAGCAAATGAGGCTGAAATTTTGCCAGAGAGTACACTTGGCTAAGTAGCATATAAATATTTATTAAAAAAGAATATGAAAAATGTGCGATAGTGTCAGGTTTTCACAGATCCAGTCACAAATAAGCACATTTTTGCTTATTTTAACATACGAATTGTCATCATGGTTAGTAATGCTAGTTTTGCCTATTAGATGGACTTCGTGCATTTGAGAAGATAGCGTACTCACTGGCCCTCCAACAAGGAAAGGCTAAAGCACTTGGTATCAAATTATTGCTCTTTGGACCTGAGTTCGTTGGAAAGACCTGCTTAGTTTCAACTTTGGTAGGAGACCCTTACCAAGAGGAGAGAGCCACAGAAGGTGCTGACATGTCTATCCTCAATACAAGTAACTGGACAAAAATAACTGCTGATCAAGTTTCAGACCGGCTTCAAGAAAAGTTTCTGCGGGATTTGAAGCAGTCAGCTAAAAGCCACAAAGAAGTTGCTACTGGTGAAAAGATGCCTGAAAAAGCCATGCACTATCCAGAGGAATTATCGCCAGGATTAGCCACTGCCAAGCCTACGTTTCTTAAGAAGGCTATGAATTTTATTTCTCCAAGGAAAAAGGATTTGTCAACCAAATATTCAGCACCAACCCCAAAGCTGAAGCTTGATGCCTGTGAAATCAAACAAGCAATGAAAGCTCCAAGCATTGAATTAGGGGATGAGGATGGCATAGATGTTACCATACTGGACTTCGCTGGACAAATCATGTACCACAGTACACACTCGGTATTCATCAGAAAGGACAACATCATCATGGTGGTGTTCAATGCCTCCCGACCTTTATCCAGCAATGTCAAAGTTCGATCCAGCACACTGAGATCTGATCCCATGACCAATTCTCAGAATGTGCACTTTTGGATGAAGACCGTCCACTCGATATGCCATGTTCCAGGGGATGAGAATGATAAAGCTGATTTGCTTCCAGTAATTCTGCTTGTTGCTACACATCTTGATTTGCTTGGGGATTCTGCTGAACAGGCAAAAGAAGATGTCATTCAGCAATTGGCACAAGAGCTTAAAGGAAAACCATATGCTCATCACCTTGCAGGACACCGTGAGGGTCTTGTACAGGCACTCAGAAAGTATTGCATTTTCATTAGCAACAAGTGCAGAAATCCAGCAGAGATTTCTAGGCTAAAGAATGTTGTGTTTGAGCTGTCTCAACCGATCCTTTTGAAAGAGCATCCAGTTGTATACCTTAAGATCGAAAGAAGATTGCTTTCCATTGAGAAGGGAGTGCTCTCAACCAAAGAGTTTCATGCTGTCACTGAAGAATGTGGTTTTCCTGTTACCATTGATAGCAAGGAATTTGTTGGAGCACTAGAGTATTTTCATAACAGAGGAACTGTCTTGCATTTTCCATCCATTAAGAGTCTTCGGAAGCTTGTTTTCCTGTCTCCCCACTGGCTAACCAAGCTTTTGTCTTACCTCTTGCTTGCCCACCCTTATCAGCGTATTACTGGTCGCTATGAAAATTCGTTTCTTCTTCTTATAGAAAATGGAATCCTTTTGGGAAGCTTTCTGTCTTACATGCTGGATCTGTTCAATAAATCTGAGTGTGTTACTGGCTCTGAGGCAGATTCCCAAGAAGCAGTTGCTCTTATGAAAAGGTTTGGCTTTGTAGCGGAAATCAGCACTACCACATACTTCTTGGAAGAGAATGATAAATTTCATCAAGAAGAGGGGTTATTGATTGTCCCAACCCTGTTACCTGAAGATCCACAAAATGATAAGCAGATCCCCAGTGAAGATGATCCCAATGTAAAGGTAGTTCGTTACTACTTCCCTGATCGCTTCATTTCACCAACAATTTACAACACCATGGTTGCTGAATGTATCAACTGGAACACTGAGAATCATGAAGACTTGATTTGGTGAGTTACAATCTGGTATGTTGACTAAAATGAAAGTGTAGTTGTGGTAATGTTTGTGATATAAAGCTACACTTCTATTGACTTTACCACAATGAGGATATCTTAGTATAAGGTTTTTACTTTTATCTGATATTAATTTTAGTGCTGAAATGCTTTAAACTAAACTGATTTAGAAATTGTGACCGGGCCTGTGAAAATAGGGCATGTGGGCACATGATTTTTGCCTACTTTTTAAAACTTTCATCATTTGTAACTTTTTGTATCAGTATGCTATGGCAATGCAATTTTGAGCATCTAGTAAGAATTTAATTGGCTTTATGATGCAACTAACTAAATACAAATATGCTGTTCCAGCACTGAGATATGACCTGTAGAGTGACGTGGTGTAGTTTGTGCCCACATGCCCTGTATTCGCAGGCCCAGTCACAATTGTTGATTACCACTTCAAATACTTTTATTACAATGTTAAAATGAGTAAATAATAGTAATAATAATAATGTTGTTATAATAATACACATTTGTTTCTACAATTCGTTTTCAGGTTGAGGAAAGGAAAAGCAAAGATGGTACTAGGAAATGGCCAGGATTACTGTGTCAGTTTAGCTGAAGAGGAACACTGCATCAAATTGTCCATCATCTTGTCAGCTGATACTGAACATTCAGCTGAAGAACGTAGAGACCTGCTGGAGTTCTTTCAGTCAAAGCTTGAAGAAATAGTGACGGATTTCATGCCAGCTTCAAAGATGCCAATAGCCTATATCCCATGTTTCTACTGTGATCAGCTACATGCTAGAGTTGAGGTGCTACTTGAGGGAAAGCAGCTACACTGTCCTGTTAAGGATAAGCCATTGCCCAAGGATTATTACTGTAGTCTTGTTACTGATCAAGGTTTGTATTTACTGTACAATACAAAGTATTATTAGAATGTGATGTATTTATAAATAGATGAGAATATGCCTGTAGTGTCTTCTTCTACTGAAGCATCAACTTTGACAGCCACAGCTGAAAGTAAGAAGCGAATCATCCTTATTAAAATATATATATACCCTGATAGCAGTGGCACAAGTATTGTATTTGTTGGAATGTTAAACAATTAATTAATATTAATTCCACTGAATAACCATATCAATATTTGTACAAACAATAGCACTGTCAAGGACATTAATGCATTATTCTCCTGCTTTTCCTTTATCATGCCATTGTGTATAGTTTTGTGTTGATGGATGTTATTCATCTAAGCATTAGTTTTGTGTGATCTTTAATTATACAGATAACAATATTGGTATAGATTCTGTTCCTAGTAAAATTTAATACAAGTGTTTTGTGACCTTGTTGTAACTACATATATAATTAACTGTATATTGTCAGTATGTAGTACTAGAAATACACTAAACAGATTCTTTCTCCCTGTACAAATAACAAATATATGTATGCCTACACCAGTTTCTATAGTCTCATTGTGTAACAATGGAGACCTCATTTACACTAGAAATAAGATAGTTAGGATACACTATTGATGCTCAACATCCTAGTTATGTTGTCACCTTTCGAGGATATATTTTTCTGGCAGATTGTCTTACCTGTATGTTTACTTACATATATCATTTTGTTTCTGTAGGTGAGAAGGTTCCTGCAAAGTCTTCTGTAGTTGCGTCAAGTTTAAAAGGAACAGCCAAGAGTGAGTTGTTTGAGTGATCATGATACTTATATGACCTATAATTTCCATAATATGGGCAAGTGCACATGCATTTGTAGATGAACACTACTTTGTATTATTAACTCACTGTGCGTTGCAGCTACACACACACATGTGTAGGCATTTTAGAGTGGTAGCTTTTTCATGAGTGTTGCTGACCATGATTGCTTGTGTATGCAGGGGTGGTAAAGTGGTGAGCAAGTATGATTCATATATTGACAAAAGTTGTAATGACAAGCTCCATGCATGCTAAAATACATAAATCTGGGGGGTCTAGGAGTATGGTACAAAATACAATTAATTTTGTCATGGATATTAACAACATATTCCAAATTAAATAAGAAATCATAATTTTGGGGTAAAGTGCAGGAAGGAATTTTACATTTGTGTAGGAACATGGTTCCTACATGTATAGAGCATTATTGAGAATTTTTGCAGAATTTTGTAGGAAATATTCCTACACTGTTGAATTTTGCAAGAAAGATTCCTACACATTGAGTGAAGTGTAAGACATCTTATTGCAGTGTATGAATAATTCCTACAAGCATAGGAATATCCTACACATTGTACCATATCTTTCTTACAAAATTCAATAGTGTAGGAATATTCCCTACAAAATTTCTTAATATGTGACCAGATTTTACAAAACTGATCCAAATCGCACATCAGACAAAATCAAACTAACACCACCAGTGGATAGCTACACTATCGTACTACTAGTTTTGACCCTCAGTACTACTCAAACTACTCGAGGCTGGTTTTAACAGATGTCTTTTCTGGGTAGTATAGAGTACTCAAATGGAGGTTTCAGGCCTTGTGAAGGACCTGGCTTGGCATGAATCAGTGGTTTACTGGTGGACAGCCTTATAATGTTGGCCAGACGTTTTCTCTGTTGATTTTGCTACATATCAGCCACTAAGGAGCCAGCACAGCGCTGTAATCTCGTGTCTGGACCTCAGTCATGGTCTGCCTCCATTTTGAGGTCTATCTCTTGCCCTCCCCACCACCCCCCACCCTCCACTGCTTTGTGAGCACTCATGATACTACTTTGTTCATCCAACTGCTCAGATTTTCTGTCTTATTTGGCGGAAAACTCTACAAGCAGCTACAAGTACTGGAAGTGGCCTGAAAGGTAACAGATTAATGCATCGTTTGTGTAAATTTCATACGCGTGCTTGCTATCTTTGGAGAGTTATGCTGGCTTCAATTCTTTAAAGCCGTTTATCTCAAAACTTCTCATGTGCGATTTGGATGGTTTTTCCAAAATCCAGTCACATATAGCCCTACACGTGTAGGAGCCATGCTTCCTACACAAGGGGAAATTTGGTACATCACATAAAATTTGTTGTGCTTTTGAGAAAAACTTGCCACAAATTAAAATTTTGGTTCCTTATTTATTTTGGAACATGTTAACTTTGCCAGGGAGATAAATAATGTCATTTGCAATCACTTCAATTTTTTGTTCTCAAAGGTACTGGAAGGCTGCTTAGATTTTTATATTTACCTACAGAAATCCATCTTGAAAACACAGACCTAGGCAGATTAGAACAAAGCAAGAATTGTTAGTATAGTTTAGTCATTTCATGCTTATGTTGTTTTAAGGCTTGCCTCAGTATAAGCTGGTCAGTATTAATCTGTTAGCAGTAATCCCAAGATAGTTACATATAATTTTGCAGAGGAGATGTCATACCCTGAGCTACTGAAGTGGGTAAAGCAGACAGCAAATTGGCAGCTGTTAGCAACATTCCTTCTTAATGAGCATACTGTGTCAAGGGATATTGACATAATTGAAGATGAGGCCAGAGGAAAAGTCATCAAGTGTCAAATAGCTTTGGCTAGAAAGTTTACCGAGTCCACTGATGTTGAAGTCTCTTGGAGGAGGGTGTATGATGCATTCATCAATGCTGATTGCAGCAATATTGCTGAAGAAATAAGGAAGAAGTACCTCTTGAAATAACTCATGCACTAACACATTTAGCTGACTTATTTAGTATTTCTTTACATGCTGTAGTAGGATTAATGCTTTGAACTGATGCTTAGGAAGTATTCATTATAGTTTTACTGCTGTTTGCAACTGCTAACTTTGATAATAGTTGAGTTTGTAATAACATGCTAAACATGCTAATAGTTTGGGTTAATTTATAGAGGGAATATAAAGAGGAACAGGTATGAGTGGATCTGGCATTTTTCATACGGAAATGAGTACAGCTAAACACAGAAACTTTGTGGTTGAGCCTATCAAAACATTGAAACCAGACATCAACTATATACAATAGATTATAATTTATAGTCTCTCATTGAAGGTCAGTAAGTATCCCATAACTTGATCACTTGTAGACAAATGTAATAGACATAATTATGCATTTACTATGGACTGATTGCAATTAACGGGTAATTCTCAAAGCTTCTTTATCAGTATGTCCTCCTACCTGTAAAGTTGATGGAGACAGTATAGGATACATCTACCAACAAGTTGTCTATAATAACAGTTCTCAGGGTGTTACATCTGTTTTTCAAATTTAGTGTTGGGTTCAGGTTTTAGTTTATGGGTCATTCCATGTCAAATCAACAAGAAATTTAGAGTCACCTTATCGGATTTTGATGAAACTTGGTGTGTTTGTAGTACCTACGGTGCTACAAAGTTTTATCCCCATGCACCACATGGTTTCTATGGCCACAAAATTAATATTTTAAATATTTCATAAAAAATAATCTTCCTGAATTGAAGTTACAAAATCAACTGAAACTTTGTGTTTTGTTAATATTTCAAAATAACATTTTTGGTTGACCTTTCAAGCGATGTATAAATGTGACTGAGCCTGCGAAACAGGGAATGTGGGCACAAACTATACCCCATCACACTAAAGGTCATATCTTAGTACTTGAACAGATTATCTGCATTCTGTAACTTGCACCATAGTACATAAAGTCAAATATATAAAAGCTTACTGAATGATAAAAATTTCATGGCCATAGTAGATTTGTATAAAAGATTATGAGTCAAGGAAGTTTGAAAAAGTGGTAAAACTCTTGTTCCCACATACCCTGTTTTTGCAGGCCCACTCACAAATTATGGGATATCTAAGGTTCAAAGTAGGCCTGAGTCAAATATGCAAACTTTTTCCCAGGATTTTCCCGAAGTTTTAACCCATTATGTTCTTTCAGTGTTCCTATTACGCTTGCATTATGCTCCTAACACTGCTTGAAGTTTCTTAGTTTACTAGAGTGGTATATCCCCAGTATATGGAACAGTTAATTGTTTGGAATTTTAGTAGCTTTTCAGTAAACCTGCATTCACTGATGTTTACTGAGAGTTTAAAACTTAGTAAAACAATTATGTTCCATATACTTAAAGTTACTGATATTTTACTATCAGTATAACTGGGCACAACTACAGTAAAGCAGCTTAACAAATTAGTAAACTAAGAACCTTCAAGCAGTGTAAGATAGCAACATTTGTGACAATTACCATGGATAGGTACCAGCCTATTATGCTTTTAATTTTATCTATTATGCTATGCTGCAGTGCTCAAATATTTTGCCTATTATGCTCATAATTATGCTCAATTTTTTTTTGCCACATTTCCAATGTTTTGTTACTTTCTATATAATTATGGGTAATGATAAACTTTGGCTAATGGATAACTGGTTAAATATAAAAAGTACTTGTTGTGCATTAAGAATTAGGCTGCATTGAAAACTATAATAACAGTCATGTCAGATAACTACTTAATGCCATATCAGTGGCATCAACTGTTCCATTATTGTAAGTCAAACTTTTTCTGTACTGTGGCATGCATTTTTGCTTACAGTATGGCAATTATTCTGCCTATTATGCTAGCATTATGCTTGATACTTTCATGTACCTATTATGCTCAAGTTTATGCCAGCATAATAGGCTGGTGCCTAACTATGGATCATTAATTTTTAATCAGTGAATGCTCTATTAGAGCATTTCACCACAAAGCAATCTTTCTATTAGAGAGTATCGATCTAAGGAACAATGTACTGCAGTTTCCACCAACTGCTCTATATTAGGGAGTATCGATTTATTTGATGGAATTAATCTCCGTAGTTTGAAATGTCAACCTAATATGCCAGCATTATGCTGGCATAGCACTCCAGCCTATTATGTTCTTTATTATGCTGGTATATTTGACAAAAGCCTAGCACTTAGTTGAAAACTTTAATTCTTTATATTTCCAAAATGCTATTTAAAATTCTTTGAATTATTCCATAAATAATCCTTTGGTCATGGTCTATGGTTGATAATTGAGACAACAGTGGGTTCAAAAGATATAATCAAAATGCTGTGGTCTGCAGGGATATTAATTTTGTACTATATCACTACTGTATGGGAGCGTACACCTCCACTAACCACTCCCAACTACAAGTTTGTATTACACAATGGAGGTAGACAACCATGGTAAAACCTGTATTAGTAACTATCTTTATTGAAAGACCACCTGTTAAATCGTAATTACTTCTTTAATGCTATCCTTCCAATGCAGCCACTCTGCCTAGCAAATACAATTATGGACGAATGGACATCAAACAAGCCAACACATGTCCACAAACATCTATATAAGTGTTTTATAATATCTATTTAGTTCATTTGGAAACCTTATATCATTTCCTATATTTAACCACAATAATTTATATTAAGTTCATACCAGAGCAACAATGTTGTTGTGTATCACTATGTACTTGACTTATTTGTGATCACATAGCTGCACAAATCAGAAGTGCTGACCACAGCATGCTATACACTGCCTATAGTTGGATATGTCAAAGCTGTATAGTACAAAATACATTCAATAGTATAGAAATATGTTTGCTAATTCTGATAATATTAGCTGACTACTTAATAGCTACTGTACACGATGACTAACTTAACATACATGTTTAGTACTGTGTAATATCAAGCACCACCAGCACCTCTTATCATCATGTTAGTTATCCATAAATGGATTTATAAAAAGTAAACAAACTAGTGTAAAAATAAGTTTCAAAACTTAGAACATGGGAATAGAGATTGCTGAAAAAAGTAAAGAAACAAGGGTCAAATAAGCCAACATGTTAAACACACAGAGATCTCTATTTGGACTCAAATAAATATTTATACAGTAGCATTCTCAGTGCTTACTAATTATTTTCAGTACTTATCTGCCCCTATTTATGAAACTACTGCTTTTCCTTAGTCTCTAGCCATTGAGTCCAAATAGAGATCTTTGTGTATTTAACATACTGGCTTGTTTGACCCTTGTTTCTTTACTTTTTTCGACGATCTCTATTCCCATGTTTAAATTTTTGAAAATTATTTTTACACTAGTTGTTGGGACTGTGAACAAGAATCCTCCTATATGTCCACTAGTCAGGTGTCCTTCTTGAGAAATTCCACTGCAGCACCACATGTGAAACATAAACACTGTGGTGTGGAGTGGGCCTGTGTAAGTGCATTGTGGTGGGATTTTAAATCAATACAGTGGTACTTTTGAAAATTGAAAAGAAATAGAGTAGTGTTATAGATATGTGAAAAAGATATTCACTTCTGGCAGAAAGCATACAAATTGGTAATTTTCGGTTTTAGAACACTTCATCAGAACAAGGTTTCGTGCTTAAAATAGAAATTTTAATGATCTTTAGGTAAAAAATATCCCACAGTTTGGAATCTGTTCCGTAAGCACTTCATCACTCAGAAACCTTGCAAAAATTTTCCATGATGGCTCACGATCAAATTCGTGAACAGTTGAAAGCCATTGTGAGGGGAGATGGTGGAATAATAGGAATTACTGAGAATGAATCAGTCTGCGACACTGAATGACTGTTGGCTCAGATATGGCTAGGATAGTAAGTGAGGTCAGCCCAAAACAGGCTGGAAAACCAAAGTGCAGTCATCATGAAACAACGGCAAGTACACAGAACAGATTTGCAAGCAATGTGAAGAATGTGGTAGATGTCTTCAGTGAAATGGGAAATCCTTTTACAGAACAAACTCAAATTTATTTGCTGTTGACACAAACATATTCATGGCTAATGAAGTTGTTCAACATGTTAGGGAAGCTGAAGATTTGGAAAATGTTCAGTACAAGGCTTTTGTTGATGACCACATGATCAACATGATTAAAACAATCCATGACACTATACCAAAGAACAATTTAACCCTATTCAAATCAGGGTGAGGAAAGAGATGCAAAAACAAAAATCTCCAGCATGAAGAGTGACCTGGAAATGTTTTTGAGAATGTACAGTTCTTGTCAGGCCAGAGAAGGGGAGATGGATGTATTTTTGAGCATGAAATCATGCTTTACCACCATCTCTAGCTGAGAATAGTTCAATGCATCATGGAAACAAAGTAGATTTGCTGAAATATCTGGAGCCTATCACACAATGTCCAAATTCATCACCTGAAGTAGATTTAAAAATCTTGGATGGAGCACCTCTTGTTCACACATTGGAGAAGCCAAAGAACACAGCTTCTGCTGTAAAGTCATTCAAGGATTATGCAGACAAAGCGCTCTTGCCCTATATCCTCAAGCAACTTTAGATTGTCCAGTGAATGGATGTAGTGTGGGACTCGTACACTGTAGACAGCTTAAAGGAACATACGAAAGAGTGCCACGGTACTGGAAATCATTTGCGTGGATCTGAGAGAACACCTCTCTCACACCTGGAGGAGTTTTCCATGTTGATTCCCACAAAACTGAGCTCTTTCAGTTTCTTGCTTCAGCCATTGGATCTGCTGTGACACCTGAGACCAAGGAGAAAGTGTTGCATCACAATCAGCACATTAGATGTGTCTGTTCTTCAGTCTTGCACACAAGAAGAAGCTGACCATTGTATTATGCCTCATTGTGCACATGCTCAACAACATGGTCTGAAGAAGATTATGGTGCATGAAACTGACACAATACTTGCCACTGCCACTTCCAGAGTGTTAGAAGGATGTGAAATCTGGTTAGCATTTGGTCACAACAAAAATTTAGATATATAAAATTGCAGCTCATACAATTGCTGCTGAGCTTGGTGATGATTGGTGAAAGCAAGGGCTTGTTGTTCATGCATGCTTTCTCAGGTTGTGATACAATCTCATCTTTGTGTGTAATAGAAAAGAAAACTGTTTGGGAAGTTTGCAACTCTGTTTGGTCGCCTTTAACAGACTCCATCCAGTGGCAAATACTGATGTTGATATGAAAGAAATAGAAATATTTGTGGTTGCATTGTACTGCCATACTTCGCAACTTGTCACTATAAATGCTGCAAGGAAGTAATTGTTTTCTTATGGAAATAGAAAGCTGGAAAATCATCCTCCTTCCAGAGAAGCTCTATATCAGCATGTGAAATGTGCATCATTCCAAGCAGGCCATATTTGGGGACAAGTGCTGATAACAAAGCCAACTCTTCCATGTCCTGCGGACTGGGGACAGAGATGGAAAATGGATACCATTATGGACTACATTTGCTGAAACTTCAAAAGAATGTAGAGAATTCATTAAGTGTAACTGTAAGAAATGCTGTCTTGGACACTGAAAATGCCACAAGGCCAGCATGTAAAGTGTACACAGTTGTGTTATTGTAGTGGACAGTGCACTGAACAAGAAAAAAATATAATAAATCTGTATGTAATATACGTACATACTGTATATTAAGCTCACTATGAATGTATTTTAGAATTTACTAAAACAAAAATACAATGTCTTCGTATTAACTTTAAAATCTTGACCACACCCATTCTGAGCTCAAATTTAAGCAGAAAGCCTTATTCTGATGACGTGGTTCCTCTAAAATGTGGAACCAGCATGTTCCAAACCCCATAATACCAAATTTTATGCTTTCTACCGGAAGTGAACATCTTGGTCACTTCACATTACATATCTGCCCCACTAGAAGGTACTTTTTTGGAAAGAAGGTAAAATTCTCACAAATTCTAGACACATTATGGTTGTTTTGAAGTCCACCAGTTTAATCAGGACTGAGTTTGGATCTGTTAAACAAGATGGCTGCATTGTATCTATAACATTAATGTCCAACTAAAGATACAAGAATTAATAGTAGTATTAAGGTGGTCCTTCAATACAGGTGGTCACTAATACAAGTTGCACTGTACGTATTTGTATACTTAGACTGTGTACTTGAAATAAGTGGTTATTTGAGGTGTACACTGCCATACAGCAATAATAGAGTGCAAAATTGCACTGCACAAGTGCACAGCACCATATTTACACAATTATATTATCTCTTTAGTCCATTGTGGTCTCATCACAAAAAAATTGATTAAATGTAGACAATTAACAATGATATTGTTCACAAATAAATTCAAAGAATTTTGAATAGCATTTTTTGGAAATATTAATTTTTTTAACTAAGTAGCTTTTGATCTTTAGTACCATAATTTATACATCACTTGAAATTTTAACCAGTAATCTTCAGTTGGTGAAAATTTCATCTTAAGATATTAACACAGTACAGAATTAGAGTTTGTGATCATAAATCAGAAACGATGTGACGTATGGGGTTAAAAATTTGTTTGGATGATGAGCACCATAGGTACCACTAATACACTAAGTTTTATCAAAATCTGAGAGGTAACCTTAATTAATTCCTTGTTGGTTTGACATAGATTGACCCTTATTCTTCACCAGGGTGTGTGTAGCTATATTATAGCCAGGTTCTTATTGGTTTACCTTTTAAGCAAGGCAAGAGATAGGGACCCGCCGATTATGCTCATAATTTTACCTATTATGCTATGCTGCACTGCTCAAAAATTCACCTATTATGCTTAAATTAATGCTCAATATTTACCTATTATGCTCGATTAGGCCACTTATTGTTAATTTTATGTTTCAGATCCCCCTCCCGCATTGCTTTGCTGCACCGCCTAAATTTAGTCATTATTGTGATGTCATGTCTAATTTTCCATTATTTTTTGTACTTAAAATTTTTTGTAATGTTTTCGTGCGAGTTATTCAGTTAGCTAGTATGCATGGCTTCGAATATCGTAAATGTTATTGTGTTCTGCAAGTCGACAAACAGTACTTTGTTGCCTTGGCAAATTGCCAAAATTCATCCTCCTTCTGCTACTTTTCGTTCCTTTTTCACTGAAGTTATTTCCAAGAAAATGGCGCCACGGCATGATGGAACAGTAGGAAGCATTGCAGAAGTTTTTATTGGTAAAAGAAAGGACCTGTTAGATTTGGTGGATCCTGATCTACAAATTACTGAGGTTACTCCTACCTTTGGCCAATTTATCAAGTACTACATGCACGATCGATCTGCTAGTGAATCTGGTGTGACAACAGTGACGACAACGGTGATTCAGTCGAATGGTCAGTGCAGAAATGCGTTTCAAATCATGATGGCAGCACAAGCCGAACTCTGCAGTAAACAGTTACCAGATGTTAACCCCAATCCTCGAAATGGAAAAGAAAAACTTAGAAATGACGTTCTTTCATTCCTTGCAGCCAAAGGATGCAAGTGGAAAAACAGTTCAGAACTGGATTGTCTTACACTTGTGGTGCCTTGTTATCAGACCTTCACTTGACTGGTAAACTTTCAAATGTACATGTACGAGATTTAAGATGCTATGACTCTATGGAGAAATTGTACTACTCATCAGGATGTAATGATCAAGTCTGCTACTACTGTAGTTGTACCAACAACTTGCACACCGTAGGAAACTCATATCCCATCTGCACCTCTTGTAAGAAGTCGAAAGACCCTGTATTAAAGCGAACATAACTTTCATTAATATAGGTCTATGAATGTGCATTGTACAATTTTATATGTTTTATGTGTGACACAATTATTGTCTTTTAAAGTTTGAAAATACATGGTATAAATAATGAATAATGAATAATGAACCTCCCTCCCGCCTTGCCATACAGCAAATTTCCTGATCTGAAACATAAAATTAACAATAAGTGGCCTTATGTTCAATGTTCATGCCTTAGTTCATATGCTTTGCTACTAGTTTAACACTATATAGAAAGAAAAAAATGAGCGGCTGGAACACAAATAATAAATTCTTGCTGCATGCCTGCATGTAAGAGACAAGATCGATATACTCTAATAGAACAGTCACTTTGATGATTGTTCTATTAGAGTTACTGACTGCTCTATTAGAGTATATCGATCTTATTTTGCAATTGTCATTTTTCCAGCAAGAGTTTACACTATCGTACAAATATTTAACCTGTTATGCTGGCATTATGCTCAATGCTTTTAGGTACCTATTATGCTCAAAATTATGCTAGCATAATCGGCGGGTCCCTAGCAAGAGAGGTGGCCACGGGTAGCTAGTATGTAATGGTGTAGCATGGTGGTAGAACTGTGTAGGTTTGGTCCTAGATCCTCTGAAATGTATGTTGCACTCATTTTAGGGACCTTTTGTCTAAGTTTTATTTTCATTGCATGACTGTCATACAAATAGTAACACCTTTAAAGTTACCCGGGATATTACCAACAATTGCATAGCTAAACAAATCTTGCTCATTTAATATCCTGATATTATAAGCACACCAACTGCTTTTTAAGTACTACAGTTTATGATTTCTTTGCAATAAAAATAGGCTGGAGTTCTATAATTATATGCCTTAAATGCTAACATATAATAATTATTATATTACCAAACTATGGAGCTTGATTCCAAGAAAATAGATCAATATTCACTAGTGGAGCAGTCAGTAGAAACTACAAACTGTAATGGAGCACTTAAATACATTGTACACAGCTCCTGATTGATGCTGTCCAATAGAACAGTCACTTTTTGTAGTGAAGTACTCTAATAGAGCAATCACTAATTAAAATGTTCATAAGAAGTGCTGCTAACCTAGGAGTATTATGCAAGCATAATGGGAACATTGAAGAACATAATATTTGAAAATTTTTGGAATTCCTGAAAGCATTTTGCGAATTAGGTAAAATTTCAGTCTAATATGATGTAAACTAAGGCCTAGCTATGTAAGACTTCATTAGTATGTGACCGGGCCTACGAAAACAGGACATGTGGGCACAAACTACACCCCATCACTCTACAGGTGATATCTCAGTACTGGAAGAGTATATTTGCATTCTGTAACTTGCATCATGGTGCCAATTAAATTCATACTAAAGGCTGAAAATTGTAATGCCATAGCATAATGGTACAGAGAGTTATGAGTGATGACAGTTTGAAAAAGTAGGCAAAAATCATGTGCCCACATGCCCTATTTTCGCAGAGCCCATCACATATCATTATGCAAGTTAGGGAAACATCACATAAAATTAATTAAATAATTATTAAGAAGTTGAAGCAGAACTTGCATATTAACTATATTACAAAATTACATCCAAAGCAAGCAAAACGCTTGGTTTGTTGTTTTGAAATATTAAACCCTTCTCTACTACAACTAAGGAGCTGGCTTATGCTGGTAAGACCACAATAATTATTAGAGTAATATGCAGCAGCTCTTTGGGTTCCTGGCAGTTAGGCCTGAGTCAGATATTCTCAAAATTTTGTCCAAAATGCTTTCAGGACTTCAGGAATCCCCAAACTTTTCACTTATTATGCTCTTCAGTTTATCATTATGCTTGCATTATGTTCCTAGGACCTAGATTATCAACTTTTCTTAGGGACATTTTAAGCAGTGTATGCTACTATTAGTGTATGCTACTATTAGTGTATGCTACTATTAGTGTATGCTACTATTAGTGTATGCTACTATTAGTGTATGCTACTATTAGTGTATGCTACTATTAGTGTATGCTACTATTAGTGTATGCTACTATTAGTGTATGCTCTATTAGTGTATGCTACTATTAGTGTATGCTACTATTAGTGTATGCTACTATTAGTGTATGCTACTATTAGTGTATGCTACTATTAGTGTATGCTACTATTAGTGTATGCTACTATTAGTGTATGCTACTATTAGTGTATGCTACTATTAGTGTATGCTACTATTAGTGTATGCTCTATTAGTGTATGCTACTATTAGTGTATGCTCTATTAGTGTATGCTACTATTAGTGTATGCTACTATTAGTGTATGCTACTATTAGTGTATGCTACTATTAGTGTATGCTACTATTAGTGTATGCTACTATTAGTGTATGCTACTATTAGTGTATGCTACTATTAGTGTATGCTACTATTAGTGTATGCTACTATTAGTGTATGCTACTATTAGTGTATGCTCTATTGAGTATGCTCTATTAGAGTATGCTCTATTAGTGTATGCCACTATTAGTGTATGCTACTATTAGTCTATGCTCTATTGAGTATGCTACTATTAGTGTATGCTACTATTAGTGTATGCTCTATTAGTGTATGCTACTATTAGTGTATGCTACTATTAGTGTATGCTACTATTAGTGTATGCTACTATTAGTGTATGCTACTATTAGTGTATGCTACTATTAGTGTATGCTACTATTAGTGTATGCTACTATTAGTGTATGCTACTATTAGTGTATGCTACTATTAGTGTATGCTACTATTAGTGTATGCTACTATTAGTGTATGCTACTATTAGTGTATGCTACTATTAGTGTATGCTACTATTAGTGTATGCTACTATTAGTGTATGCTCTATTAGAGTATGCTACTATTAGTGTATGCTACTATTAGTGTATGCTCTATTAGTGTATGCTACTATTAGTGTATGCTACTATTAGTGTATGCTACTATTAGTGTATGCTACTATTAGTGTATGCTACTATTAGTGTATGCTACTATTAGTGTATGCTACTATTAGTGTATGCTACTATTAGTGTATGCTACTATTAGTGTATGCTACTATTAGTGTATGCTACTATTAGTGTATGCTACTATTAGTGTATGCTACTATTAGTGTATGCTACTATTAGTGTATGCTACTATTAGTGTATGCTACTATTAGTGTATGCTACTATTAGTGTATGCTACTATTAGTGTATGCTCTATTAGAGTTTTTCACTGCAAAGTGATTGTTCTATTAGAGAGAATCGATCTAAGGAGCTATGTACAATGCATTTGAATGCTGTATTGTAGTTTTCACCTTTCACTGACTACTTCATTAGGGAGTATCCAGCTGCAGTAACGTCATGCAGCTCATTTTGTAGCAAACCCCAACAACTAGTGTCACGGATCTCCAACCACCAGCACCTTAGTTAGCTTCCAACAATTAAGATTGACAAAGTTATACATAAGTAAGACCATATAGTACATGCATACAAAAGTAGAAATCTCTCTTAATGCATTTATATAGAAGGGCAAGAAATTAAATTTTCACTTGAGTAACTTATATAATAGTCCCTTTGCCATGTAAAAATCCTCATATCAACAATCCTTATGACCTGCTACAATACAACTCTGGAATAAATTCTGTGCAGTGATTAAAGAGGCTGCCTCCTTGGACCTTGGACTCATTTATATTGAACATTATTTTACTTACAGTAGTTATTTAATGTCTCAGGGAATAGCATGGGTAGCAGTGAAATTTGGGATAAATACCACGAGTGTTGTATTGGAAATTTACCATTTCCAATACAACAAGCAGGGCCGCCCACAGGGGGGGGCAACTGGGGCATTTTGCCCCGGGCCCCAGCCTGTTAGGGGCCCCACTCAGGGCCCCTAGCTATGCAGTTTAAAACAGTGAATTTATGATTCAGCCGCATACTACATCATTACTTTAATTTTTATTAACTTACACCTTAGTGTCCGCCTACCATCATCAATGATCAAAAGAAGTGATTGGTCTTTGTGCAGTCTTACGACATGGAGGAGAATTCCAAATCCATTATCCATGACTAGTAATCAGGCGTACGTTTTTATTCTCTTTGCGCCTAATGAATACAATTTTAACCGTGCTAATTAGGCGCTTATATGACATCGTGACTGACAGACTGACATTCAACAGAAGCCAGAGACTGTGACTAGTGAAGCCAGAGACTGTGACTACTGAAGCCTTTGTTATAAAAACTGAAGCCCAGTAAACCAGGAAACCTCTGTTAATGACTTGACACCTTAATCGCAAAAATAATGTTACAGCCATGCTGCTATAATTAGCTATATGTGTGACCAGCTCCTTTTAAGTAAGTATTAACCATTATAGCTTTATGTGTATAAATATACGTGCAATTTCAGGTGTATGGTACTGATTTTAGTTATTTGAGTATATGTAGCTAACTAGTGATGTGAGTAAGTAGGAGCCTGGCATTGACTGCCAATGGCATAATAGCTATTAAGGCTTTAGCTATAATGTCAAGTGTGAAACGGACCTACCTCTCTAGTTCTGAAAAAAGAAAAGCGAAAAAGAAAAGGATTGAAAAGAGAAAAAGGGAAGGCAGACGTTAGAAGAGTGTGGCTGGTTTGCATGTCGATCTAGTCCAGCAACTCAGCCAACAAAATCTCATTCACTGACAGAAGAGGATATTTCAACTGTGCACATCAGTGGTATGTCAGCTTTGAGCTCCAGTGATGCCTATGTGACGGGACAATCAGATAAGTTGGAGGAAAACATGGAACCTACAGCAGATTGTCATAGTGAAAGGTATGATTTAATTATAGCTATACTGTCTAAGGATTTTTACTCTCTTTACCTGTAGAGGAAATGATGTAGAAATTAACTCATCTTTGCATACTCAAACTCTGCCTTTAAGCAACGATAATGAAAATACAGGTAGCTGCTTTTTAGACAACCATGACATCGGTGAATTTGGTCAGCCTTTGCAAGAACTTTGCGCTGAACACGAAACACCTTCATCTTCAGCTGATACCAATCATGCCATAACATTGCCTAGTAATGACCCAGCAACTTGGACCCACCTCTCAAATACAATAAGAGAAAGTATTGTCCTGAGTGGTCCACCAGCAAATCCATCCTGTTTCCCGTGTGATTCCCATGGTAGGAGTTTTCCCTCTAACATATTCGACAAAACATTGCAAAATGGAGAAAAAGCATGTGTTGACTGGCTTGTATGGAGTCATTTAGCTAGCAAGCTATTTTGTTTTCCCTGTTGTCTCTTTCATGGTGCAGATGATAAACAAGAATCGTCCAAGTTAGCTCTACCAGATGCTGGAATTCAGGACAATTGGCGAAAGTTGTATGAACAAGTCAAAAGCCATGAACGAAATATGCTGCATGTTTCCCGCTATTTAAAATGGAAATGCTTAGAGGCAGCTTTGAAGAAGAAAACAGGAATAGATGCTGCTATGCAAAGGCAAATAGATGAAGAAACAGCTAAATGGAAGGAAATACTAAAATGCATATTGGATGTCATACTTTTCTTAGCTGAGCGCAACCTTCCATTTAGGGGATCAAGCAACAAAATAGGGGATGCAGACAATGGTCTGTTTCTAGGTATATTAGAGCTGCTGAGTAAACACAATAAGGTACTAGAAATGCATCTTAACAATGTAAAGCAACATCAGATATCAGAAAGCCGTATGCAAACACACTACCTTTCATGGAGATCGCAAAATGAATTTATTGAAGCATGCAGTACACAGGTCCTAGATGCTCTTCTTGCAGAATCTAAGAATGCTATATATTATAGTGTAATTGTTGATGCAACCCCAGATGTATCACATACAGAGCAAATTACGTTTGTTCTAAGGTATGTGCACAGAAATGAAGAGAATGTTTGGGATGTAAAAGAGCGTTTTCTGATGCTTGAAGACTGTGAAAAAAAGAAAGGAAAAGATATAGCTGCCTTGCTATGTAGTGTATTGGAGAAAAATGAAATAGATCTTCAAAACTGCAGGGGTCAAGGGTATGATAATGGCTCAAATATGTCAGGGATATATAAAGGTGTACAAGCACTAATCTTCCAAAAAAATCCCCAAGCGATATATTTGCCTTGTAGTGCACACAGCCTTAATCTTTGTGGTGTCCATGCAGCTGAGTCCAGTATAGATGTAAAGTGTTTTTTTGGGAACATACAAAAGTTGTACAATTTCTTTAGTGGCAGTGCATCTAGATGGAAAGTTTTACAGGATAAAACAAGTATATCTTTACACAGATTGTCGGAGACTCGATGGAGTGCTCGAATTGATGCTGTAAAACCCCTGGTAAAAAGGCCCAGGGAGATTTTGAGTGCTTTGGAAACATTGAAAGAGGACTTTGACCTACCGGGTGACTTATACAATGAGGTTGTAGCACTGCATAAATGGTTTTTCTCTTTTGAATTCGTTGTTTTGGCAACCTTTTGGTTCAAGGTTTTGCAAGCCATTCATAATGTTAGTTGTTTGCTTCAAGGTACTCAACTTACTCTAGATGAAGAGATACGGCTGTTTGCACTACTTACCAGTGATCTGCATCGTATCCGTGAATCATGGTCAGCTATTCTTGATGAGGCTAGAACTGTGGCATCTAATCTTGGCTTTGAGGAACAGTTTAAACAGAAAAGAAAGCTTTACCTGGTGAAGACCCCAGAAATGCTCACATTCATGCTAATGAAGAAGACAGGTTTCAGATTGATGTTTTTTATGTTGCCTTAGACAAACTAACACAAGAGATTGAATTGAGATCCCAAAAAGCAGCAAACGTTAATGATATGTTTTCATTTATTTGGCAACCAAGTAAAGGTGATGCAGACTCCAATGTTGCAAAAGCTGTTAAACTTGCAAAATTCTACTCAAATGACTTGACAGTAGATGATTTTTCTGAAGAGATTCTTCACATGACCATGGTAGGTAAAGAATTATTTGGAACAGTGTCATCACTTAATCTACTTAACCTAATTTATCAAAAGGGACTACAGAATATTTTCCCTCAAACATGTATTGCCTTGAGAATTTTAATCACAATACCAGTATCAGTTGCTGAAGGAGAAAGAACCTTTAGCAAACTATCAATTGTAAAGAATCATCTGAGATCAACAATGGGACAAGAACGCCTCTCACATCTGATTTTGATGTCATGCGAACATGATTTAGCAAAAGGATTAAATTATGACAACATCATCGATTCTTTTGCATCACTGAGAGCCAGAAGAATTCACTTTCCTTCTTCATCTTCAGACTCTTCATATCAATAACCCTATCAATTTGATCAGTTGTAATACCTATAGTGTCATAGTGATACCTAAATTCTATGTGTATGACATGTATCAATAATAGTAAAATCATACTTTTCAAAAATTTACATAGTAAAAGCAAATTTGTGCATGTGGCAATGTGCTGGCCTACAGAAAAAATAAACACAATAAAGTTTCATTACTAAGTTCACAGCTAAGCAACTGAGCATCCCTCTCTCTCTCACACATACACACACACATCTAGCTATACTGTAGTAACAGACATTAATGCATGGTTTATACAATGAATCCAACTAAAAATGAGACCCTAAAATACCTCTAACATTCAATCTCAGAACACTAATTTTTCAAAAATTTCCTGGGGGGGCATGCCCCCAGACCCCCCTAGATAGCACATGCTTCGCATGCGAATTGTGTTTCACCATTCTGCTAATCACATCTTTATATAGGGGCCCCAATTTAACTTCTTGCCCTGGGCCCCTCTATTTCTCTGGGCGGCCCTGACAACAAGAGTGGTATTTATCCCAAATTTCACTGCTACCAATGCTATTACTAGTACCTATATTTCAGTATTTGTAAATCCCTATAAATGTATTCACAGAAAGTAGGTGCACCTGAAATTTGAACATTTCTTGACTTTTCATGAAATATAAACTACTCTAATATAACAGTCACTTAGCTGTAGTGGAAACCCCTTTTCAAAATTCCTGCGTACGCCCCTGTACATATATACAACAATACTTGAGTCTGTACATTATTAATGAATAAAGTTTAAGTTTGATCTTAATCAAAATGAAATCTTTCACTATCTGTATAATGGTATATAAGTTTTTGACTGGTAATAGGTGAGCTATGGTTGGCTTCATTTCTTGCAACCTTAGCTTGCCTTGCAACCATGAAAAACTTACCTTCATACAACTGGTGTGTTTGATTCTAGAAGTTAAGATCAACGATTGCTGTATATTACAAAAACAGTGTTCATATGACAGAATATTTACTCCAAACTTTAAAATTTAAAGACAAAAGGCCAAACATAACAACCAGCTACTAGACAACACCTAAAAGAAACCTAAACTACATAAGCACTAGCTATGTACTTTATACTTATAACCAAAGTCCATGTCATCCTCAGAAGACAGAGAATATTGGTGGAGTATCATTTTGGAATTATGCCGACACAAGTCACTTAATGTAGTAATTACCACCTGGGAAACTTAGGGGTGTTCTGGATTTTTAGCTGTTGTTCTGTCGACTATTGAAAATGATACCTATAGATAGAGCACATGACGACTGAACACCAATAATTATTGTTTTACGTACAGGTAGGATAAAGTTTCATTCATAATGTCTATTTTCATTGCAAAATCTGTTTACATTTTTCACACTGCAGTAATACATACATATTTTCAAGAGTTCATAATATATATTATGAATTCTTGGTATTTTAAAATTCTGTAGCAACTTGTTGAAAGTGTTTTGGGTTGATCTGAAGACTTGTTTGGGCTTAGTTTTACCTAACCATCATCAGTTTTACCTCACCATCATCAGTGAAAATCGAGGCAGATTTTTGAGTGATGTTATTTCATGGGCCACGTCTATTCCTTTGTGGTCCCTACTATACTATCATACTATATGATTAGTTTTATCTTGGTTTATCAAGATAAAAATATTAGAGTAGTTTATATTACCTGACTGTTCTATTAGAGTATCTCGATCTTTTCACCAAAATCATAATTCAGAACAATGTTATAAGCGTTGCTATCATGTGCCATGACAGATTCCAGATTCTGGAAACCTGAAGTTTCAATTTCTTAATGTTTCAAGTACTGTGTAAAATCCAAAGGGGTTTATGAAACCCCTGGAAACCCCCCTCGGTATGCCCCTGATGTATACATGCTGATATAATATTAAGTAAGAAAGTAAGTACAGTGGAGCTTCAATTTTCCAGACCCCACTTATCCGGATGCTCTTTGCTCGGTTTACTGAATTACAGAAATGACTGTTCTATGAGCTGTCCTATTTCTGTGTGTGACTGTAGCTACAACACCGTGGTGTTGAATAAAGACCTGTGTGTGAATGTAGCTCAGTACAACACTGTGGTGTTGAATAAAGACCTATGTGTGACTGTAGCTACAACACTGTGGTGTTGAATAAAGACCTGTGTGTGACTGTAGCTACAACACCGTGGTGTTGAATAAAGACCTGTCTGTGACTGTAGCTACAACACCGTGGTGTTGAATAAAGACATGTGTGTGACTGTAGCTACAACACCGTGGTCAGGGTGTTGAATAAAGACCTGTGTGTGACTGTAGCTACAACACCGTGGTGTTGAATAAAGACCTGTGTGTGACTGTAGCTACAACACCGTGGTCAGGGTATTGAATAAAGACCTGTGTGTGACTGTAGCTACAACACCGTGGTGTTGAATAAAGACCTGTGTGTGACTGTAGCTACAACACCGTGGTGTTGAATAAAGACCTGTGTGTGGCTGTAGCTACAACACCGTGGTGTTGAATAAAGACCTGTGTGTGACTGTAGCTACAACACCGTGGTGTTGAATAAAGACCTGTGTGTGACTGTATAGCTACAACACCGTGGTGTTGAATAAAGACCTATGTGTGACTGCAGCTACAACACTGTGGTGTTGAATAAAGACCTGTGTGTGACTGTAGCTACAACACCGTGGTGTTGAATAAAGACCTGTGTGTGACTGTATAGCTACAACACCGTGGTGTTGAATAAAGACCTATGTGTGACTGCAGCTACAACACTGTGGTGTTGAATAAAGACCTGTGTGTGACTGTATAGCTACAACACCGTGGTGTTGAATAAAGACCTATGTGTGACTGCAGCTACAACACTGTGGTGTTGAATAAAGACCTGTGTGTGACTGTAGCTACAGTACAACACCATGGTATTGAATAAAGACCTGTGTGTGACTGTAGCTACAACACTGTGGTGTTGAATAAAGACCTGTGCTGTAAAATATAAATATGTAGCCAGTTTTGAGACCTGAATGGCCCATAACTAGGACTTATTCATCCCTATTCCTTACAATTCCTATTCAGTTGTTTTAAACAGCCTCCTGCCCTACTTCTGGGCCCCCACCTCCCTCCCTTTGTGGAGCTTGCCTGATACAGTCAACCTCGGTTTAAATACTACCTAAAATAGTCGAAAACTTAGTTGTTAGCTAGTTGCATAGTGGATGGTATGAAGGGAAAGGGATTGGTGTAAGTGAAAATTTGGCACACATATAGCTTCAACCATTAGCGAGTTACAACACACTAAATACTTAAAACCGACATTTCTTAATACTATAAATAGATGATAAGACTGTTTTCCCAGACTGGGTCACACATGTGCTTCATTGCCTTCGTCTTCTGTATTACAAATGGGTGCCTTTGATCCTATACCATATATGGTCGATAACACATTTGTAAACACTCCATTCTTGAAACTGCAGCCCTTATATAGATCATGTTTATATACAATTAATCAGATGCAAACCTCATGGGTTATTACATGAATAGTCATTACATGTCCTGTTGTTGTCACAGGTTGACATGTTTGCTAATGATAACCATTATAATGTATGAATCTTTACACCAGTGGAAGACCAGATAAAAGAAGCAGATCAGAGTACATGCAGGCTAATGTTAATAATGTAAACACGAAGGCCATGTGTGTACCAACTGGTCACAGTTCTTGTTTCTCATTTTAGTGATCAACGCAAGACTGCATGTAGCACTATTACTGTGTGTCTGTCCATTTGAATTTGACTGCTCTATTAAAGCATGTTGATGTTTTGTTGTAATTTAGGTGTACAAAAACTGGACAGTAGACATTAACTACACTAAACAGCTAAGTTATGTAAATGAATGAAAGAAGATTTTTTGTGGGGTATCCTCCACTACCCTCAGACAGAGCATGCCCCACAAGTTGAGTGTACTTTGCACATGTACTCTACTAGTTGTATCACGGTATTATTACTTTCCTTTGACTCATACTTTCATGTAGCTCTGTCAAAACCCACTCTTCCCCTCCTTGATATTATTGTATAGTTTATCTTTCTAGCTAGTCATTGGTAGGACTTGATCAATGGCTTCCACTACATTTGCTCTGATACCATAATAATTTTCTTCATTGTGTGGCAGTTGGAATATAACTACTCTCCCACACTACTCCCCAGTGGGTATAGTTGGGTTAAGTGGATCCATAGATAATAATTATACATGTGTATATTATCTAGGGTGGATCATATTAATGAAGCACAATGTATGGTTGTCAATGGCAATTCTTACAATTATAACAGTATTTGTACAAGTTGAGCTAAGCCCTGATAAAACAGCTAAACAGAAAAGTGGATTTTTCATTTCTATGATTATGTGGTGACAGTAAAGATGTCAAGAGTATACATGTGTGGTTTGGCTCCATTACAAGTTTAATAACAGATGGTGTAGTTTATGATTCCCCATAGGAAGTGTATGATAAAAAGTTTGATTGATCATTAATATTGCATCAGACATTTGAATGAAAAGATTTTGGAGGGTCCTCTATTATGCTCAGTTTTTCCCATTAAAATTTATATCTTACTGCTGTATTGGTGTATCTATAGCTAATAGATCTGAGAATGTTCTATTAGGAGATTTCGATGATATGGTTGCCGTTATAGCTATTTGATCTTTACCCACTATTTCCTTCACAAAGTAGCTGTAATTCTGTGTTTGAATGTTTTATTACACTATCCAATCTACATACGTACATCATTAAATATGCAGTTTCAGTATCTAACAAAATAACGGATATTTGCTGTAGGTACTCCAATGCAAAAATCATAATATACTCTAATAAAACAGTCAGGCAATGTCAAGTTGTGGAGACAAGAATGCAGCCATCACAAAATTATCATATAGTTAGAATTGTTGAACAAATTTAATGATGTTTAGCACTTTGTGATCACTGCAGTAGTGTCTCACAGATAGTCTGGCTTCATCAAGTGGACATCATCATGAGTACATTACATTGCGTCATCATGAAGTTGTAACTAGCAGTATAATGCCCGGTATAAAGCCTTTGCTAGTCTAGCTAGTAGTATAAGCCACAATTTTATATTATTTTAGTAAGACATATATTCAGTACGTGAACATCACAGAAACTGAAATGATATGCTTTGGTTTTATCAAGTCAGTTTATATCTATATAGGGGGATATGCCAGACTATGGTGAAATTGAACAGCATCACAATGAGGTACTCAAAATGTAGGATAATGAGTTATGTAAGATGAGCTATGTAAAATGCAGTACACTGAAAAGGTCAATATTTAATTACACCATCCAGTTAGCCAGTCATTGGGAATCAGATTATTGTGCATTTATGCGTTCCATCCTGTTGGCTGTGAAGTGATAATTATAAAGATAACCATGTCACATATGCTCCTAGTTACAGTGTTGTATTTCATGATCGCACACACACACACACACACACACACACACACACACACACACACACACACACACACACACACACACACACACACACACACACACACACACACACACACACACACACACACACACACACACACACACACACACACACACACACACACACACACACACACACACACACACACGATGTGATTTAATGCCTCTTAATCTACATGAAGCAGTGGCGGATCCAAAGGGGAGCACAGGGGGCACGTCCCCTCCCCCCACCCCACCTCCATTCCTTCATCCCTTTCAAAAAAATTGCATACAAGATCGAGATGCTCTAATAGAGCAGTCATTCACTCTAATAAAGCAGTCACAGTGTTCATGAGGCAGTTAGTGTAGCTTAACTATGAAGCTATATATATAAATAAGGGTCTTTATAAAGATACATATAGGACAGCCATTATTGCTGTGATCTTTTCTCTTTTTTTGCTCTTCAACTTTTTAGCAATGTACACCCCCTCTTTCCAAACTCTGAATTCGCCCCTGTGAAGTCAGTTTCTACTCAATGTACATGGCTAGACTTTCTGTCATGCACAGCTGGAGTGAATCACACAAGGTACTAAACACCACTAAATAATTCTAGCAACATGATAGTTTTCTAGCTTCTATAACTTGGCACTACCTGACTGTTTTATTAGAGTGTATGCGTGACTGCTGTATTGGAGTACCATAAGTTGACACTGCATGCTCCAGCCCCACCTCATGCACCAGCACCATCTAATTCTGTTAACTGTTAAACCATTGCAGTTGTTAGATGTGTATAGCTAAAATCAATAGTAATTTGACAAGCTAGTAGTCTGTAGCCGCCTACATGCTCAATAATAGTCGGGCAGCATAGGCCCGCCTATAGTACGTAGGCCGCAGTAAAAGATGTACGTGCTTTTACATTAACGTTTTTTGTTATTTTTGAAAGATGACACCGTTTTTTTTCGCGCAGGCACTTATGGATTCATCAACGTCTGGCGGCGCCGAACCTCTTTGCAAAAAGAGGAAGCGTTCACCACCACCCCAGTTTCTGCTAATGCAGCCTCTCCTTCTACTGATTCTCACATGTCACAAGTTCAATGTACTGTACTGTAGATAGTATTGTAGATAGTAAAATTAGCTACAGTTAATACAGCACGTGATCAAACTAACCGCACGTGATCTATCGAAGCCAAAAAACATCGAGGACTCATCATCCAATCAGGAAGTCATACTAGTGTTCAGAGCGAGCGTGGGCTACGCTAAGATAAACATGTAGTGACTAGCGTAAAAGAATTTGTTATTTCGCGTGTCATCACCGTGCATTGTGAATTGTGTTGTTTGTCATCGCAAACTCGTCGAGAACTTGATTATTGTAAGAAAAGCAATAAGAGATAAGTGATTGTGTTTTAAGAGAAGGTGAGTGGTGATTGTTAAACTGTTTAGTAACGTGTTGTAAACATGTTTTCGTTGTGTCTTCCTCAAAACGTGACCTTTCACTACTAGTAGAGGGAGCGAAGCGACTGGTGTTTTTATCCTTCGCGCTCTCGCTCATTATCTTCAAAGTGATGTACACTTTCTTTTTGTCGGTCTTCTCATTTGATAAATGAAGTGTTTTAATTTGTTTACGCCTTATCAGAAATGTCAATGTTGGTTACACCTGGAATTAGTTTATATTATTCGCGACTTGTTAGATCCTTGGTAAAGTTCTGTTGTACAAAGCTGGGACTGCAAAGTTGTCATCTGATATGCCATACGGCCTGATTGTAATGTTAAGAGGGTTTAATGTATTTTAATTGATTCTAATAAGCAATCCTACAATTGAGACTGGTAGATAGTTCAGTTGGTTAACACACAACTATGACATGTGATGTACAGTTCTTGTACTGTGTACTAGTAGAGGTCAAGTGTGTATGTAGTATTGTTTATCCAGTAGAGTTGATACAAATATTTATACCTTAGTACATGTACCATCCAGTTTAGTAATACAATAATTTTATCAGACACTGGACAAGGATTTATCTAGATCACTCCATCTACAAATCATTAACTGACACTTGTGGAGGTTATGGTGTAATTCAGAGGCTATCCTAAATGTAGAGAGGTCCCTAGAAGGACTGTTATTGTAATGTCAGTAAAACAAATGAGACTCTTCCACTGAATTAGAATCGTACAGAAAAAAGTCTTCTCCATACTGTATCCCGATAATGACCAGTATATTGATGTCATAGTTGAATCTCAAAAGACACCAACAAGATTAATTTTGTCCTTGGTTTATAAAGTGGTTGCCTACAATTCAGAGGTATGTTCCATTATATGGTTATATAGAACAGGGTCTAGTGCTGTCAGTTTAGCCTCCTCCATTCTTCTCACTAGGAATATGATGGTATGTGAGGTCACTATAATAATATTCATCACATTTTGAGGTATTTTCAGTGTGAGTAGTGTCTATGACCTGACCTTGTATATGGTGTGTATGTGGGTAGTGTTGTGTGTGAGGCAGTATAGCAAAGTGGCTAGAGTATCGAGCTGAGGTTCCAGGTTCGATGCCCAGCTATACAAATTGGTGTTGTTGTTTCTTTGAGCTAGAAATTTACTCATATAGCTGTAGTCTACCCAGTTGTTTAAATGAAGACCTGGTGACTTGGTGTCAACTGGGGAAGCAACTCACCAATCAATAAATATCTGGTGTAAACTATGCCATGTCTCAGATACTGTAAGGTCTGGGTGGGACTTCTGCTGCTGACACCTTCACCTGTAAGACATGGTACAGTCTCCAGGTTATCTGGAGGATTTACCTGCACTACAGTAGCTCGTAGCACCTGAATAGTAGTCAGTGGTAGCCAAATGCTTGTGTTTTGCTTGTGGCTTGCTAAACTGCACAGGTCAAGTATTACAATATGTCATGTACATGTGCAATAACAACAACAATGCTATGTTGTACCAATAGTCATTAATTCTTCACATGGCTTCTTTGTTAGTTAAGCAATTTCTAGTGTGACTGGAATGATTGTAATGTGTTGTATGTAATAACTTGTAACTGTGTGTGTTGTGAGTGAACCAGCACTGGGACATGTGTGCTACTGAGTTGCTAGGAGTCAGTGCTGGCAAATCCTTATGGGACAGAATTAGTAACCCGCAGGATTTCTCACAGATGAAGGTGTGGACACCTGCAGTCCCACCTGGACTTTACCCTCTGTGTGAGACATGGACAGTTGGCATTTACTCATTGATGTTACAGCTGGGTGGGTTGCTTCCCCAGTTGACACCAGGTCCCCATCTAAACAGCTGGGTAGACTTGAGCAATGTGAGTAAAGTTTCTTGCTCAAGGAAACAACAACATCAATTTGGCATAACCAAGCATCGAACCGGAAAGCTTTTGTTTACCAGGCTGATGCTCTAGCCCATTGGTTATGCTGCCTCACATGCATCCCAGCATGTACACACACACACACACACACGTATGCACGTATGTACACACACACATACAGTACACATAGAGAGCCATTGACACATATGCACATGTACAGTTTGACACATCATCTTATTTCAAGCTAGTACATATCTATGGCTTATCTGGTATGTTATCATTAATTTTACTAGATACTACAGTACTTGTCCATAATGTGGTGTAGTGTGTAGTATCTAACTGGAATAATAGCAACTCTTCTTTGTAATAGAAAACTACTAGCTGTATTGTTTTTTTAGAAATTGTAGATATCTAGTTTGAAGACTAGAAGTAATCCACCAATCATATTAATGTGTTAGTTATTGTAACTTAATATATCACCTTACTGGCTTATATGTCATCCATTAGTTTACAGTATGACTTTGACACACACACACACACACACACACACACACACACACACACACACACACACACACACACACACACACACACACACACACACACACACACACACACACACACACACACACACACACACTCACAAAACAAAGCCTTTGGCTGCTTTGGTAGCAAGGTCATACCGACCCAATGAACCAGCAATTTACTGCTCAGGTGATACGAGTCAGTGCAGACAAATCTTCTTGTACCATATCTCATATATGATGGTTTACACTCCCAAATTGCCTGTGTGAGACATGAACGGTTGGCATTTGCTTCCGGATTAGCACCAGATAAGCACCAATACCTATGTTGTAGTTGGGTTTGTGGGTAAAGTTTCTTTCTCAAGGAAACAACAACGACATTAGTAACTGGGCATTGAACTTGGAACCTTTCAATTATTGGGCTGGTAGTCTAGCCACTTGGCTGTGCTGCCTCAAGCACATGACATGTATGCATGCACACACAAACCCTCAACCACTGTAAAAATGATTCTACTTAGTTGACCTGTGCCTACAAGTACCTACTAGTCAACACAGACTAGTACTGAGGCTGTACCATGTCTCACCAGTGAAAGTGTTGAATACAGAAAGTGATCCTGTGGAATGATATGAATTAAGTGATCACTACTAGAAAATTACTAGTTATTATCCCTCAATGATATTGTCTCCTTATAACCTTATGTTGAAGTGTCCTTATTATAGAAGTACCTCATTTCAGGGGTCTAAATGTGTGTACACTAATACAAGTGCTTGAATGAAATATATAGACTGGTCTGAGTTTATCAAGTAGTTTACCAGTCCAGTAGTTTACACAGATGTGTAGTTAGTGGTGTACCATATATGGTAATGTTAATGTAATGGTTATTATTATGGGTGGTGTTGTGTACATAAAGACTGTATGTAGTGTAGTGGTGTAACAGGTTTGTGCAGGTATTGTGTAGTGTAGTGAGTAGAGGTTCATGTTCAAGGAGACATTCACTGGCCAGCTTAACATGGACAAAAGGGGACACATGGGCAATCACTGTAGGTAGATCTGCAAATCTAGTGCAAAGTTCAAGGCCACCAAATTCCTGCCACGTCAGAGGTCAAGGGGACAAATTTCCAGCCCGCAATCGAAAAGTACTGAAATATCGTTGCTAACTCACCGATCAAAGATTGAAAAAGGCTCTTAGTTACAGGTCAAAGCAAATTGTTAGGTTTTGGTGGCAGTCACAGATCTACCTACAGTACATACCAATATGCCACACCCTCTTGATGAACATGAGTAAAATGCAGAACGTATGTATGTATGTCGTTCTGCCACTTCTGATTTTTGTTTATCGTTGATTCCTGCCCGGTTTACAAGGTGGTCAAACACTTGGGTGATTATCTGTGAAGCTGAATAGCCATCAGCCAACACTGTTGCTTGAATAATGTTTTCTGGTTAATTGTTAAAACCTGCTCTTTAGTTTTACAGGTGACAGGTAGAATTCATGGTAGAGATGGGTGGACTTCTTATCAGGACCAGATTGTGTTTTAGTCAGCTGGCAAGGCACTGGCTACTAATAATACAATTGGTATAATTCTGTTTGTATAAACTTGTTTACAACTAACAGAGACAACTTCACTATCACAGGTGGTTGCACTAGCATTTTTAAAGGACTAGGGCTTGATGTCATCTCAAGCATGCTTTGAGATTGTGTTCAGAGGTTCCGTTGTTGTGTTTTATATTCTTTCTAACAGCTACACACTGAGTTTCTGTGGCAGATAAGCATTTTCAAGCAAGTTCCTCCCAGTCCGTTTGTGAGTACATTTTCCGGTCCGTTCCACATTTTAGCCATGTCAGTCTAATATTGTTCCTGCTTTACTAAAAGGTATCCAGGGGAGAAGTTGTCTGTGACTCATAATGAATGAGGTTGAGGTGAGACTTTACACCCTGTTCACATTATCCGGCTTAGCCAGACAGATTGTTTTCATTGAACTTGATTTATTGAACAAGTGTCAACTCTGGCACTTGTCCACCCTACTGCATCTAGCTCAATAGTGTGTGTAGTGTGAGGAAGCGTAGGGAACCAGCTGAAATAAGCCGTACAGTGTTATAGCCACCATGTTTAAGCTGTTGGGTGCTCCTTTCACAAGGAATATTAATGTGTCGGTCAAGAGTAACTGTCACAAAGACTACCAAACTATGGTATGTGGTAGCCATTTTGAAGAAAGTTTTAGTGTGTAGAATACTCGCTGTGTGGCCAACAGAAGCAAGTTATATTGTTAACCTGAGTTGGCCAGCTCAAAATGTGTCCACACTATATCCTATCCCAGGCCAACTTGTGCCACCTTGTCATGTCGTGCTGGACCCAGTACGGCACGGCTCATTTGATTCACACTGCAATTTATTTTGAACTGTGCTGTGCTCTCCCTGGGTTAGAAGGTAATGTAACGGGGTGTTGGAGGCTACAAATATTTATGTGTAATACATGGCACGTGGGCTGCTAGTCATATTCCTTGCCATCTCTGAACTATTGTAGCCTGACTGAGTCACATAGGACACTTCTTTGTAATGGACAGTTTAGGACCAGCAAGTTTTGTCCTTTGAAAGAGGTTGTCCTCTTTCATAGTGACTGGTTTAGTGGGAGGTGATGTGTCTGGTTATTGTAGGTGTGTGTTACCATGGTAATTAATGTGGGTACTTAGCCATAAATTACCTAACATGTTGTTATGAATATTAACTGGTCACCAATGTGATGTCTTTGTGATGTTACGTGTTACTCTCAATATTACTCTCAATATTACTCTCAATATTACTCTCAATATTACTCTCAATATTACTGGTTGCCTTGCTCATTGTTTTTATCAAGTGTTCGTTACAGTAGTATGGTATATTATGGATCGTGAAGTTTTGGGTTTTTTCTGGCCAAAATATCACCCAACACAGCTTCACAATGTCTTCTGGCACCTTGACAGTATTGGTTAGGGGTGGTAATACCAAGCTCTCCTTTTCAACTTTGTAGTGTTCCAAGATTGCTGGAATATTCTGCTGGAAAACAATAACAGAGTTGTTGTGTTGCTTATACGTAGCTCGGCCTGTACTGCTTCACACTATTGAAGCTCATTGACGCTTCATTATGTTTATCTGAAGGTTAGTTAAGTTTGTTTACAAAGCTGGGTTAGCTGTACCATGAAACAAACAATGATATGACTGTTACACATCCCTGAGTAGCTTCTCAACCTGACAGCGATAATATCTCATGCATATCTTACCAGTGGCACCATCGCAATTGTTTTCCCTTGTGTTTCTCTACCTCCATTTGCTGTAGTGGACCGTTAAACGTATTCAAAAACATTCAAGAAATTGCTTCAACCACTATACTTTTGATTTGCAGTCCCTTTAACAGGTGTTCTCAAGCACAAGACCACTGACAATTCACTAACGATCTCTTGTAGACTTGTATTATGGTATTTCAAGTTGTTATGTTAAGTAAAACTAAATCAAATCTAGCTGTACATGGACACTTCTGTCACTGTAATGTCACCTCACGTGTGTAATAAAGTTTCTTTATGTGATGTGTTATGATGTAATATAATTGACTAGCCACAATATATTGAACAAAACAAAACCTGACTAAATCACATATACCAATCTACCCCACTAGTAGCAAGGATTGGCAATAACCAATAGTGTATTTCAGTGAACAATTATAGGCTGTGGTTTGTAGTTAAAATGATTTAATATCAGTCATGAAGTCTTTACAGTTGTTGCAAGAATTGAAATAGTCATGTTCGTATGTGTGTACATACACATTTCAGCTTTTTAACTACTTATCATTTCCCAGTTATCATCATATTTGATGAGGATTGGTAGTGATATATTGTGAGTTAATTTGTGACATTCCTGAGAAATATGACTACAAAGTTAACACAATTCCGTGAATTACAAACAATGTGTGATAATCAATGGTTAATATAGATGATATTGTGTAATTGTTGTAACACAATGGACCAGTGTAATATGGATACCTTGTGACCTTATTATCAACATGTACTGGTTAAGTAGTACTGTAGGACCCTAACTAAATGATTGTTTAGATATGGTGTCCTCAATTTTGCAACACCTTGGTGTTTTGGCATATATAATACTCTGTTTATGGGTTACCCGGCATATTTTAATTAAACTTGAGTTGGACGTTGTTAACACTACAACATCTAACACAAGTTGGGTATCACATTTGCAAGTAACCTGTCTATAATGCAGCCAGTGAAGTTTGTTGTAAGACTTGTTCATGTTGTATGTGTTTCTCACGTACCTCATTACACTTGCTCCATTACAGATTGATCTAAATAATGCCCACCACCGTTAGTACAAGATAGCCAGATCACATGATCTCAACAAGATGACGGATGCAGAACACCCTCGTGGTCAGATGGTGTTCCAGTCTCGTCTAACAAGTCCCAAGAGCGATGAACAAGTTGGGGTCTCAGAATACAATAATGGACCAGTGTTAGCATTTAAGGTATACCCTAAGGGTTGGGATGATGGGGATCACGTGATAAGTAGGGAGATGCGGTCCCTTCAGGCAGATAATGACATAGATGATATAGAAGAGAGTGAAAGATTAGGAGAGAGTATCAACCTGCCACCCATGTTGTCACCTCCTCCAAGATATGTGCCATCACAGGTGTGTGTGTGTGTCTGTTAATATGAATGTTGTACATCTGTGTGAAGGTACAGTAGTAGTAGTAGTAGTCAAAATGTTGTTGGCCTCGCATTGTTCCAGGCTCAATGTGTATGGAGTTGTTCAACCCTTACAGTAAGTTACATAGGCCAATACTTCATCATACAGTATGATAGTAACTGTATAGTAGGGACCACAAAGGAGTAGGCGTGGCCCACGAAATAATATCACCCAAAAATCAGCCTCAATTTTCCCTTACGACGATGGGGCAGTATTGGTGAGGTAAAACTAAGCCCAAACAAGCTTTCGGATTGACCCGAAACGCTTTCAACAAGTTGCTACGGAATTTTAAAAATTTTCTATTCAACGGAATTTTCTACTGACTTAGTAACTGACTGATGCCTTCAGACAAGCGTAACTCAATAACGGCTAAGGCTACGGGCTTGATTTTTCCACTGTTTGACGTCACTTCGGCTCGACAGGTGCCTTTTGGCATACCGCAGTACGTACAATGCATTCTTCATGGACTTACCAGTGTCCTCCTTTGTGTCCCATTCATCTTTGCTGACAGTGAAAAGTGTCGATTTGGCACGAGCATGTGATGGCTTCCCTTCGAAACGGAAATCATCCGTATTTTCATTGTGGCTATTTTGATTGCAGAAGTGCTTTTCAAACAGTTCTTGATTCATACTGCTGTGTAACGGGTTGAACATAGCCTACAGCGAAGTGTAATGGGTGCTTCACTTTTCAGACGATAATTAATATGATTGGGGCTCGCGGCATGATCTCTTTTGGTATGCGTGGATTGTAGAGATGCTTTTCAAACAGTTCTTGATTCGAAATTCTGTGTAGCGGATTAAGCATAGCTGACAACGAAGCGTAATGGATACTTCACTTTTCAGGCAATAATTGATATAGCTGGGGCGCGCGGTGTCTTTTCAGATGTGGTATGCATGGGTTCACCAGTCATAATAAATTATTTACAAAAAAAAGTTAACAAGTACATGAAAATTAGGAATTTTCAACTAGAGTAGGGACCATAGCACATCGATAAAAAAGTACTGAAACAAGTTGAAGTAGTTCATGATATTAAATCACTGTAAAACAATAAGAAGTGTTATATCCCTACTGTGCATTTCCATTATGGTATCTTGAGCACAGTAGGGATATAACACTTCTTATTGTTTTACAGTGATTTAATGTCATGGACTACACCAACTTGTTTCAGTACTTTTATCGATGTGCTATGGCCCCTACTCTAGTCGAAAATTCCAAAAATTTTCATGTACTTGTAATGAATGTAAAACACACTATTATCACTAAATGATGGCTTGTAAATAAGCAATGTATTTTACCACTTGTCTTCTCAAAAAAGTTGCAACTCACTTGTCTTGAGTGTTAAGGATTGATATGAGATTATGGTGTACATATTGTACAGCCTGGTGACTTCAGAGTGTTTTGTTAATTAGGGAAGTCGTCTACCCAGTTGTATTAATGATGACTTGACAGTCCTGTTCGGATACAAATGATATGTAAACTCAAGCCCACAATCACTCCTCACATCTTAGTGTATAAAAGTGTCCAGTGTATAACACTCTGCTTAGAGGAACAACACACCTTGTATGTTGTAACGAAGTGATTGAATATTTGAAGGCCTTATAAGGCCCATAATAAAAATAATATTATGAAGAGTGCTGTGTAGCGTGTTACTGTGGTTCTGTTAATGCGTAGTCAAAATTTTTAGAGGATTTTTTGATCTGTAAAATTCTTCTGACTAATTCACCTATCAATGTTAAGCCCAACCCATCCCAGGAGGGTGGGATATAGTAGGGATTTGACCTGCTATAAAGCCAAATTCCCCACCCTGGCCTACCACATATATCCCCACCATGTAGCGTGGGGATAAGGAGATTTGACATGGAGCTGTGGTTTTATCACATGTTAAAAGTCAGTGCTTGATCATTTTTCCCACGCTGGGGCACATTTTAAAGTTTGAATCCCTACCTAAAGCCTGGTGTTGTCCTACTTAGGGGGGTGGGGCTTAACAATGATAGGTGCATAAGGCTTTAGCTGTGTATATCACATATAAACACACTTGGTTATCATCTTCCTAATATTACACCACCTGTTTTATTCTGGCAAATTTTGTAATAAGGCATCGATCAGGCAGTCAGTCAATAGAAAATCCACTGAAAACCTTTTTAATAATTGTAGCAACCCATCGAAGGTCATACTGAAGGCACTATTCATACAAACAATGGATAAGGTTACAGTCTTGACTTTTCACTGCTTCAGCCCAACAGGTGTGTTTTGACTTACCACAGTACGTACAATGTCTGCTTCATGGACTCGTGCCCTCCTTTGTGTCATTTATTTGCTGACAGCACAAGATGTCAATTTGCTTTAGTGCATGTTGCATGGTTTCCAGAAGTTTGTTATAGAAATCATCTATATTTTCTGTAGTGGCTAGGTTGATTGCAGAAGCGTTTCTCAGATTTTTCATTTGTAACACTGTGTAATAGGCTTATGTAGCTGAAAATGATGTGTGATGGTCACTTCACTTTCAGATGTAGTTGTAGACTAAACTGGTGTCACCATCCATGTATGCCTATAATGTGTAACACACATTCCCAAAGTATCATACACCTTTAAGGGTTAAACGTTGTCAGTTCAGTAGTCCAGTTCAGTAGTCCAGTTCAGTAGTCCAGTTCAGTAGTCCAGTTCAGTAGTCCAGTTCAGTAGTCCAGTTCAGTAGTCCAGTTCAGTTAGTTACATCCATATTTGGAGTTATTGGACTTTTGTATTGTATAATTAGGACAACTATGAGATGTGTTGAGTTAATCATTATTCTCTGTGTTTTGTTCTTACAGGATTTCTCCCAACCAATGCCATCACTAAACAATGATGGACAGTTTGGTAGTGCTACTGGTGGGGAGCCATTTGTATGCTCTTATCAAAAGGCCATTGATGAGAACCCTTTATCTCCAACCACTGAACAACGTCGTACTAAACGTGAACATGTTATCGATGAAATTATCTCAACCGAATTATCTTACGTGAAGGATTTATCCCAGATTATTGAGGTGTGTGTGTGTGTGTCTGTGTGTGTGTGTGTGTGTGTCTGTGTGTGTGTGTCTGTGTGTGTGTGTGTGTGTGTGTGTGTGTGTGTGTGTGTGTGTGTGTGTGTGTGTGTGTGTGTGTGTGTGTGTGTGTGTGTGTGTGTGTGTGTGTGTGTGTGTGTGTGTGTGTGTGTGTGTGTGTGTGTGTGTGTGTGTGTGTGTGTGTGTGTGTGTGTGTGTGTGTGTGTGTGTGTGTGTGTGTGTGTGTGTGTGTGTGTGTGTGTGTGTGTGTGTGTGTGTGTGTGTGTGTGTGTGTGTGTGTGTGTGTGTGTGTGTGTGTGTGTGTGTGTGTGTGTGTGTGTGTGTGTGTGTGTGTGTGTGTGTGTGTGTGTGTGTGTGTGTGTGTGTGTGTGTGTGTGTGTGTGTGTGTGTGTGTGTGTGTGTGTGTGTGTGTGTGTGTGTGTGTGTGTGTGTGTGTGTGTGTGTGTGTGTGTGTGTGTGTGTGTGTGTGTGTGTGTGTGTGTGTGTGTGTGTGTGTGTGTGTGTGTGTGTGTGTGTGTGTGTGTGTGTGTGTGTGTGTGTGTGTGTGTGTGTGTGTGTGTGTGTGTGTGTGTGTGTGTGTGTGTGTGTGTGTGTGTGTGTGTGTGTGTGTGTGTGTGTGTGTGTGTGTGTGTGTGTGTGTGTGTGTGTGTGTGTGTGTGTGTGTGTGTGTGTGTGTGTGTGTGTGTGTGTGTGTGTGTGTGTGTGTGTGTGTGTGTGTGTGTGTGTGTATAGTGTAGTCTAGTGAAGTGGCTTTTACGTGATAAGTCATTGATTAATGATCAGATGTGGGAATGTGGCAAAAGATAATTTGTACTAGATGTATTAAGGATCAGAAATTGCGTGGCCTTTTGGGGAGAATGTTATTATTAACCTTCCCATTAAAAACATAACATGTACTAATATTGTATTAATTGTTTTTGGTGAAGCAACAAACCTACATGTTGTCATGTTATGATATGAACATTAACTCCCTGTGTATATCATACAGTAGAGTTGTGTGTGGTAGTGATTGTGGTTAATGGAGAACGCTTAGTCTGATTGTCTATAATACAGGCTAGACTACGCACATACACTTCATATCGACTATTGTACATGGTCAAATAGTATAACCTGACATTGCTTACTACACTGATGAGACTTGATAATCAAACATCTTTACTAATCTGACATAACATCTCGGTAGTGATGAGTGTGGGAGGTTTATCTGTTATTATGTAACTGTTTTCTGTTTGTTGGTTGTGCTACTAATTACTGACCATTATTCCTTACAGGGTTACCAGACCCCACTAGTGGAGAACATGGACTCACTTGGGGTCACTGATGGAGACATCTTAGCTTTGTTTAATAATATTGAAGAGATCAAGGATTTTAATGAGTATGTCAAGATATTTTTGCTGTGTTAACTTCATTACTATAATTTATCATGGTGCTGCAATCTATTGAACACACACACACACACACACACACACACACACACACACACACACACACACACACACACACACACACACACACACACACACACACACACACACACACACACACACACACACACACACTACACAAAAAGCAAAGGCTCTGGAAGCTATGCGAAGCATAGCTATTGCCGTCCACTAGGATGCCTGTGCACTTGAACCTTGTGCAGGCAAATCCTCCTGGGGCAGGGCTAATAACTCGCAGGAAGACTGTCCAGGTCTCACAGAGAGGTCGCGGAACCTAAAGTTCCACAACAACCCCAACACCACTAAGCAAGACAAGGACAGTTCAGCATTTGTTTCCCCAGTTTACTCCAGGTACCCATTGATGTTACAGCTAGGTGGGCTGCTTCCCCAGTTGATACTAGGCCATAGAGATGTAACAATACAGTGTATAGACGTATCGATATATTGCCTCTTGTGTATCACGATACAGCGATATATTGCGCGGTGAAAAGTGGAGTCTAAGTGATGGTCTGTGTTGTTTTTTATGTTGTTTTTTGTTAAGAGAAATAATTGAGCTGATTTTTCTTTGAGATGTATTACATACTACTCACAATGTACAATAATTTGATTGTCAGCCATGTTAACAAGCTACGATATGTCGATATATCAATATAGTTTTACTTTATATTGATACTGCAATATTGTCTTAAAATGTTACGATACACGATATATTGTTGCATCTCTACTAGGCCACCAGGTCCCCAATTTACACAGCTGGATAGACTGGAGCAATGTGAGTAAAGTTTCTTGTTCAAGGAAACAACACAAAAATGGCTCAACCAAGAATCAAACTGGGACCTTTCGATTACCAGGCTGATGCCCTAACCACTTGGCTATGCTGCCTCATGCACGCACCACACACACACACACACACACACACACACACACACACATACACAATTACAGTAGGTACAGTTGTACTACCTGACAATTTGACAAGTGTGTCATTACCCTGAATGTTATACAAGACTACTTCATGTGTTTACTAATATGTTGTGCCTGTGGTATCTGTGGCCTTCCTTAAACTACAGTACTGTATAGCAGGTTTATAATTCATCACGACTGCAACGCTACTTTCTGCAAACCTAGATTTCCACGAAAATAAATCTACTGAAATTTTTTTGTTGATTAGTAGATGAACTTTGGAAGAGGAGAGGGCATACAATTACTAGCTGAAGGGCATACATGATTGCTAGAGGTGTTGTACCTGCCATTGATGGCCGTTTATCGAAGCCAGCTTGGCTGCCTTCACAAAATACGATGAAATGGTGGTTCATTTGGTACATCCCTGTTGTGCGTAAGGATGATGTAACCAATGATATGCATAGTAACACTGGACGCCATGTTTGAATTTTGCCTGTTGTATTGGTGGTGCACAGAGTTACATGTTCCCTTGTCCATAAGATCTGATGCGCTCTTGGTAATGGTCCAAATTCATGTTTGCATTTTGTTAAAACTAAAATCTGTTATAATACACTTTGTTGTACAACAGGTTCATGTTAAAGAACTTACAACAGTGTAAAGATGACATCAAACAGATAGCAAAATGTTTCATCACAATATGGGAGAATGCTGAAGGGTTTAAGATCTACTCTGATTACTGTACCAAGTATCCAAGGTAACTATGTGTTCCAATTAGTGCCCACTCAAGTGTATGTTAGTATTGACAATGATGTATAGTAATAAAAATATATTTAACTGTTTGGTTACTAGGTTTTGGCTACGTGTCATATACATAGATAGTTTCTGTATTATATGGTACTGTTTTTTATTGTAACTAATTCCTTGTTGTTGATTCTATGTAGCTCTATGTCTACATGGTAGGGCTTGGACAAAGGTTCAAAACTTCAGATACCTTTGTAAAGACCTTGTAACCTTTGAACCCCTCCAAAGCTTTGATCTCACAGTTGTGCATGTACTTCCTCCTTAAGACAAAACATTATTTCTACCTCATCATAAACAAATGCCCATAACTTGCTTGCCTTTGACTGTATAAGCATGAAACAAAAATTTTCTTACTATCCATGAACTGGTAAATTCATTGGTGTGTAGATTTTATTTATTGAGCTCTGTTTTAGTGTGTACTGTAGTTGTGACTGTACTACAGGTGTAGCTAGGGTGAGGCTACTACGGTGTTCACCAATCACTGGTACCAACAGTGTATAGTGGTGTACTACATGTAAACGTGTAGCAGCAATTTGATAGTAAATTTTCAGTGACAGAATTCCAATCATAAAATTATAGAAAGCCTTTGTACATAATACACATGTTGGTTGTTTTAATATGTTGTTATTGTTTCCACAGAGCTATTGAAGTATGGGGGAAATATGCCAAACATACTGCAATGACCAACTTCTTCAAGGTCAGTGTGTGGACATAACCATCACAATAATTGAACAATATTAAGCCTGTAGTAGGTAAAATGCTAGGCAGGCATACATAATGTCACAAAGTCATGTAATACACAACTAGTTATTGATAGTGTATGGTGCAGATGTGTTGTGTAATAATCACTATATTGTATTATTTTACAGAAATGTCAACAGAAACTTGGGCACATGTTGCCATTAGGAGCCTACCTGTTGAAACCTGTCCAGAGAGTGTTGAAGTATTCACTATTACTAGAAGTGTGTGTGTGTAGTGTGTTGGTGCGTGTTGTGTGTGTGTGTGTGTGTGTGTGTGTTTTATTTCATATTTATTTGTCTGTTTACAGTATATGCTGACATACAGTTATACATACACACAAGAGTACATAATGGGGGAGGGAGGGAGGGAGAGTGTTGAACTGTGCTATACGCTGTAAAAAGATGAGCCCGTAAATTCCTATGGGAATTTTCAAATGACTCAGTGATTTGTGTTGATTGGTGACCAATTACAAGTGCAGTTGGTACACTTGTGGACATGCACGCGCGCGTGAAGAAACTGAAGCTACAGTACTGAGTGAAAGAAGGTATTTGAGAAAAAAATATGGACATCACAGAGAGGAACTTAATACATATAAAAAGAGGACACAGGTAACTAACCTGAATAGCAGACACCACCAGGAACATTGATGCTGCCTTGGACAAATCCAAGTTCCAGTTCTCACGTGCGCTGCATTCCGGGTCATCATAACCTCGTGTGTGACACACTTTCGTTTGAAATTTCATCATAGTCGCCATCCCTGCCTCAACAGTTCTGCTAGCAAAAGTGACACGTCTAGATGGAGTTTCCACCATTTTGATTCCTTGTGGATCACCCTCCTTAAACTACTACAACAATTTCAATCTGGGCAATCAACAGTGGTCAGGTTTATGAGAGGAAATGAAGGTGTGCGGGTTACTTTACAGGCTCTTTTTTATAGCTTATAGCGTAGTTCAACACTCTCCCTCCTCATTATATTGATACAAGTAATTCATCCTTCATTACTAGTCATCATTCTTGTATTACTATTACAGAAGATCAATGATTGTTTGAGTACTGGAGAGGATGGGAAAGAGGACATTATTGTAAGTCACATGTGCTTGTATTAAGTCATTATCAGATAATAGCCAGAGAGGGGTTCATTGGTTAGTCCCAATTACACTAGAACCTGTTAATGTGGGCAATTGAGGACACCTACATAATCCAGACGCTTAGTTAAAGTCCCATAGTATCCCTTAGTACATAAACTGACCTGGAAAATCAGGACACCTTGATTATCACAAGACTATTGGTTGGTCCCAACGTGTCCATATCACGTACACTGGTCCTGCTGTAGTCACTGCAAGTTATTGTAATTATTTCCCACCATTACAATGCTATCAACATCTCCAGGCTGCCGTAGAGACGATGGGTAAAGTTGGTGAGCAGATTAATGAAATGAAGAAGAAATACGAGGCAACAGTTAAACTGCAGGTATCACTTACTATCTATATTGTATACATAGTGTACATGTGATCCTGGTGGAGTTGGTGATGATGTATTACTGGTAGGGTGATGGTGTTGTTAGGAGGAGGACGTTATCTACTAATTACTGTTATATTGTCTGTTACAACTGGTTTAAAGGTGTAACTAAGTACTCACTACACAGGGTCTATATTAGGTGTGGTACAAATCTACCAACCCTTAGGAAATCAGAGTTAATCAGTTTTCGAGAATTAATCATTGAGTTGATAGCATGTACCTATGTGCAATGTACTCAGGAACTAACTGTCTCAAGGGTGACCTGAACTAGTTAATTTGTATTCTGTTATAAGTATACTGAAAATTTTGGATTTTCAACTAGAGCAGGGACCATAGCACACCGATAAAAAGTACTGAAACAAGTTGGAGTAGTCCATGATATTAAATCACAGTAAAACAGTAAGAAGTGTTATATCCCTACTGTGCTCAAGATACCATAATGGAAATGCACTGTAGGGATATAACACTTCTTATAGTTTTACTGTGATTTAACATTGTACACTTCTCCAGCTTGTTTAAGTACTTTTTGTCGATGTGTTATGGTCCCTACTCTAGTTGAAAATTCCATAAATTTTTCTGTGTACTTGTTTGTTAATTTTTTTGTATATAATTATTATGATCTCGCATATCGCATCTGGAAATGGTGCTGTGCATCCGTATAGCAATTATCGTCTGAAAAGTGAAGTATCCATTATGTTTCGTTGTCGGCTATGTTCAACCCATTACACAGCAGTATGTTTCGAAAAGCACCTCTGCAATCAGAGTAGCCACTATGAAAAATACGGACAATTTCCATTACGAAGGGAAACCATCACGTGCTACTGCCAAATCGACACTTTTCACTGTCAGCAAAGATGAATGGGACACAAAGGAGGACACTGGTAAGTTCATGAAGAATGTATTATATGTATTGTGGTATTCCAAAAGGCACCTCTCGGACTGAAGTAACGTCAAACTGTGAAGAAGAAAAAAAAAACCTGTAGCCTTAGCCGTTATCGAATTACACTTGTCTGAAGGCATCAGTCAGTCAGACAGTCACTCAGTCAATAATAATTTAGAAAATTCCATGAAATAATTTTTTATTCTGTAAGAACTTGTTGAAAGCATTTCGGGTTGATCTGAAGGCTTGTTTGGGCTTACCTAACCAATACTACCTCATCGTCATCAGGGAAAATTGAGGCTGGTTTTTGGTTGATATTATTTTGTAGGCCACACCTACTCCTTTGTGGTCCTTACTATACAGTACTATCGTACTGTATGATTATACCTGGTGTATGTTGTGTCTATAGTGCTTCTACCTGAGCGGGGTCTTCCCTTAGGAGCCAAAGAGTAGTGCTGCACCACTCTACTTAGTTCAAAATTCCTTTGATGTGGAAAATATAATTAACAAAGTGGCTTTTATAGTGGTAGCAAATTGACATTTATACTGCTCTACTTTATTAAACCAGGCGCACGCCCACAGCCGGTTGTGGGCATGCGCCTGGTTTACTGAAATTGTTTTCGTAAAATTGTGTGTGTGTACCTATCTACCTATCTATGTTTGTCCGTACGCACCCACGTGAGCAAAATCATTTAATAACGGTAAAAGCAGCTTTTACGTAAGAAGTAAAAGTGAAATGAAGTCTGTATTAAACTTCTGCACAGGTGAACTTTGCTCTGAGGTGGTTTCTTTTCGGCGGACTGAAATACGGGTGTGGTGACTTTCCTCAGACTACCTTCCCCTTGAGGTTTTCAGGCATTTAGCAACTGAAAAACAACGGTGCAGGCCTCGTACACTGCCAGGAATAGCCTATCGTTTCGAGTTGAAAGGGGGCGTATCCCTTACGTACACGAACGAAAATGAAGAGCAGCTTTGAGGCTTTGTCGAGAGAATTTGTGGGAAAAAAAGACGTTAGTCACACTATAAAACAGTTTAGAAGATGATTTTGTGCGTAATATGTTGGTAAAAGCGGTTTGTTTAACAAACGCTTCCTTAGCAGTGCATAGCAACGTAATTGAACGAATTACGAATATTTCATGAATTACGAAATACGAGAATTAGCTAATAATATTATTGCACAACCCAAAACTACCCTATTGTAAAGTAGTAATACATAGTTGGTTAATTCATAGTAGCATATACTGTCTATAGTTAATTCCAGATGAGTTAGCTAGATGCACGGCGCCTGGTTTTTAGAAGTAGCACAACATCAACTTGTTTTTCTGGGGAAACCTCTCACCTTTGTACCTGTACCTGACTAGAGATAGTGGGAAATCACCAGCAGGATTCGTAATTTTATGCTGGAATGCTTTTTAACGAAAGAACCTTCAATTCATACATGTTGTATGTAATTTCTAGTAGTTTTGTTATGGGTTTTGTTGGTGTCACTTGTATGGCAGCATGTGTATACGTGTGAGAGTCTACTAATACACATGTACATACTGTACGTACAGTGTTGGGAGTAATGTGTTACGTAATATTATTACTTTTGTGGTAACTAAGTAATATAATGAAAATATAACTCAAGCTACTTTGCTTACAAATTTAACGCGTTACCTAAGTAATATAGTTACTGTAATGAGTCTGATATTACGTAATATTATTACTACAAGCATAGATAATGTATGCGTTCCTAATGGATTGGAAACGCCCGTTAAATTATTTTCCTATCCTAGTTACAGTGCGCCAATACATTGGGGAATTTGTTGAGTGGCTGTTTGGCTTTCTCTTGCTTGTTTGAAGGCCGGTTCGAAGGTGTGGACATTCCTTTTACATTGTTTATTGTGTTGCGTTGTGTACTGAACAAGAACACAGCGTGTCTGTGGGTACTGGGAGAAATATTGTTTGCGACAGGTGACAATGGCAGGTAAGCACCAGCTAATAATTCAACAGCAGTACTATTAGCCAACTTCTCGTCACAGCATTTACACAACCAAAGAAATATGTGATACATTGAAATAAATATTAAGCTACAGTACTGCTCAGCTTGAGCTAAACAATAGCACAAAGTAGTGCCTGTTTTCTGAAGTTTTATCGAAGCAGTGGAAATATACAGCGAAGCAGTGAATATCTAGCTAGCCTATTACACTCTACCTGATACAAGTGGTGTAAACAACAGCAAAGAAACAATGCTACACTTTCTGTTTCTTCAGGAAATTTGCACAACCGTTTTGAAACACCATATTTCACCTTTGAACCTGTATTTTCTTACGCTATTGTTTACTGCTCTCCAGCGTCCCTACCCAGTCCAGCCTCCAATTAGTGTAGGTGGTAACTAACCCAGCTGTAAACAACAAACAATAATTTGCTGGTTAAAGTACAGTGAAATCTTCCACCTGTCTAGGCCATAAAGTTTGCGCAAAACGAGGATAGCCCATGACTTCACTATGTAAATAATATGGGTGTTTCCAATCCATGTGACATACATTATCTATGCTACAGAAGTTACTAATCTTGTTAGTAATCCTCTGAGTAACGCCTAGCCACAACGAAGTAACGAAGCCTACTGAATGCCGGAAGCTTATTCACCAGCTTCTTACTTATAATCAAGATTTGCACATTGTCCAACAACGTAATCATGTCACGTGATAAAGTGGTAGACAGCTTAAGGGTGTGGACACAAAGTAATATAATGTGTAATATTATTATAGTTACTTTATTTTATGGGTAATATGTAACTGTAACTAAATAGTTCAGTTGCAAGTAATATGTAACTAGTTACTTTTACAAAGTAAATTGCCCAACACTGTGTACGTATAATCCAATCTTTATTTTTGTAGGAGATTCAAGACAGTTAGATGGCTGGGATGTGTGTTATTATGTGTGGTGTCAGCATATACACTTTTAATCTGCTGTATGGTAGCTGTAGTTGTGTAATTTAAAATGCACAGTGTAATTACAAATACATTATGTAATTTGAAATACACCTATATATTGTTACTATAGGGTAATGACCTCACCACATATGGAGACGTAGTGTGTCAGGTACGGTGTGTTGTATTCTAATAAATTAGTACATTTACTTTTATTACACGTACTTTGTATAAGCTGGAAAGTTTGGTGGGAGGAAACTTTGGTGATTTTGCCGCGATAGGATTTTGGCGGAAAAAATAGTTTGACAAATTTGTTGAGCTAATACAGATTTGTATTGGACAGGTGATCTGACGAATTTTAGTTTGACGAAACACTGTTCACTAGCCAAACTCGCCAAACTTTCCAGCTATATGGAATACTGTACACATACAAGTATAATGGCTGACAGTAGATGAGGTTGGTAGTCAGACATCTTGTGGTCTTGTCCACCCCCTTAACGGCTTAGTAAAAATATTCTAATCTGTCATGATAGTATGTGTCTCAGAACCTTCAGGCCTACAATATGTGGTTTTCCTAGCAACGTAAGTGCTATATTATCCGCACTTCTTGCTAATGTGACCAAAACAATTCTAAATATCAGTAATACCAAGAGTTCTTAATATAGAATTCTTGGTAATACCATATGTGACTGGGCCTACGAAAACAGGGCATGTGGGCACATGATTTTTGCCTACTTTTTCAAATTTCCTTGATTAATAACGTTTAATACCTATGTGCTATGGCAATGAAAGTTTTACCACTTAGTAAGCATTTAATTGGGTTTATAATGCAAGTTACAGAATGCAAATATTCTGTTCCAATACTGAGATATGGCCTGTAGTATGACAGGGTGTAGTTTGTGCCCACATGCCCTGTTTTCGCAGGCCTGGTCACATATTTGGTTACACTGACTATGTTATAATGCATAACCATTGTCTTCTGGTCTTAAAGGTAAGGTTATGCCTTGTAAGCTTTCATCTATCTTGTGTTATGGACACCTACAGTGTACACATATTGTTTGTTATGTCAACAATACTAAATGTTTAGTACCTGCTGTGATAGAAACCTTACTACTGTATTTGTAAACTAAATATAGTGTGCATATACTCCCTGTATCAGTGTTCAAATACACATCAAGTACTTCATCCCAAGCTTTAGAATATACTCCATTTAAGACTGCGACACAAATTTCTGTGAGTATATATCTTCCACAAAAACAAAATCTGCTGAAATTTTTGCCTGAAAATTTTTGAATACATGCCTGGGTCCATTAAAATACCGGAGTGCTAAAACTAGGCTGTAATTCTAATATACTAAAATATCACTTTTCAGCAGTGAAGTCTTAAATGTAGCAAGTTCAACATACACTACTAACTGTTTTGGTTACAAAGGTGAGGGAAACGTGATATTACATGAAGCCTGCAATACCCCTAATGGACGATAATGTGATAAATACCAATAATTATACAATTACTACAAACATGTATGTTATGTGTGTGGTGCTAGTGTAGGGGTAATTGTAGTTGAGAAATGTATTGTATTGTGGGAGGTTGTGTAGTAAGTGATTTAGTTTACAATATCCAAACCAATAACCATATGTGACTCCTCCATTTAAATGTTTGCCTGGCCAAACTGCTGACACAACCGGTAATACAAAGGAGTTGAATATGTGTATACTTCTTGTACTGGAGCAAGTCATGTTGTCATGTTTAAATACTTTTTTGATGAACAATTTCTGGTGTTTAAACTACTGTTATTACAACAAGTAACCTACACAAGTTACAGTATGTGTTATGGGGAAAACTTTACATGTCAAGTGAATACAAATAGTCTAGTACACTAATATTTCATTACTGGTTGATCCCTGCTTGTTTGATAAGCTTAACCCTTAAACCCGCATAATCCAGAAAACTGGATTTAAACTTAATAAATATGCATGCTTTGCACAAAGCGCTGTAACTTTTGAAGCGTCCATCCTATGACAATGCAATTTGTCATTGTACTTGGTGATGTGGCAAGGATTTAAATGATACCTAGGGTTTTACCCTAATGCTAAATGGCGAAGCCAAAACTAGCTGTGAAAACAATTTTTCGGTAAGGAAATACACACATCCTTTACATACCTTTATAAAATGGTTGATAACTCGATGGTAGTTGATCCTATTGCCTTGCAACAATTTCTATTCAATTTGTCATGATTTTTTTTATCAGGCCATATATGGCTCATGTGAGTAAACCCACAATTGAAATTAAACACGTGGCAAGAATTTAGAAACATGGAGATGCAACTCATTTAGAAACACGGAGATGCAACTCATTTAGAAACACGGAGATGCAACTCTTCGCTGTTCGTCGCTTCATAACAAGTAAGCTACTCTAGTTACAGTGTTCATTTAACCTTCTAGAAGTAGCCCAGTGAACACAGTTTTAATCTATGTGTATTTGTAGACCATAAGAATTGAGTTACCCCACCTAGTGTCGCCATGCGTGCCCATATTGTGTAAACACGCATTTCCAAAAAGTTCTCTGCGGGTTTAAGGGTTAAAACTTGGCTAGTTAGTGTGGGAGATGATGGATATGTGAAATGAAAATAGTACAAACACCTTTCAACTTCACTTTCACAGTTCCTACGGTAAACTACTCTAATGGGACAGTCACTGTTGAAGCTGTGTTATTGTCATAAAAACTACATTATTATTTGTACATATTTGATGTATTTAACATTTATTTCCAGTATTTAACATGTATTTGCAGTATTTAACATGTATTTCCAGTATTTAACATGTATTTCACATACAGTTAACATATTTCACTACAGGACACGTTTCGGTGGCAAGCCAGTCAATACTAGTATCGGGCTGACAACAGAGAGACACTTAATCCTCTTCCAGAGGTTACTGTTAATGACTAAGAAGAAGGAAGATCATTTTGTATACAAACAACACATTAATGTATGTAACTGTGTCTGTCCGTCTGTGTGTAGAACTGAACGATTTTGGCAGTCAATTGATTGTCATGATAGCTATTAACAATCGTGAACTTGATCATTCATGTTATCCATATCTGTGCTTAGTTAAAATATGGACAACAAAAGCAAACACAATAGCGTTGAAGTTCAGAAAACTGTAAAAGACTAGTAACTTGAATGTGGACAGCAAAGATAACAACTGTAATACTGACACATAACAATTTGTAGTGCTTGAAAAGCAGATATGTGATTTGACGTAATCGGAGTATTCATGTGTTGTATATGTGTAGTAATAACTGCTAGTATCTATCGTGATATTATCGTTATCATGATATGAAAGTTACTATCAAATCGTGATAGTGACAGTGATACTATCGCTCAGCTCTATCTGTGTATTATTATGGTACAGAAGTGTTCACGTACAGTCAGCTGGTTGTTATGAATATCACTAAGGTGTTAATCTGTTTATCTCTTGACCTTTGCTGACATTATTGTAGTGTCCCATATCTTTTGTACTGTTAGTGTTGAGTTGTACTGTGTCTATGGTGATGACATAATTAGGGAGTATTGTGTCTTCTGTGTACACCGTCTGTGTAGTGATGTGTTGTGGGTCGAGGGGTACCTTTGTTTTGTCATAAGTGTAATGATGTGTCGTATGATTGATAACTGGTTTAATTATAACAAATTGATGGACATTGATTATTGTACCTTGCTGACAGTTTCATAATGTAGTATTACTGTAGTTATCTGTTACATGTTGTCATGACGATTATTGGCAGAGTTTCAATTTGATGGATATGCCAATTAAATTGCTAGCCAAGTGGACCAATAATGGTCCCTGTATTATCCAAAATTGTTAGGCTCTAAGTGCATTCAGATAATCAAAAAGTTTGGATATACTCTAATAGAATTGACATGTCAGACAAATACTCTAATAGAACAGTCATATTTATTGTTCAGATAGCAGAAAGTTCAGCTAATTGATATACCACTCTGTGGTATTGCTTGCATTATATAGGTGTGTGTGTCTGTCTGTCTGTCTGTGTGGGTGGGTGGGTGTGTGGGTGAATGTGTGTTTGTTTGTGTGTGTGTGTTGTATTACCAGTGTATGTGGTACATATGTTATATTGTCTTGTAGATTGAAGATAAACTAGTGCTAGGGTTTCATTCCCAGATATTCGACATGCTGGACATCCACTACCAGGATGTTCACATTTCAGGTGAGCTCATTGTTATATGTGACCTGGTCTGACAAAATCGGTCTTATTGCCCAAATTTCACAAACGCATTTTTTAGCTCTATACTGTTTAATACAATGTACAGTACCTGTATACGAAGTTTGAGCATCTTCCTGTATTCCAATCTCTTGTTAACCACGAAAAACAAAATCACCCATTTCATGTAAACATTGAAAACATTAATTCTTACTAATTTCCGTTTACCATCGAATACTTCATGTCAACAAATCGAGACAAATCTTATGTTCTGTGTATTTGTTTATCACTAATAATTTATCACATTCGTACACGAGGAGATGGAGAAGTTGTTGTTTCATATCAGATGCACCATGGTCATTGTAATATGTCATGAAGAAATTGATCGGGAAAAAATATTTGTAACAAAATGCTTTTTTTTGCTTTCTGCATATGTGGTTAATTGGTGTGAAGTACTGTCATAAGATTTGTCAGTACCGTTTGATATCCACTTTGTGCTTGCGACCATTGCTTGTAAGTCTCTATATTAATTGTAGTTGTTGTTGTTAGCGCAAGTTGCCGATTATCAAACTACATATTATTGAACTTGACATTCTATAAGCAAGCTAGACAACAGATAAAGGCTAACTAAAAACTTATTCAGCTGTAGTAGCCAACAGTACAATATTTACAGTAGTAGTTTCTATTGGTAAGGCTCTAGTGGATATGCAGTGGTGCAAAGCAAACAAATTTACATTTAATTTAAGGTGGTGGTTACCTGACAATTTGCGGTTTAAAGGATATTTTTAAACTTAGTAATGAGCACATTAAACGGACTACACTAAAGTAAACAACACCACATTGTACTCTTCCTCTATCTACAAGCTGATTTTTATCATCACGTATTGAACGGTGATGTTATAAAATTGATTGTAAAAGCACGTAAAATACTATTGGCGTCAGTTTATTTCTATGCCAGGCTGAAACATGACTGTGGGGCTTAAAAAGTGTTTTGGCCATGTACTGCAAAAAGGGACCTAAAACCTGCTGGCGTGGACAGGCAGTACAAATGTCTTTGTGGCCCTGCTACAAATACCACTTGCCTAATACAAAGGTCTTTCTCACTAGTATACAAGATGCAGTAAGTTGTATCAAGACTCCATACTAATACTCTGGAATACCATACTAAAACCACAAGTGACATATGCCACCAAAGTGTGAAGTACCCGAAACCCTTCAAACAAAGATTCTAAACTACTTTACTTACTTTATTGAATGTCTTCTTTACAATATTCACAAAGCAGAGCTACGTAATTTCTTTTTATTACAAGGCCATAGACCTTAGCACACATATTTTTTTAATCAAACCAGCAAGCCTGGAGTTATGAGCAAAACAGTAGCACCTATAAGAACACATAGTTTTAGTGTATACCTGAATAACTCACGATGGTGTATTCAGCCTCCATACAATTTCTGTCACAGATTGTTATGTGGTAGTTGGGTATCCCATAGAAACCTCAAAGTGACAGGGTTAATTCCCAGTAAGTAATTCATTGGAATGTGTGAACTGTTCGAAAAAATTGGTCATTGAGTGGAGTACTGCTGTTCAATAATATGTACCAGTGTTTAAGAAGTGGGAAATGATAGGCTTTGTGATAGCTCATGGTGTGCTGATGTAAAGAGACCAAAGACTATTGCATAGTCTAAACTGGAAGTTTGTGTGCTGTTGTGTTGAGGGATTATAAGTGCTTGTTGAAATGTGATAAATGGTGACTTACTAAGGGAAGTAGAAAGTACAGAGGAAAGGCTTGGCTGTGAATATTGTTTGGTTTCATTTAATGTACAGATATATAGGTTAGGTTCATTATGTCATAGCAAACACCTTATATAGGCATAACCTTCCTTGTACACCCTCCTGTGTCGAGCTGATAAACCAGCGTAATACAATGAATGTATAGTTTTATCATAGTTTTAAATAGCTTGTGGATATACACTGTCCTGCTTATCAGCAGGACAAAATTCTCTTATTTTGTCATACAAATATTTTTGTTGTTCAGCTGAAAGCCCCATAGGGACTACCACATCAGGGAGGTCATGAGCTGATGGTGCCCAGGAAGTGTTTCTCAATAGATTAATCTTCCGTTCTGACCCTGATCCCACTGACTTCACAAACACAGCACCAGGTGAGCTGGAAACAAATCTGAAGTGGTGCATCTGAGTGATGCCCTTCAGTGCTGTTTTGATGGTTTTCTCATCAAAGTAATTGCTCCAATTATAGGTGTTCACAAGGGTGCTTCCATCAAGTGACCCAACCAGCTGTGGAACGTTGACCAAAGAGGAGTGACTAACACAGTTAGCAATATCATCCAGGTCTCCAATTGTGGTTCAACGAAAACTTTGCTTCGCAACAGTCATGTGCAAATTTTGTGTGCCCGACTGGTAAGAAAGAGATCTTCACTTCCTCGTACAATCCGGTAAGGATCCACCACATTAAATAGTACATCATGAATCTCTTTTATTTTGACCCGTACAGTTATCAGCATGGAGGTGTACTGAACTCTCCCCAAGTCCATGCAGTTCAAAAAAATTGTGTAACGTCATGGATGTACTTGAATTTGCTCCTTTCCCCACATTAAAAGCCTCACCAATCAAGTATGTTACCAGGTAAATGTGTATAATTTAGCTACCACATTATTACACCCGCACCTGTTGGGGTATTGCCTCGCAGCACACACCAAATATTCCATATTTGCGTGGAGTTAAAAAGTAAATTTTTGCCCAGGCTGGAATGGGTCACTGGATAGTGGACCTAATACAATAAAGTCTCACACACTTAGCTGTGTTACAACATATTTTAATGTACTTGTTGTGCCATGTCAAAACTGTAATGTACAGTTATCTGATGACTCTGAGGTGGTGAATAAGATGATGGCAGTGGGGGATTGAACAAATCTGCTGTGGTAAAAGCAGCCTTCAGCATTTCCCTGCTGGACTTGCAGACATTCCGGTAAAGGGACCTCTCCAGTGTAACTGTCTCCAAGTGATTCTTGGCATCATCAATTGTCTACATAAGGTGATCATTAAATAAAGTACACAACTACACTAATACAGCTATAGGGTAATAGAAGTTTAATGTGAATGCACACAATTGTAGTGTATGCAATGAAACCTCTGTAATCCGATATCTCTCTAATCCAGAATACTCTGCAATCTTACACATTTCGCTGTGTAGAATATATATAATCACTTAGCTAGCTCATTTTTATGAGTGTTATGTTACAGAGGCTTCACTGTAGTGTATAAATATACCTTCTGCTTTTGTCAATCAGAAGTATTTGCCATTTTCATAATAGCCATACTATTCTGTTGGCAGGTCCAGCTGAGATCCGTTCGTGGTTTCCCTATGACAATATGCAGCAGCTGTGTTTGCCAGTATCTACAGATTGTTCTGTAAGATACTGGCTGTATAATATTGGTCACTCTTCTGGTATGGCAACAGGCAACGTAGAGGTCCCATATTATCTACACACACTAGAAGGTATGCAGTGTGATTATTAATAAGTATGAATTAAATGTTTTAATGGAACAAGTTTTTTTCATATTGTGATGTCTACTGAATTTTTTTTCTATTCCTTGTTGATACCAAGAGGCTGATAAATTATAATTTTAAACCAAAATTACTGAAGAGTACTGGTATACTAATTTCTGTTCTACTATGGTTTGGTATCCTAATTATCACTGTACTGTCTACCGTATTTCTATATTTATAAACCGTAAAAAATATTTTGTCGAAACTAGCATCTGACGAAAATTTATTACGCGAAAATTTTTTATTAACTTAATATTTGAGAAGTTGAATGAATTCGGTTAACTGCTTTCTGGCCACCTGGATCGAGGTTGCTGCGGTCTTTTAAAAATAAAGGCCTCCCTCATCCTAGGAGAGAAGGGAGCTGTCCGGTCTATTTCGCCGCACATTGGTAATGATATCTGATTCCATGATAGACAACTACTACAGGACACATTAAATTGAGTATATATGCACAAATATGCAAGTTGATGAAATGAGCTTCTAGCTACAGTCATTTCACTCCAGTCCGTTACTTTACCTGTGACAGACAACTTCTGAATCTGGAGTGCAGCCTCCATGGAACGGAGATGCCACAATTCAGTTTTGCTGCTTGTCATTCTGCTTCTCCTGTATACAAAAAAGGCCGTATAGAATTAATAAGTTACGTAATTCATTGTTAAAAATTTTTTATCGCTTGAGGACACAGGTGAAAAAATTTTAACATGAAAATTTAACTCGTGAAAATTTCTCGCAGCTTATATTTATAGAAATACGGTAAGTGGAAGTTTGGAAATCTGGATAATATTTGGGCCATTTATTATAATTTTTTACCAATGATATTTGTTTGTACTTACCTTCTTAGTGTCAGATGATGGAATAACTGTGACGTCGTCTTGCTTGAACCCAGGGATGCAGCCAGGCAGGAGGATGACATTCAGTTTTTGACAAACTGAAGAATCCTACCCAAAGTAAGGGCATGCTTGGGGTGATTGCCAGTATTGCCATGTTCCTGTGGGGTTAAGCCATTGTCCAAAAACTGGTTTTTCATCACATGTATTTTGTACTCGTCAACCTCATGCAGGAAAGTGAAAGTGTTCCTGCATATGTGGTAGCCTTAGTGTATATATTCAATTGTTGTCCTTTGACGTTTTGCAGGTTTGTGACCACTTTGAACTACTACATCATCTTCGTCATCACACACAGTAGCAGCTACTCCTAACAGCAACATATTCAGCTTATCTCATGACAAGATAAAAGTCTGTGTTTGGGTGTCAATAAAGTAGTCCCTTGGAAACAATGTACTACAAGGATTCCCATCTGCCAAGGTACATATCATCTAACAATTTGTCACACTTGGACACTTCTGATGCTAGCTCACGTTCCCATTTCTTTTGTCTAGCAATGAAGGCTTTGGAGGTGGCTGTTGGTGTGGATGAGGTAGCAGCAGGTATCAGTGTTGTGTGAGCAATGTCAGGTGAAGCAGTGCTAGATGAGGGCAACGATGACTCCATGTTGTCAAAGGGATCTGGCAATACCGGTAATTCAAACATAGCTGTAAATTTAGTTGTTATCAATGTACTCCTGTAATTACATAGATTTTACCTTCATCTGGCCGGAAAGTCATCACAAGGCTCATCTAAGAGAGAATGGAAAAAAAAATTATGTATTTTTTTTTTTTAATTCACTGTATGCATGTATCACTGACTTGATCATAGCATTCTGTTAATTCTTGCTGCCCTGAAATAAGTTCATGTTGTAACATTGTATTTAAAGTATTGCTTTTTTACCTTCCTTCCTGTGGTCGCATTCATCACATTCGTCATCGATAGGGCCTTCAATAAAGTGGTCAGTAATAAGCGCCTCCATGGCACTTCCGTTACAACCGTCAGAATAATAAGTCGCTCCTTCATCTGTAAGGAAGTTAAGAGCAGAACGAACTTTCTTGGCACTGGATATAGCGCGCGTTTAGAAGAAAGCCTGCAGCTGTTATAAATGGGATGATTTGTCCAGCTCCGTGTATGAAGTTACAGGGGTGTAAGGAAGGCGTCATATCTCACCTTTCGAGTATCGAATAATGCTGAAACTTCACAAGACGATGTGGAAAGGGTATGTTAATATGTTATTCTCAATTTACCCTATAAAACTTTGTTTTGCCCGTACTGAAAATTCTCTGCTTTCGGCGATAAAACCGATTTTGTCAGACCGGGTCACATAATAGCTAGTGTGTCTATGAAGTGTGTGTAGTGGTGACCTTTACTGCTAACAGAATGTTGTAGTGTTTATACCAAGGGCCCGGCAATTGGTTTATACACTGTATGGGTACAATACAAACTCTTTTATTGGTAGGGATGTGCCGATTTTACCAGCAAATGTTTTGGTAATACCGGCAATTTCAGTTCCGTTTGAAAATTATACTGTTTGCGTGATGACGTCAACCGGTTCAAAACAACGTGATTACATCATCACGCAAAATGCCTGTTTTCAAATGGAACTGAAATCCCCGATAGAGGGATTGCACGCGTGATGCGTTATGACGTATTTTCATAAAATGCATAACAACCGTTGCTTGTCAGACATTTGTGAGGGTAGGTGAGTGCAGGCTACAGCCAGTCTCAATGGTTCAGTGTAGAATGGAACACATTTGTGAGGGTAGGTGAGTGCAGGCTACAGCCAGTCTCAATCGTTCAGTGTAGAATGGAACACATTTGTGAGGGTAGATGAGTGCAGGCTACAGCCAGTCTCAATCGTTCAGTGTAGAATGGAACACGTTTGCTAGGTTAGTCACTTGTATAAACTAGGATAGCCGTCGTCAAAATTGTACAAAGTGTTAGTGTTCACGACTAATCGGCGAAAGTTGATATTACGCTTGTCCAACTTACTGCTAGCTAGTATTTAATATTTGTTTTAAACCTTATCCTAGCTTTTGACAGAGATTCTCTTATTTGGTAAAGCGTGGTGACAAAATAAGTACATTCACCCCATTGCATGCCATTGAAAAGTAAACCTCACAAATGTCAGACTAGCAACGGTTGTTAATCATTTTTATAATTCACACCACAATACTTTTCGCGTGCAAACCCTCTATAGCAAAGAGCAAAATGTTGGAAAAATTGGGAAAATGGGCACCAAGGAATGACAACCTAGCACATTTTGTATGAAAAAATTTGAGATACTCTAATAGAACAGTCACACATAGTATTAGGACAACATATGCTCATAGGAAACGATGACTAAAGATTGAGATACTCTAATAGTGAAATATTCTAATAGAACAGTCACACATGCTTGTAAGCTTTAGATACTGCAATTAATTTTTACTGGTGCTCAGTGAAATAGAAAAATTTTGAGTAAAATAAGAAATAAACATTTGCTGGAAAGAATAATAGGTGGGAAAAAAGCAAAATAGGCTCATCCCTATTTATTGGTTGTGTGTTGTATACACCATAGTGGAACTGTTTACAGTGCTCACATGTTACCATCCAACATGTTGTATACACCATAGTGGAACTGTTTACAGTGTTCACATGTTACCATCCAACATGTTGTATACACCATAGTGGAACTGTTTACAGTGCTCACATGTTACCATCCAACATGTTGTATACACCATAGTGGAACTGTTTACAGTGTTCACATGTTACCATCCAACATGTTGTATACACCATAGTGGAACTGTTTACAGTGTTCACATGTTACCATCCAACTGGCTCACTCAAAGATGAATAGTGATTAGTGTTGATTAGGCTCCAGCCTATTATGCCCAAAATTTTACCTATTATGCTTTTGAGCATTGCTCAAAAATTAAGTCTATTATGCTCAAAATTATGCTTTCAAAATCAAGATTATGCTCTAGAACTGACTGTTTTATTAGAGTATATCAGCCTTTCCTGACTGCTCTATTAGAGTATCTCAATCTTATTTCTGCAAAGCCATGTGAATAACCAACAAAGAAACAGTTTAATAAGTTATATTACGTGTTTGTAAATATGAAAGAGAGAATGAGAATAAACGTCTTAATGATTAAGACAAAATATACATTACAACTGAGCATACAGGGGCCTAGGCAAGACTTACATTAACTAAAAGTAAATTAAATTACAATACACCAAAAAAACAAAACAAATCTATATCTACATATATGTAATACTTAAAGTTTACCTAAGGTGGTCTAAAGGATCCCAGCCCGGGGAGGCTCTAGAATTAAAAATTCTGTAAGAACAGGACACAGCAATGCAAGCTGCCTGCTCAAACAAGGCAATTAGAGATGAAAGAGCTGAAGCAGCTTCTTCCGTAGATATCGCGTCGCTGTTGAGAGCCTCCCGGAGCAGGAAGATCATTGAAAACATACACTAATATGCTTTCTTTCAGGCGCATACGCGCACATTTTAATTAAATTTTGAAATATCGTCCCTATTATGCTGGCATTATGCTTGATGCTTTGGTCACCTATTATGCTTTAAATTATGCCGGCATAATCGGCCGGTGCCTAGAGTTGATATGGACATTCCTTATAGGGTAAGTGTTGTATTAGTGTTGCTGATGATCAGTGTAATCATTGATATTAGCTAATTTTGCAAATAGTAATATCAGTAATGAAACGCTTGATTAACTGAAACCCACAATCAATCATTAAATACTGTAGCAAACATGTGACAGTACAGAAAGTGGTGAACACAGTGGTAAAACATAACTATTTATTAATTATACAAAAAGTATAGTTGTGAGGCTATAACAGGCTGTGTTGGCATCTAATGAAGAAGTTTTAAAGATTTTGCAAGAGTGATATAGAACCGAAGTGTGCTGCCATCCTACTAGCTTTGTTCCACAGCTTTGGAATTAGATTAAAGCTTGAAAGACAAAGAGTTACGCTAGACAGCAGCTGTACATAGGAGAACAGAAACATGACAGTACAATACCACCTAGCCAAGTTGTAACCAAGGAAATATGCAGCGTTTAAACTAGAGGTGTGGCTTACAAGCCATACTATTCAATTCAAATGACCAAAGGGGTTCTAATAAGCCATGTACCATTGATACCAGAAGGTGTGAAATGTACCTTGATGTAGAAGTGATACTGAAATGGCATAACATGACAAGTTTCTTCTGTGGGAAAGGCCAGTCAGTGACTTCCACCAAAGCAACTTGTATCGCTCAATCTTTGAGAAGTTTCATATTCTACTAAACCTACACTGTGATAGTCTACACAGTAAAGAGAAATGTTAGTCTTTTCATGCTCTTCAAAGTGGTACCAAGCAAAAATTTACCTCGTATCTTACCAGTGACGTCATTTGTACAGGTAGTATACTGGGCACATGACACCATTTACAATCCCTATGAAGAGTTTACAATGTATTATATCTATGGTGACATGGGTCAAAGGATGTCTGACATGTGACTGTTCCATTAGAACATGTGATTATAGTGTGACTGTTGTATTAGAACATGTGATTATCATGTGACTGTTCATTCATATCAGGTCATGTTGAAGTGTTCTGATGATCTACTACCACAAGTTTAACCAGATCAAGATCACTACACATGTGATGACAACATAACTTGGTGATATTGACCACACACAAACAGCTATTAAAACTTGACTTTGTTTTACATAGATTAAACGTGTGTGAGATAGAATCTAAGTCATAAATAACAAATAGGAATTACAAACTAGTGATATACACAATGTATTGCTGAAGGGAATTAGTCGACCATCATGAGAGATAGTCAAAACAGTTAGTGACCTCTTTAAGGTACTTGGAGAAATGTTGTTTCTTCATCACAAGTGATAACACTCTTCTCCAGGAAGAATCCAACTTCTTTCCTACAATAGAGAGGTGACTGAAATAACAACAGAAACTAAGTACACTTAACCCTTAAACCCACAGGAGAACTTTTCGGAAATGCATGTTTACACAATATGGGCACGCATGGTGACACTAGGTGGGGTAACTTAATTCTTACAGCCTACAAATACACATAGATCAAAAGTGCATTCACTGGGCTACTTGGAGAAGGTTAAATGAACACTGTAACTACAGTGGCTTACTTGTTATGAAGCGATTAATAGCGACAAGTCGCATCTCTGTTTCAAAATTCTTGCCACATGTTTAATTTCGAATGTGGGTTTACTCATGTGAGTCATATATGGCCTGATGGAGAATTTCACGACGAATCAAATGGAAGTTGTTGCAAGGTGATAGGAGTAACTACATTGAGTTACATGTATCAACCATTTTATAAACGGTTTGCATGTTTCCTTACCGAAAAGTTATTTTCACGGCTAGTTTTGGCCTCACCATTTAGCATTACTAGGTATCATTTTAATCCTTGCTACATCACAAGTAGAATGATGTAAATTGCATAGCCACAGGATGGACACTTCGAAAGTTACAGTGCTTTGTGCAAGGTATGCATATTAAGTTTAAATCCAGTTTTCTGGATTATGCAGGTTTAAGGGTTAACTGGCTACAAAATGGATTTGGTGGAGACAAACAATTTCCTATTTGTGCCATGGATGTAATTCAGTGACATATAAAATTACAAAATAATATCAAATATTAACACTTTTAGTTACAACACTACATACATGTGTAAATTGGGTTGAAATTTTCTGCCCTACGGGATACCCCTTGAGGTTATACTTCACATGATGGGTACTGTACAACGATGTCATGTCTATCTACTTCATCATAATTATACCCCTAGTTTACCCTGATATTAATGGTCATATTCACCCCTAGGGGATACCCCCTGGGCTTACAGACTTCACCTGTTTGAGCAATGCCACCATACAGTATATACCTCCAGGGAATACAGTATACCAATAGCTAATTCATCATCTGGTAAGCCATACCTATTAGATCAGTTGTTGCTACAAGAAAAATGGGTTGGTCAGAAAAACAAAACATGTATTACTGCACTGTGTGCAGGTATGATACAAGCCACACAAGTGTCGAGGTGTAAACATAACGGTAGATACATTGATAACACATTACAGTTTAATGATTTCTTTTGTTGGGATGTAAAAATGCAATTAAATAACAGCTGGGATTTACATCTACTGTAAGAGAGCCTCAAATTTTACCTTATGAAATCAAAACTGGAGCAACTGACAGTTCTATTAGAGTATTTAAACTATTAGAAATTCCACGTGTGAGTGACTTGTATTTAACTTTAATCAGAGTATTAGTTTTTTACTGAAATTTGATTGGCTGAAACATATTCTTTAAATCCAGTAGTGCCACACCTATGTGTTCAATAGAGATGACAGTCTGAGGTGATACAAGACACAGTAATTACATGCCTGTAACATTGCATGGCAACATATGGGCTTTTATAAATGACTAATAACAGCTGTATTCAGTTAGAGAGAGGGAGGTATAATGGGCTTGTTTGTACTAATCAAAGCTACATTTCTTGTTTACAAGCAGCTGTCACAGCACAATGAATTGTAGTCTATTAATTGTTAGTTGTACTTGAAATATAACATTGGTAACCCATGGGAATTTAACCCTTAAACCTGCATAATCCAGAAAACTGGATTTGATAAAACAGACAAAAACCGCACAATTCTTTTGCCATTTTACATACATGGTTTTAAACAGCATATCTCGTGAAGCGTCTATCCAATCTCTTAGAGAGATTTTAGTACTTGGGAAGGCTTACCCTTTGTAACAGTATACAAACTTTTAACAAACAAGGAGCTCATGCACTACGAAACATTGGATCATTTTATTTCCTTTCATGTCCATATTGTTAGTGTTCTTATCGGCCATTTTGTCAATCATATGATAGCTGTATACAGTATGAAACACCATCATGATGCGAGCAAGATGACATTAAGAAAATGTTTATACAATGAAATATGGCCGAGTTATGGTCCTTTGTGTATCGATATGCAAAGGAAGAAAATTGAAGAGATAGTTCTTTTGCACTTACAAAGCACAGACTGAAGTTCTGGGATGGAAGGATGCGAAGAAGGATAGAACCATTTAAACCAAACTTTACCAGTGGGTAACATGGTGTTTGTAGCTTTTAGACATCTTTTACAGTTTCTTGTATTTTATGAGTTTGTTTAAAAAGCATGTCATGCATTTAATCCAGTTTTCTGGATTATGGGTTGTCAGTGCTTGCATTTTTTAAAACGACTGCGAGTTTAAGATATCGATAGCAACAGCCATGTTGAATTAGAGGGAGGTGTAAAGGGTTCATTTCTGATACATTTGTGACCAGATCTGTGAAAACCAGACAATGGCGCAATTCTAAATGTTCAGTATAAGCCATTGATTGGAATTGGTAAAATATTCGTGTAATTAAAAAAAAACCATAAAATCTTTTAAACGGTCTGTTGTTTGTGAAGAAAGGACTTGATATCATCTTATTTGCCTACTCAAGAAAAATCTTTGTTTCGTTGCAGAAAACATGAGTCATGGGCGTTTGTTTACATCAAGTTGAAACAGTCATGTGCGATCGATCTTTCTTCACTTATTTCGTCACTGTATGTAGTGAAGAAAAGTAAATGAAGGAAAAACTTACCCAGTAATGGACTCTCCTGTTCAGTAATAGACTCCCCTGTTCATGCTGAACATGATGACACAAGTTGCAACTCTGTAGTTCATTGTGTTGTAAGTTACAGTGTTCATATATTTTGGTAGTGTCTGTATTATTTATTTCCCAATACTTGTTCAAACCTATCTTTCCATTGTTGCTACACTGTACGAATGTAACTCCAAAAATTGTTGACATACAAGACTGAAACTTGGCCAGAACATACACTTGGCTAAGTGGATTATAAATATTCGCTAATAAAATTTTTTTTAAATGCACTATTATGCTGGGTTTTCACAGATCTGGTCACATTTCTCGTCTATGGGCAGCTGTCAATACTGTATCAACTTATGTTTCAGCACAATATCAACTCACGTTTGCTCATGATACAGAAATGAAAATTCTTACTCTCGCAAATCCATTCATTTGTATATTAGATATTTCAATCAGTGTCTTCTTTCACTGGATTAAAACACATAAAATTATTTGTGACCGGATCTGCGAAAACCCGACATAATGGCGCAAGCCTAAATTTTCAGTATAAGGCATTGATTTGCAATGGGTAAAATTGAAAAAAAATCATTAATTTTTAAAATGCTTTGTTCTTTGTGAACGAAGGGTCTTATGATAAAAACCTGGATAACAACATATTCGCCTACTCAAGAGGAGTTCAAAAATCTTTGTTTCGTTGCAGTAGACTAAAGGATACGTAAGTAATGAGCGTTTGTTTACGTCACACCGAAACGATCGTACGCTATTGATTTTTCTTCACTGATTTCGTCTCTGTATGCAGTGAAGAATGGTAATAGAAGAAAAACGCTTACCCAGTAATGGACTCCCCTATTCATGGCAAACACAATGGTGCAAGTTGCAACTCTGTACTGCATTGTATTTGTACGTTACAGTTGTTTTTGTAAGTGCATGTAATTTATTTTCCCAATACTTGCTGTACAAATCGATCTTTCTGTTGTTGCTACTTTGTAGGGCTGTAACTCCATGAGTTATTCCCATACGAGGCTGAAACGTGACAAGAGCATACACTTGGCTAAGTAGATTATGGATATTCAATAATAAAGAATTTGAAAAATGCACCATTATGTCGGGTTTTTGCAGATCCGGTCACATTTATGCACTGTAGCATGCATTCTTTACCCAATGCATTTCAATGGCAAATAATTTTCATTCAGCGGGTCACATATCAAACTAGTGCTGAAATGAATAGCAATTTTTACTATTCGAATAGTTGTGAACAAAATGACCAAATACAGCTGTATTGGATTATTCTTTAAGCTTATACTTCTATTGAATAAGTACTGAAACCTTTTGTTAGGGAGCAAGGTAAAGCCTAAGAGCTATTTCTATCTTTTCTAAAATAGAATTTCTATAGCATAGATACATCACGTCATTCACAAGTTTCAATACAGTCTACAAACTGCTAATGATTATGTGAATAGTGTGGTAATGAATCGAATAGTGTCATACCAACTTAATAGTCAAATAACCGAATAATCGTTTCAGCACTATATCAAACAATACTTTATGCGTAGAATGAAATTTCTTTACAACAGATTACTGGTGTAGGTTGACCTTTACCACTAGGAAATTTGTACTGTTAGAGGTCAACATGGATCATGGAATACAGAGAGGTTTTATACACACTGTCCATTATGTGGATTAGTGTTCTAGCAACACATTCACTCTGTTGTGTTATGTTTTAATAAAACTTACTTCTTTGACTGCACACAGCCTTTAACATCTGGTCAGTTGTCGACGTAATAAACACTTTGCTTTTCAGTGATGACAAGATAGTTTCCTGGTAATGGGAACACCATCATAACACCATTGCACACCTGTAGCAATGAAATAATTATACAAACAAGTAATGTTTTATGTGGTTCAATTATTAACCATATTAGTACTTGTTATTGTGGCCATCCAGAACTGGAGGGATAACCAGTGACCAGAGGAGGGTGGAAGCGGTTTAAGTGCCGTTAAAATGAATTATGCAAAATGCTCGTTTTCTGTGATTAACTAAATCGTGCAAATGGTGTAACGAAGTACGGCATCTTATCTTGTTGAAGAATTATACATACCTGGTTAGTGCAAGCGTACTACACGCGAAAGCGTTTCATCAGTTTTGCATTGAAAACTAAGTAATTTTACAAAACAAAATACATCATTGTAATGCTTACACTAAGTACAATCTAAATATCTAATGATCTCCAGTGATCACATTGTTCACTAGTTTTGTATTACGACTATTGGGGCTCACGTGAAATTCTACACAGAGGTATGCAATTAATGTAATATTTTTGAGCAGCGCTTCCACTCTCCTCTGACCAGTGACTTTACTGGACTCATCATAGAAGAAGACACTCACCTCTACAACATGAGGTAGAAGGGCAAGAACAAACTTAGTGGGGCTTCTAACAGACCAGGAAAGTTACCAGTCACTTATCCAATAATGTATGACCACAACCACAGACACATATACACCATTAGGAATAAATTTGAGAGGATACCTCTGTTTAAAACTTAATGGTACAGAAATGAAACAGATCATCTTACCCCATACATACACACATACGCACATGCATCTGATTTACTGTACATGTGTAGATATAATAAATTACTTCATACACTAACATTACATTACATTAATCCCGTACATTTTCTTTACTGATAGTAGCTCAACATATTCTCCATCAGTATCTCCTTTTCCAATCATGTTGGACATGTCTCCGCTTAATAAGGTAACCTTTCTTCACTACTCCATTGACATAGTCTAGTATTACCTCACCTGTGGTAATGATAAAGGCTCACAATATCACACATAGACCAAACAGTCAATATTGTGAAGTGTGTAACAAAACCTGAGCAGTTACACTACAGCCATGCAATTTCAGCTCATATTCAACATTTTAAATAGTTTGTAATCAAGTTAGAGAAAGGGAAAATATTCCTACTCTCATATAAGGGCGCATCGTGAAGTTATGATGTAACGATAAGATGTTGTGGTTTGTGACGTACGAGCAGCCGTAAAAGTGCAAGAATCGTTAGCACCATTTCACACTCGCGACGCTCAGGATAGCTGTATTTGCGAATGGCTTAGCAAAAAACGTCTACGAAGTGGTCTTAACCCATGAAGGAACGATTGTAGTTCAGTGAGAAACGCTTAGAGCTGGAGTTAATTTGGTTGCTAGCGACGTTGTTAGGCACACGTTCAATCAATACCATGTTCAACTAATGACATCATTAATTATACAAAGAAAAACAGGTGAACTCAGAAGTGTTACGTCATAACTTCATGATACACCCTTCTACAGGGGTATATGAGAGTAGGATACTCTCCTTAGTATATATATTAGGAACTCTTGGTTACAGGTAGTAAAAATCAAACTAATTTTTACAAGATCAATTTTTGTAGAATGAGATTCTACACACACTATAACTACAATCACACACAGAGTAGTTTACATTCCCACAACATACACAAAACCACTGGTCTATAATGATCTCATGTTAACATTACTGTGGTAAAGTTGTCAACACTTTGGTGGTAAATTCCCAACTATATCATGTGATGTAACCACTGGACAAATTGACCTTTAACACATTACTGAAGTGTCACTAAATCACTCACTGAATTGTGTTATCAACACAAGTTTATAAAATGAGCTACACAAGGACACAGTTATTAAACTACAAGAAAACCTGTAACTTGAAAGTTAACACCGAAGCTTTGAATGTTCGAACATTTTAATAGCGAATATTCGAAAGTAAATTTCAATATTTGTCCCAGCCCCCTATTTCAGAGTATTTGTATTTAAATACTTTTCAAAGTATTTGATTCCAAGCCTAACACAGACGCACCACACACACAACACACAGAGAGTACATTGTATTATTATGAACATACAGACTTTAATTCCATACTCTCCCTTGACCGATAGTACTGTAGATCAATTGATTCTCCTCCAGTATGAAGTGCTCCTTTTCCAAATATGTCTTTCATTGCACATGATATTCATGTTAAAAGGTTAAAACATCAAGTTGACATTATTGTGGTAAAGTTGTCAAAACTTTGGTGGTAAATTCCCCAACTATATCATGTGATGTAACCAATGGACAAATTGACCTTTAACATGTTACTGAAGTGTCAACCATGACATTATTTTGCTGCTAGCTACCATCATTCCAATAGGACAAGAAAGTCATAGACTGGCCAGAACAACCGAGAACTGATGACATTAAACTGGTGTTCAACAATGAAGACATGTAATAGCTAGAGAAGAAAGGGGAATAAGATTTCCTTTAATGTATATTGTGAAATGTTACACCACATTTGATAGGACATTGAAACATCTTACTGACATAATATTTATACACAAATACACACATACCGTATTTGACAAGTTAATAGCTGTCCCAGATAGTAGCCGCTCCACAGCCTAGAATTATTGTAATAAGAACCACCCTCGAATAAGAGCTGCAGCTTGTATCTGAACATACTGTTGCAATTGTAGATAAGACATGTTTGAAGCAGGAACCTGGCAAAGGAGTTGTTTTAAGCCAGTAAATATAATTTTTGTTAGAATGAATGACAGTATTGACAGATGATTAAGCAAGGTCAGTCACTCCTGAATCCAAATAAATGCTGTGGGCTGCTGCCACACAAGCCCATAGTAGCTACCTTTGCATAATAGCCACAGGTTTTTGCTCATTGAAAGTTACAGTAGCTACAGCCATTAACCGGTCAAATACGGTATTCTACATAGTTACACAAGCATTTCAGTGCCAGTGCGTAAGTATTGGCAACACAACTTTATGAAATGATAGAGTACACAAGGACAGAGATGAGAGGCAGAGCATGACAAGTGATCTCAGATATACAACAACGTTAACAAAACTATATCATTGGCTATACATTGAAATGATCATGTAGATAATGTAAGTAAGAGATATTATCTTGAGTACTGACACAATGGGTTGGCAAGTCACAACCTTTCATATCAACTAATTTAGTAAACAAACGCTATACAATAAGTACAGTAACACAAGTAGCTATTAAGTGTCATTCTGACATTTTATTACATAGAAATCTATCACTAAAACAAGGGCCACTTGTTGATTTCGTCACATTTCACTAGAGAATATTACAACTGAGCAAGTTGTGTTCTGTTACTATACCCAAAGGTGTCTACCAGTTTAGTACTTCACAACTAACTGCTACATAAACTCAACATACACGACCGGGTCTGAAACCTGACACAATCACACAAGCCTAAAGTTATAGTATAACACATTGAATACAGAGGATGAAATGCTTGCGTATAATTAAACAAAATCTGTAAACTTTTGGACACCTTTCTCTTAGTGAGGAAAGGGACAAACAAGAAAACGTGGATATCATCTTATTTGCCTACTGGAAAGAAGTTCGAAAATCTTTGTTTCATTGTAGTAAACCCAAGGAAATGTAAGTTATGGGCATTTGTTTGCAGCACGTCAAAATGGTAGAACACAATCGATCTTTCTTCACAAATTCATCCTTTGTACAGTATGTAGTGAAGAAAGGTGGCACACAGAAAAACTTACCCACTAATCGATTTCCCTATTTATGTCAAAAATGATGGTCAAAACCTTAACTCCATATATGTCATTCCATTAGTAAGTTACAACTACTTTAGTGCTTGTATTTTATTATCCCTATACTTGTTGTATAAATCAATTTCACTGATGTTGCTACTTTGTAGGTCTGTAACTATGAAAGTTATTGGCATATGAGGCTGAAACTTTGTCAGATGGTACACTTGACTAAATAGATTATAAATATGTAATATACAGGAATTGTATGATAGGTTTAAATGTAGTACTAGCCACTTGTCTCACTGTATAGTAGTACTGGCAAACATGAGTAGCTTTTATTTGTGGTCTTACAGTTTAGCCTACAATGAGTTGTATATCAATGATTATGTCACTAATATGAGTCACTTGGTAATGATGAGAATGAGTATTAGTGATATTAGTGTAAATAAGATCGGTTATAAGTATTAGCTACTGTAATTGTATTACTTAATCCAGTTATTCAAATTATAGGCTAATATTGTTATCTGCATACATTAGTTGCTGAACGTGAAGCTTTCACCACTACACATCACACTATGTACCTGCATAAACCTGTTACACCACAATACTAATGTACACAACAACACCCACCATAACTATTACATTACCATATATGGCAAACCACTAACCACATCTTTGTAAACTACTGGACTATTGTAATCTACTGGACTTGGACTGGATAAATAACTACAGTATTGAGATATAGACCAGGGGTACTTTGTAAATATCAGAACAGGGTATAAAGTCTCTTGTCTAATCAGCCAACTAATCCACAAATGTGTCATTTGTGCATTAAGTGAAGTTTGTAGTACTACACACAACACAACACAACAAACACACTACACACACTATACTACATACACATGCATGCATACACCCACCGACTCATCCACATACGCACCCACGTACATATGCACTCACGAGCACCACACCCACACACACACAGAGCTAAGCGATAGTATGATAGTACAATAGATCACAGTAGTTACTCATGAAGACAAAAGTGATAGCATTGCATCACTACCTTAATAGTAGCTAGGATTTGTGCTAAAAACATTATCTATCACTAACATTTTAAACCTGTATATCTTTATCAGTGCTTTCTTCACTAACCAGTGTTACATGTTACACTACACAAAACCATTTACGTGCACTTGGAAGCATATTAATATCAGTTGAAAAATGTTCAGACTGACAAATGGAACATACTAAAGGACTTGCTACAACAGCTGCCTTTGAAAAAGCGGAATAATCCAGATCAGACTTTGTGGGAGCATGTATTAAAGTTTTTGTACTGCCTCATTGTCTGAGTTGTGTAATACAGACAACACCACCAACAGCAAACAGGCATAGAAATGTTTGTAAGAGGATATACAGAATCAAGTTGTCTAAAGAAATATCCACTTGGTAATACAGTAATTCAGAAACTGCCGGGATACAGTATTCACTATTGTGATATTAGATGAGAAACTACTGTATCGTGATTACAGATTTTTGCTAGCAGAAAGTGTCAAACAGTGCCACTGTACTTGTTAGTGGAGCTGACAGTACATCAGAAATGGTCCAGTATCTTGTCATAGCCTAGCAATTGTGGCATGTAGTGTGATAATGACCCACCTGCCCGCACACCAGCCTCGCGCCTGCTTGTACTCCACTTTTTAAATCTTCTGATGAGAAACTGAAAATCATCAAATTGTTACCTTATGAACCAGATTACTCAGTCTTGCGTGACCAGACCACCTCTTACTCTTTATCATTGGTTGGGAAACAATGACAAAGAGAGGTCTGGCCAAGCGCATGAAGTGAGACTAGAGACTACTACGGGTGGAGTAACAAAACATAACAGACCAACTGGAGGATTATACATCCTGTACAAACACATCATAAACACTTACTACACATGCTCACTGATAATTTCGTTTGGTATCGCCCCTGGTCACCTTGCTCCTGGATCCGATCGCGAGATGTATCAATACTTTCCGGATACTACCTAAACCAGTCTCGTGATTTGCATTAGCCTTTGGTAGCCTCATTTTCTTCAGATCCTTGTCGATAGCTGATAATCACTCTATAACAGGTGTTTGTGTGTGTTGTGTAGTATATTACAGTATGATGAAGTGTTGATTCTTGGTCGTGTCTCAGTGTGTCTTCGGGTAAGGGTAGAGGGTGGGGCGACTTAGCAATGCACAAACGGTCCGGACTTGTTTAAAGGACCACTGTTCCATCCAGACGATCTATGCAGAGAGGCTATTATTAAAGCTGGTAAAAGATCAGTGCAAGAATAAAGTATGATAGAATCACATTGATCAGTATCTCATTACTTTATGACAAATATTCTGATGTAGTGATTATGTCAGCATAATTTTGGGGAGCTGTCAGTGCTGTAAGTGTGGTTTTGAAAACTGTAAGAAAATGTGCACAGTTCGTTAAATATGAGATGTTCTAATAGAGCAGTCAGAAATTCTAACAAGAAAAACTAATTTAGGGATCATAGGAGTGTACCTGAAGATAACATAAGTGACTGATTATCAAATGAAGTTTACACTTTACTTTTCATAAATATCTCCAGGAAAGTAGTATTAACCTCAAATTTTCACCAGGAGGTAGCGCCTTTCTCGTAGAATATCTCACATAAGTTTGAGCAATAGTATCCGATTAGTGTCCATGTTACAAGTGGATTTCTGCATTCTGTATAATTTGAAATATCAAACACCGCTACCTATTATCGTTAATTTCCGTTGATCAGTTATCGAACATTTTGCACCTTTTCTACTCTGGTAACCTCAGTGCAACCTACACACTCTTAATTATTATATCAACGTGTTAACTGAAGTACCATGATACTGTAACTGAAGTATAGTTTTGATACAAGCATGCACATGTGAGTTACAACAGCGAATCGTTTAGTGTTAAAAGCATACAGTAAAAAGTCAGCACACTATGAACAATAACACAGTCTTATCATCCTTGTTTACAACAACTCCTTCTGTGGATACATCTTTCACTCAGGAAAATGATAAATAGTTGGCCAATTCTGCTGCCAAAGTCACACTCGAGTTGTAGTTCTTTCATGGCGATTCCTGTGTTCTTTTTCTTCATTTCTTCATCGGTAAGCTCATGGACTAGACTATTGGAATTCTCCATATAAATACCTTACGAGTATGTGGAATAATATTGTAAACTTCTGAATACATTACGTGACTTTAATGTTCAATAATAGGTCACTATACTGGTGGACATTTAATCCCCAATTTAGTCGTGATTGAAGAAGGGATTAATTGTCTACAAGTATATTGTCAGGTGTAGGCAACTCCATGAACTTGTTTCATTGCTCAACTTAAAATTCCTAAAGTTTCCTTATATATACTTGTTTGTTGTTTGTTTATTTTTTGTACAATAATTATACCAGCCCATAACACATTAAAACACAGACTTGGTTTATCTGAATGAGCACACCAACTTCAGTTACTGAAAAGTGGCAAGTGGCCAGTACAATTCATTTTTAGCTACAGGTACACCCCTGTATGTTCAACCCTTTAAACAACGTTACAAATGAAGAACCATATGAGAGGTACCTCTACAATCAATCCAGTCACTACAGAAAATACAGATGATTCCTGTTACAAACTTAGGGAAGTTATCACTTGCTGAATCAACACCTTGAGCTGTCAACAATGAAAAATGGGACACTAAGGAGGAGAGAAAGTTAGTCCATGATGGATACATTGTATGTACTGTGGTATCACAGTTGGGCTGAAGTGATGTCTAACAGTGACTGACTGATACTACCTGACTGACTTACTTACTAATACCTTCAGACAAGCATAACTCAATAACACCTATATATGACTATGGGCTTGATATTGTAAGTCATGCAGTAGAAATTTCTCTAAATAAAAGAAGCTCATATAGCTACAGTGTACCTAATGGAGGCATTTCAAGTAGTATTAAAGACACTTTTGTGTTTGATTATACTTAACTAATACTGCCAAGGTGCCATGAAGGTATTGTGAGGCTGGTTTACAGGGTTGTTTTTTGAGACTCCGTGATCCTTGATATACAGTACTGGTAAACAGTTACACTAGTTAAAATACTCTACTAGGATGATCCTTGATATACAGTACTACTGAATTGTATGATAAAAAGTCACACTAGTTAAACTGCTCTACTAGGACAGTCTGGTAGAATGTGAGAGCACGATTGCTAAATTATTTAACCAATCACTGCTTTAACTTTAGCAACCACATGATGACATAAATCAAAACACAGAAATTTAAATGTGTGCGTTCCGTTACTGACTCCATTGGAAAGATACTGTATCTATGAATTTACTCATCCCTATTAGCTTATAAATTTCCTGATTCGTGTGATCATGTGATCCACAATAGATAACTATGTAAATATTACAACATGTTGTGTTATGTTGTTACAGAGGATAGTGATATGGCTGAAAAGAAGAGGGAACCTACTGATGTGAGTACACACTTATTATACCTGTATTGTGTATTGTGTTGTATAAATGTCAAACCTACAATGTGTGGTTGATGTATTAGTGTATAAAATAATGTTTGGACAATTACTGGTCAATTACACTAGTTATCAGGTCATATTTTGTCAGGAAATAATGTCTTTATAAGTTGAGTGTGTGTGAGATATTGGCCAAGGAGGGACACCAAACATAGAGGTATTGGCATGTAATTTTTGTTGTTTCCTTGTGGTGACCACAAAGCCATTCCTATAGGGTAAACTGTGAGGTTAACAGTTTACTATGTTGTACCAGCCTACTTGTCTCAGATGTGCCTGTATTGTAGTAGTAAAATGTACGTACTTATAACCTGTTAGCCATTATTACCTATTACTTGTGGTATTCACCTGTACATCTAGAATGAACAAGACATCACTGCATCTCTTACAATTTTGGCCTTAGTGATAAACCTCAATAATAAGGCCACTGGCTTTGTTTTATAGCTACACTAGCATTGGTACCTGCCTTACATACAGGACCATCTCCACATGTGTTAATGCTGGACACAGAGACCAAGCATTAACACTGGTACCTGCCTTACATGCAGGACCATCTCCAAATGTGTTAATGCTGGACACAGATACCAAGCATTAAATTAAACACCGGCACTGCTCATGTAGGTATGTAGCATGTATGGTGATGTTACTTTTAAAGAACTTATGCCATCCCTCAAGGTAGGTAAAATCAGTGTACCCAGGGACCAAGGACCCGGGAACCTGCGGGAATCCAACTCTTTTTGGAATTTTATACACTTCACAACATTCTATACTTGTACTAGGACAAGTAGTCTTACATGGACAATCCACTTTTTCCCCATCATGGTGTCTCCCAAGATGTTTATACCAATTACAAAGTACAAGCACCTCTGGAAACGTGTCTGAAGCTGACTGCACTTTATATAGGCCACTTGCCTGCATGAACATACGTACTAGTCTATTATGCCGCCTAGCTACTAGAGTAGTTTAGAAGCATTGTGCAAATTGTATGAAGTCTGGTTGTCGAGTTGCTGGAACTTGCTTAGTTTGGCTTAGCTAGTAATCGCTATTTACATAGAATATTTGTTTGTACAATATCTCTAAACTTTAGTAGCTAGGTGACATAATAGACTAGCATGCTCATTGTGCAGCAGGTGAATGGTTTGTGAATGCAGTCAGCTTCAGACATTCTTTCATAGGGGTAGGTAAAAACAGTGGACCCAGGGACCAAGACCAGGGGACCCAGGGACCCAACTCTTCTTGGAATTTTATACCCTTCACAAAATTCTATCTTTATACTAGGTACCTTTGCAAGTAGACTTGCATGACTAATCCACTTTTTCCCCTATCACGGTATCTCACACAATGTCTCACGCGATGTTTAAACCAAGTAGAAATTATAAGTACCTCTGAAAAAGAGTGTCTGAAGCTGAAATTTATAGGCCACTCGCCTGCTGCACAATGAGCACACTAGTCTATTATGTTGACTCACTACTAAAATTTAGAAACATTGTGCAAATGCACAACGATGTATGGAGTCTGGTTGAATGTCAAGCCGTTGGACTGAAACTTGCTTAGCTAGAAATCGCTATTTCCCATGAATATTTGTTTGCACAATATTTCTAAACTTTAGTAACGAGTCGAAATAATAGATTAGTATGCTCATTATGCAGCAGGTGAGTGGCCTACAGTTTCAGACACTTTTTTTTGGAGTGGCTTATAACTTCTAATTGGTTTAAACATAGTGTGAGACACTGTGACAAGGGAAAAAGTGGATTAGCCATGCAAGTCTATACTTGCAAAGGTACCTAGTATAAGTATAGAATATTGTGAAGGGTATAAATTCCAAGCAGAGTCAGGTCCTTGGGTCCCCTGGTCCTCGGTCCCTGGGTCCACTGTTTTTACCTACCCCTTTGATAGGCGCTTATAATTTTTGGTGCAAACATTATGCGAGACATTCTGATGGGGGAAAAAGTGGATTGACAATGCAAGACCACTTGCAGAGGAACCTATAGGACCCGGGGACCAAGGACTAGAGGACCTGCAGGAATCCAACTCTTCTTGGAATTTTGTACACTTCACAATATTCTATACTTGTATTGTATTAGTCCTACTGTTTTTACCTACCCCATCCTGCATACTGAATGTAAGCAACAAAGTTTTTGTCTGTGGTTTTGACAGGAATGTAGCTCATTCATTGAGTGAGTCTTGCCTACCAGTGCCTTCAACATGTTGTAAAGAACAAATAAAAGCATTGGTACCTGCTGTACATGTAGGGACAACAAATGTGACATTATTAGTATTCTATATTGCTGTGTAGCATACATGTTGATAGTGCTTTGAACATAATCCTTATGTCATCCATATAGTGACATAATGAACATGCAGGGTTAGTTGAACTACGTACATGCAAGCTAAGGCCATTACAGGTGGTGTACACATAGCACAGTTTCTGTCTCTGGATGACATTTACCTTACTGTCAACAAAAAGAAAGAAATGAACTTGTGCATAATTTAAAGGACATGACTAAAATGCGGAGCAGACTGGGAAAACAGACTCATAAATGAACTGGGAAAACTTACTCCAAACGTCTATTTACCACTCCTGAACAATACCAGATGCTGCAGTGACTGTAAATAAACCTCTGAACATTGTCTTGAAACTTGTATAAGCCGATATTAAGTAGAGCTGTATCGATAATCTGATCAGCCAACATATCGGCCACCAATGTGGCATTTTATACCAATATCGGCATTGGTATAGAACAGTATCAGGACAGATACCGCTACCAATATTTATACAGCAATAGTTGGATTATAATATTGATTTTCTACGTTATTCATGTGATTGTTCAGTGGTAGTGGCTTATTTTCACCCTACAGCAAGTGCTACGTTACGAGAAGCCATACAAATACATGCAATTCTATTGTTTGTTGCTGGAAAGCTTATCAGTCTTAAACAAAGCAGTTATATATAGTACCTTTGTAATAAAAAGAAGAGTCACAGGATAACCAAGGAAACCTACTGTACCAGCCTTCACACAAGCCAATAAAATGCAGAAATATCTGTTTAAGGCTTCATGGGAGTATGCATAAAAATGTTTGTGGGTGACTAATTGTCTGGATTACACAATAGAAACCCAAGCCACCATAACCACAGGCATAGAGTGAGCAATGAATATATCACATGTTGTTGAATAGTAGGTAAATGTACACTTTTGCATAGATTAACTATGACTTTTATTTGTAATGCAAATATCGGATCGGCTATCGGTTATCGGCTTCTTTGGGTGGTATACATATCGGATATCGGTACATGCCAAAAACCCATATCGGTACAGCTCTAATATTAAGCACCACGCTTAAAACTGCTATTGAACTACATTCCTTCTGTGCTGAATTAAAAGTGCATTCTTCATGGCGTGACTTTATAATGCTGTAAACAAGCCAAAGGTGACTTGTTGAAGAGATGCTGTTATTAATAATAGATTTGTGTTCAGGTTAATTGCTACATAGCTTTGCGGCTGCTTCTCAGTGTAACAGGTTACGGAAGGTAATGGGCAGGCTTCAAAGTCACACCACAGTTTTACTTCACCAGCTTGTAAGGCTGACTGCAACAATAAAATGTGCTATAATTATAATCCAACCATTTCTACAGCACTGATAGTGACAATTTCACCCGTGACTGCTATTAGCTGAATTTATTAAACCTAGTTTTAAGCGCTGGGCTTGTTGTTGGCTCGACCGCGCTTTAAAATCATGGTTAAAAGCTTTTGTAAGACCGTTATTGTGTGTAGTATTGTTTATGGGATGCTACGCTATGAGCTATACTGGTATTTAGGCTTGTTTGTACCAGTCCATTTACAAGTCCATTTCGCATTTTCACCATGTCCATTTGCAATTGTAGTTACTGCATGGCAAGCAAAGGATCAGAACTTGTTCTATGCTATGCACTTTCAGTATTAACGCTGTAGTGACACCTCTTGCCATACAAAACCCCATGCTGGTGTTTAAACATCATCATTAATTTTATTGTCATATATGACATTTAATGATCCTTTAAGCAGATCTAGAGTGAAAAGATGTAAGCAGGATTAGTGAAATGGTTGAGCAATTGCACACATAGTTCCTCATTGTAAACTATGGTATCTGCATAGTACCAGTAATGTCATTTTTCAGATGCACAGTAATACCTGCTCAATCATGCAAGTTGCTTCTTTGAGGTATCTGAACAAAGTGTTGTACAGATTAGGTGTGAAAGAACCTATTACCTACACACTGGACAAACACACAGATGGACAAATATTCTGGCAATTTGCCTGCCCTACCACAAAAGTGCAGTCCATCCCTATGATGTAAAGCAATCTATGTGCCATTGCTGAAAAACTGTAAGCGTAAGGGTTTGTGGATAATAAATTGTATGTAACAGATACTGTAGAACAAATAGGTGCATCGAAATTTTTTATAAAGTTATGACCTAGCTAGGCAGGGATCAAACCTAGGTTGGCTATAATCAAGGGAGGTGTGCATATCACCTCAGTTGTTTGCCTGTGGTTTTGACAAGAATATTACTGTAGCTCAACTTTTCAGTGATCCTATCCTACACCAGTGTCTTCATCGCCCTATAAAGAATAAAGAAGAGCACGTATTGATTTACGGTACTGCTCTCGCGTAATATCTCACTCACTAGCACGCATGCAATTACAAGCAATTAAAAAACTCACTAAAAAGTTGGTGTGGCACCTTTTTTGATCACAAGTCTTCATCCCTCGAATCAATAAATGAATACCCGCGATCAAAACAGGTGCCACACCAACTTTGTAGCAACTATTTTAATTGCGCGTAATTGCACTCGAGTCTTGGGTGGTACCATACACTAGGGCAGTACCATACAACATCACTTAAGGTGCCAGATGATATACATTTACACTAAAATTCCTTGTCAATATGTGCTTTGCATGTCATAATACTATGAGCTAAACGTTGAGTTTTATATAGGTGTGCACAAAAATGTACTGTTTAGAAAAAAAAGTTCCAACACATGGATTTGAACCCATCACCTCCAACATGTTCTACTACTTGAACAGTTTGTGTTGTGGTTTTCAAAGGAATGTTGCTCAAAATTTCTCTAGACCTTGGCCTTATACATGCTGTAGAAAATGAACAGAATCACACATGAACTCGTGATTATAATCTTCGAGTAGCCAGATGATGAATGCTTCATTATCAGCTTTGATTATGTCGATTCTCTCTGAGTTTGGTGAGTACGTGGTGTGACAGATGGACAGAAGGTTTATCAGCTTTATATATACTTAGATTAATGAGGTTGTCAGTAATAGGGTCACCTTGCTAACAGGGCCACTCATTATGGTCCTATAGGTGGCTCTGTTAATGAGGTTTCACTGTTTTCTACTTGTTTCACTACACTTTTGACCTTGTATACAAACATCCCACACTAACATTGTGTCCTCCTTACTTTCATCAATTTCATTATTTTGCTGTGCATAACTTATAATACACAATTGGTGGTATTAATCAAGTATTGTTAGTCTTTTCAAATCGGTTCACCTCATCTAATATCTCCAAACTAAATGACAACTCTCAAGATGATTATATACAATTAAATTACCTGAAAGTGTCCTCCACCACTGACTACAATTTTCATTAAATTTAAAAGGACATGTACTGTAAGTTCTAGCTCATCCTCTTTACAGATTATACTAAGATCAATGAAATTATTATGGGATAGCATGTACATGCCAAGCTGAGTTCTGAGGAAACAGATAAAATAGATTTTCCTAGACAGAATAGCAATTTAACCAACCAAACAATAATAGTGATGACAGTAAGGTGTCAAGAGCAAAACAAACATGTGCAGATTGACTCCATTGCAAGTTGAAAAGAGTGAAAAGATGTAAGCAGGATTAGTGAAATAGTTGAGCACTTGCACACACAGTTCCTCAGTGTAAACTATGGTATCTGCATGATGCCAGTAATATCATTTTTCACATGCACAGTAGTACCTGCCCAATCATGCCAAGTTGCTTGTTTTCTAAGTAATGAGGTAAATCTGAACTAAGTGTCATACAGATTAAGTGTGAAAGAAGCTTTTACCTACACTGGACAAACACATAGATGTACAAAAATATGCTGGCAATTTGCCTACCCTACCACAAAAGCACTATACAGTACAGCTCACAGGTAATGTCGCAGGTATACACATGCGAGTAATGCTTGTGTCTTCTCGTGGGATCATTCTTTTGCAATGTACTGTGCAATACCTGTGGAACATCGCGTGGATATGCACTAGCTGTGCAAGAAACTCACCACACATGAGAACACTCGCCACTGAGTTTAGTAACTTCATACAACACTTAAATCACACAAACATTTGTTACCGATCCCATATTATGTTCGTGCAAGCCTAACTAGCTAATTTTACAGTAGTAAACTCACACTGGGTCCGCAGAACGCAATGGGTGGAATATTAACGAAATCGAAAAAAAAAATCCATAAATTCTAAAGCACTTGTTTCTCAATAAAGGAAAGTGATAACACCAAAAACCTTGGTAGCATTGTGATCCCAAAAGCAAGAGGAGTTCCAGAATTTTTGTTTTGTGTCAGTACTCCCAAGGAGATGGAAGATATCAGCATTAATCTGCCTTGTGTTAGATGAGTGGTTCACCATCGCTTTTTCTCATATTCTGTGACGTTCGTTCGCCTTCGCCGGTCCCCCCTGGTCATAGGAAAGGCCTGGAAGACAAACTTACCCAGCAATGGATTTGCTTGTTCATGGAGAATTCGATGGTGCAATTTGTAGAGGACTGCATCCGTATGTTATGATCGTTTTATTAAGCACCTGTAGTTTATTGTCACTGTACAAGTCGAGTTTTTGCTGTTGTCACTTAGTAGCACTGTAACTTCGAATTTCTTGACTTCTAGAGTTGAAACTTCGGTTGACCATTCCATTGGCTATCTAGATAAAGAAAATATGAATTTGAAAAGTGCACTAACTGGGGTTCTGTGGCATTACTTGGCGACCAATCCACCTAGGTCTACGATAGCTATACTGCTAGCTACAGTACTGACTGTAGTCCGTGACAGTTCAAGTCAGTAGCTAAATGACCAAGTATTCGGTAGCTATAGCTACAACACAGGCACTGCAACAGGAGACCTCACAGCTGGCGGAACTGAGCCAGCACCGCCTCCCAACAGCATAGGGTGAGACCTGTTATCTCATCTTGCGTGACTCTGTCGAGTAAAATTTGCTATCGTGGAGCATTACTGTAGCCTTGCTGCATCCACACGGGTCACTCTAGCGCACCTCACTCGTGTCATGCGTGTACATGCGACGTTACCCATGAGCTGTATTGTAAGAGTCCCTATGATGTAAAGCAGTCTATGCGCCAGTGCTGAAAAACTGTAAGCATAAGGGTTTGTGGATTTAAAAAAATGTATGGAAAAGATGCTGTAGAACAAAAGGTGCATTGAAAGTTTTGAAAAAGCTATGACCTAGGCAGGGATCGAACCCAGGTTGGCTATAGGCATACATATCACCAATTTTTTTGTCTGTGGTTTTGACAAGAATGTACTGTAGCTCAACTTTTCAGTGATCCTTCCCTACATTAGTGCCTTCATCACCCTATAAAGAACAAACAAAAGTATTTACTACAACAACACTTAAGGTGCCACATGATATGCATTTTATTTCACTAAAATTCTTTGTTGATAAATACTTTGCATGCTAAGACACCATGAGCTAAAGGTTGAATTTTATATAGGTGTGCACAAAAATGTACTGTTTAGAAAAAAAAGTGCCAACACATGGATTTGAACCCATCACCTCCAACACGTTCTACTACTTGAACAGTTTGTGTTGTGGTTTTCAAAGGAATGTTGCTCAAAATTTCTCTAGACCTTGGCCTTATACATGCTGTAGAAAATGAACGGAATCACACATGAACTCGTGATTATAATCTTCGAGTAGCCAGATGATGAGTACTTCATTATCAGCTTTGATTATGTTGATTCTCTCTGAGTTTGGTGAGTAAGTGGCGTGACGGTTGGACAGGAGGTTTATCAGCTTTATATATACTTAGATTAATGAGGTTGTCAGTAATAGGGTCACCTTGCTAACAGGGCCACTTATTGTGGTCCTATAGGTGGCTCTGTTAATGAGGTTTCACTGTTTTCTACTTGTTTCACTACACTTTTGACCTTGTATACAAACATCCCACACTAACATTGTGTCCTCTTTACTTTTATCAATTTCATTATTTTGCTGTGCATAACTTATAATACACAATTGGTGGTATTAATCAAGTATTGTTAGTCTATTCAAATCAGTTCACCTCATCTAATATCTCCAAACTAAATGACAACTCTCAAGATGATTATACACAATTAAATTACCTGTAAGTGTCCTCCGCCACTGACTACAATTTTCATTAAATTTAAAAGGACATGTACTGTAAGTTGTAGCTCATCATTCTCTTTACAGATTATACTAAGATCAATGAAATTATTATGGGATAGCATGTACATGCCAAGCTGAGTTCTGAGAAAACAGATAAAATAGATTTTCCTGGATAGAATAGCAATTTAACCAACCAAACAATAATAGTGATGACAGTAAGGTGTCAAGAGCAAAACAGACATGTACAGATTGACTCCGTTGCAAGTTGAAAATAGTGAAAAGATGTAATCAGGATTAGTGAAATAGTTGAGCACTTGCACATACAGTTCCTCAGTGTAAATTATGGTATCTGTATGATGCCAGTAATATCATTTTTCACATGCACAGTAGTACCTGCCCAATCATGCTACGTTGCTTGTTTTCTAAGTAATGAGGTAAATTTGAACTAAGTGTCATACAGATTAAGTGTGAAAGAAGCTTTTACCTACACTGGACAAACACATAGATGCACAAAAATATGCTGGCAATTTTCCTGCCCTACCACAAAAGCACTATAAGAGTCCCAATGATGTAAAGCAGTCTATGTACCAGTGCTGAAAAACTGTAAGCATAAGGGTTTGTGGATAAAAAAATTGTATGGAACAGATACTGTAGACCAAAAGGTGCATTGAAAGTTCAACTTAAAAAAGCTATGACCTAGGCAGGAATCGAACCCAGGTTGACTATAGGCGTGCATATCACCAGTTTTTTTTGTCTGTGGTTTTGACAAGAATGTAGCTCAACTTTTCGGTGATCCTTCCCTACACCAGTGCCTTCATCACCCTATAAAGAACAAACAAAAGTATTTACTACAACAACACTTAAGGTGCCATATGATATGCATTTAATTTCACTAAAATTCTTTGTTGATAAATGCTTTGCATGCCAAGACACTATGAACTAAAGGTTGAGTTTTATATAGGTGTGCACAAAATGGTACTGTTTTAAAAGAAAGAAAAGTGCCAACACATGGATTTGAACCCACCACCTCCAACACACTAGTCAGGCGTTTTACTACTGAACAGTTTGTGTTGTGGTTTTCAAAGGAACATTGCTCAAATTTTCTCTACGCATTGGTCTTCTACATATTGTAGAGAATGAACGGAAGCACACATGAACCTGTGATAATAATCTTAGAGCAGCCAGATGATGAGTACTTCAATATCAACTTTCATTTTGTTGATTCACACTGAGATTTTATGAGTAAGTGACATGATGGATGGATAGAAGGCTTATCAGCTTTATATATACATAAGTTGTTAGTAATAGGGTCACCTTGCTAACAGGGCCACTTATTGTGGTCCTATAGGTGGCTCTGTTAATGAGGTTTCACTGTTTTCTACTTGTTTCACTACACTTTTGACCTTGTATACAAACATCTCACACTAACATTGTGTCCTCCTTACTTTCATCATTTTTTGTTCTCTGTAACTTAGAATACACAATTGGAGGTATTAATCAAGTACAAGTACACGAAAAAATTTGGAATTTTCAACTAGAGTAGGGACCATAGCACATCGATAAAAAGTACTGAAACAAGTCCATGATATTAAATCACAGTAAAACAATAAGAAGTGTTATATCCCTACTGTGCTCAAGATTTCATTACGGAAATGCACAGTAGGGATATAACACTTCTTATTGTTTTACTGTGATTTAATATCATGGACTACTCCAACTTGTTTCAGTACCTTTTATCGATGTGCTATGGTCCCTACTCTAGTTGAAAATTCCAAATTTTTTCATGTACTTGTTTGTTAACTTTTTTTGTAAATAATTTTATTATGACTGGTGAACCCACGCATACCGCATCTGAAATGGTGCCACGTGCCCCAGCTATATCAATTATTGTCTGAAAAGTGAAATATCCAATACGCTTGGTTGTCAGCTACGTATATTCACCCGTTACACAGCAATACAAATCAAGAACTGTTTGAAAAGCGCTTTTGCAATCAAACTAGCCACTATGAAAAATACGGACGATTTCCATTTCGAAGGGAAGCCATCACATGCTCGCACCAAATCGACACCTTTCCCTGTCAGCAAAGATGAATGGGACACAAAGGAGGACACTGGTAAGTCCATGAAAAATGCATTGTACGTACTGCGGTATGTCAAAAGGCACCTGTCGGGCCGAAGCAACATCGAACAGTGAAAAAATCAAGCACATAGCCTTAGCCGTTATCGAGTTATGCTTGTCTGAAGGCATCAGTCGGTCACTCAGTCAGTCACTCAGTCAGTCACTCAGTCAGTCAGTCAGTAGAAAATTCTGTTGAATATATTATTTTTAAAATTCTGTAACAACTTGTTGAAAGCATTTCGGGTCGATCTGAAAGCTTGTTTGGGCTTAGTTTTACCTAACCAATACTGCCTCATCGTCGTCAGGGAAAATTGAGGCTGGTTTTGGGGTGATTTAATTTTGTGGGCCACGCCTACTGCTTTGTGGTCCCTACTATACAGTTACTATTGTACTGTATGATTGTTAGTCTTTTCTAATCAGTTCACCTCATCTAATATCTCCAAACTAAATGACAACTCTCAAGATGATTATATACAATTAAATTACCTGCAAGTGTCCTCCACCACTGACTACAATTTTCTTTGAATTTAAAAGGACATGTACTGTAAGTTCTAGCTCATCACTCTCTTGACATATTATACTGAATTCATTATGAGATACAGTTAGTATAGGTCAGTTCCAAGGTCAAATTTGTCCACGTATACAATGTGTTTTCCTCTTGTTTTGCTCACAATTTCCCTGCATTTCATCCACATTCTGTGCATGCAAAATGTCTATAGAAAAGTATGCTGTAGCCACATAGAGACAACATAAGTGTTGCAAAATACACGTTTAGTCACTGAACTTGAACACGTTTCACTAGCATTGTGCTAGCATTTTGCCAGAATTTCACCCACATTTCACTCATGTGGATGAACGTTACCTTGGAGCTGAACCGTACCTTGTAGTATGTACATGTTGAGCTGAGTTCTGAGAAAACGATAGAAAAGATAACTGGATTTGTCTATTAGATAAATGACATTTCAGCCAACCAGATGGTTATAGTGATGACAGTAAGGTGTCAAGAGCAGACAGGTGCAGATTGACTCCATTACAAGTTTGAGAAATGGTCATAACAGACCGGATGTTTATGACTTCCTCATTAGAAATGTATGATGAAACTTTGATTGGCCATCAATAACGTGTCAGAGATCAGTACTACAAATGAGCCAAATTTCAAGAACTTGTGTAATTTCATACTTGAGAGTTATTAAGAGTTCAGCTCAATGCATATAAAAGAGTACTATGCTAAGCAGGCTCAGGAACACTGTGATAAAAATGCAGTGTATTTGATGTAGTTGTACTGCTTGAAGAGGTGTATGGCTAGTTTAGATAACCATTACAAAAGTTGCATTGCTTATAACATGGATAGATTAACATGTGTGAATAAGTGGGCAATGCCTATCAAAATGGGTGTAGTTGGAGATGGTCGGATATCCAAATTTCTTGTAATTACCATTTCTGTGTCAAATTTGGTCAAAATGTACACTTGTAATACTATGCCACTGCACTATTCCTAGTAGTGGTACGTATTACTAATGTCACAGTGTTAGGCCATTTCAACTTAATTTATTCACTGGCCTGACCAGCCCATTGTTCAAAGATTAAAAAATAACTCATCCATGGAAAAGGAAGCTAAAATGCCACTAAAAACTGAAACTCTGAATACAACCCTTGTGTTATTCCAACACAATTAACTACTATGTATTTACCTGTCATTCACCTTCTCAAAACCTAACTCAGAAACACAGTATGGCTGCAAATGAGTTGCTGCTTTGTTGAGACCAAACCGCCAGGTTTACTGAAATTGTTTTCATAAATGTGTGTGTACCTATCTATTTACCTAACTATCTACCTATGTTTGTCCGTATGCACCCACATGAGCAAAATCATTAAAATGGCAAAAGTAGCTTTACGTAAGAAGTAAAAGCGAAGTAAAGTCTGTATTAAACTTCTGCACAGGTAAACTTTGCTCTGAGGTGGTTTGCAGTCTGAAATGTGGGTGTGGCAGCTCTCTTCAGAATTTGCAAATTACATTCCCTTTGGGGTTTTACAGGTGTTTAAAAACTAAAAACAATGGTGCAGGCCTCGTAGACTACTAGGAATAGCCTATCCCTTCTAGTCGAAAGGGGACGTATCCTTTGCATACATGAACGAAAATGAAGAGCATGCAGCTTTCAGGCTTTATCAAGAGAATTTGTGGGAGAAAACATGATAGTCAAACTGTAAAACAGTTTAGACGATACTTTTGTGCATAATGTTTAACAAGCGCTTCCATAGCAGTGCATAGCAACATAATTGAAAGAATTATGAAATATGAGAGTTACGCACTGATAATAATTTATTATCGCACAACCAAAAACCCTATTGGTTAAAATTATAAGATAGTAATACATAGTTGGTTAATTCCAGATGAGTTAGAGCTACTGTAGCTGCATGGCGCCTGGTTTTTAGAAGTAGCACAACATCAACTTGTTTTTGTACTCATATTGTTCTGATTTCTGTTAATATTACATACTGACCTACCAACCCTATACTCTTGATATTTTAGTCTGTGAAACAAATAATCAAGTTGAGGTGTTCTTAATGTAACAATCATTTACCACAGTAAAAACAAATACCTGTGGTAGCTCAACAAGTCTCATGTGCCAATATCACAAATAAACTTGTTTACATAAATTGACCAGTTGTCAACATCACCACCTGACTTCAAACATCTGATAATTCTCTACTGAAATAATGGGGAATAAACAGAAGGTATGGTGGTATTGTAAAAAGCAGATGATATCAAAAACAGTATGACTTAAATATCACAGTTTACTAATATGATACTGGTATATTGGCCAGTCCTATTTGTCATCATTCATTACACACTACTAACACTAATGTAACTTAGTTAATTTACTTTATTATTGTAATCCAATAGTGCTCCTAGTTATAGCTAAAGTTCAGTCACTTTAACACTACACTATACAAACAGGCACAAAAGGTATAACTTGTCTAAAATTAATTACAATAAGCATCTATCAATTTTAATAGTGATATAATGTCTTCACCTGAGCAGCTATTTTGTAATCATACTGTAAACAGTGGTGAAGAACAACTTGTATACTAACAATATGCTAAGGTTCTTACATTCTCAACGATATACCTTGTGTACATAGTTGAATTTGGCTTAAAGTTTTTACCATGAATTGGCTGGCATAGCTTGGTTTTAAATAAAAAATGACAAAGATCTTGTTTACGTACATACCCCATTGTAAACAATCACATGTCATTCATATACTGTACTCTTGGTTATACAGTGTAGCTACAGGAATGATATATTATACACAGATATTCAAAACTCTCCATGATAAGATAGTATATGGTGATAACTAACTTATCACACAGTAGCAGTGCCATCCTGTATAGCTGTATGGTAGTTATCATCCAGCAAGGAACTTTGACAATCCCACACACTGGGATTTAAGAGAGTGTCGATCACTAAAAGGAGGAAATGGGAGATGAGGAAATGGGAAACTGAGTATTTCTCTATAGTTTGTTTTCGACGTACTGTATTGACGGTATTGCTAGCAAGTGAGGGCATCAAAAGTCATCAGTGAGGATGCAAGCTGGACATAAAGCCAAGTGTATAGTTGAAACTTGGTATTTGAATCCATTATTCGGTGTTCCACACTCAGTGTAACTTTGTTAAGAGTAGCTAGAGTGACAATGAACAAGACTTACAACATCATACATACAATATACCAGTGTTAGCAGCAGTGACAAGAGAACTTGTGACACTGAGTAGAGTAGGTACACTATAATAGTATAATCACAGCAGGAGATACACAAATATGTATTGACTGAGATCACATGTCGGAAGAATGAAGTCGAGTTTGCCCAATACTGAGAACACTTGATGAGCTGCTTTCCCTCGCTATCAGATGATTGCTCATGACATTTGTATTTACCATGTGCTTAATGTAGTCTCAGATGTAGTGGTCGGTGAAGTAGTAGTAGTAGAACAATGAGTTACCAAGGGAATCTCTTACACTGTATCATAATCACAAAATATTAATTTAATATCATGTACTATAGCTACTACAAACATTACAAGGTGCAATACTATAAGTCACCTAGTTCACTATACAGTCATGATAGTACTGGTGAGCATATACTGGTAGTGGATTGGTGTTTTGTCCTTACCATATCCTTAAATAAAACTGGATCAGCTTTCTTGGAATACATTATTTGATATTTTCTTTTTGAAGGAACTGAATACGAGTAGCTGGCTAGTGACACTCTACCCAAGCTACTACCATGTACAATCACCTCTACATATAAGCTGATTACACATGTGTCATATACATGTACATATAATCATATTACGTTACCATGTGTATGTGTCATTAGTGGCTACTTACATTCATAATTCTTGATAAATTATAATTTGATTGGTGCCAACCTTCAAAGCAAAAGATACAGTAGTTGCACTAATGCCATGACAGTGTTGATGGAGACTTGATGTAGTGACAGGAGAATTTGAGTACAGTAGGAGGTACACGAATATGATTGAGATCGCTTGCCAGAAGAATGAGGCCAAGTTTGCACAATACTGAAGAGCTGCATTCAATCAGTCTTGCTCATTGTCACTCTAACTACTCCTACTCCTGTAGCAAAGTCACACTGACTGTGGAATGCTGAATAATTGATTGAATGCCAAGTTTTGACCATGCACTTGGCTTTGTGTCCAGCTTGCACCTTCACTGATGGCTTCTGACACCATCACTTGCTAGCAATACTGCCTGGAATACAACAAATTAAAGTGCACTATAGAGAAACACTCCGTTTCCCATCTTCTCATTTCCCATTTCGGTTTCCTAATTTCCCATTCCTCCTTTTAGTGACACTTGATTTAAGATGGTTTAGTTGATGTTATACTTGTTTCCTAGAGTAACACATAATGTATTGTAGCACATCATTCCTTTTTTTTCAATAACATGCTTATTTTTCAAATATTGTTTTTTATTTAAAAAAATATTTTGTGCAAGCAATGTGGGTTATGTTGAGATGATTGCATATACACTGAGCACTGTACGTTTTGACACTACGTTTGTTGAAACATTAGAATGAAGTCATTTCCCTTCAATTCCAGATAGGATCATAGCATGATTGGTTATTAGTGTAGTTAAGTGAGCTAACATTTACATGTGGATGTGTGTGGAAGACCCATATTCGGCCACATATGTGTAAAGATGGTATTCATCATTAGAGTGATAGTCCACTAGTAATGACCATTATTGTGTTGTGGTATTGGTGATTGTTGTTATGGTAACTAGTAGGTGTAGTGTGGATGATATAATATCATGTCATATATTAGGATGAGAAGAGCAGACTTTGCAGAGCTATAAAAAATGATGATTTGGACACTATCAAGAGGATGATGGAGCCCATAGATGTTAATGCCTGGATAGTAGATGTAAGTATTACTTCACGTTGTCATCACAAAATACATAATATAAGATTAATAGTATTATAATTTGATAAAATTACAACATTATAGACAATAACTAGAACTTAAAGTAGAAAATGACTCAAGGTATAGTAAGAAACACTCTGCTACACTTCAGAATATTTTTCATAACAATTTTGAAATTTTCAGGTAATTATCTGAGCATCATTTCACACACTGATAATGGTATGCCATATTTGGTAGTGTTGCCAAAGGTAGTAGGTATGATTTTTATTTATTGTTGGATTAAGGTTGAAGTTAAGGTTGACTCTGTCTCACTTTCAGTTTGCATTTTTACATAATGTATTTAACATCTGGGTCATTCCATGTCAAATCACCAAGGAATTGTAGGGTCACCTCTCGGATTTTGATGAAACTTAGTGGGTTTGTAGTATCTCCCGTACCAATTTTTAGCCCCATACACCACATGGTTCTGATTTATGACAACAAATATTTTGAATATTTCATGAAAAATTGGTCTGTTTTGAGTTACAAAATGAACTTTAGCTCATCAGTGTGTTAATATTAAAAATAGAGTTTTCAGTGATTAAAGACTGTCATTGATAGTAATCTATAAAATTAATGATGGGATATCAACTTAATTAAGATTTTAAAAGGCTCCATTAAAACTTTAATCCTTAATGTTTCAAAATATGCTTCTTCGAAATCTTTGAATGTTTTAGTAAATTACAATTAGACCATGGTATATGGTTGATAAATTTTTTGTGATGGGGCCTAGGGATGAGCCTATTTTGCTTTTTTTCCCACCTATTTTTCTTTCCAGCAATTATTATTTTCTTACCTATTTTGTTCAATATTTGCTCAAAATTTCTCTATTTTGCTCAGCATCAATAAAAATTATTTCACTCATACGTAGTAACTGCTTTATTAGAGTATCTCGATCTTTAGTCGCCATTTATATAAGCATATGTTGTCCTAATACCTGTACTATGCTTGACTGTTCTATTAGAGTATCTTGATCCTTTTCATACAAAATGTGCTGAGTTGCCATATTTTTCCAAAAATTTCCCACAAAATCGGCACATCCCTAGTGGGGCCACAGTGGGTTCAAGAGATATAATTAAATATGTTGTGGTCTGTAGTGGAATTTTGTCGCAGGCATCGCAGGAAATAGCGAAGCATGCCTTTGCTAGCACATCATTAGATCAGTAGCTACAAAAGTACTGCTGCAAAAATAACGCTAGCTATCTATAGCTACACTTACTACACTACTTAGCTGATGAGTTGATACCTTGTCATTATCCTTACATACCATCGATTAAAAACTTTGGTGGTAAAAACTTTGGCGAATATTATTTCAATCGCCAAAGTTTTTTCCTCCAATTTTTTCAACAGAAGGGTTTCGTCACACTTTTTTACTGCCAACAATTTTTTACTATACGGTACATACTCTTCATTGTTTTAAGTTGGATGTATACCACAAGCAAAAGGTGCTCTTGTTTATCAGGTTTTAAATGCATTTTGCTACTGCTTTACAGTTGAGACAAGTGGCTGGCACTACATAGAAACCTTAAAACCTCCCAGTTTACTTTGGGGTTAGCTTGTTTATCACACTAAACCATCTTAATTAAATGCCAAATACCATATCTCTGGCCTCCCCTACATCATTATACTACTAAGGGCACAACTATTGGCTATATCGTATCATATCACCACCTTGTTATATCAATAGTATCGATGTATCGATATATCATGGCAACACTAGTTTTCATCTGAACACGCGCTGCAACTATCAATTAATAACTCTAAAGTAAAGTGGTCATTATGCTTTGCTTTCAGCTATCTTCAGCCTGTTACACAGTGCTACAATTGAAGAACAGTAGGAGAAGCGCCTCTGCAATCAATCCAGTCACCATGAAAAATAAGTACAATTTGTGCACCCCAATTATCATTTATTAACTCGAAAGTGAAGCGGCGATTACACTTCAAGTTCATCTATTTACACAGTGTTACTAATAAAGAACACTATCAGAAGTACTTCTGTAATCAATTCAGTCACTATGGAAGAAATGGATGATTCCCATTTACAAACGAAGAGAAGCCATACATCACGCTACCGTGAATTGACACCTTGGGTAGTCAGCAAAAAGAAATGGGACACAAAGGAGGACAAATCCATGATACGTGCATTGTACTTACTACGGCAGGGGTGGATCTAGGATTTCAGAAGGGGGGATGCCAACAGGGGCATTTATAATGGCTGGTTTGCTAAGAAAAACGACAACTGCTTGGAACAACTAGCTACAGTAATATAGTGTGTGAAGCACGCTTAGCATGTGGAGCATGTTCTATCTAGGGATTCTGGGGGCACGTCTCCCCACAGAAAAATTTTGCTACTGTAATTTAGCCTATTGAGATTAAATTTAGTAATATTTTTGATTAAAAAATGATGCCACTACAAGTGACTCACAATTCTTGGAAAGCATCATGAGTCATCCAAGTGTAATAATGATGAAATAACACCATTATTCCTGAACAGTTGTCATACTAGCTGTCATATAAAGGGTACAGCCAGTAACTATAAATTTATTCTTTCAATCTTAAAGAACAGGAAGGGGAAAGATATGAATATCAGCTACACCTGATCAATACTCGCGCCATTAATTTTGTATTTGAATTACCTTAATTTAGCGGTACATTAGGTTTAGCAATTTTAGAGTTTTGGTTTTTTGCTAATTGACTACATCAATTCAGGAATTACTAAATTTGTATATGCTAAGTTCATCAATATACAGGATCGCTAATTTATTCTAGTGTATTGCTCAGCTTAAGGTATAGCTAGTGTGCTGGTTCAAACTATAATGTCCAAACAGTAACAATGAAGAGAGGGCTTGAGAGGATAAATATAGACTCACTTGTGTGTAGAGTACACAAACGTAGAATTTTACAGCACCAAAATCCAAAGTCACATATACAAGTAGTTTGTGGCCACAACTAACCCTCTTATAACCTAGGCACACTGACAGCATAAATGCTGCAGTATCATTTGGGCTTACAAAGTTGAGCTTCAAGAGGTTTGGGAGTGCAAACTGTTAAACTTTATTAGCTTCAATTGATGCTAAAATATAGGGAGATTCATCAGATAAATGTAGCATGAAAATTTGGTACTGATAAAGAGAAAACAAACATTTCTCACATGCAAAACCCTTGTTAACTTTATACATGCTAAGAAATTCACTATTTTACTTAAGCATGTCAACCCAAGCATCAAGTTTGTAGCAACAGCTGAAAATACTCACTATGATATTAACTCATTAACAGCCACTGCCGCCATACAGTGTTCAAATACTCCAATAGAGCAGTCAGACTGTTACATGTTAACAATCTATAGACAGCATCAGGAATTTAACTGCATGATTATCAGAAACTTGTACATCTTATAGTAGTGTTAGGGCTGAGGTAATTATGCTCATAATTCTTTGCATTATTCTATTCAGAATTTCCTGGAAAAAGCTTGCATTATGCTCCAAAACTTATGCATTATTCTCAAAATTATTCCAATAAATTGAAATAGAATTGACTGTCTATTTAATATTCTATGGTTAATTATTGCACATAAACAAGATATTTCATTGTTCTAATAGAGTAGTATGCAAAAATAGGAATGATTACTTTATTGGAGTATATATAGGTGAATGTTCTATTAGAGTATCTCGATCGTTCATTCATAAAATCTTTAAAATAATTATTTCAAAATGCTAGCATAGTGTTAGAATATTGATTTCTGACATTATGCTGAAAATCATTCTGGCATAATTACCGCACCCCTAAGTCCAGTGTATCTTCTTTAAGTCTTTCAACAAACATATTGATATCATTATCTACTAAACTTAGCATGTAGTTATAGCTACAAACTTTTTAATTATTACTCCTGATAGCCATTTTAAGTTTGTTGTAATGGCTATAACCATTACGTGTAAGGTGCAGGAATGCTTCATTTATGGCTGGCTATTAATTAATTAACTCTGGCAAAACTACAGCATCTTGAGAACTAAGTGACTATAGCTACAGAAACTAAATGGACATTGGAATAATAGGCTAGATACAAGAATAAAAAAAGAATAATAGGAGAAATTTTTGGGAAATTCTGCAAATAGTAATAGGTAACATTTTGAGCATATTAAGTAGGCTCAGGCCTAAGCAGTGCACAGGTCAAGAAGACAGTGTTTTCAAGAAGTTGCCAGTGTGTGGCACACCGGTAACTTTTTATAATTTCATGACGGATGTTCTATTAGAGTAGTTGACTGTACTATTAGAGTATTTCAATTTTTAGCTGCTTTTAGGTTAAGTCTTACACCAAAAGTATAATTTGAACCTCTCTCAGTAATTCTAGGAAAAGATTAGCCATTCACCTTTCTCTTTCTATCTATTCATTGCTCATGCATACATGTAAGATGCAATTGCATCTGTACTGCAACTTCTAGAAGCTTCCTAGCTTGCACATAGTAAAATTTTGATGGGGGCACCCCAAGCACCCCCTAAATCCACCCTTGTACGGTATTCCAAAGGAACGTCTCGGGATGAAGCGACGTTGAACAGTTACAGCAGTTCTTGAGTTACGCATGCCTAAAGGTTTTAGGCAGGTAGTCAGTAGAACATTCCATAGATTTTTTATTTATTTTTATTTTGTAGCAATCTATTGGAAACATTTGAGGGCATACTGAAAGCATTTTTGGGCTTGACTATACCTAACCAATACTCCCAAGGTACCAGGATGGTATTGTGAAACTGGTTTTAGGGTGATTTTTTTTGGCCAGAAAGACCCAAACCTTCATGATCCTGAATTTACAATACTAGCATACTACATATGTGACCGGATCTACAAAAACCTGACACAATTGTGCATTTTTCAAATTCCTGTTTATTAAGTATTTATAATCTACTTAGCCAAGTGTACCTATTGGCAAAGTTTCAGCTTCATGTGCCAATAGCTTTAGGAGTCACAGCCCTACAAAGTAGTAGCAACAGAAAAATCAATATGTACAGCAAGTATAGGGAAAATAAATTACAGGTGCTTACAAAAATGGTTGTAACTTACCAACGAATTGAGGTGCAGAGCTACAATTTTCACCATTGTGTTCGCCATGAACAGGGGAATCAATTACTGGGTAAGTTTTTCCTTTACTCACCCTTCTTCACTGCATACAAAGGTAGAATTCATGAAGAAAAATCGATTGCGTACGATTGCTTCAACATGACGTAAACAAATGCTCATAACTTCCGTATCCTTAGGTCTACTGCAACGAAACAAAGATTTTCCAACATCTCTTGAGCAGGCGAATAAGATGATATCCAGGGTTTATTGTTAGTCCCTTCCTTCACTAAAACGTTACAGATTTTTTTCAACAATACGCAAGTATTTCACCCATTGTATTCAATGCTTTATACTGCAAATTTAGGCTTGCGCTATTGTGTCGGGTTTTCACAGATCCGGTCACATATGTGATGATTTTGTATTCTACTGAATTGAGAAACTGTATAACACCCATCAACTAAGGGAGACAAACATCACAAGAGTTGTTGACTCAGGAAGTCAGTACGTATATGTAGGATCATTTTGACTATTGTCAAGGCCTTGTTTACAAAGACAGCAAATGTGACCCTGTCTGCGAAAAGGGGTCTTATAGCCTTTCCAAATTGTCAGGTTTGACTAATCATAACTCCTCATGTTTTCAACCTATCAACTTCACATTACACCAAGCTATAGTGCTATGTTAGGGGTATAAGATGACCAAAGTTCAGGTGATAACACATTCACAAGTCAAGTTACAGGTTGCAAAGTACATGCATTTGAAAAGGCTATAAGATCCCTTTTCGCAGACCAGGTCACAAATGTTATGGGAAAACAATAAGTTAGATACAGGGTTCTATGAAATGTTGTGACGCTTAAGCATGGTCAGGGTACTACTACAGGTCATGTTCTGAATACACTAGGGATCAACCTTTAAGGTTGCCATAGATTCTATTTTGCTATATACTAATTATTATTCCAGCATAATGTATGCATGCCTATAGTATGTTCACATTGAGCTGAATCCTGAAAAACAGCTAAAAATTAAAAGTGGATTATTTCTCAACAGAGTTAACATTTCAGCCAACCAGATGATTATTGGTAACAGCAAAAGGTGTCAACAACAGACATGTATGGTTTGGCTCCATTACAAGCTCGGGAAAGGGCTGTAATGGACACTGTACTTTTATGGCTTCCCCATAGGAAATGTATTGTGAAAATTTTGATTGGCTGTAAATATTATGCCAAACATTTGAACAGAAAGATTTTGAAATATTTTTAGCGGGTTAAGCAGTACTACAAATGAGCCATATTTCAAGATCATGTGTAATTGCATCCATGAGTTATTAAATGTTTTTGAGGATTCAGCTCAACATGAACATACTATACGTAGTTGTCGTCTAGAGGAAAAATCAAAGACCTTGTATTGTTAAAAGTTTAGCCTTATCTGTTGAGTAATCTTAGAGTTACGGTAGAGCAGTAATAGTGAAGCAATAAATTTGTGAAGTGATTAAAATTATATACACTTGGTGTTTAATTGATCATGACTTGTGAGTGAAATGGTCTGAGGAGTTGGAACTTGCCTCATTGTATTGTGAACAGGAGAATCTGTCTAGTGAAGTGTTTAACCCATCAATGATTATGAGCTATAAAAACTTTGAACTGGGCATAGTGATGATAAATAATATTAATTTTTGTCGCAAGATGAGCATACTGTACATGTTTACTTACAGTATGACAAATGCTACATTAGAACATAGATTATAGACACACACACACACACACGGGATTGGAAACTCGCAGCTGATACTCACCTACAGCTAGGTGTTAAAGCTGTTGTAACTCTCCAACGGATGGTATAGGAGAAATACTTATTTGACTTGGGTGAATGGTGGATCATAACCACTGTATTACACGAATTACAGCCTTGTAGTAGTCTCCGTTGCTGAGTAATCAGTACCGCAAAATCCTTTGATGTTCGACACTGGATGCCGCCTTAGGCCATAATTCATAGCCCACTACGTGAAGAAGCATTTCGCATTTATTTGGGTACATGATGTACGTCTAACAACTTATAAATCCACAGGGTTTGTTTAGGTACTACAAGTAATCAGTACCACAAGTGTGTTGGTTAGAATTGTCTGCTAGCCTAAAATTTGACTTCACAGAAAGTTCTTTCATAAAGTCAACAGAATTGCTTGATAAGGCACTTGTATTACCTGACAGGATTATTTAATACAAAATGGAATTTTCTGCAACAAGACTTACCTTGAGGATGGATTTAAAAAAAAAAATTGTGATATCACATGACATGTTTCCAATCAGTGTGTGTGTGTGTGTGTGTGTGTGTGCGTGCGTCCGTACGTCCGTGTGTGCGTGCGTGCATGTGTGTGTGTAATCTATTATTAGAGCATCAGACCAGGTTTTGATGTGAATAGCTCAATGTCTAAATGCAGTATTTACTTGACAGCACAGAAATGGCACTTTTTATAAACTTTTGCTATTGAGTAGATTTTAGCTAGAATTTTCACAAAGGGGCAGTATGCCAGCCATAAAACTGCTGAAGTTATACAAGTGCAACCAGCATTTTTACATAATTACTCAGAGATTGTAGTGAACAGCAATTCTCACTTCCATACAGCCTGCTAAATAACTGGCAACCATTTTGAATCATTTGGTTGTGGAATTACATATCTACACAGGTTATTTAAACCAAGTGGAACATTGTTAACGGCCTGAATGCTCAAAGGTAAAGCAATGGCATGGAGTGCTTGGAAATGTAGCCACAAGAACAGTAGGACTAGCCCATCATAGACTATTAGTTAACTGAACAGGCTTGTTTACTACAAGTTCTTGTCAGTGATACAACCATGACAGCGATACAAATTTGTACCAGCTGCTAGAGCCTGACTGATGTGGCTGCTTGCGATTTGCACAGGGTGAAACTTATTGGAACAGTTCTTTTCACTACCAAAAACAACAATGTAAACTGCAAGAGAGACACATTACATGTAAAACAATATAATTTTATAGTATTACCATCACTTTTCTTGAAATTATCTGTTAGAAGATCACTACAACTTTGCTATTTTTGTGGCGTGATGCATTACACAACAATTTATTACATTAAGATTCACGGGATGTAAAATAGCACTTGTATGGCTTGGTGTACTGTCTCTTTAAGTAAGGTGAACAACCATGATTGTAACAACTCAGTGGTTAAGGATTGGGGTATTCAGTATGGAGATCCCTGGTTCAAACACTGTGGTAATTTTTTTTCATCAAAAAAATATTATACACTTTTCATTGTCTGATTCATTAAATAACAATCCTTTGCATTGCTCCAGTTTAGGATTCAATTGAGATCATGCTGTAAAGAAATTTAATGTATGATGTCATCTAACTGCATAGGGGAAAGTGTCCTTAATTTTTCACACTGTGCCAAAGTGTGCTATATTTTCCTCTTAAGTCTGCTTTATTTTTCTTTTTATGACAATAACATACTTTTTGTGGATGTTACACAACCATAAACACGACCAATGGAAACACTGGAATGACCACCACTAACAATGCTATCAACAACATTACCATAGCAATTAATAACAAGTAATGGCTATGCACACAAATGTTTGTAATTCCACTACAGTAATCATAGTACAACTCAGTCTTAAATTGTTTACTAAACTTCCATCATGGGTGTACGTAAGTCTAGCTAATTCTTGCTAAGATTTAGTGGGCCTCTGACATTGAGGCCTTCAACTTTGTTGCATTGATGGCCTCACTCCTGAACAACAATATCTAGCCTTCCTAAGTCGTTCTCCTCGTCCTCCTGTCCCATTACTAAGTGAGTTCTGGATCTGACGAATCATAAATCATGTGATAACTCAGCATTAATAATTATTAATGGCTACAAATTAACCTTCTGCTAATCATGAGTACACTGTATGTAGGCAATACGTTTCTCACTGCCATCATGGTGTTCCTTACACAGTTACCTTCTTCTTGATTGCTACTCCGGATTCATACATTCAACCAGTTAACTCACTGCATACGCTTGTACACTACGGAAAATGCCAATAACTACATGTACAAGAGGGCACTCTCAAAGATTCAGATAGGTGTCAGCTCACTTAGATGTTTATTCTCACTCATTTTCTCCTGCCACTATTAAAATATGGAACAGCCTCCCAGCTACCGCAATTGAAGCAAGCAATTTAGATGACTTTAAGAAAAGGATTGTAGACTATGTTTGTATTAGCCCAGCTATAGACTAAAATGTATTTCGCTTTGTGCTTATGTATGTTTCTTGTGTGTACCCGTGCTTTATACTCCCTATTTAAAGTCTGCACAGTATCAATTATAAATAAATATAGCACTCGGGTCTGGTCTTGTGCCAAATATAGCACTCAACTTTACTTCGCGCTATGTTTGTCTTTCGACTACATTCTCTTGCTATATATTCCGTACTGCACTTGTCACGGTGCTTTGACTACTATATATTGATATGGTTAGAAATAATCTTACTTTGTGTCATCAGCAAATAGAAATAGCAAGGATAATATGATGGAGAATAGTAAGTCATTAATGAACAAAGCAAGCAGAAGTGGTCCAAGAATGCTTCCTTGTGAATACCTGAAAGAACAGACACCACACTTGAATACCTGTTGTTGATGTGCACACATTGTTGTCTAGAGCTAAGACATTGCCCCTGATTCCTAGTAACCACATTTTTTTTACGTTTATAGTTTACCATGTGAGACTGAATCAAAAGCCTTCTAGACTAGCCTTTGATTGCATTTAGAGCTACAGTGGATCCTCAGTTATTCGAACAGCTTTGTTCTTATAGTTAGCCAAAAGTATTCAGATAAGTGAAATTGTTCGGATAACTGAAACCCATTGATTTATATGCAGAGCTTTGTTCAACTACTCTAATAGTCACATTTGGTGTTCATATAATCAAGGTGCTCGGATAACCGAAGTTCAGATAAGCGAGGATCCGTGCAAACACAAGCTGGTTTGTAGCCAAAACACGTTTTTCCTGTGTATTCTCAAGTGATAGCGTAAGCTGGTAAGTTATATTTGTAATTGTACACCTATTTTTAGGTAGTGACGATGTTCCAGCTGGATTTATCACCTAATAACAAAACATTGACTGTGTGTTGTTACGAGGCGTTACCTATCGAAGAGCAGGCTTGGAAACTCCACAAACAACAGGAAGGTGTCCCAGTGTGCAAAGAAACAACAGCTTTTCTTTTGTTCAGAACTTCATTTATAACTTGTTATTTGATAAAGTTGGCATATATGGTTTATTGGAATTTGTTGTAATAACTTGTTGGCGTGCGCAGGTTCTACACTGCATTGTAAAAGGTAATATTCTGGAATGCACGATAGTCGGATTTCTACCAAACTTTTGGTGGGCCATCAGTGATAAATTTGCAAACTTTTAGCACATGGGATTATAATTGTTGTAATCCAGCACAAAGTTACAAGGCCTCGAAGTTAAAATTTGTTTGCGAGCACTCGCTCTTTGTTTTATAACTCAAAAAAGAAGAAGTGCAAGGACAAATCCATACGCTAAGTTTCCACAAGTTTATCGAAGAATCTTCACAGCGAATTTGATACCTGTGCAAGTAGCCAGTATCTCAGAATAAGAAAAATGTATGGGTTAACTTTGAGGGACTATAGTGCCTTAATGAAACAAGGTGCGATCTTATACTTTGGTCTCTGAATAGTAGGAAGTTAGGTCAACCTTTGAAGCAGTAGTTTGGATTCCTTTTGTCTGTATAAGTTGTAAAAAGAACAGCATTTGTGTGGCTTCAAAACCCGCTAGCATCCTTAATTCGATGTTTGTGTCAGTGAATATATGAATGTTATTTTGTTATTGCAAGTACTGGAATTTTAAGTTTGATTACGGATCATGTCCAAAAACTGAGGTGCATTGAAACAAGGTAGGTTGCCTACACCTGCAGATAAACTATTTAATGGACATTGAATTGCTGCTTCAGTTTATGCCTATTTTGAATTAGGGGTTAAATTATATTTGCAGGTGTAGACGACCCATAGACTGAATTAAGTAGGGATTAAATGTCCAGTGTTGTATCTGCAGGTATAGATGACCCATAGATAGAGATATAGAGATTAATTGTGCACATGTGCAGTATATCTGCGGAGGTACACAATATTATAATCAAGCACTAATGAGCCTCAGAAGGCAAGCAGTTAGTAGGCTACCCAGCACGTTTTATTCTTCTCAGTCAACCACACAGTGTTTTCCAATACAATACATTAGTAGTAAAAGACTTTTATACTAGTCTTTGTTTGCATTTGAGCTATCTGAACTGTGTTAGCTACACTAGCAGAATTTGTACATTAAAATGGATGGACCCAAACTGTATGTTTAATAGTCATTGTATCAGAAATAGCATTGTTTTGTCGTACACTAGTCTTTCTAGAACTTTAGACACAATACATAGTAAAGAGATAGGATGATAGTTGTTCACTGCTGCACAATCTTCAGATTTGAATATAGATGTGATAGAATGTATCAGCAATTCGTTGGAAGTGTGCTGTTGGTTAAGCAGATGATGGAATGGATAGCATAGAAATGATGCACATGCTTTCCATACCTTTCGACTAATCTGGTCAATTAGCACTGTAAACATATTGTGGAGGAATGAAAATGCTGACCATAATATTACTGTTACTACTGTTGATATAGTCGGTAAATGAAGTTTGTTGAAGAGCTCTTAGTGAAACTTGAGGAGACAGTACTGCACTGAAAGACTTCACTTCTCAAGTTATCTGCTTTTGTTCATTTTATTGTACAGTACTGTCATTAGGTATTAATCTTTATTTTGAGCCTTGTATTATGAGAGTAAATAAAATGTTCGCAGGGCTTGTACAATTATACAGAGTATACAGGTTATAGTTGATTAAAGTCTTTAACAAATCGCTTGACAAATCACAATTACAAGGCAGCAACAAATAACAACAACTAGTAGTATAATAAGAACTACACTGCTTATATAATCTAGCTTCATGTGTTTAAGATGCACATTTAATCAAATCAGTCTTGTTACAAGCTACTGACATCATCACATCATATCCCTCCCTTGTCCCGAGCATCATGTTTAAAACATCCAAGTACTTGTTTTTCTGATGACTTTTCAATGAGTATGGACATCTGTTATGCTTAGACTGTTCATTTTGCTGTTTCCGGCAGTTAGTATCTTCGCTTATAGTCTGTAAATGATAAGTGACTGAGCTGAAGGATAGGTCTGGCTTAACTTGTTCCTTGAGTGAGTCTTTGAGCTGGCTCTAATAAAGATATCATGCTAGTTGACTGTCGTTGTTATGTACATCCCCTTCATACAACATGAGTGCTGTAAAACGAAAAATAGTAAAATTATTGTTAACTTTTGTCATGCATAGTCCAGTCTACTAAATAGTGATGACCAAAAGGGATTGTTGTAGTAAATCAACAATAGTTATGAGGATTTGATGTTATTTTGCTCATAAAGCTGAGCATTATGATTTTGAGTAATGCTACAATATGTGCCACCTTTGAGGAATGTCCAAATTATGCCACCATTTTAACCAATATTGCTGTATCACAACATTTGAGTTGATGATGTGACTTTAAATAGGCTTCTTCTCCTTAGTTAGTTACTATATTAAAGTAATTCATCTCATATTTGTGACTTATCTATATACATGTGACCACTTTAATAGGCTAGCATTAATAATGTGACTGTTCTATTAGAATTTCTGACTGCTCAATTCTTTTTAGGGAATTTTGCAAATGACAGATTTTCTTACTGTTAAACTTTTATAATTGCTTCAAAGTACTAGCGTAATTGCAGCAGCTTCACAGAGACAACTATGTGACTGAATTTTGGAAAATCACTTCGGGTCGTGCCTGAAGCAATTAGAATTTTTGAAACTAGCATGGTGCTGTTAATGGTACAAAACACCTCTCAAATATTAAATTTTTCTTATAATTCAAGGTAGCTATGGTTTATTCCACCCTTAAATGGGTAGGAATTTAACTTATAATACTGTGTTTCAGAACTAAATATTTTATGTGTCAAATGTGCCCATAAGGGTGATTATCCAAAATTTGGTCACATGTAGCATTTTGCAGTAAACTGGTCATAATGTCTTGTCATATGTAGGCTTGATCGGTCGTGGTAGGACAGAGTGGGACATTTCAACTAATACTTAGATTGTACATGATTATTAATTCTGGTATATACTGTTCACTCATTCATTGCTCTACTGTAACAATTCTAATTGAATGGGAGTAGGCCTAGTACATTCATGGCCACCCCCCTTGGGTTGTAAGAATGTAGTATCACCTAGCAACCAAGTGGTAGTTATGATTAGCAGTACAAGCCATAAACCAATCAAATAAACTGTATTCCTTAGGCTCGATCCCTTTTCTTTTGATAGCTAGGACATTATGTCTGAGCAAACTAGGTTATGGTCCAGACCCAGAGGCAGCAAATGTCAAATGCCTGGTGATCGACTGTTATAGCATAAGTAATTGATTATCGACCAAATTTCGTACTTATAATGGTGTAACGTATGACAGGAACCTCACATCTACTTCCAGATTTCACCATCATAATTGGCTATTCTTGGTCTCCTCCATAATCTAAGGTTATATACACTATTGTTTGCCTAAGCAGTGCATGTTAGACTAAGACCATATTATAAAGCTGTGATTATCGACCACCTGTACAAATTCAATAAAAGTATTATTGACCACCCTGCTACTTCCCTTACACGTGAATACTCTGCATGCAATTTACCTTCCACTGATATACTAACATAATAGATTTTCAAATTGTTTATGTGCGTTATTGGCAAGTTATACAGCACACAAATAATATTGTTCACACAGTGTATTTGTTAATGCAAAAAGAAGAAAAATGTTGAAATCCATCATTGTCTGATACAACATCTTCAATGCAGTCTTCATGCAACCATCTTCCACACTTGAAGAATATCCACTCTGCTCCACCCCCTTCCAGTACATCATGATGCCATGATTGAAAACACATACAATGTATGTTCGGATCAATATCTTCATTGTCCATTACGTTCTTTTGCTGAGTTATTTCTGTCAGTAGCTCTTCAGCAGCAATATCACTGATCTGAATCATCAACTCCACCATTGATAGCTGTAATGCCAACAGTGCTAGCACTACTGTTTGTTGTAGTGGAATTCTTTTTCTTCCTAGATACCCTCTTTGATGCTTGTCCTGCTGCCTTCTTGCTCTTTCTTGAGCAAACCTGGGCCCTTTGTTCCTCTTTGTTATTTCTTATCTTATGTGTTTCTTATCAGCTCTTTCCTGCTTTCTTTTTTTTCCTCAAGCTCTCTTTTCTTCTTGTTCTCCTTTTCTTCTAACATTGCTAAGCTCTCATCACTAGTAAGTAATCTAGCACAAGGCAATGATCTCCCTGGTGTAGATGATGGCTCCAGGGACACTAAGAATTCTGATATGCTTGAGTTTGAGGACCTAGGCACTCTGCTGGGAGTTTCTGCAGATGCATTAGTTAAAGATCTTTGCACAGTTTGTTCTGGTGTAATACCTGATTGTAACACTGGGTCCTTAGCAACACTCATAGGGCCCTCTGCAGATACAAAATTCATTCCACCATCTGGTGTCCTGCAAGCATCTGGCACACTAGGATTTCCCAGAATGTTACATGAAAGACTTGATCCAGGGACCATAGCAACCCTGGCAGGGGTTTCTGCAGGTATGATTACCTCATCAGGTGTAGTGGGAACAGGTTGCTCTGGGGTGATGCATGACAACCTTGATGCAAGGATAGTATCCCTGGTAGGAGTTTTTGCAGGTATGGAAATTGTACTTTCAATAATACTAGCGTGGTCAAAACTGCTACAGGTTCTTCGGGAGAGATATTTGAAAATAAGGCAACAGCTGATTCAGATTCTGAACAGCTACTTGGATATGATTCAGGATGGTACATTCTATGCCATCATACGTAATCTGGGTCAATATACAAATTATATCCTTCATCAAATCTCTTCTTGTACAATTGCTGTTGCTCAGCATTAAAACCACTAGGTTCTGCATCTGTGTCCACAGGCACATCATTGTATGTGCTAGAAATCTCAGTAGCAGGTGATCCTTCATCATTGCTGCAAGGTGGCCTGCCTTCCACTGCTGTATTACTGCTTCCTGATTGTAAGGATGGAACTTTTATAGCTGAAGAATTGAAAGGATATACTCCAGAAGACTTAAAACCCGCCATGATAATAGCAGGTACAACAGACTGCAACCAAGCCTTTGAAAAAAGTAAATTAAAAGTAAACTTGGTAATTACTCTACCGGGATTATGTTGGAGAAACTCATTGCATACTGTTCTCCATTGTGACTTTAATGGTGCAAATACTGTGCAATCCAAAGGCTGTGCCTTGTGTGTAATGTGCAGTGGCAAGCACAACATTATTATCTGTTTAGATCTTGCGAGGCGGACAACTTCAGGTTGGTGATGGGTACTACACCCATCTAACAGCAACAATAATGGTCGGGCACCTACTGCATGCTTGATAAAGTGGTCACTCACTCAAGACTCAAAACAATCTATGTTTATCCACCTTTTATCACTGCAACCTGGAATTTCCCCACTTGTTCAAGCATGGGATACTTTCTTTGCATCAAACAACACTGTTGGTGGTAACACCTGTCCTGCATCACTCACACATGCAACAACTGTAATTTGACCTTTCCTCCCTGTAGATCTATATCGCACCTTCCTAGTCCTTGTCTTTGTAACAACATTTGGTGCCTTTGGGTCTATAGAGATGCCAGTTTCATCAATGTTGTAGATCTGAGCAGGTGAATTTAACGTTCTACTATGTATGTTCATAACTTCAAACCTAACCTAGTCTTTCCATAACCAACAGCAGCAGAATCTTTCAGAAACTCAGCCAACTCCTTCTCTTCCTCATTATTTAAGTACTGTTTTGGCCCTGACTTAGTGACTCTATCCCTAAGTCTGTCTTTCAGTGTTGTTTTAGGAACCACAAATTGAAGAGTGTTGCCACAAGAAGCACTCAAATGAAGGTATTTCAGTATCCTTGCCGTTCCACATGCTCACAATTATTGTTTGTTTGTAATGTTATTATAACAGGTGAACCTGCACATATCACATCATAAGAAAGAGTGGTACCTGAGTTAGTGTCTTCCACTGAATGTGCTCCAACTATCCTGACCAGAAAGTGAAGTGGCCATTACACTTTACTTTCAGCTATGCTCAGCCTGTTATACAGTGCTACAAATGAAGAACAGTAGAAGTGCCTCTGCAATCAATCCAGTCAGTGCAAAAAAATATAGATGATTCATGCACCCCAATTACCAATTAACTGATGTGGCCATTATGCTTTGCTTTCAGCTATGTTCAGCTCATTACACAATGTTACAAGCAAAGAACAGTAGGAGAAGCGCCTCTGCAATCACTCCAGTCTACATGGAAAATATGGATGATTCCTGTTACAAGCATAGAGAAGCCATCCTCCTACTATGAATCAACACCTTGGCTGTAATGGTACACAAAGGAGGACAAAGTGAAGTCCATGATGTGTGCATTGTATGTACTGCAGTATGCCAAACGACACCTGTGAGGCTGAAGAGATATCAAATAATGAAAGAGTCAAGCCTGTATATATCCTTAGCCGTTATCGAGTTATGGTTTTCTCAAGGAATTTAGTTAGTTAATTAGTCAGTCAGTCAGTCAGTCAGTCAGTCAGTCAGTCAGTCAGTCAGTCAGTCAGGTAGTAAAAAATGCCATTAAATATTAAAATTCATATCAACATTTTTGAAGCACTTCAGGTCATACTGAGGGTACTTTTGGACTTGGTTATACCTAAACATTACTTCCAAAGTGTCATGAAGGTATTTTGAGGCTGGTTTTAGGGTGATATTTTTGGCCACAAAAGCCCAAACCTTCATGATCCATAATATATAATACTACTGTACTCTATGATACCATTATAGCCAAATAGCATTTTAATAATTGCATATATAGACCATGATACACCGCTTGATGTATTGTATATATAGCAATTAAGAGTACACATATCTAAACATCTTATTACTGATTCCCAACATGGCTTTCGCCATAAACGCTCAACTGTCATTCTTTTACTTCAGCAACTAATGACTGGGCATTTTTCCTTGAAGGATGGAACTCAGTTCACTGTGTATTGTTGGAGGCATTTGACTCAGTTCCACATTGTCACCCATGTTTAAGCTTGAATGTCTTGGTATCTAGAGAAATCTACTCTGTTGATTTAACTCATTTATAACTAATCACTATCAAGGAGTTGTTAATGGTAGCTTCTCAGAATGGCTTCCTGTTTGTTCAGGTGTCCCTCAAGGCTCTGCTCTTGGGCCCCTGTTACTTTTACTTTATATTGTTGAAATCCACCATATTATTTCTAATAGTACTGTTAAGTTATTTGCTAATGACATTGCCCTATACAAGCAAATTGTTACGACTCGTGATGAAGCCTTACTTCAAGAAGACTTGACCAAAATTTATCAGTGGTCACAGTTATAGCAACTCAAATTGAATCTTTTAAGCGATCTCCACCGACTTGTAAATACCATCTTTATGACCAACCAATTCCATCTAAATCAGTAGTTTGGTACAGTGTACTTGGGGATTAATTCTCATTAATGGAGTGATCATGTTAAACACATATCAGCAATAGCCTCCCACTCTCTCAACTTTTTAAGACACACTCTTTTTGCAAGTCCACCTACTGTTAAAGCTGCAATTGCCTTGTTAGGCCCTTATTGGAATACGCTGCTAATGTATGGTATTTATATTCTGCCAGAGACACTGCTCAACTGGAAGCAATTTAGCAAAAGGCCTGCACACTGGGTGTGTGGTAGCAAATGTAATCCTCATACCTGTAACTGGTCCAAATCTTCCACCTCTTGTTTATAGGACTTAAGATGATGGCCTACATATCTGTCGGTCGTACCTTGCTATAGCTCAAGTACATGACATTCTACACTGGGGCACAATTTGTTATCATATCTTGTACATAGTGTGTGTTGAATATAGAAACTTAACACTCACAAAAAGCAAAGTCTACAAACGTGCTCCCTTTACAGAGACATACATAAAAGAACAAGCACAAAAACAACCATAAATAAACTTACAACAGAATATGACACACAAAAATATCTATACAAGAACAAGACAAAATAAATGAGGTCAGTTAGTTAAACAGAATACGATGAAGTACGAACCAGAAAGAAGCTGATTTTAAAAATTTCTGCAGGTAGTAAGTTCCAAAGGAATGGAGAATTTATACAATTGTTAGAGAACTTAAAATGTGAATTAAATGGGATAGAGACCCTGTTATGTACAACAATTGTGACCGGATTTGCGAAAGGTACCATTTCCACACATTTTACATACCAGCAAACAAAATGATGTAACACTTGGCTCCATACACTGATTAACTTGCTCTTAGTATCAAACTGCAGCCAAATACTGTAGCTACACTCATGGAAAATTTCAGCCAATTATACGAAATGATCAAAAAGTTTAATCAAAGTTCAAAAAATGGGTCAAATTTTGTGTGTGAAAAAGGTACCCTTTTGCAAATCCAGTCACAATTATTGTGGTACCCAAACATGGGTACTATCTCTTGAGTAGGAAGCTTAGCAATCCTCTGATCTGGAGTGGCAAAGACTAATGGCCACTTTTTAAAAAAATTCTGGAACACAATAGCATATCTATAGCCATTAGCTATTCGTGGCAATTCATCAATATCTGCTCCAATAATCTGGTCCACAAGGGTAGACTACATTTTGAGATTTTGGTCCATCACCTTGCATGTTGCTCTGGCAGGTTTGGTGAGTCTAATATGGCTTTAATAGCAGCATTGTGTGTTATGATGGTCACAATTTGTCTTAGCAGTTTCCCATAGTACTGCTAGCATTTCCAATTTGGCTATAAAATAATTGAATTCAGCAGCATGCAGAGACAGAGCAGGCGACTGGATGTATTTTCTTATCTTCTTGATACAGTGATAGTATTGCTCCCAAACCCTGCTTGCTAGTGTCAGTTTCTAGTGTAAAATCCTTGTTCAAATCAGGACAGACTAGTACAGGTGCTGTTAATGACTGACTTTCACAAACATTCAAATACTATACTTCACTATCAGCAGTCCAATTAAACATTGCTCATTTTATAGTGGATGAGCAATCATAGTGTAATCCTTGATATAACACTGATAGTGGGATGTACAGTAAGTACCAAGAACTGTTGTAAAAATCTCAAATTATCAGGTGTAGGGAAGCACTTTACAGCATCCAGGTTCCTGTAGTTTAATTCAGCTTGTGTGACCAGATGACCCAAATGATTATTCTACTTCTTCACAAACAAACTTGCTTTTGTGTGTATTGAGGTTCAAGCCTGCATCAAACACAGTTCTCAAGTGAATAACATTGAAATGACTCTGAACAAATTATCACAACATCTGAATAATCAGATTCAATTTTTTTTTACTATAACCAGACTATAATCCATATAACACTCTCAGCATACAATGTTGGAACACTGCAAGTCCATTCATCACCCCATAAGGCATCACATTTAAACTGGTATAATTGTTGGGTGATAAATTCAGTCCTGCTAATAACCAGTCGCGAGATGTAAAGTTATAAATACTTGGATCTTAAGAGATGATTAACCCTTGTTAAAGGGAATACATCTGGGTTGGTTATAAAATTTGGTACACAAAAAAATTGGAGTGTTCCATCCCTTTTTAAAAACAGGACTTGGCTATGGACTCTAAGATGGCTTTGTCACCCTAATTGTTAGCATCTTCTCCAATTTGTCAGCCGCTTCCTTTCTAACAGCGAAGGGTACTCTCCTAACAGGTTGCTTCCTTGGGTGCTCAGAGGAAATGGAACACTCAACTGCCACTGTGGATCATAATCTAGAAGAATAAACAATATAACCCACTTTTTCTACTCTTGGGAAGACTAACTGCAAAGGAACTACAGAAACATCTGCCTAGAAGCCTTGTGAAGAAACTTACAATGGAAAGGGCAACATCTCACAAGTGTTTCTAATCAAAACTATATGCATATCAGCTATTACTTCTGCAACAGTGTCTGTACAAACTTCACATGCACAGGGTACAGTGCTTTTAAAGCATTATATTTATTTGAACGTTCTTTACAAATTCTAGAGTCTCTTGTTAGGACCAATCCCACCTCTGTCTTCTTGCTTCCTGCCTGTGGAAAAATGTTTCCTCCACTTGGACCAAAAGCTGAAGCAGTCAAACTTCTATGTGCAGCTTGCACATCAAGGTGATAGTCAACTATAACCAACCTATGACATACCTGTACTGCATCGGATAACTGCAGTTGGTCAGGTGCTACTAACTTAATGTACAAAGTACCATACAATATTTTCTTGGTGGGGTCTATTCTACGGAAAGGAACGGAACGTAATGATGGACTAAACGACGGAATGGAATGTTTTCTCAAATTGAAGTTTGCAGCTTACCATTGCTGTAGAAGTTCTTGGTGACACCTCCAGCAGGTAATTAAACGTACCCCAAGAAAGATAGAAACAATTTAAGGATCGATTGTGGGTTCTTGTTGCTTGTCATTAGTAACGAAGTACTAAGCTGACTCAGTGTGTTCATTTTGAGATGTATCAAGTAGGGAACTTAATGCATGACTTGTTTTTACTAGTATGAGAGTTGTTTTTTTGCTTACTTTGACTTTAGAATGCACAGTCTGGGAGCTACACTATACCATAGGAAATAAGTATGGTGACAAACTGAATCAACTCAGTCTAAGTAGGAATTTTGTGCAGTGTGTGACATTCAGATACCACAAGGAAGCTATATTGTGTTAATATCAATGATTCATTAACAGTGCAGTGGACTAATGCCAGCCGCTATCTCATGGTTGAATCCAGGATTGGAATGCTTTCTGAATCAAAACTTGCAGTTTGGCTATCATCACTGGTATTGCATTTTATTAGTGAAACCTCCTGACTGAGACAGCTGGTCACACAATTAGTACTTCGTTACAAATGACAACCAACAAGAACCCACAATCGATCCTTTGATTGTTTCTATCTTATATTAATTTTAATCACCCGCTGGACTCGGCTGGAGGTGCCACTGATAACTTGTAAGGGCAGTTTCAGCAATGGTAAGTTGCAAGCTTCCATTTGAGAAAGCGTTCCGTTCCGTGGTTTAGTCCATCATTCTGTTCCGTTCCGTAGAATAGACCCCACCTGTTTTCTTACCAAAAGTAATATTCTCATCTATATCTCCTTCTAAGTTTATGGGCTTTGAATCATAGGTGCATACTTTTGTTTATCAAGTCTGACCTTACTGGACTTCAACCCAGCTGATGAATATAATGTGATAAAATCACAACAGATAATTGTTATGTCTGATCCTGTGTGTATCAAACTAGTACCGTGTTTTTCAGGTTTCTGGCGAAAATCAAATCATTAACGTGATCAAACACGTGATCCGTGCTTCGAACTAGCAAGGCTTACATAACTTGCAGCATACTAGCAATACTTGAACGTGTACAATGATCGGCAAAAGGTGCGAATATTCACTTTAAATGCCTTGCAAGTTCGAGATATTTGAATTACAGCTCATGTGTTTGATCACGTTTATGCTTTGATTTTCGCAAGAAACCTGAAAAACACGGTAACTGGTACTCCCTCAACTTTGACTTCAACACAACACAAATCTCTGCCACCTTCCACATAGGATCTGGTCCATATCATCTTGTTATCCTTTGGAGTGTTTCTGTTTTTTGTATCTTAGCCAAAAGTTTGACATTGTGTATTTTCTATTGAGCTGAACATCCCAGCTGACTGTCATTGGGTTATTGGTTGTAGTGTATCTGTTCCCAATTTCACAACTGATATAAATGTGACCGCGGATCTGTGAAAAAGGACATAATCGCACAAGCCTAAATTATAGCATAAAGCATTGAATACACTGGGCGAAATACTTGCGTATTAATACTATTATTGAAAAATTCCGTAAAATTTTAAATCCCTCTTTCTTAGTGAAGGAAGGGACTAACAATACAAACCTGGATAACAACATATTCGCCTGCTCAAGAGGAGTTGGAATATCTTTGTTTTTTTGCAGTAGACCCAAGGATACGTAAGTTACGAGCGTTTGTTTACGTCATGCGAAGTGATCGTTTTTTTTAAATCGATTTTCTTCACGAATTTCACCTTTGTATGCAGTGAAGAAGGGAAGTATAGGAAAAACTTACCCAGTAATTGATTCCCCTGTTCATGGCAAACACTATGGTGAAAATTTTAGCTCCGTTACCTCAATCTGTTGTTGGTAAGTTACAACCGTTTTTGTAAGCGCCTGTAATTTATCTTCCCTATACTTGCTGTACAAATTGATTTTTCTGTTGTTGCTACTTTGTAGGGCTGTAACTCCCACAGTTATTGCCATATGAAGCTGAAACTTTGCCAGTGGGTACACTTGGCTAAGTAGATTATAAATATTTAATAAACAGGAATTCGAAAAAAAAAAAGCGATTATGTCCTGTTTTTGCAGATCCGGTCACAAATATCCAGCTCTCTGAGTTGTTTGTCAAACTTGCTTGCTTCAAGCCTCCAACTATTTGATTGAAGAAATGGGGTAGCACTAACTCTTGTAATACCTGTATGTTTGTCTATTTGCATCTACATGGTCAGTCTTCCAATTTAACTACTGTATACGTAGTTCTATTTCCATCTGTTGTAGTCTATCTTATAAATGTTTCATTTTCATCTCCTTCTCAAGCATCAGGTTATGGTGAGCTAAATTCTGTTGGCAGTTTGTTTGCCAAAGTTCTTTATTTCTATCCCTTGCCATTTTCACCACCTGCATGCTTGAGATCTTGTACCTGTGGACATGATAACTGTTCTTGGAGGGCTTCATTCTTAGTAGTCAATTCTGGCCATCTCTAGGATTCTAAAAGATGCCCCTGCTATGCTGATAGTTCTTTCTTTAAATGTGCCACCTCCTTCAGCCGTGTGTTTGCCAACTCAGTGTTCATAAAGCTCAGAACTTACTCCAAATGTTTTCTACTTGCTTTTCCCTGTGAAATATGGTCATCTAATTCATTTAAAGCCTTACTGTCTTGATCTGGCATTGTCCTAGATGAACCTGTCACCAAAGTTGAAACTGATAGTTCTCTCTGTGGAGCTGGTTATGATGTTCTGTATTGCACAATATAACTGTAAGAAATATTTCATTGAAATCTTACAGAGATAGTTCACAGCAAAAATAGTGTTCCAATACTACATATTCTAACCCTGTCTTTATTCAGTATTGGAACAACTATTTTATAAAACTCCCTATAACGAGACAAAACGAAACTCAAATCTACAAATGACTCTAATGTTATTCACTATTCAGTGCTGTGGTCTATTTTTGTTTGAGCCAAGGTAGAATTTGTGGACTATTAGTTCTAACAACAAAACATAGACGAATAAATACAGTCAGTATTTGTGTATGAAATATGTTGTGGTTGTTCCCCTTCCTCAATCTGTGTGGCCACTACTTGGACATCAGAGGGGTAATGGTTACTCTCAGTAAGTATTACACTTATTGTTACTATTATATCATTGCTTAAAATTGAAGGCAAATCCAATTCCTGCATTAGGAAAAGCTTAAGTCTCTTAGAACTGAGAGGAAAGTTTACTGTTGTATACTAAACATCTATCCTCCTCACAGGCAAGAATGCTATCTATAGAAACAAAGTCTATTGCTCTTTAGAGTACTACCTCTTAACTACATTGTCTCTCACCTAGCCTCACTTCTCTATAAGTGGCACACTCAGTCAAGGTCCCAAACTTCTTCATAACTTTCTTTTTCATCCATAACTTTTTTACCCAAAGGGAACTTTAGAGGATTTTGGATGTGTTAATCTCCAGAAAATTCTGCATCTATTAATTTCATCTTACTTCCAGGTATGGCCATTTTTTTACCTTCAATAACTGGACTAATAAACAATGGGTAAAATACTTGCATGTTTCAAATAAAAATTCTGTAATTTTTTACATACATTTTTCTTTGTGATGAAAGGATCTAACTATAAAAATTGGATATCAATGTATTCATCTAATCAAGAAAAGTTCTAAAATCTTTGTTTCATTGTAGTAGACCAATGGATACATGAATTATTGACATTTGTTTGCATCACATCAAAGCAATCATATGCAATTTATCTTTCTCCACTGATTTCGTCTCTGTATGCAGTGAAGAAAGGTTATATGTGACTGGGCCTGCAAAAATAAGGCATGTGGGCACATAAAAATTGCCTACTTTTTCAAACTTTGATTCGTCATAACTTTGTATTCCATTACTGCTTGGCCATGAAATTTTCAGCATGTATTAAAGATTTAGTTGACTTTAAAGTACAAGTTACAGGATAAAATATTCCATCCCAGTACTGAGATATGAGACGTTACATGTTGGGGTGTATTTTTGCCCACATTCCCTATTTTAGCAGGCCCGGTCACATATAATAAAAACCTACCCAGCAATGAATTCCCTTCTCCATGGCAAACATGATAGTGCATGTTGTAACTCTGTATATCTTTGCATGAATAAGTTGCAACCATTTTTGTAAGTGCCTGTAATTTGATTTCTCTATGCTTTCTGTACAAATTAATCTTTCTGTTGTTGCTACTTGTAACTCCAAATTTTATTCGCATATGAGGTCAAAACTTCACTAGAGCATATTTTTGGCTATGTAGAGTATAAGTAAAAATGTACCATTAAGGGTGCTCTGTACAGATCATGTACGGCTCCCATGAAACTACTATAACTCACAAATAGTTTGGGCAAATATACTGTACTTTCTTACTGGATATAAGCTAACAATAGAACACACTTTAGTCCAAACCCAACTGCTAATTTGCTGTAGAATGCGAGTTATAATTTTTCCCTTTAAACTAGAACTGGTCTTACAGTTTACACACTAGAGCCTTGATACTTTCATGATACATTATACAAAACAGTACAAACTATTGTTGTTTTTATTTTTGTCTTTTAGCTTCTCAATCATCAGATACTCAACTTCCGGTTTGACACTACCACCAATCTTTCCTTTCACTTCCATGCTATTTGTCATCCGAAGTTGCTATCATAAACTGCAAGCGCTCTTTTTTAGCAAAATTACTACAGTAATTCATCCAAAATTTTCATGCCTTTTGGGTGAAAAATGACAGACTAGTTATATTTTAAACATAACGATGTAGAATAGCAAGGGATGTGTCTGTTGCCTAACACACAGGTGCTAAAAATTCAGTAATAAGCCACAGACTAATTAATGACCATAATATTTCCATCAACGTAAAAGATAACTTGTTTCACCATGTGATTGTGGAAGCCTTACGTAAGCTGTGCAGCACACCCTTAAGCCAGGTTTTTGCCAGATCTGGTCACAAATAGTTCTTCAAACGTAGCAGAATTTTGCTTAACCAGTCACATATATAATTGTGTTGTATTATGCAGTACCAGCCACAAGCATGCAATAATGACTTACAGGTCTTTAGAATTGCAGGTACTATACATATAAAGCGGTGTTAACAAAGCTTGATTGTTTAAAATTTGAATTTAGAAGAGTACTCCTGCAGGTGTGCTGATATGTAGCACCATGTATTAAATGAGCAGTTTCAATTGTTATTGAGCTAATAATAGCTTCAGAGATTAAGTTAGTTGAACATGGCTATTAGTACAAAAAATCATGGCTATTGCAACCGCTTTGAAAATGAAAATGTAAATTCCAGTGTGCTAGGAATTATCAATCACCGTACTGTATATTTGGTAACATGAAGGTTTGGACTTTACTCACCAAAAATATAACCCTAAAATAAGCCTCACAATATCTCCATAGTGCCTTGGCAGTATCGGTTAGATACAACCAAACCCAAAAGTGTTTTCAGTATGACCTTAAATGCTTCCAATAGGTTATATATACAAAAATTAAAACAATTAGTGGAATTTTTTACTGACTGACTGACTGACTGACTGCATGAATTCCTTACTGACTGATGCATGACTCGATAATGGCAAAGGCTACAAACTTGATTTTTCACTACTCTACATCACTTCAGCCTGGTAGTGGGAATTGTCCCAGTTTTCGACTGTGACTGAGTTGATTGTGGAGTTCCTTCTCATTATATGTTCTTCATTTGTAATGCTGTGTAACGGGTTGAGCATTGCTGAAAATAAAGCTTAATGGCTACTGGAGTATTTTAGTATATAATTGATACACTGTAGTTGTGCATGCATTCAAATGAAAACAATAATCCTGACACCATTCTTTTTTCTAATGCATTATGTGCATGCTCACCAGTCATAATAATGTTACAAATAAAGTTAACTAACAGGTATATTAGGAATTTTAAGTTCGATTAGGGATCACAGAAATCAAAAGTAGTGAAACAAGAGGGGTTGTGTACACATACAATCCCTAGTTCAGCTGTGGGTATAGACTGAAGGAAGGATTTAATCTCCACTAGTATATCTTCATTTAATGTACGTAGGTGACCTCTCTTGTTTCCCTACTTTTAACTTCTATGATTGCTAATTGAACTAAAAATTAATATTTGAAAATGTTGAAATTAAGAGATAGGAGAAACCAATGCATCAAAATTGCATTTTCATTCTTCCTGTCAATAACCACTCACTGGAGCCACTACCATAATATCTTGACACAGCCAGTTCATTTAGGTGTTGATAATTGTTCGGAGTGTATGGAAGGATGTTACTAGCTAGATGTATCAAAAACAGTACAGTAGTGCTGTTTAATAGAAAATTACGGACTATGTGCACAAAATGCTGCATTTTAAAATCATCATAGAAGCACAATTTATGATGAAAATCGCTTTTATGGAATAGAGTGTTAGTATATTCCAGCATTAAAATGCTCATAAATGGCCAAATCAACATTGACTATATAAAAATTACATAAAAGTCACCAAATTGGAATATAGGTCTACCTGCCTGCCAGCCAACGTTCCTGCCTGCCTGGATCTGCCCAACCACCTCCCTGTCTGCCTGAATATGCAAGTCTAATGGCCAAACATAGCCACCATTTTTGAGTCTCAGTATGAAACTCGCTATGGCACGTGGCTTTACTAATTCCAACAATTGTCTGTATTCTGCTTTTTGCTTTTCCTTTTATCTTCACTGAAATGTTCTTCCTCATGCAAGGAAACCATACCATGACATTAATTCTCCACATTGATACTTTCCTAAGAGGAGTATGTTTAGACTATTTGAAGCACTTTAGGGACTATAAGTGAAGAACACTCCATGACACCCCTTAATAACCTAACTACAATGAGCTACAGTTTTGCTGTAGAAAACTAAACATGACAAACCACACCCCTTAATGTATTATATAACCCACTTAAGATAGTCATGGAGATTGAGATACTCTAATGAAGCCATCACAGCCAAAGATGTATAACATAGCTATGGTGTAGCAAATTAAGTGAACTATTTCAATTATCAATTAAAAATGAAGTAGGTTCCATTATAAAGGTAACGAAAAATGCTGACAATTACATGAACGATGGTAGCTATTTCACTATAGCTAAACATATGTAGGAAAAATGGAAAAATTGGCATTGAATAGATTGTAGTAAAATGCCAATATAGGGTTTTTCCATCACAGTTATGTTGTAAAAGCTGCCATCCTTATTTTGCTACTTTTTTTCACTGTAACCTTAGTTAATTTCCAAATTAATGATTTAATGTAAGTTTGTATTTCAATCCCTGCACTAGTTTAACTTTACTTTGCGTCCTTATATTGTCCTCTTGTGGCAGTGAATATGCTGTACCATTTTGTAGTGGTATAAGAGTTGCATGCATTTGAAATTGTTACAGCCTTAAATGTTGTACTTCATATCAAAATTACCTTGTTTGTACCAATGACTAAATAGACGAATACATGTTTAATTTGTTTGTTTGTTGTGATCCTATAGGTACAGTATATTGTTATTGTGAATATCATATGTGTACACATTGATTATGTCTATGTGTGTGATGTGTTCTTTGAACTACTTTTGTTACTTTGTATATACTTCTTTATTTCATGTTTATTTCATCAAATTTGATGGATGTATAGCCTGTAAGTTATATTAAGTAATCTTAATTCAATTAATAATGTTGTTAATGTGTGTACATAACATGTGTACACATTGATGATGATGTGTTTATTGTACAGCTTTGTGAAATGTGTGACTTGTAATTGTGTCAGTTGTATTACGTACTTAATACAGTATATTTGTAATGTTTAATGTCGGTTGTTAAATAAAGAACCACAAACAATCAGCCAATTGTTTTAAGTTGATATTGTTCACTTGTCAACAAGCATCCACCGATGGTGGTTATTTTGGTAATTGTGCAGGGTTCCATGATTCTCCTACATGATTTTGCAATAAAACCATTGATATGATCAGCTACAAATTGTGACTCCCAATTCAGTGGTGGATACAAGGGTGGTTGCAATGTTTTCAGCTGAAACCCCCTCTGATGTTTATATATTTATTTTTTGTTTTGTTTTTTATGATTCATCATGTAGGTGACATAATCACCTAGAGTATTACATTGCATATTATATTGGGACTTTTTCTACTGGCCAAATTTCATACTTCATCCTTTGAAATCACTGAAAATACCATTACAGCATTTAAGTGTGTTAAGGACCTCTAAAAAAATTATCATTTTAATGGATGAAAGTAGGGTTGGGAGGTATGTATTTAGGTATTAGTAGTTAATAAAGGTATTTTTTTCAGATACCGAAGTGGTTTTCTAAAAATACTGAATACCGAATTTGATGTAGTAATTAACTTTTGGTGGTTTAGTGGTGACCATACGTACATGAAGTCAAGCCCCATACAAACATGTTTACACTGTGGACAAGCACAGAGCTATGTGTGTTGAAGTATTCACAATTGTTTTTTTACTTTTTGGGATACTTCACAACTTAATTTGTGGCACAATGTTGTTGTTTCATCTGATCCTTTTAAAAGACTAATAGCACAATGTGGGTATAAGTATAAATCATACAGGTGTAGCTTACCCATGTTTTAAGAGTGTGAAATATAAAAGGTATTTAGTGATACCGAGGTATTTTTCCTAATACCATACCGTTCTTCAAAAATGCAATACCGCCCATCCCTAAATGCAAGTGCTTTTTGCTTCAAAAATTTCTGCAAAGGCCTGAATTGGTAAGATTCAACTGTGAAACAGTGTTGTTGAGTGATTTTTTACAGCTAGCTAGTATACGCCATAGCTATATAGGCTTTTGAGCTATCAATTCACCCCAGCTGGACAGTATGGGATCACAGTTATTTAAAACTTCCTGAACCTGAACCCACCTCTGATCCGCCACTGCAATTGCATGGGGCTTGGTGCTGAAATACCTGGGGGTCCCAACTTTGAAGCCACAGGGATTTCTAAGACCATCCTAACAATCATAATGAAACCCTGCACTATCGCACCTCAAGCTATAGTCTTGGAATGGAAGAGCTACTCTTGGAATGGGGGAATACTGCATGGATTCAAGTCTACCACACAAGACTCCCTTCAATGTCTGTACATTTCCTCCCCTGATAGAATAATCTAATCCAAAACAGCCAAGCTGTAAAAAAACAGTGCGGCCCTCAAAAAGGCTATGGTGAAAAAAGATGTGAAATCCAAGGTGGCGGCCAAGAAATGGCTGTGATGGTAGGTTAATGGTAAAAATTTTAATAACGACAATTCAAGTGAATTTTTGTGCCACTTGGTTTTGGCAAAAAAATTCACCTACATTGACGTTATTAAAATTTTTACCATTAACCTACCATCACAGCCATTGCTTGGCTGCCACCTCGGATTTCACATCTTTTTTCACCATAGCCTTTTTGAGGGCCGCACTGTTTTTTTTACAGCTTGGCTGTTTTGGATTAGATTTCATTTATTTTTGTATTTGTATACCCCAAAGCCGGCCTATGGCCAGCTTGTGGACTTTTTAACCTGTCTTTTTTTTCTTTACTACAGGAAGAAGAAAAGGTGAAGCAGATGTACTTTAAATATTTCTGATTTTATCAGTAAATGTACAAATTATATATATAATACATATATTTATCATAGAACTCTCCATGGTGGTTTCTTTGTAACTGAACACTCTACAAGGTGACTTCTTCTTGCTGCTCTCTCTACAGGGTGAATGTTTGTAGCTGAATAATCTACAAGGTAACTTCTTCTAGCTGATCTATCTACAGGGTGATTTGTTTGTAGCTGAACTATCTACAAGGTAACTTCTTTTAGCTGATCTCTCTACAGGGTGATTTGTTTGTAGCTGAATTCTGTGCAGGTGATTTGTTTGCAGCTGAGCTCTTTACAGAATGGTTTCTTTGTATTTGAACTCTCTACAAGGTAACTTCTTCTAACTGATCTTTCTACAGGGCAATTTGTTTGTGGCTGCATTTTCTACAGGGTGATTTCTTTGCAGCTGAACTCTCTACATGGTGGTTTCTTTGTAACTGAACTCTCTGCAAGGTAATTTCTTCTAGCTGATCTCTCTACAGGGAGATTTGTTTGTAGCTGAACTCTCTACAGGTGATTTGTTTGCAGCTGAACTTTCTACATGATGGTTTCTTTATAGCTGAACTCTCCACAAGGTAACTTCTTCTAGCTGATCTTTCTACAGGGTGATTTGTTTGTAGCTGAACTCTCTACAAGGAAACTTCTTCTAGCTGATCTCTCTATAGGGAGATTTGTTTGTAGCTGAACTCTCTACATGATGGTTCTTTGTAGCTTAACTCTCTACAAGGTGACTTCTTCTAGCTGATCTTTCTACAGGGTGATTTCTTCGTAGCTGAACTCTCTACAGGTGATTTGTTTGCAGCTGAACTCTCTACATGATGCTTTCTTTGTAGCTGAACTCTCTTACAAGGTGACTTCTTCTAGCTGATCTTTCTACAGGGAGATTTGTTTGTAGCTGAACCCTCTACATGATGGTTTCTTTGTAGCTTAACTCTCTACAAGGTGACTTCTTCTAGCTGATCTTTCTACAGGGTGATTTGTTTGTAGCTGAACTCTCTACAGGTGATTTCTTTGCAGCTGAACTCTCTACATGATGGTTTCTTTATAGCTGAACTCTCCACAAGGTAACTTCTTCTAGCTGATCTTTCTACAGGGTGATTTGTTTGTAGCTGAACTCTCTACAAGGAAACTTCTTCTAGCTGATCTCTCTACAGGGAGATTTGTTTGTAGCTGAACTCTCTACATGATGGTTCTTTGTAGCTTAACTCTCTACAATGTGACTTCTTCTAGCTGATCTTTCTACAGGGTGATTTCTTCGTAGCTGAACTCTCTACAGGTGATTTGTTTGCAGCTGAACTCTCTACATGATGCTTTCTTTGTAGCTGAACTCTCTTACAAGGTGACTTCTTCTAGCTGATCTTTCTACAGGGAGATTTGTTTGTAGCTGAACTCTCTACATGATGGTTTCTTTGTAGCTTAACTCTCTACAAGGTGACTTCTTCTAGCTGATCTTTCTACAGGGTGATTTGTTTGTAGCTGAACTCTCTACAGGTGATTTGTTTGCAGCTGAACTCTCTACATGATGCTTTCTTTGTAGCTGAACTCTCTTACAAGGTGACTTCTTCTAGCTGATCTTTCTACAGGGAGATTTGTTTGTAGCTGAACTCTCTACATGATGGTTTCTTTGTAGCTTAACTCTCTACAAGGTGACTTCTTCTAGCTGATCTTTCTACAGGGTGATTTGTTTGTAGCTGAACTCTCTACAGGTGATTTGTTTGCAGCTGAACTCTCTACATGATGCTTTCTTTGTAGCTGAACTCTCTACAAGGTGACTTCTTCTAGCTGATCTTTCTACAGGGTGATTTGTTTGTAGCTGAACTCTCTACAAGGAAACTTCTTCTAGCTGAACTCTCTACAGGTGATTTGTTTGCAGCTGAACTCTCTACATGATGCTTTCTTTGTAGCTGAACTCTCTTACAAGGTGACTTCTTCTAGCTGATCTTTCTACAGGGAGATTTGTTTGTAGCTGAACTCTCTACATGATGGTTTCTTTGTAGCTTAACTCTCTATTAGGTGACTTCTTCTAGCTGATCTTTCTACAGGGTGATTTGTTTGTAGCTGAACTCTCTACAGGTGATTTGTTTGCAGCTGAACTCTCTACATGATGGTTTCTTTGTAGCTTAACTCTCTACAAGGTGACTTCTTCTAGCTGATCTTTCTACAGGGTGATTTGTTTGTAGCTGAACTCTCTACAGGTGATTTCTTTGCAGCTGAACTCTCTACATGATGGTTTCTTTATAGCTGAACTCTCCACAAGGTAACTTCTTCTAGCTGATCTTTCTACAGGGTGATTTGTTTATAGCTGAACTCTCTACAAGGAAACTTCTTCTAGCTGATCTCTCTATAGGGAGATTTGTTTGTAGCTGAACTCTCTACATGGAACTTCTTCTAGCTGATCTCTCTACAGGGAGATTTGTTTGTAGCTGAACTCTCTACATGATGGTTTCTTTGTAGCTTAACTCTCTACAAGGTGACTTCTTCTAGCTGATCTTTCTACAGGGTGATTTGTTTGTAGCTGAACTCTCTACAGGTGATTTCTTTGCAGCTGAACCCTCTACATGATGGTTTCTTTATAGCTGAACTCTCCACAAGGTAACTTCTTCTAGCTGATCTTTCTACAGGGTGATTTGTTTGTAGCTGAACTCTCTACAAGGAAACTTCTTCTAGCTGATCTCTCTACAGGGAGATTTGTTTGTAGCTGAACTCTCTACATGTGATTTCTTTGCAGCTGAACTCTCTACATGATGGTTTCTTTGTAGCTGAACTCTCTACAAGGTAACTTCTTCTAGCTGATCTTTCTACAGGATGATTTGTTTGTAGCTGAACTCTCTACAAGGAAACTTCTTCTAGCTGATCTCTCTACAGGGAGATTTGTTTGTAGCTGAACTCTCTACATGGAAACTTCTTCTAGCTGATCTCTCTACAGGGAGATTTGTTTGTAGCTGAACTCTCTACATGATGGTTTCTTTGTAGCTTAACTCTCTACAAGGTGACTTCTTCTAGCTGATCTTTCTACAGGGTGATTTGTTTGTAGCTGAACTCTCTACAGGTGATTTCTTTGCAGCTGAACTCTCTACATGATGGTTTCTTTATAGCTGAACTCTCCACAAGGTAACTTCTTCTAGCTGATCTTTCTACAGGGTGATTTGTTTGTAGCTGAACTCTCTACAAGGAAACTTCTTCTAGCTGATCTCTCTACAGGGAGATTTGTTTGTAGCTGAACTCTCTACATGATGGTTCTTTGTAGCTTAACTCTCTACAAGGTGACTTCTTCTAGCTGATCTTTCTACAGGGTGATTTCTTCGTAGCTGAACTCTCTACAGGTGATTTGTTTGCAGCTGAACTCTCTACATGATGCTTTCTTTGTAGCTGAACTCTCTTACAAGGTGACTTCTTCTAGCTGATCTTTCTACAGGGAGATTTGTTTGTAGCTGAACTCTCTACATGATTGTTTCTTTGTAGCTTAACTCTCTATTAGGTGACTTCTTCTAGCTGATCTTTCTACAGGGTGATTTGTTTGTAGCTGAACTCTCTACAGGTGATTTGTTTGTAGCTGAACTCTCTACATGATGCTTTCTTTGTAGCTGAACTCTCTACAAGGTGACTTCTTCTAGCTGATCTTTCTACAGGGTGATTTGTTTGTAGCTGAACTCTCTACAAGGAAACTTCTTCTAGCTGAACTCTCTACAGGTGATTTGTTTGCAGCTGAACTCTCTACATGATGCTTTCTTTGTAGCTGAACTCTCTTACAAGGTGACTTCTTCTAGCTGATCTTTCTACAGGGAGATTTGTTTGTAGCTGAACTCTCTACATGATGGTTTCTTTGTAGCTTAACTCTCTATTAGGTGACTTCTTCTAGCTGATCTTTCTACAGGGTGATTTGTTTGTAGCTGAACTCTCTACAAGGAAACTTCTTCTAGCTGATCTCTCTACAGGGAGATTTGTTTGTAGCTGAACTCTCTACATGTGATTTCTTTGCAGCTGAACTCTCTACATGATGGTTTCTTTGTAGCTGAACTCTCTACAAGGTAACTTCTTCTAGCTGATCTTTCTACAGGATGATTTGTTTGTAGCTGAACTCTCTACAAGGAAACTTCTTCTAGCTGATCTCTCTACAGGGAGATTTGTTTGTAGCTGAACTCTCTACATGGAAACTTCTTCTAGCTGATCTCTCTACAGGGAGATTTGTTTGTAGCTGAACTCTCTACATGATGGTTTCTTTGTAGCTTAACTCTCTACAAGGTGACTTCTTCTAGCTGATCTTTCTACAGGGTGATTTGTTTGTAGCTGAACTCTCTACAGGTGATTTCTTTGCAGCTGAACTCTCTACATGATGGTTTCTTTATAGCTGAACTCTCCACAAGGTAACTTCTTCTAGCTGATCTTTCTACAGGGTGATTTGTTTGTAGCTGAACTCTCTACAAGGAAACTTCTTCTAGCTGATCTCTCTACAGGGAGATTTGTTTGTAGCTGAACTCTCTACATGATGGTTCTTTGTAGCTTAACTCTCTACAAGGTGACTTCTTCTAGCTGATCTTTCTACAGGGTGATTTCTTCGTAGCTGAACTCTCTACAGGTGATTTGTTTGCAGCTGAACTCTCTACATGATGCTTTCTTTGTAGCTGAACTCTCTTACAAGGTGACTTCTTCTAGCTGATCTTTCTACAGGGAGATTTGTTTGTAGCTGAACTCTCTACATGATGGTTTCTTTGTAGCTTAACTCTCTATTAGGTGACTTCTTCTAGCTGATCTTTCTACAGGGTGATTTGTTTGTAGCTGAACTCTCTACAGGTGATTTGTTTGTAGCTGAACTCTCTACATGATGCTTTCTTTGTAGCTGAACTCTCTACAAGGTGACTTCTTCTAGCTGATCTTTCTACAGGGTGATTTGTTTGTAGCTGAACTCTCTACAAGGAAACTTCTTCTAGCTGAACTCTCTACAGGTGATTTGTTTGCAGCTGAACTCTCTACATGATGCTTTCTTTGTAGCTGAACTCTCTTACAAGGTGACTTCTTCTAGCTGATCTTTCTACAGGGAGATTTGTTTGTAGCTGAACTCTCTACATGATGGTTTCTTTGTAGCTTAACTCTCTATTAGGTGACTTCTTCTAGCTGATCTTTCTACAGGGTGATTTGTTTGTAGCTGAACTCTCTACAGGTGATTTGTTTGCAGCTGAACTCTCTACATGATGGTTTCTTTGTAGCTTAACTCTCTACAAGGTGACTTCTTCTAGCTGATCTTTCTACATGGTTATTTGTTTGTAGCTGAACTCTCTACAAGGAAACTTCTTCTAGCTGAACTCTCTACAGGTGATTTGTTTGCAGCTGAACTCTCTACATGATGCTTTCTTTGTAGCTGAACTCTCTTACAAGGTGACTTCTTCTAGCTGATCTTTCTACAGTGAGATTTGTTTGTAGCTGAACTCTCTACATGATGGTTTCTTTGTAGCTTAAATCTCTACAAGGTGACTTCTTCTAGCTGATCTTTCTACAGGGTGATTTGTTTGTAGCTGAACTCTCTACAGGTGATTTGTTTGCAGCTGAACTCTCTACATGATGCTTTCTTTGTAGCTGAACTCTCTACAAGGTGACTTCTTCTAGCTGATCTCTCTACAGGGAGATTTGTTTGTAGCTGAACTGTCTACAGGTAATTTGTTTGCAGCTGAAATCTCTACATGATGGTTTCTTTGTAGCTGAACTCTCCACAAGGTAACTTCTTCTAGCTGATCTTTCTACAGGGTGATTTGTTTGTAGCTGAACTCTATACAAGGAAACTTCTTCTAGCTGATCTCTGTACAGGGAGATTTGTTTGTAGCTGAACTCTCTACAGGTGATTTCTTTGCAGCTGAACTCTCTACATGATGGTTTTTTGTAGCTGAACTCTCTACAAGGTCACTGATGTCTCTACAAGGTCACTAGTTTGTAGCTGGACTCTCTACGTGGTGGTTTCTTTGTAACTGAACTCTCTACAAGGTGACTTCTTCTAGCTGATCTTTCTACAGGTGATTTGTTTGCAGCTGAACTCTCTACATGATGGTTTCTTTGTAACTGAACTCTCTACAAGGTGACTTCTTCTAGCTGATCTTTCCACAGGATGATTTGTTTGTAGCTGAACTCTCTACAAGGAAACTTCTTCTAGCTGATCTCTCTACAGGGAGATTTGTTTGCAGTTGAACTCTCTACTGTACATGATGGTTTCTTTGTAACTGAACTCTCTACAAGGTGACTCCTTCTAGCTGATCTTTCTACAGGGTGATTTGTTTGTAGATGAACTCTCTACAAGATAATTTCTTCTGGCTGATCTCTCTACAGGGAGATTTGTTTGTAATTGAACTCTCTACAGGTGATTTTTTTGCAGCTGATTTCTCTACATGATGGCTTCTTTGTAGCTGAACTATCTACAAGGTAACTTCTTCTATTGATCTCTCTACAGGGCGATTTGTTTGTAGTTGAACTCTTTACATGGTAGTTTCTTTGTAGCTGAACTCTACAAGGTGCTTTCTTCTAGCTGAACTATCTCTTTCCATAGTTACATGAACTCCCTACAAGGTAACTTCTTCTAGCTGATCTCTCTACAGGGTGAATTGTTTGTAGCTGATCACTCTACAGGGTGAATTGTTTTTAGCTGATCTCTATACAGGTGACCTGTTTCTAGCTGATCTCTTGAATTCTCTTCAGGGTGACTGCTCTATTAGGATGACTGCTCTATTAGAGTATCTCGATCTCGCACTTGCTGCACCAAGTTGGATTTCGTGTTATAACTCCGTTGCTTTAAGTCTGATTCTTCTACACCATTGAAGAGCTTTTCTAAGATGATTACTCCATCTATACAGCGATTTTCATAGCATTACCCCAAGCGGTTTATCTGGTAGGCGTGGCAAGTTCGATTGCGTAATTGTTACACACTGTTGGTTTTTTCGTTGTATCTTCCTGATTTTTAGCTCGATTTCTTTCAAACCACAAAAGGTTTGAGGTTCAATAGTTAACCTATTCACCCACCAATTTTCAGCTTCTTCCCATATGCGGTTTACCCTGTAGGCGTGACAACATATTGGTGTTATTTTTTGTGAATAATCGCTCATAACTCTTTTCCTGTTTATCGTATCCTAGCCAAAGTTGGTACAGAGATGCGCCTTTATACCCCGCTTCAGTGTGCAAAATTTCAAGGCAATTGGATATGATGTTCGCGTTTTATAGCAGTTTTTGTAAGTGTGTGAAAAGAGGAAGAAAAATAAGAAGAAAAAAAAAACGAAGAAACTGAGCCAATTTTTGAAGTCGCGTATCTCGGGAACGCTTGATGCGATTTCGCTCAAATTTGGAATGTAAAGTGCTGAAGGTGGAGGGAGTGTCCACAGCAAAAATCGTCTTGTTTCATCAAGGCAGCACAGAGCTACGGAGGTGCGAAAATTGCGTTTTCTTTCTTCCTGTGAATATACTCACGGGTGTTGCGCGCCGGCTTCTTGGGCCACACGACACACTACCGTGTGTCTTGATCCCAACCATAATGTTAATTCTCTCTTTTTTATGAAAGATTTTATTTTATTATCATTCTTATAGCAGCGCTAATGTAATTGGTTTTTATGTACTCATTTCCAACATAGTCTCCTAGTCCTAGGGGGTGGGTTCTGGGAGAGTCCTTTTATTTCAGCCGGTTGCACATTTAGAATGACCCATACATGTGGCATTTTTCCTGCGTGTGTGTTCATTGTGATGTTGCTTGCAGAGGTTAATCTCCATATAGTATGGATCCCCTGAATAAAATCTTCCCAAACCCTATTGTTAAAAACTCCACAGTCATATGAAAAATATTTCATTGGTGCTAGGCTGTGCATGTTGGAAGATCAAGGGGAGTGGTTCCTGTATGTTCTGCAGTGTAATGGTGATGTAGGGTACAGAGACTATGATATTAAATGTGATAGACTACTGAAAGCCGTGGAAACATGATCATACTTTGTAGTGAGAGTGAATGTAGGAATGACATGATGTTGATTTGAGCTTGAGTAAACATTGTGAAATGAAAAGTATTCAATGTTCTTTACACACATAACAATATTTAAATTGTATCCATAGATACCCATGACGGTAATAAAGTTAAAAAGGTCACAATGTTTCTGACTGTAAGTGTTGCCTGTTTTACGGCATAAACCACATGCACACACACATCAGTTTCTTTCTGGTGTCAAACTGTATTTTTGGTGTAAACATGGTCCTCATGCTGTAAGTAAGTTCATTCTTGAAATAACACTCATAAGGCTTATTTTATTATCGATTGTTTAACTTATATAATTAATTTTTGTTGTTGTGAACCTTAAAAGGATAATCTTGATTTTGAAAGCATTCTTTTGAGTATAATAAGGATGATTTTTGAGCATTGCTCAAAATTATATGTATATAGCTGTTATTTTGGTAGCTATCATGTACCACGGTAGTGGTACATAATAGGGATCAGGCAGAAATTTTTCGAAACACTCTAATAGAACGCACGCCAAAAGCAGCCTTCCGGGCTTTAGATTTTATTTCTAAAACATTCTAGACCTTTCTTTTGTGTTTACAACACTAGCCAACAAGTATTAAAAGTAAGGGAAATGGTTTTAGGTGTTTTTTTAAAATTTTGAAAATGGTTAGATTCTCCATCTTCTTCTTTCTTCTTTCTTTCTTGTTTCGCGCGCCTACAGCTCGTAGGAAGTAGATATCAGCCCTAAAAACGTATGGCGTATTTAAAAAACATTCGTAACCAGGTCTGTGTGGTATTAAAATCTTCCCTCTCTAATGCGATTGCGAGATATAGAGCAAGAATCACTCTTCGAGACGCCATTCGATCGAGAAGCCATACAGATGATAATATAGAATTGTTTAAAATTCCATTGCTTTAGCTCACAGGACTAAAATGCATCAAGTTGTATCACACTAAACATTAAACATAACTATTGTTCACTGAAACTCGGGTTTTAGACTTCCTTCATTACGAGACAGTGAAGGGGGTGTGGCCCGCACCTCGTCACTTAAACTATTACTGTACGCCTTTCGTGTATACTTTCTATTATATTCTTCAGCTGTTTACCAGCTAAGAGTCGACATAACAAGGCTTGTAAGCTATTGGAACACAATGGTAAATTTCGAATTGAAAAGGGGTGTGTCCCTTCCGTACGCGATTGAAAAATAAAAAGCGGGATACTCCGTATACTCAGCACTTTAATTGGAGTCGACCACGTTTTGTCAAGCGTGTGTTTTACTCGTGTTGAGATTTCGCACCGCTTCGTTGCAGTAAACGGTCACACTAGTGGATTTATCTACTCGTCAAAGGAAAGTGGTATTGTTTACTGTATTGTTAACTGTATTGTTAACTAATTGTTTATTAAACTTATTTATGTAATTGTTTATTGCCAGTTGATATTACAATGGGTTTCTTTATTAAACAATCATGTACTGTTGAACGTATATTTAAGAAGTAGTCCATGTGCATGGACATGAAAAAAATCATGAAACTAGTGGGGCAAAAAAATTATTAATTTTCAACAAGTAGAATAGGGATCAAAGATTTGATTTTGAAAAAAACTGCGTAAACAAGAAGTAATAGGGATGATAATCCACAAAATTATATGCATCATCAGTTCAAAGCAAGTTATTTGAATAGTGTACACTCAATTTGCGATTCCTATTTCAACTTGTGGTTAAATTTTGTTAAAATGTTGAAATAGGAATCGCAAATTGAGTGTACACTATTCAAATAACTTGCTTTGAACTGATGATGCATATAATTTTGTGGATTATCATCCCTATTACTTCTTGTTTACGCAGTTTTTTTCAAAATCAAATCTTTGATCCCTATTCTACTTGTTGAAAATTAATAATTTTTTTGCCCCACTAGTATGTATAGTGGTTATCCCAATATTATAGTGTTTATTTTGGTAGTTGTGCAGGGTTCCATGGTTCTCCTATACGATTTTGCAATAATGACCATTGACATGATCAGCTACAAATTGTGGCTCCTAATTCAGTGGTGGATACAGGTTGTAATGGTTTCAGCTGAAACCATTACATGGTAGTGTTGTGAACTGGTAGAAAAATTGAAGCATTGTTTTACCCCAGATACCCTTCATCTCATACGTGCTAAGCATTGTTGTTGAACCATCCATTTGAGGCCACTATTGGTGATTCTACAGTCTTCCCTTGTCACGTGCACATGATCCTGTGATGGTATGTACTTGCTTCCTTGTTCTACCGTATCCCACTTTGGTAATATCTACTAAGAAATCAGCTAATTCCTCCTCTTCTGTGCTAGATAAGTATGGTTTAGGACCTGGCTTATCTCCATGTTTAACCTTCCCTGATACCAGGTCATGTAGAGTCGATTTTGGCACACTGTAAACTTTTGTAGCACGGATCACCTTTATTTGTCCATTCTTTACAGCTGCTATAGCATCTTCCATTGCTTTGGGACTCCATTTCTTCTGCATTTCTCAGCTTTCGACATCAAGAACAGCAGGAGCTAACTTGGCCTACTTCTTTATACACAAAAAGTCATACCCAATTTGGTATTTACCAACATACTGTTATCACAAACATTAAGCGATATAATACTTACAGCTATATGAGATAAAAGTAGGAACAATCATGATACTATGTACATAAAGTTTCATGTAAAGTGAAGTCGTGGTACTGAAAAATAAATGGAGAACTACCGTTTTATATCAGAAATTCCATATCTGATAATTGAAAATCATGTTCCAGTATTTGAGCCCTGTTGATAATTGGTTACTTATGCTAGTACCTGATCTAAACATGAACCTTAGAAAACTACAAACTTGAAATGGTTGAACCATTCCTTTATTATGCTTCCTTTAGGTTGATTAAGTATTCAAACACTGTCACAAAATGTCTATTAATTAATCTCGAGAGTTAATCTTGTTTCTAATTAGGGACCTGCAGAATATGCCTGAATAATAGGTAGTAAAACAAGTTCAGAAATAATAGAACAATTTTCAGAAATACAGTTTAATAAATTTATAAATTATGCTTCCAGTATTTATTTTGCAGAGACCTCTCAAACACTACTAGTATAAATGTACACTAGAATAAATGACCGATGTACTCTAATAGAGCTTTCACCTATCTGAATAAAGCAGTCAGTTAATTGTAACATGACAAATATCTTGATCTTTGAAGGTAGAAGTTATACTTGTTGATGGTTGTAGAAGAAAACAGATATACTTAAGTATATTTCAGAATCAATCTATAGAATTTTGACAGTTAGAGCGGGACGCATTTTACATTTGCGACTAGAAGTTTTGTAATGTCAAGATCAGGATTTTTCCTTATTAACGGTGTATTTTCATGTCAATAATCTAATAATATCAGGTATAATGGGCAAAGAACAAATAAGGAACCTAAAAAGCATATTCCGCTGATGCTATTTATGATCAGATTAAGTAATGGCACAGACAAACAATAATGTTGTATACATTATTTAAGTGTTACCTTCCCTTTGCAATATGATGGTACGCTAGCTAGCATGCTCACTATGCTGTGAACTATGTTATCTTAACTGTCATCCCCAGTCATGATCGGATTGATTATTCTACTTATGCTCATTTTTGTGATAATGAATACACATCAATTATGATACTACTATTATTGCATCATCACAAACTACTACATGCTTGACTTATCAGTGATGATCTGAATTGCATCTCTTGTATCTAGTACATAGCCATAGCATCAAAGGTGATTGTAAGGGTGGCCATGGCTCCCTCTGCTGAAAAATGACTTTTTTTAAACATGGGGAAAAGCTGCAGTATAGATTGGCATTGTTATTTTAGCATTTCTCATGTTTTTACCATCACTTTTAGTCTGTTTTCAAACTTTAAATTGCAAAAATCCTGCAGCTTCTTGCACCCCCAGACCCCCCTGAAATTCTACTTTATATTACAGCCATTCAACAATAGTTATACTGTTCCCTACTTGGCCCTCCCCTGTAGGTCAGGTCTAGAATCACCACTGTATAGCATCTAGTGTACCTAAATTATGACTGAATTTTGCAAATCTCCCATATATGGTTGTGCATAAAGCAATAAGAATTAACACGATGCAGAAAATAATTTTTGCAATGTTGTAAACTTTAATTGTACTTCAAAGTATTTAGGTTTATTCTACACATCAATGAGTAGAAATTCAGCATTAACTGCTCTAGTTAAGATATATATATATTAATAATTCACTGATATGGTTAATTTTTGAAAATTCAAATGTTCATTTATAGGTGAATTTTTGTGGCTGTTGCTATTACTGGAACAATGGAATAACATATTTTTGTTATTGTACATTTGCTTTACTGTGTCACCTTAGTTTAGGACCCTTAATTAGGGAAGCTTGAACCCCCTATGGAAACTGGATACAAGCCATGGAATGTGTGAAAACTGTTTTTTCAACAACTTTACTTACTGTTATCAAGACACACGATAGTGTGTAGTGCGGCCCAAGAAGCCGGCGCGCCACACTGTGAGTATATTGACAGGAAGAAAGAAAACGTCATTTTCACACTTTTGTATCTCGGTGATGGCTTATCCGATTGAAACCAAATTTGCTGCAGAGTTGCCCGCCAGCTAGGGGAGTCTACATTCCAAATTTGAAGGAAATCACTCAAGCCATTTCCGAGATATGAGCGGCCAAATTTTCGTTTTGTTTTCTTCGTTTTTTTTTTCTTCTTCGTCTTTTCGCACACTTGCAAAAATTGCTATAAAACGCAAACGCGTGCTCCGATCGCCTTGAAATTTGGCACACAGAAAGGGAGTCCAAAGGCGCATCCTAGCATCAAATTTGGTACAAATCCGATGAATGGTTCAGGAGTTATGACCGATTATTCGCGTAAAACAAGATCGATTTGTTGTCACGCCTACAGGGTAAACCGCTTCATGGAATGAGCTGAAAAGTGCTATGTAGATGGAGTAACCATCGTAGGAGTGCCTTTTGGTAGTTTGAAAGGAATCGAGGTTAAGACCACGGAGATATGACACAAAACCCAACCTGTGTCACAATTACGCGATCGATTTTTAGTAATAAAAAAGTATTAGTTTTCACGCCTATTAGGCAAACCGCTAAGAGCAATGAGCTGAAAATCGGTGTATAGCTGGAATAATCTTCATAGAAAGTCCTTGCAGTAGTATAGAAGAATTGGATTACAAACCACTGAATTATGATTCGAAAGCCAACTCTGTGTAGCAAATGCGAGATCGAGATACTCTAATAGAACAGTCACCCTAATAGAGCATTCAGCTAATTTATTTACTCCATTATAGAATTCTATTACATTACAAGTTATTCTGTAGGGACTTCAGCTGCAAACAGTTAATCGTATAGACAGTTAAGCAAGAAGCAAGTCACCCTGTGGAGAATTAAGCTACAATTATATCACTGTAGAGATTCAGAACATTACAAGTCACACTAAAGAGAGTTCAGCTATAAACAAGTCATGCACCCTGTAGAGAGTTCACCTACAATTAAATCACTCTCTAGAGAATTCAGCTACACACAAATCACTGTGCAGAGAGTTCAGCTACAAACAAATTATCCTGTAGAGAGATCAGCTACAAACAAAACACTTTGCAGAGAGTTCAGCTACAAACAAATCAATCTTTAGAGTGATCAGCAATAAACAAATCAACTTGAAGAGAGATCAGCTAGAAACAAATCAACCTGCAGAGAGATCAGCTACAAACAAATCAGCTTGTAGAGAGATCAATTACACACAAATCAACCTGTAGAGAGATAAGCTAGAAAAAAAATCACCCTGTAGAGAGTTCAGCTAAAACAAATAACCTGCAGAGAGATCAGCTACAAACATATCACCTTATAGACAGTTCAACTACAAACAAATTACCCTGTAGAGAGATCGACTACAAACAAATCAACTTGCAGAGAGATCAGCTACACACAGATCAACTTGTAGAGAGATCAGCTAGAAACAAATCACCCTGTAGAGAGTTCAGCTAAAACAAATCAACCTGCAGAGAGATCAGCTACAAACATATCACCTTATAGACAGTTCAGCTACAAACAAATTACCCGTAGAGAGATCGACAACAAACAAATCAACTTGCAGAGAGATCAGCTACACACAAATCAACTTGTAGAGAGATCAGCTAGAAACAAATCACCTTGTAGAGAGTTCCGCTACAAACAAATCAATGTGCAGAGAGATCAACTACAAACAAATCACCCTGTAGAGAGATCATCTAGGAACTAGACACAATGTAAGGAGTTCAGCTACAAGCAAATCACCCTTTAGAGAGTTCAGCTACAAACAAATCAACCTGCAGAGAGATCAAATCACCTTATAGAGAGTTCAGCTACAAACAAATTGCCCTGTAGAGAGATCAGTTACAAACAAATCAACCTGCAGAGAGATCAGCTACAAACAAATCACACTGTGGAGATCAGCTAGAAACTAGACACAATGTAAGAAGTTCAGCTACAAGCAAATCACCCTGTAGAGATTTCAGCTGCAAACAAATCACCCTGTAGAGAGATCAGGTAGAAACTAGACACCATGTATAGAGTTCAGCTATAGAAGAGGCCACCTTATAGAGAGCTCAGCTACAAAGAAACCATCATGTAGAGAGTTCAGCTGCAAACAGATTACTCTGTATAGAGTTCAGCTAGAAAAAGTCACCTTGTAGAGAGTTCAGCTACAAAGAAACTGCCATGTAGAGAGTTCAGCCTCAAACAAATTACCGTGTAGAGAATTCAACAACAAGTAAATCGCCCTGTAGAGGGATCAGCTAGAAGAAGTTACCTTGTAGAGAGTTCAGCTACAAAGAAACCATCATGTAGAGAGTTCAGCTGCAAACAAATCACCTGTAGAGAGCTCAGCTAGAAACAAATCACGCTGTAGAGAGATCAGCTAGAAGAGGTCACCTTGGAGAGAGTTCAGCTACAAAGAAATCACCACCTAAAGAGTTCAGCTACAAAGAAATCACCCTGTAGAGAGTTCAGCTAGAAGAAGTCACCTTGTAGAGAGTTCAGCTACAAAGAAACCATCATGTAGATAGTTCAGCTACAAAGGAAGCACCATGTAGAGAGTTTAGCTGCAAACAAATCACCTGTAGAGAGTTCAGCTAGAAACAAATCACCCTGTAGAGAGATCAGTTAGAAGAGGTCACCTTGTAGAGAGTTCAGCTACAAAGAAATCACCATCTAAAGAGCTCAGCTGCAAACAAATCACCCTGTAGGGATCAGCTAAAAGAAGTCACCTTGTAGAGAGTTCAGCTACAAAGAAACCATCATGTGGAGAGTTCAGCTACAAAGATATCACCCTGTACAGAGTTCAGCTAGAAGAAGTCACCTTGCAGAGAGTTCAGCTACAAAGAAACCATCATGTAGAGAGTTCAGTTACAAAGAAACCACCATGGATGTAGAGAGTTTAGTTGCAAACAAATAACCTGTAGAGAGTTCAGCTAGAAACAAATCACCCTGTAGAGAAATCAGCTAGAAGAGGTCACCTTGTAGAGAGTTCAGCTACAAAGAAACCATCATGTAGAGAGTTCAGTTACAAAGAAACCACCATGGATGTAGAGAGTTTAGTTGCAAACAAATAACCTGTACAGAATTCAGCTAGAAACAAATCACCCTGTAGAGAAATCAGCTAGAAGAGGTCACCTTGTAGAGAGTTCAGCTACAAAGAAACCGTTATGTAGAGAGTTCAGCTACAAAGAAAGCACCATGTAGAGGGTTTAGCTACAAACAAATCACCTGTAGAGAGTTCAGCTAGAAGAAGTCACCTTGTAGAGAGTTCAGCTACAAAGAAACCGTCATATAGAGAGTTTAGCTACAAAGAAAGCACCCTGTAGAGAGTTTAGCTGCAAATAAATCACCTGTAGAGAGTTCAGCTAGAAACAAATCACCCTGTAGAGAGATCAGCTAGAAGAGATAACCTTGTAGAGAGTTCAGCTACAAAGAAACCATCAGGTGGAGAGTTCAGCTACAAAGAAATCACCCTGTAGAGAGTTCAGCTAGAAGAAGTCACCTTGTAGAGAGTTAAGCTACAAAGAAACCATCATGTAGAGAGTTCAGTTACAAAGAAACCACCATGGATGTAGAGAGTTTAGCTGCAAACAAATAACCTGTAGAGAGTTCAGCTAGAGACAAATCACCCTGTAGAGAAATCAGCTAGAAGAGGTCACCTTGTAGAGAGTTCAGCTACAAAGAAACCGTTATGTAGAGAGTTCAGCTACATAGAAAGCACCATGTAGAGAGTTTAGCTACAAACAAATCACCTGTAGAGAGTTCAGCTACAAACAAATCACCTGTAGAGAGTTCAGCTAGAAGAAGTCACCTTGTAGAGAGTTCAGCTACAAAGAAACCGTCATGTAGAGAGTTCAACTACAAAGAAAGCACCATGTAGAGAGTTTAGCTGCAAACAAATCACCTGTAGAGAGTTCAGCTAGAAACAAATCACCCTGTAGAGAAATCAGCTAGAAGAATTTATCTTGTAGAGAGTTCAGCTACAAAGAAACCATCCTGTATATAGTTCAGCTATATTTTAAGTCACCCAGTAGAGAGATCAGCTGCTAAAAAATATACTGTGGGGAATAATGGGCATGTAATAAATATATGTATATAATTTGTATAATTACTAGTAAAATCAAAAATAATTGAAGTATTAAAAATCTTCTATAATTTCTTTTCTTCTTCCTGTGGTAAATAAAAAAACACATGGGTTAAAAAAGCCCCAAAGCCAGCCATAGGCTGGCTTTGCAGTATACAAATACAAAAAGAAGTGATATCTAATCAAAAACAGCCAAGCTGTAAAAAAAGGTGCGGCCCCCAAAAAGGCCATGGTGAAAAAAGATGTGAAATCCAAGGTGGCGGCCAAGAAATGGCTGTGATGGTAGGTTAATGGTAAAAATTTTAATAACGACAATTCAGGTGAATTTTGTGCCACTTGGTCTTGGCATCAAATTCACCTGAATTGTCGTTATTAAAATTTTTACCATTAACCTACCATCACAGCCATTTCTTGGCCGCCACCTTGGATTTCACATCTTTTTTCACCATGGCCTTTTTGGGGGCCGCACCTTTTTTTACAGCTTGGCTGTTTTTGATTATATATATATGACCGGATTTGTGAAAAGGGGTCTTCCACACACATCCAATTCTACGAATTCAGAAGACCATAACTAAGTCCTCAGGTAATGCATTAATGTGTAAAGTTCTCCATCTACTAAATAGACTCTGTTGGTGCTCACTACTGACCAAATTATAAATCAATAGCCTTTTCCAGTCTGTAGTTATGAGTCATCAAAGTTAATCAATTGGATATGTGTGGAAGACCCATTTTGCAAATGCGGTCACATATTATGTCACTATGTAACACTTACTCTTACTCTCACATGGCCAGACCTCTATTTTAGTGCGGTGGATATCAATTAAAAGTGCCCACACTGAAATGTTGCACTTTATATCAAAATTACCATGTTTGCATCAGTGACCAAATAAATGTTTTGTTTTGTTTATCCTATAGGTACTTCATTTATATTGTTATTGTGAATATCACATGTGTACACATTGATTATGTCTTGTGTGTGATGTGTTCTTTGAACTACTTTTGTTACTTTATATATACTTCTTTATTTCATGTTCATTTCATCAAATTTGATGGATACATAGTATGTAAGTTATCATAAGTAATTTTGATTCAATTAATAATGTTATTACTGTATGTGCATAACATGTGTACACATTGATTATGTCTATGTGTGTGATGTGTTCTTTGAGCTACTTTTGTTACTTTACATATACTTCTTTATTTCATGTTCATTTCATCAAATTTGATGGATGTATAGATGGTAAGTTATCATAAGTAATCTTGATTCAATTAATAATGTTATTACTGTATGTGCATAACATGTGTACACATTGATTATGTCTATGTGTGTGATGTGTTCTTTGAGCTACTTTTGTTACTTTATATATACTTCTTTATTTCATGTTCATTTCATCAAATTTGATGGATGCATAGCTTGTAAGTTATCACAAGTAATCTGGATTCAATTAATAATGTTATTACTGTATGTGCATAACATGTGTACACATTGATAATGTCTATGTGTGTGATGTGTTCTTTGAGCTACTTTTGTTACTTTATATATACTTCTTTATTTCATGTTCATTTCATCAAATTTGATGGATGCATAGGATGTAAGTTATCATAAGTAATCTTGATTCAATTAATAATGTTATTACTTTATGTGCATAACATGTGTACACATTGATTATGTCTATGTATGTGATGTGTTCTTTGAGCTACTTTTGTTACTTTATAAATACTTCTTTATTTCATGTTCATTTCATCAAATTTGATGGATGCATAGGATGTAAGTTATCATAAGTAATCTTGATTCAATTAATAATGTTATTACTTTATGTGCATAATATGTGTACACATTGATGATGATGTGTTTATTGCACAGCTTTGTGAAATGTGTGACTTGTAATTGTGTCAGTTGTATATGTACTTAATACAGTACATGACTATTTACTGGTGATAAATTTAAAAGGTCACAATGTTTCTGACTGTAAGTGTTGCCTGTTTTATGGCATAAACCACATGCACACACACATCAGTTTCTTCCTGGTGTCAAACTGTATTTTTAGTGTAAACATGATCTTCATGCTGTAAGCAAGTTCATTCTTGAAACAACACTCATAAGACTTATTTTATCATCAATTGTGTAACTTGTATAAATTGTGTTGTTGTGAACCTTAATTTTAGCGTAATATTGATTTTGAAAGCATTCTTTGAGTATAATAAGGTTGATTTTTGAGCATTACTCAAAATTATAATAAGTTAAGCATAATTGGCTCAAGCCTGCTGGTGATTCCCAGTAGGCTCAAGTTTCCACCTTGCAGGGCTCAAATAAGTGATAGCCTTGATACGTTTCCATGCCAGGTAGTTTGTATAAACTACAGGTACGCAAAAAAAATGTTAGAATTTTCAACTAGAGTAGGGACCATAGCACATCAATAAAGAGTACTGAAACAAGCTGGAGTAGTGCACAATATTAAATCACAGTAAAACAATAAGAAGTGTTATATCCCTACTGTGCATTTCCACTGTGGAATCTTGAGCACAGTAGGGATATAACACTTCTTAATGTTTTACTGTGATTTAATATCATGCACTACTCCAGCTTGTTTCAGTACTTTATCAATGTGCCTGACTGACTGATGTCTTCAGACAAGAATAACTTAAGGTTACGGGCTTGATTTTTCACTGTTTGATGTTGCTTTGACCTGAGAGATGCCTTTTGGCATACCGCAGTACAGGGTATATGTACTATGCATTCTTCATGGACTTACCAGTGTTCTCCTTTGTGTCCCATTTATGTTTGTTGACAGCAAAAGGCAAGGCAAAAGGTGTCGATTTAGCAGTAACGCATGATGGCTTCCATTCGTAACAGAAATCATCCGTATTTTTCATAGTGGCTACTTTGATTGCAGAGGTGCTTTTCGAACAGTTCTTGATTCGTAATGCTGTGTAACGGGTTGAACATAGCTGACTATGAAGCATAAAAATTTCAGACAATATATAATTGGTAGCTGGGACATGTGGTGCTATTTCTGTATTTTGATGCAGCATGCATGGGTTCACCAGTCATAATAATATTATGTTACAAAAATAGGGTACACAAAAAATTGAAATTTTAAACTAGAGCAGAGACCATAGTAGTGATGTGCTATAATATCAATAGTGTAATAATCGTATTACAGAGGTTCATTATCATGATATGATAATAGTTTGTGGTTATTGTGAGCACCAATATTAGACATTCTTACCTCGCTGGAATTACTCTGAAAATTTTAGCATTTGTTGATTACTCAATTATGTATGTATTCTCTGAGATTGCACTTTGCTGTATTTTGGTATGACATATATGCATAGAAAATAATTATTGGATCTACTATCGTGATAATTATTGTATCGTGATGCAATTATCATGATTAATTGATATAGTTGTACTCAGTCAGTCAGTAGAAAATTCTGTTTATAATTTTTTTACAAAAATTCCGTAGCAACTTATTGAAAGTGTTTTGGGTTGATCTGAAGGCTTGTTTGGGCTTAGTTTTACCTAACCAATACTGCCCCATCATCATCAGGGAAATATATATAAAGCTGGTTTTTGGGTGATGTTTTTTCATGTTCCATGCCCACACCTACTGTACTATACAGTATTATTATAATTCCATTTTTACACAAAACCTGAATAGTATATATAGTGGAGTATTGGTCATGTTTACTACAATCTAATCCAAAACAGCTAAGCTGTAAAAAAAGTGTGCGGCCCTCGAAAAGGCTATAATGAAAATAGATGTGAAATCCAAGGTGGCGGCCAAGAAATTGCTGTGATGGTAAGTTAATCGTAAAAATTTTAATAACGACAATTCAGGTGAATTTTGTGCCGCTTGGTCTTGGCACCAAATTCACCTGAATTGTCGTTATTACATTTTTTTACCATTAACTTACCATCACAGCCATTTCTTGGCCACCACCTTGGATTTCACATCTTTTTTCACCATATCCTTTTCGAGGGCTGCACCCTTGTTTTACAGCTTGGCTGTTTTTGATTAGATTTTACTTCTTTTTGTATTTGTATACCCCAAAGCCGGCCTATGGGCGGCTTTGGGTTTTTTTTAATTTATCGTTTTTTCTTTATCACAAGAAGAAGAAAAGATGAAGCAGATGTTAAATACTTTAAATATTTATGAATTTATCAGTAAATGTACAAGTTGTATATATAATACATATATTTATTACAGTACTCTCTGCTTGGTGGTTTCTTTGTAACTTAACACTCTACAAGGTGACTTCTTCTAGCTGATCTCTCTACAGGGTAAATTGTTTGCAGCTGAACTATAACTCTTCTTCCAGCTGATCTCTCGATCTACAGGGTGATTTGTTTGTAGCTGAATTATCTACAAGGTGACTTCTTCTAGCTGATCTCTCTACAGGGTGAATTGTTTGCAGCTGAACTATCTAGAAGGTAACTCTTCTTCTAGCTGATCTCTCTACAGGGTTAGCTGAAATATCTACAAGGTAACTTGTTCTAGCTAATCTCTCTACAGGGTGATTTGTTTGTAGCTGAATTCTGCACAGGTGAATTGTTTGCAGCTGAGCTCTTTGCAGGACGGTTTCTTTGTAGCTGAACTCTCTACAAGGTAACTTTTTCTAGCTGATCTTTCTAAAGGGTGATTTGTTTGTAGCTGAATTTTCTACACGGTGATTTGTTTGCAGCTGCGCTCTTTACAGAATGGTTTCTTTGTAGCTGAACTCTCTACAAGGTAACTTCTTCTAGCTGATGTCTCTACAAGGTCACTAGTTTGTAGCTGAGCTCTCTACATGGTGGTTTCTTTGTAATTGAACTCTCTACAAAGTAACTTCTTCTAACTGAACTCTCTACAGGGAGATTTGTTTGCAGCTGAACTCTCTTCATGATGGTTTCTTTGTAGCTGAACTCTCTACAAAGTAACTTCTTCTAACTGAACTCTCTACAGGGAGATTTGTTTGCAGCTGAACTCTCTTCATGATGGTTTCTTTGTAGCTGAACTCTCTACAAGGTAACTTCTTCTAGCTGAACTCCCTACATGGTGGTTTCTTTGTAGCTGAACTCTCTACAAGGTGACTTCTTCTAACTGATCTTTCTATAGGGTGATTTGTTTGTAGCTGAATTCTGTACAGGTGATTTGTTTGCAGCTGAGCTCTTTACAGAATAGTTTCTTTGTAGCTGAACTCTCTACAAGGTGAATTAATCTAGCTGATCTTCCTACAGGGTGATTTGTTTGTAGCTGAACTCTCTACAAGGAAACTGCTTCTAACTGATCTCTGTACAGGGTGAATTGTTTGTAGCTGAACTGTCTACAATATAACTTCTTCTAGCTGATCTCTCTACAGGGTGATTTGTTTGTAGCTGAATTCTGTACAGGTGATTTGTTTGCAGCTGAACTCTTTACAAAATGGTTTCTTTGTAGCTGAACTCTCTACAAGGAAACTGCTTCTAACTGTTCTCTGTACAGGATGAATTGTTTGTTGCTGAATTTTCTACAATGTAACTTCTTCTAGCTGATCTCTCTACAGGGTGATTTGTTTGTAGCTGAATTCTGTACAGGTGATTTGTTTGCAGCTGAACTCTTTACAAAATGGTTTCTTTGTAGCTGAACTCTCTACAAGGTAACTTCTTCTAGCTGATCTTTCTACTGGGCGATTTGTTTGTAACTGAACTCTGTACAAGGTGCTTTTTTGTAGGTGATCTCACTGCAGGTTGATTTGTTTGTAGCTGAACTCACTAAAGGGTGATTTACTTGTAGCTGAACTCCTTACATTGTGTCTAGATTCTAGCTGATCTCTCTATAGGGTGATTTGTTTGTAGCTGATATCTCTACAAGTTGATTTGTGTGTAGCTGATCTCTCTGCAGGTTGATTTATTTGTAGCCGATCTCTCTACAGGGTAATTTGTTTGCAGCTAAACTATCTATAAGGTGATTTGTTTGTAGCTGATCTCTCTGCAGGTTGATTTGTTTTAGCTGAACTCTTTACAGGGTGATTTACTTGTAGCTGAACTCCTTACATTGTGTCTAGTTTCTAGCTGATCTCTCTACAGGGTGATTTGTTTGTAGCTGATATCTCTACAAGTTGATTTGTGTGTAGCTGATCTCTCTGCAGGTTGATTTGTTTGTAGCCGATCTCTCTACAGGGTAATTTGTTTGCAGCTGAACTCTCTATAAGGTGATTTGTTTGTAGCTGATCTCTCTGCAGGTTGATTTGTTTTAGCTGAACTGTATATAGGGTGATTTGCTTGTAGCTGAACTCTCTACAGGGTGATTTGTTTCTAGCTTATCTCTCTACAGTTTGATTTGTGTGTAACTGATCTCTCTACAAGCTGATTTGTTTGTAGCCGATCTCTCTGCAAAGTGTTTTGTTTGTAGCTGATCTCTCTACAGGGTAATTTGTTTGTAGCTGAACTCTCTCCACAGTGACTTGTGTGTAGCTGAATTCTCTAGAGAGTGATTTAATTGTAGCTGAATTCTCTACAGGGTGCATGACTTCTTTATAGTTGAACTCTCTTCAGTGTGACTTGTAATGTTCTGAATCTCTACAGTGATATATTTCCTTAACTCTCCACATGCAGGGTGACTTGTTTCTTGCTGAACTGTTTATACGATTAACTGTTTGCAGCTGAACTCCCTACAGAATAACTTGTAATGTAATAGAATTCTATAATGGAGTAAATAAATTAGCCGAATGCTCTATTAGGGTGACTGTTCTATTAGAGTATCTCTATCTCGCATTTGCTACACGGAGTTGGCTTTCGAATCATAACTAAGTGGTGTGTAATCCAATTCTTCTGTACTACTGCAAGGACTTTCTATGACGATTATCCCAGCTATACACCGATTTTCAGCTCATTGCTCTAAGCGGTTTGCCTAGTAGGCATAAAAACTAATACTTTTTTATTCATAAAAATCGATCGCGTAATTGTGACACAGGTTGGGTTTTTTGTCATGTCTCCGTGGTCTTTATCTCGATTGCTTTCAAACCATCAAAAGGCACTCCTACGATGGTTAGGCCACTACAATGAGATAACTTGTTTCTCATCAACCGCCCGCACCAAAATTTTCTTTTGCCCATGCAAACTCATTATTGCACGAGATTGCAGCATGGCTTTTTTTGAGTGTAGTGTTAGTGGGTTTAATTATCACGTAGAAAAGCACTATTTCTATGGAAAACTGCAATCCCATTGAGATACAGACACAGGCTTTTTTTACTTCTGTGTTGATTAGAGTGCTTTCTGGAGCATCAACAACCACCAAGGCATCAACAGTGGGTGCTACAGTGTATATACACTAGCATTGGTACTGTGACCTGCATGCCCTATGTGGAGGAGGGCCATCATATCTTACTGAAGAGTCATAGTAGCTTTAGTGTTGCTACTTCTGCCACAAGCTTGCACAGCCCTTCCCCCTAATAAAACTGACTAGCCTACACGTGCTAACACCGCTGCTGTACTGGCGTATGATACATGAGCCCAAGGCTGGTGGAAGTCTCGTAAAGGACTTGAAAGCTTTGTTACTGAAGTTGAAGTTTATGTGAACTCAGTCGGAGTTTTACCCTTAGTGTGCACCAGTGCTTGGTGTGCACCCAGCCAATAACCTAAAATAAAGGATTATTATACTGGTTTTGTACAAATATATACATCCTGCAATTTATAGCTATGGCTTGTGCAATAATGAGATAACCCGCCCGCCCGCATGTGTTACTCTATGAGAAGTTGATGAGAAACAAGTTATCTCATTGTAGTGGCCTTACTTCATCTACATAGCAATTTTCAACTCATTCCATGAAGCGGTTTACCCTGTAGGCGTGACAACAAATCGATCTTGTTTTACGCGAATAATCGGTCATAACAATTTGTGACCTGATCTTGGAAAACCTACCTTTTGGGCACATTGGTAAATTTTCTGTTTTATAGCTTAAATGAGTTACTGGGTGCTCATCTATCTTGTGTTAAAATTTCAGCTCAATATCTTTAAGGATTCCTGAGATATCTGTCCTGTACATTCCAGACTAACTTTTATGGTAATGTATTGATTTCTGTGAGTGATTAAGGGTGACAAATGGTGACAAATCACCTTGTTTACCAATAATTACATTCTTTCCATCTAAAATACTTTAAAAGACATTTCTGATAGTTTAATGAAGTATTCTTGGTACCTCTCTGCAATTAAATGGCATGTATCATTGTCTAAGACTAAGTTTTAGCCATTCCAGCAGCTCAACAAATCACCCAATTTGTAAGTTAATTGTTATCCCACGCATGTGAAATTACTACATGGTCTGATATAATCATCCATATCCCCTAGGAAAAAGAAGCTATGGGTATGAAACTTCACAGCAAGAAGGTTTAATAGTTGCTTTATCCAAATGTGCAAAAAAAATTAATTTTTAAAAATTTGTTGAAGTTTTCATTTGAGTTTTCCCAAAAAGTTTGCTTGTGCCAAAAATGTAGGTTTTCCAAGATCCGGTCACATTTGATGTTAGGATTTGCCTTTAGACTCGCTTTCTGTTTGCCAAATTTCAAGGCGATCGGAGTACGCGTTCAGGGGCGGATCCAGAGGGGGAGGCTTCGGGGGCTGAAGCCCCCCCCTTCATATTTAGGCTTTACTTGATCAATATGCTGAGTATTATAATGAAATTTTGTCTTAGCATAATTATATGATCACTAATAATACAAATACTCATAAAACCACCTTATAAACATCTTTCCAAGGTATTATCAGTGGATTTATGCTAAAGTTTATGTAACAAGGACCTGGATCAGCATTGGAGGTGTACAAGATCGAGATACTCTAATAGAGCAGTCAGCTAACTACTCTAATAGAACATTCACTGGAAACATGTAGTTGGTTCTGTTATGGAATGTTTCCAAATCTGCCTGTGCCTATACATACAATGAAGTCCATTGGTCTGTTTAAAGGGCTTCATTCATCTACTTGTGTAGTTAATATGTATGACAATACTTAATTCAGGTACACAATTACCACTGAAAATGCTCTCAGATTCAATCTTGTATTGTTCAAATTTCAAAATTTTCCACTTTCAACATTCTTATTCTAACATGCAGTGTTGTGCAATTGTGAGAGGGGTGCATCATGTACTTGGTTGTCTGTACCTACCCAAACTTTTCCATTAGCAAAATGCTTCAGAGAGCCATACCTATAATCTGAAGGCAGTATATAAAATATCTACGGGCAGAAAAAATATGTGGAAATGTCTCCAAATTGCAGTATTTTAGCATCTATTTTTCAAAATTTTCCTGGGGGGACATGCCCCCAGACCCCCCTAGTTCCAGCATGCTTTGCATGCTGGGAAGTGTGCTTCGCACACCTCTATGCAAGACATTAGTACCTTGAGTTAGCCCCCCCCCCCCTTTATAAAGCCTAGATCCGCCCCTGGCGTTTGCGTTTTATAGCATTTTTTTCAAGTGTGCGAAAACACGAAGAAGAAAAAAAAAAACAAGAAAAATAATCGAAACTTTGGCAGCTCGTATCTCGGAAATGGCTGGAGCGATTTCCTTCACATTTGGAATGTAGACTTCCCTGGTTTGCGGGCAACTCTGTAGCAAATTTGGTTCCAATCAGAGAATAGATCACCGAGATACAAAGGTAGGGTCCGCAACGTGAAATTTCGACCTCCGAAAATCAACTACAAAACCACCCACAAATGCTAGGCTAGGTGCCACTTAGAAAATGCCAGATTGGCGTTATTTTTCATTAACGTCTTGTCATGCAAATCGGCAAATATGCTTACAAATTACGAGATTTTTTGCTATATCTTCAAGGAAATGTCTTTTAAAGCTACAATACGCACTCTCAACCTTTCTTATTAACTGTACTCTAAACTAAAACCATCAGTGGCCGCATTGTCTGGAGCAATTTCCAGCCGCAGCATCACGAAAATGAAATTTCGGACTCGAAAAAAGTTTCGATGCCACTGGAGCACACAGTAGCGATTCCAAAGTAACCCTCCCAGGTCAAACTGGTCTGGCATGGGTCCAACTACTACCACACCAAATATCATCGAATTCCAAAATTGTTTGCCATCCGGCTGAGCTCGACGGCAGTCAAAAATTCGTCAAAAATGCCGATTTTATTCACTGACGGGAACTTTTACTAGCCAGATGTGCTAGTTTACTTCTCAAAAGCTTGCTATACCCATAGCCAGTAGCTTTCATTCATAGGGTTGGTCTGGCAGCTCTTCTAGTGGCCTCAAATTCCGCCAAATGCCGATATCCATACTTTTTTCCGATATCGACCACTTTACAACCCGTTAAAGAAATCTTGCACAGCAAACGTGATGCTTTGTCTCTCTAAAGTCATGCTGCATCCTTGTTTAGTTATATTCGTCCATAGGGTGGCACTGGCAGCTCTCTTATTTTTTTATTTTTTTTAACTGCTTTTTAATGCAGGCAAGGCCTGCATTAATGGTCTGTGGGCAACTGGTGCCAACAGCCAGAAAAAGTATACGTACAACTTACATTTACAATTGAATGTATAAAATTACAATGAAATTAAGTTAGCTGGCTAAGGTTATTACATACATTTACATTTGGTATATAGTTGAACTATCCTATAATTTTAAAACTTACATGTGTATTTAATAATAAACTTACTTATATAGCTAAGTACTTATTTTAAGAGAGAGCGAGAAGAAAAAAAAAATTTATTACTGCTGAAGTTTGGTGGGCGAGGAGACTTGGAGCAGGTACTACTTATTGAGGCCAAAATCCATCGAAATGCCCATCTCACCATTTGTCATCAGCTTTTGGAAGTTTTACAAGTCAAACATGCTGGTTTACCTCTCTACATCCTTGCTGGACCATTCAATATCACCTTCGTCTGTGTAGGCAGCTTTATTCAGTCCCTTGAAAACGTCAGAGCACGCCAATTGAGTGCAACCATCAATACCAGTTAATGCTTATTTTGTTTCATTGGTTCCACGTGAGAATGACAGGAAAACCAGCAGAAATGTAATAGAGCGCAAATAGAGTTAGTCTAACTCTAAATATTGTACTCTAAAAAACCTCTACATGTTTATACAAATGATTACCGAAATGCAAATGCCGATTATCAAAAACCACTATCGAATTTCCATTCGTGTAGAGTTCCGAAGGTGGATATTTAGAACTAGACTAACTCCAGTTGGGTTATGTAATATTTCTGCTGGATTTTCGTGGAATCAATGAAACAAAATAAGCAGTAAGTGATGTTGATGGTTGCGCCCAATTGGCGTGCTCTGACATTTTCAAGAGACTGAAGAAAAGTGTCTACACAGACGAAGGTGATTGAAACGTCCAGTAAAGATGTAGAGAGGAAAACAAGCATGTTCGACTAATGTAAAACGTCCTAAAACTGATGACAAATGGTGAGATGGGAATTTCGATGGATTTAGGCCTCGATAAGAGAGCCGCCATTGCCACTCTATGGATGAATATAACTAAACAAGGATGCAGCATGACTTTATAGAGGCAAAGCATCACGTTTGCTGTACAAGATTTCTTTAAAGGGTTGTAAATTAATCGATATCGGAAAAATTCGTGGATATCGGCATTTGGCGAATTTTGAGGTCGCTAGAAGAGCTGCCAGACCAATCCTATGAATGAAAGCTACTGGCTATGGGTCTTGCAAGCTTTTGAGAAGTAAACTAGTACATCTGGCTAGTAAAGTTCCCGTCAGTGAATAAAATCGGCATTTTTGACGAATTTTTGACTGCCGTCGAGCTCAGCCAGATGGCAAACAATTTTGGAATTCGATGATATTTGGTGTGGTAGTAGTTGGACCCATGCCAGACCAGTTTTACCTGGGAGGGTTACTTTGGCATCGCTACTGTGTGCTCCAGTGGAATCAAAACTTTTTTCGAGTCCGAAATTTCATTTTCGCAATGCAGCGGCTGGAAATTGCTCCAGACAATGCGGCCACTGATGGTTTTAGTTTAGAGTACAGTTAATAAGAAAGGTTGGGAGTGCGTATTGTAGCTTGAAAATACATTTTCTTAAAGATATAGCAAAAAATCTCGTAATTTGTAAGCATATTCGCTGATTTGCACGACAAGACCAATCTGGCATTTTCTAAGTGGTACCAAGCCAGCCTAGCATTTGTGGGTGGTTTGGTAGTTGATTCTCGGAGGTCGAAATTTCACGTTGCGGACCCTAACAAAGGTGTGAAAATAACGTTTTCTTTCTTCCTGTCAATATACTCACGGTGTGGCGCGCCGGCTTCTTGGGCCGCACGACACACTACCGTATGTTTTGATGTAGCAAATTTGGTTCCAATCGGACAAGGGATCACCGAGATACAAAGGTGTGAAAATGACGTTTTCTTTCTTCCTGTCAATATACTCACAGTGTGGTGCACCAACTTCTTGGGCCGCATGACACACTACCATGTGTCTTGATCTAAACCAAAACAGCCAAGCTGTAAAAATACAGTGTGGCCCCCAAGGTGAAAAAAGGTGTGAAATCCAAGGTGGTGGCCAAGTAATGGCTGTGATGGCAGGTTAATGGCAAAATTTTTAATTACGACTATTCAGATGAATCTGTTCTTGTACAATTGCTGGCATTAAAATCACTAGGTTGTGCATCTGTGTCCACACGAACATCATTGTATGTGCTAGAAATCTCAGTAGCAGGTGATCCTTCATCATTGCTGCAAGGTGGCTTGCCTTCCACTGCTGTATTACTGCTTCCTGATTGTAAGGATGGAATTTTTATAGCTGAAGAATTGAAAGGATATACTCCAGAAGACTTAAAACCCGCTATGATAATAGCAGGTATAACAGACTGCAACCAAGCCTTTGAAAAAAGTAAATTAAGATTAAACTTGGTAATTACTCTACCGGGATTACATTGGAGAAACTCATGGCATACTGTTCTCCATTGTGACTTTAATGGTGCAAATACTGTGCAATCCAAAGGCTGTGCCTTGTGTGTAGTGTGCGGTGGCAAGTACAACATTATTTTCTGTTTAGATCTTGCGAGACGGACAACTTCAGGTTGGTGATGGGTACTACACCAATCTAACAGCAACAATAATGGTTGGGCACCTACTGCATGCTTGATAAAGTGGTCACTCACCCAAGACTCTAAAAAATCTGTATTTATCCACCCTTTATCACTGCAAGGCTGCAACCATAACTGGTGCCTGTAATTTCCCCACTTGTTCAAGCATGGGATACTTTCTTTGTATCAAGCAACACTGTTGGTGGTAACACTTGTCCTGCATCACTCGCACACGCAACAACTGTAATTTGACCTTTCCTCCCTGTAGATCTATATCGCACCTTCTTAGTCCTTGTCTTTGTAACAACATTTGGTTCCTTTGGGTCTATAGGGATGCCAGTTTCATCAACGTTGTAGATCTGAGCAGATGAATTTAACAAATAATTTTCTCTTAAAGTGGTTTCCAACAAATGGTAATAATGATTTATGGTATCAACATTGACCGTATCCATTTGTGTGTTGGCTGTATTGTCCCCTCACCTTAGTGACAAATTGCCTTACCTTTTACTGAATTTTGCCCACCATCCTGGATTGATCTTATCTTTCCTGAGTGTACCTTTTTCCTAGGAACAGATTCTACTTTGTATGTTCATAATTTCAATCCTATAACCAACAGCAGCAGAATCTTTCAGAAACTCAGCCAACTCCTTCTCTTCCTCATTATTTAAGTACTGTTTTGGCCCTGACTTAGTACCATGTGTGACCCTATCCCTAAGTCTGTCTTTCAGTGTTGTTTTAGGAACCACAAATTGAATAGTGTTGCCACAAGAAGCACTCAAATGAAGGTATTTCAGTATCCTTGCCATTCCACATGCTCACAATTATTGTTTGTTTACTTTTTTGTAATGTTATTATAACAAGTGAACCTGCGCCTATGGCATCATAAGAAAGAATGGTGCCTGAGTTAATGTCTTCCACTGAATGTGCTCCAACTATCAAGTACCGACCAGAAAGTGAAGTGGCCATTACACTTTGCTTTCAGCTATGCTCAGCCTGTTATACAGTGCTACAAATTAAGAACAGTTGAAATGCCTCTGCAATCAATCCAGTCAACGCAAAAAATATGTAGATGATTCATGCCCCCCAATTACCAATTAACTAATGTGGCCATTGTACTTTGCTTTCAGCTGTGTTCAACTCATTACACAATGTTACAAGCGAAGAATAGTAGAAGTGCCTCTGCAGTCAATCCAGTCTGTATGGAAAATATGGATGATTCCTGTTACAAACATAGGGAAACCATTGTCCTACATGAATCAACACCTTGGGCTGTAATGGTACACAAAGGAGGACAAAGTAAAGTCCATGATGTGTGCATTGTATGTACTGCAGTATTCCAAACGACACCTGTGAGGTTGAAGAGTAGTGCTGTGCGATACGCCTGAAATGGTGTATCTGTATCTAACAGCTGTGTAGTCACGATACGATATCGATATGCAATACAATGCATCCTTTGTACAAAGAAGCCAAGTTTAATTAAGTGCGTGGGCGGCTGATAAATTTTTATTGTTTAGTACCAACCATTACAGCATTGCACAATTATATCAGTCAGTCAGGTAGCTAGTACAGTAGAAAATTCCATTAAATGTTAAAATTCATAGCAACATTTTTGAAGCACTTCAGGTCGTACTGAAGGTACTTTTGTACTTGGTTATACCTAACGAATACTTCCAAAGTGTCATGAATGTATTGTGTGGCTGGTTTTAGGGTGATATTTTTAGCCACAAAAGTCCAAACCTTTATGATCCATAATAGTACTACTGTACTCTATGATACCATTATAACCAAATAGCATTTTAATAATTGCACATATAGACCATGACACACCACTTGATATATTGTATATATAACAATTAAGGATACACATAAAATATGGCATTGTTACAACATTGTAGTTTAAGGAGAAGGGTACTGAGTGAAATATTGCATGCTCAACTATACTGGCTATTTTAAATCTCACAGGCATTAGCACTATTTTAGCCACGTTGTCTATCTATTTAGACAAGTGTTGTGTTTTACTGTATCATGTACGTACAAACTATGTGGCAAGTTTCATGCTTTTATCCCACAGTGCACAAAAGGCCTTACAACCCTTAGCTATTATGTCAATTTTTGAAAATTGTGTCGTGATGAAAACTTGAAATTTGACTAAGTATTAAGAAACGCTCTCTGAAAGATTTGGGCTAATTTTTATATCTACGTATGAGGCTACTTCTCTACTAGAAATTGGCCTTTTCTGTTCTATTTCCCTATAATTTCAATTAAATGGTTGACGTATTATGTATCATACTATGTGGCTTAATATGAGGTATTATTCTTGTTCAGAAATTCTGAAAACTACCTTTGTAATTGGTTACAAGGTTACACGTGCTCATACACCCTGTAATAATTTTTTTTTTGCTTTTTTGTAACAACATTATGACTGATGAACCCATGAATACTACATCTTAAGAAAGAATAGTGCCTGAGCTTGAACATGCTCCAACTACCAATTTCTGACCAGAAAGTGAAGTGGCCATTATACTTCATTTTCAGCTATGCTCAACCTGTTACACTGTGCTACTAATAAAAAACAGTAGAAGTGCCTCTGCAATCAATCCAGTCTGCATGGAAAATATGGATGATTCCTATTACAAACATTGGGAAGCCATCATCCTACCGTTAATTGACACCTTGTACTGTCAGTGAAAAGAAATGGGACACAAAGGAGGATAACAGTAAGTCCATGATAATATTATGTGCATTGTATGTACTGCAGTATACCAAAAGGCATATGTTAAGCTGAAGAGACACTGATCAATGAAAAATCAATCCGTTATCAAGGTGCGCTTGTATCAAGGCATTAATTAGTCAGGAAGGCAGGCAGGCAGGCAGCATATAGAGAATTCCATTATATATATATATATATTATAATATTAAATGTAGCACATTTTAAAAGCACTTCAGTAGTACTGAAGGCACTTTTGGTTTGCTATACCTAGCCAATGCTGCCAAAGCACCATGAGAGTATTGTGAGGCTGGTTATAGAGTGATGTTTTTGGCCAGAAAAGCCCTAATATATAGTACTGCCATGCTGTATGATACCATTATTGCCAAAGAGCCTTTTAATATCAGCACATATCGATCACCAGTAAGCACGGTTGAATGCCAGTTCCTTGTGCTACCAAACCATGACACACCAACATAATCTTTAAAATAATAATTATTATGTATATAGCAATTAAGGGAACACATAAAATGTTGCATTGTTACAACATTATAATTTAAGATAAGAAAAATATTACATGCTTGACTATACTGGCTATTTTATATCTCATAGGCATAGCACTATTTTAGCCATGTGGTCTATCTTATTTAGACAAGTAGTGTGTTTTACTGTATAATGTACGTACTACTTATACCTCTAGAAGTTTATTTGTATAGAGAGGTGGTATCTTATCATTGGTGGCCAATATAAAACAGGTTCCACTGTTCAATTATGAATGGTATCAAATATCTTACTCAGCATCTAATAATTATACAATCTGTAGTGTGTATAAAAATGTCAATCCGGGAAGCGTCTAATAATTATGTTGGAAATACAATCTGTAATGTGTATAAGTACTAAACTATGCATATGTGTAGGCAAGTGAAAATAGGGCTATTTTTGCTCTTACAAATGACTATGTCAAACTTTAACCATGTACGTTTAGATGAGAGAGATGAAAAAATGACTGTTTTAAAACATTAAACTTGGTTGAAAGTTCATCAAAGGTCAACCCTGAGGTGGCTCCCTATCAAAAAATAACCTTTATTATGCATACAAACTGTGGTACTGCTCAAACGCAATGTCGTCTTCCAAGAGTGTGACTGTGTGAGTGATTAAAAAGCTCAAGTAATTGGCATGGCCCCCGTTTTGCTTACAAGTACTCATCCTGTTTTATTTGGGATGATAACTCACCAGTGAATCCGAAACAGGTGCCACTCCCTTTAATTACCAATTTTTTTAGTACTAAAATGAGCTGATTGAGAAACTAATGAATTCAATTAATTGCCTGCCTCTTGTAATGTCATCTCTAACACTACAATGGATGGAGTTTTGTTCCCAGTCAACCCAGTGTGTTGTGTTGCATACTATAATCCCCATGACATGAAACCATTAGAGGATGTAGAATACATGCAGCAACTTTGTCATGTAATTACGATGGAAGATAAGTCATTTTACATAATTCCATTAGTCATTATGCTTATATGTCAGTGTTTTTATGGTTTTCTAATTGTAGTGGCAAGAGATGCATAGGGAATTTAAACTGTGTTATGTTGATGTCATTTTGTCTGCAGTAACATTACTAATGTAACAAGGTGTAGGAAACTAATTGTATTTGCATGTATCTGGCTCAGCTCTGACTGTGTATGGTGCTGAGATCTAAGAAGGGATACACTGCTAGTAATCCCATTCAAAACTCCAAGCGTGAGCTTCTAGCAATCTGGGGGTCAGAGATGTGAGATAATTAGGAGAACCTTTAAAACCAGACATTAAAACTAATAGTTGCAATGACCAACCTATGTATATTATGCTAGAATAGCTGACTGCTGTATTAGAGTTATTCCATTGACTGCTGTACCAATCAACACTATCTTCAGTTAAATTTAATAGTCGTGATTTGTCATTCTTTCATGGGTGCCAGCACCTGCCTTCAGCATATACAACAATTGATTTGTTGTGAAGCTACAAACAGAATATCACATTGACTGCTATCTCCGGGCAAAACTCAAAGTGCTAAAAAGTGGTCCATAACAGAATAATCATATAAAAAATATTGTAACGAAAGTGTGACATGAAACTTGGAACTTGTATGGAATAGTGTGAGAATGTGATATGGAATTTAGAAATCCTATAGAAATAGCATGGAAATGTGGCTTGGATTGTGTGGTAATGGTGTAATAGCCGAAAAGTTTGTAGAAATAATACTATGAAAAGTTTATGGAATTTTATGGAAGTCACAGATAACATTGAAGCATGGAAGTGACACAGAAATATCGTGGAAATTTTGTAGAACTAGCCATAGTAGGAGAGGTGATGGGGCTGTACAGTATAATACGTATAGTAAGTTTAGTTATAATGTTCTCTGGTGAAGGCTGTAGAACACATGTGAAATGGGCTGCAGTCAATACTACCATCATCACAATTGTTTCTTGGCTAGAGAAGCTATAGATTATCGCAAGATTTCAGTCAATATGCATAAGGGTATTGTCCCTGATAAGCAAATCAGGTAAAGTGTATGCCTAACAATGGTACCATTATTTCTATACTAGTACTGCACACCCAGCTTTGTAAGCAAACTAGCTTGAGAAGCACCAAGGAGACGTGAAAATCACTGCAGAAACAGCTTGACTATTGAATTCATTAGTTTCTCAATCAGCTCATTTTAGTGCTCCCAATGCATGCTATCCTCTGAAAAACAACACTAAAATTCTAGATATACAAACTGGCTGTACAATACATTGATTCATAGTTTTTTTTGTAAAATATAAATTATGAATGCAGCAATACAAATTTTGTACATGTATTACTAATTAATAAACACAATTAATTTTCTGTAAAATGTAAGTGCATAAAGTTCAGTGATAAGTAGCTGCACTGTTAAAAATAGGGTGTAATCCAATCACCTTTAGAGGAGTTCTAACTGCTGTGTAAATTAAACTCCTTGAAGGGAGTTGTAGTACTCCCCAGGGGTGCTCTAGGAGCAACTAAAAGGTGTTACAAAGGCGTTACAATACTCCCTAAAGGTGTTCTAGGAATAGCTATAAAGGCGTCACAGTACACTTTAAAGGTGTTCTAGTGCTCTCCATGGTGGCATTTTGTTGAAAAGAAATGTAGGCTTGCTATAACATTCCGGTAACCTTCATGTTGATTTCAATTTATACGCAATGATTAACAACAACAAACCACATTAGCAGTACACAATTATATTTTTGCATCACTTTTATACTTATCACATGGTTGTTTCCAAGTCACTCTTATAGAAGTTAACAAAATGTATTTATAATCTAATTAATTTTAATAGAAGCATCCGATTGTGGGTTTCAATATACCAAGGTGTAGGCAAACACCCTTACAGTGGCTTAGCTATTATGGGGAATAAAGTGACATTTGTGGTGTTCAATAACACCCCTAGTGCTACAGTACTCCCTTAGGGTGTTGCAAATACCATGGGTGTACATGAACACCTTTACGATGGGTGCACCTGTAACACCTCATTTTAACAGTGTGAAAGTGGTCTCATTCAATCTCAGAGTGATCCTTTTTCAAAAATTTTCTTGAACGGGGGACAGTTTATTATGGGCATGGCTTGTAGTCACTGCTAAACCATCAACACATGACTTAATTAAAATGCCAAATAATTTATGTCTAGCCTCCCCACATCATTATACTATGCAGCAAAGTGGAGATTAATAACATCGGCTGTGATTTAATCAAAACCGATTAATCGGCTAGTAGCCAATATCGCCCGATACCGATTATTGAACCGATTATCGGTGTAACACTATTCATGGGGATTATAGTATGCAAAACAACACACTGGGTTGACTGGGAACAAAACTCCATCCAGTGTAGTGTTAGAGATGACATTACCAGAGGCAGGCCATTAATTGAATTCATTACACTGCTTGAAGGTTCTTAGTTTACTAATTTGTTAAGCTACTTTACTGTAGTTGTACCCAGTTATACTGATAGTAAAATGTCAGTAACTTTAAGTATGTGGAACGTAATTATTTTACCAAGTTTTAAACTCTCAGTAAAACATCAGTGAGTGCGGATTTACTGAAAAACTACTAAAATAGCAAACAATTAACTGTTCCATATACTGGGGATATACCACTCTAGTAAACTAAGAAACTTTAAGTAGTGTTAGTTTTTCAATCAGTTCATTTTAGTGCTCCCCATGCATGCTATCCTCTGAAAAACAACACTAAAATTCTAAACATTAGAAGCTAAAAAGTGTTCCATAATTTAGTAGTGTGTACACAGCATACATCATTCTATTGCCTCCAATGTCTAGTCACATATCAGTAGTATAGACATTTGAGTGCAGTTTTCAACAGTTAATGTAGTCAATAAACATCAACATTTCTACCAAATCATTATGTAGAGTAGCTTGATATTAAAGGTGGACCGATATCGATACCAGTATCGGTATCGATGCCGATACCAGTGGTATCGATATCGGATCGGTATCGGTAATACAAGGTACAGATACCACAGGAAACACTCACCATTTTTATTTAACCATCTCTAAGCTAAGTTTCCAGTAGCTAATAACTTAGTTGAGGTAATCAGTAACTTAGTTGAGCTAATAAAGTAGCGAAACAAAGCCTTTGTTACTCTTTTCCAAGTATATATTACTGCAATTGTTCCGTGTGTATTCTAATATATTAGAACACATGAATCCTTTGTAATTAAATGGTAGTGCAGTTGTTCCTCAAGAAATACGTTTATGACTACTTGGCTTGCTTTTTTATGAAAAGGTTTGGTTGAAAAGCTGTAACAAACATTGTACAATTATCGGCCTCCCACGCAATTAATTGCGTTATCAATAAGCTTATAAGAAAACTACCTCAAATCAAGAACACAATGATGTTTATCATGTTTAGCTGTTATACAATGAATATTTTAAAACTTGAGATCAATCAATTACTGTAATATTTTAATAGCTAGCTATGTATCACAAAAATGAAATTTCTATAATAAACTTGTCTAGGCTTCAATGTATAGTATCGGTATCGGTATCGGCAAATAATTTCAGTACAAATACTCGTATCGGAAATATCGGTAAAAAGTGGTATCGGTCCATCTCTACTTGATATCCAGTGAAGCATTTGTTGGTTGCTTCAAATTTCACATGTCTGCATAAGTGAGTCTATTTTGCTTTTTTTTCTATTTTTCTTCCAACAATTCTTTAATTTTTCACATATTATACTCCATATTTATACTCCAATTCTATTATACTCTCTGACTCTGATTATGTTGCTGTACTGAGATATCAAGAAACAAAATTTACTTGTGATGTATGTATGATCAAGCACATTGTGAAGTAACACCAAGAATGGGAGATACTCTTGCTACATACTTTACAATGGGAAAGGCTGACAAAACATGAAAATCTTTAGCTGCACAGTGTGGGTGATGATACCAAGCTCTTCTTTTCAACATCGTAGCATTCCAACATTCAGGTGTTAGGCCATGCCCAACAGTAAACTGGGGTTTTAGGTTTCTATGTAGTACCAGCCACTTGTCTCAACTGTATACAGTAGCAGAAGCAAAATGTACTTAAAACCTGTTTACCATGAGTAATGTTTACTTATGGTATACATCTAACTTTACATTTTAACCTAGAATGAGCTGTATATCAATGCTTATGTCACTAATATGAGTCATTTAATAATGATGAGGGTGAGTGTTAGTGCTATTAGTGTTTAAACCCCAGTGCATGGGAGTATCAAAGCGCCGCGCTGGGTTATAACTACCATACAGCTAGACAGAGCGGCGCTGCTACTGTACGATATATTAGTTATCACCCAGTGATAACTAACTTATCACCCTGTTGCGGAGCCACTCAGTCTCTTTCATGACATCATAATAACCGCGAATGGCATTGTTTACCAATGGAACAAAGAGCCAAATAAGGAAATATTGATACAAAACACACCAATACAGCACTTAAAACTACCTAAATCTTACAAGAAAACTGTTAATCCTTTACACAATAACACTACAAGTTACCAATACCGTGATAGCTATAGTTTAACAAACGTCAAAAATAGTCCGTGACGATTTTCGCTCCAGCAATCACTCCCAACGGTCACTATGGTCACAGTATGGTGAAGAACTAACTTCCTCTAGCTTCATCGTTCTATCTTGGACTATGGTAGCCACTTGTTGGTCTTTATTTTTCTCTTGCACACCATGCGACACCACTATACCAATTTCTGACGAAGGCGAATCGTACCTGGAACCGCTGCTTCATAACACCGCCCTTCGCTACAGTTTTGTAGACAGTATGTAAGGTCTCTCTTGTGGCTACGAAGTAGAATCTCCACACAAATCGAACGAAATCTTGAGCACAGTGACAGGAACTCAAACCGGAACTTAATTTACTATCCGTAAACTTCTGCGCACTCCCGCGCACTGGGATATAAAACAGTTATATCCCGTATACTCGGATGATATCATTGGTATTACACTCGTCCTCGGCTCCGCCTCGGACTCGTGTAATAACAATGATATCACCCTTGTACCGGGATATAACTATAACATATCGGATCGGTTATCGGTATCGGCTAATTCTGTTACTTAATATCGGTTATCGGAATAATCGGCTAATTTGGATATCGGTGCAACACTACCCATGACATGAAACCATTACAGGATGTAGAATGCATGCAGCAACTTTCTCTCATGTAATAATGGTGGACGATAAGTCATGTACATAATTTCATTAGTCATTATGCTTGTATTTCAGTGCTTATATGGTTTTCTGATTGTAGAAGCAAGAGATGCATGGAGCATTTAAACTGTGTTATGTTGATGTCATGTTGTCTGCAGTAACATTACTAATGTAACAAGGTGTAGGAAACTAATTGTATTTGCATGTATCTGGCTCAGTTCTGACTGTGTATGGTGCTGAGATCTACAAAGGGATACACTGCTAGGAGTCCCATCCAAAACACCAAGCATGAGTTCTAGCAATCTGGGGGGGCAGAGATGTGAAATGATTAGAAGAACCTTAAAAACCAGACATTAAAATGAATTGTTACAATGACCAACCTATGTATAGTATGTTAGAATAGCTGACTGCTGTATTAGAGTTATTCCATTGACTGCTGTAACAATCAACACCATCTTCAGTCAAATTTAATGCTTGTAATTTGTCATTCTTTCATGAGTACTAGCGCCTGCCTTCAGCATATACAGTAATTGATTTGGGTCAACATGTGGTAAAGCTACAAACAGAATATCACACTGACTGGGCAAAATTCAAGGTGTTAAAAAGTGGTCCATAGCAGAATAATCATAGAAAAAAGATAATAATGAAAGTGTGACATGAAACTTGGTACTTGTATGAAATAGTGTGGGAATGTGGTATGGACTTTGGAAATCCTATGGAAATAGCATGGAAATGTGGCTTGGATTGTGTGCTAATGGTGTGGAAACTGAAAAGTTTGTAGAAATAATACTATGGAAAGTTTATGGATTTTTATGGAAGTCAGAGATAACATGAAAATAGTGTTTAAGTGACACAGAATTAGCATGGAATTTTTCTAGAACTAGCCATAGTAGGAGAGGTGAGAGGGCTATATACATATAGTAAGTTTAGTTATAATGTACTCTGGTGAAGGTTCTAGAACACGTGTGCAAAAAGGGCTGTAGATCAATAGTACGATCATGGGTAAAATCCACAGTTGTTTCTTGGTTGTTTTAAGGCAGAGATTCCAATCTCTCAACAATTTTAGGAGCGAGACCTGAAACACTACCAGAAATGTGGACTAGACTCAAGTGCAGCTCCAGGATTTTTGGTAGTGAAGACAAAAAAAGGTTGCTGCATGCTAAAAGTACATAAATAAGCACAAGGCTGTCCAATTTTAAGCACAGGACTAAATATGAAGCAGGTTAGGTATGAGAACTAAGATGAAAGAGTGAGAAACAGAGGATTAGGCGTGAGAGCGTGAGATTACTAGCCAAAGAGTGAGACTCATGCCTAATGCGTGAGAATTGGCAACAACTTTAAAATCTTGTAGGTCGATTCTGAAAACCTTTACCAAAATTTCCAGAAATTTCAAAATCTGAAATCTTTTATTGCAAATTGGAATCTATTGGATATCTCCAGAAATTACATGCAATTTTATGTAAAACTCCTTGGAAATCTATGCACCAATTTTCAGAAATCTTGAAATCTTTGCCAATATCTGAAATCTCGTAGGTGATTTTTGGTGCTAATTGGTTGGTTGGTGACCCCTCGGTTGCATGTCTGTTTAAAGGGGTATATCCTACCAAATACAATGGGTAAAAGAACCTATAATTCAGAGTACAATATTATGGTCAGCCATCAGCTATTTTCTGACCAAGTAATGTTGTTGACCGATCAATGTAGCCTGTTGGTCGGCCATTTGTGCCGATCAAATTTTTCACAACTGTAATTCTTCTTTATAACATTTATATTATTGTTGTCGTATCATTACGTTTCCTTACCGAAGCTATTTAATCGCTGCGCAAAGTCGTGATCCTGTTGAAGCATTGACTCGATGCGCATGCATAAGCCAGAGTACTGCACCTCATGTTTACCCCAATTATCGATTGTGGGTTTAAGTCGATATTGTGAAGAAGCGATTACTACTGACTACACAAGTGGCGCTTTCCAAGAGAAGAAAAGAAAGTGATATTTGCGAAGTGGAGGTAAGTATAAGATGGCCATTTCGTGGTTAGAATGTGTAGAGAATGCACTGGCTGGCTAAAGAGTGGAATGAAAGTCAGGTGATAAAAAGTGCTCTGAAGTTCAAGAGTAAGTTTGATCTATTGCAATTCACAAGAGAAACTTTAACAATAGTTAGTTGGATAATTATAATTCAATCTGTGCTGACTCAACACCATTAATTTTGTAACAAAGCATTTAGCCCAGCTAAGTCTACAAACTGGCTGTACAATAGATTGATTCATAGTTTGTTTTGTAAATTATGTATGCAGCTATACAAATTTTGTACATGTATTACTAATTAATAAATACAATTAATTCTCTGTAAAATGTATGTGCATAAAGTTCAGTGATAAGTAGCTGAAAGTGGTCTCATTCAATCTCAGAGTGATCCTTTTTTTCAAAAAATTTCTTGGGGGGAGGGGAGAATGCTCTCAGTCCCCCTACAAGGTTTGTGCTTTGCATTGCGGGGATAGTACACCTCTATCTTATGGCCATACAATTTCAGAACTGTCCAATCAAATTTGGCCATTCTGTCTGAGCAATAATTTCCCCTTAATAATAATAATTGTGACCGGGCCTGCGAAAATAGGGCATGTGGGCACACAATTTTTGCCTACTTTTTCAAACTTTCATCACTAATAACTTTTTGTACCAGTATGTTATGGCAATGTAATTTTGAGCATCTAGTAAGAATTTAATTGGCTTTATGATGCAAGTAACAAAATACAAATATTCTGTTCCAGCACTGAGATATGACCTGTAGAGTGACATGGTGTAGTTTGTGCCCACATGCCCTGTTTCCGCAGGCCCAGTCACAATTGTAAATTTGTGACCGGGCCTGCGAAAACAGGACATGTGGGCACAAACTACACCCCATCACTCTACAGGTGATATCTCAGTACTGGAAGAGTATATTTGCATTCTGTAACTTGCATCATGGTGCCAATTAAATTCATACTAAAGGCTGAAAATTGTAATGCCATAGCGTAATGGTACAAAGTTATGAGTGATGACAGTTTGAAAAAAGTAGGCAAAAATCATGTGCCCACATGCCCTATTTTCGCAGAGCCCGTCACATTTATTGTATTGTACAGTGTGACATTATCACAAGATTTTAGGTCATATGCAAAAGGGTATTGTCCTGAGAAGCAAATCAAGTTAAGTGTATGTCTAACTATGGTACCATTATTTCTATCCTGGTACTGCACACCCAACTTTGTAAGTAAACTAGCTTGAGAAGCACCAAGAAGACGTGAAAATCACTGCAGAAACAGCTTCACTATTTTTTACCAGCAGAACCTCAAGCTGAACTCTTCAGTACTAAATGTTGGAATGCTACGATGTTGAAAAGAAGAGCTTAGTATCACCACCCACACTGTGCAGCTAAAGATTTTCATGTTTTGTCAGCCTTTCCCATTGTAAAGTATGTAACAAGAGTATCTCCCATTCTTGGTGTTACTTCACAATGTGCTTGATCATACATACATCACAAGTAAATTTTGTTTCTTGATATCTCAGTACAGCAATACATTCAGAGTCAGAGAAGTGTTTTTGAAAATTGCTTGATACAAACTACCTTATTCTATAGTATGGAAATCTATTTCAGTAAAAATTTAAAAATATTTATCTACTCTAATAGAATGGCCACAAATAAGAAGAGTACCAATAACAAAAGGATTAAATGAGGGTATAAGCATAAGAAATAATACTGTATGTAAAAATCCTTGATTTAATTTAGATCTTCCATTATCCATCTTCAATTTGAGGGTCGAAGGAATTAGAATTTTTGTGCACTTAGTTTTGAATTAGAAATCACAGACACAGATATCTATATCTTGTGCATGTCTTGAATGAGCATCCAGAATCCAAAGTGTAAAGTGCATACAGTACACTGAAAAAGCCTAACACTGAGTGTGCATGATGTGATCAGCTACAGTCATTTTCACACATACCTAGAGATCAATTTTCTGTTGTCTCCAGTAACAAAGCAGTAGACTGCCAAAGTTTCAGCCTTTCATGTTGAATGGTCTTGGAATTATGGCATTACATATTTGGAACACAATTTGCACAGCAACTATAATGCCAAAGAATACAAGGTACTTGATTAATCGATCATTGTACTCATGAAGCTTTGAAGGCAGTACTTTGCTAAATTTCTTCACTACTACCTAGTAAATCCATTAAGGTAAACTGCTCTCCCTATATTCCTCTGTTGTGCATAAAGAAGAAGGTAATTGCAATAAAAGAAATTATTATACTAAACTTATAAATAACTCAGGTACCCTTCACTGTACAAAAATATAACAAAGATTTCTAGTTCCCATGAATAGCAAATCTGATGGTGTATAAGTTTTATTAATTTGAGACTATAGTTTCACTGCATTCTGAAATAATAATAATTTTTTTGTTGCATGCATAGTTTTACTTGGTTTTAAAATAAAATTTTGCAAAGACTATGTTTTTGCTCAGCCAGTCGCAGTAATTATTTTTAAATGCAGATCACTCATTTATACCATTTCAGTATGAAGTAATACACTGGTAAGATACCTACAATCTACTATTGATGTAAACCAGAAGTACATTTTCAATTAAGTAGCTTGCTACAGCTGTATATAACTGTTTCCAGAACATTAATGTGTTATTTAGTACATTTACCATTAATTTTAGTGTATCCTGTATAGTTTAGTGTATAAACTCTGTCAGTGTACCCATATATCCATTAAGGCATCTTTTATTACCCTTTGAATTATCTCGGCTTTGTCTCTCAACTGTATGCTTAATGGTTCAAATAAAGTGACCACAAGGTCACTTTATTTGAACCATTAAGCATACAGTTGAGATGGTTGTTACGTTGTAGCTCTGTGATTGGATAACCTTGACAATTTAACAAGCTACAGTAACTCATGTTTTTACTTCCACCTTCTCATTTAACCTACTAGCAATGTTAACTTGCTATCCCTTAATTCATAACACATTACCTGCTACCTGCATATAACCTAATCATATAGTATGGAAACACTAAATTGTAGGAATCATGAATATTTCTGTTTACTAGCTCAGAAATTATAATATAGCTTCAATGCATCTTGGCAGTGCAGTATGTGTAGTCAAAGTTGCTCTGATCATATTGTCAATGAAATTTTCTGCTGACTAACTAACTAACCAACTAACTGTTGCCTTCAGACAAGTGTTACACTATGGATTGGACGTTAAATATATTAAGTATCCAAAAGATGCATTGTTGTTGCCATTAAATATTGTTTTTGCAAGAGAACAGTCACTACAAGTGATACCATAAACAAGCATGATAACTAGTCAGCCTCAACTCTATACTTGTGCCTTTGTTTACAATTTTACAATTTTCTGTGATTTGAAGTATCTGATTAACTAATAAATTATAATTATATTTGCTGAGTACAATTGTTTAGGCCTGTGTCAGATATGCCAGCATAGTAAAAAGCATAATAGGTTGGAGAGCTATGCCAGCATAATGCTAGATATGCTAGCATAATGCTAGCATATGCTGTACTAGGTAGATATTTCAAACTGTGGAACTTAATTAGATTAATATTCCCTAAAAGAGCAAGCAGTCAGTGGAAACTGCAAACTGCAATAGAGCACTCAAATACATTGTACATAGCTCCTTAGATCAATACTCTCTAATAGAACAGTCACTTTGTAGTGAAATACTCTACTAAGAGCATTCACTGATTAAAATGTTCCAATATGATTGTATTAACCTAGGAGCATAATGCAAGCTAATGGGAACACTGAAGAGCATAATATAATTATTATGTAAAATTTTGGGAAGTTCCTGAAAGCATTTTGGGCAACATATTTGACTCTGCCTACAAGTGTTAATAACTACACTATTACTTCTGTGATATAACTGGCTTATATCAAGTAAAAGACTGTCAGTGCTTTGATGTATATATATGGCTTCACACACAGCCAAGGGCTACTGCTAATATCTACAACTGCTGTGATATAACTGGCTTATATTCAAGTGAAAGACTGTGGGCACTTTAATGGGTATGACTTCATATTCAGCTTACATGAACACATTACACTGACACTGCATTCTGATTGCCAACATTTTAACACCTACTGGACAATATGTTAGTTATTGCACAGGCTTTACAGTTTCAGTATTGTGTGGCTTCAAATAGATCTATATAAAATGGTAACATGTTATTTGAATGTATATCTGTTTTGTATAATCATGTGTTTGAAGTGACAAATTTAATAGATATTTTTTACTCTAATTGGTAGAATCTATATTCAGCATGTACTTGATTGTAAAGGAACAGTTAAATGGTTAATTTTATAACTGATTGCATACCTGAGTGAGTAGCAAGTATCTTAAAGCTAATTCTTATGGAATATACAGTGTAAACAAACATTAACAAATGAACATTTAATTAACAACTTGTAATATTTTATCTTAGTCAAACATATAGTGATAATATTCTCCATCACATGTTGTATAGAAGTATACTGGACTACACTATTCAGTGAAGCAGAAGAAGATGGACTGTGTCAGGCTATATTTACAACTAGGAGCTGATATTACCATAAAGGATTCAGTAAGTAATTGTTGTAAATGTTTATGTATACACTAAATTATTACTTAGTCATGAGCCTTATGTACCAATTTGGTATCAGCTAATATAAACTTTACTATAGTGTGTTTTGCTGGTTATAGTAGTAGTAGTAGTAGTAGTCTTTCCTACACACATTAAATAATTGACTAAAATATTATAAAGTAAGGAGGTGTTCAGTAAGATAATGTACATATTTGGAATACTCAAAGGCATATTGTTTAAAATTTTTATAAACCAACTGCTACTATACATTCATCTCCATTGTCTGTTATGTATTTTTAACTCAAAGCATGTTTTAAAGACCGTATCATTTTGTGGTATAGTAAAATTGCACTTGTATATAAGTAGTAGAGAACTGCTGACCTTGCTAATCATATTAAATATTCAATTTATGTACTAGTAATAAACATGTACATTGTAGTACAGCACAGGTTTAATGTTTAGGCATGTGGCTACATATTATGCTTTTAAAATTGAGCAATATACTTTTGGGGAGTGCTCAAAATGTACTTTGGAAAAATTAAATTATGCCCATTTTTGGCCTGTTAAATGGTGTATATTAGACCATTTACTTTGATTTTCATTCTTAAATATTGCTCTATTCTTATAGCTGGTGAATATATTAGAGAATTTCATTATTCCAAGTGACTGCTTTAATAGAGTAGTGAAATTGTGTGACTGCTCTATTGTAATTGTTGACTGTTCTATTATAGTATATCATGTAATTGTACAATTTGCAGATTTTCTCATTGTTAAAGCTTTACAATTGCTTTAAAATGCTGGTATAATGTCTGGTTCCCAAACATACCTATTCCCAAAATTATTCCTGCAACCCTTGCGATGTTCCCAGTCACAAGGGTGCTACTCTGTCTTCAACTGTGAGTGATTTTTAACCTAAACCCTCGATTAGGGCTGGGCGGTTTCTCGGTATTATAGTAATACCGCGGTATTGCAATGAAACGATATCTGTATCGCGTAGATTTCGGTGAAACGATAATATCACGATATCGATATTATTACGATTTTTAGTGTTTGTGACAGCTTATTAAGCCCTTAAGGTTGTTATAATGCACCTAAAATAATCACGTGATACTACTGCAAACAAGGACCTAGTACTAGCTAGTCAATTTTTTTTTACAAAGATCGAGATACTCTAATAGAACAGTCAGCTAGGATCGAGATACCCTAATAAAGCAGTCAGCTACTCTAATATAGCAGTCATCTTTAATAACCGCGATAAATAGTAATATCGTGATATATTTCTGCACGATATATTGTGAAGCGAAACTCCAATACCGCCCAGCCCTACCCTCGATGTATTAAGACAACAGCTGAATGATTTCCACAGGTAACTTTTGCCAGAACTGTGGATAAGGAAGCCTAAGGTGAGGCCAAAACTGTAACACAACGTCAACTTGTTTGAATTATGTTTAAGAGTCCAGTACAGCAGGTAGAGGCAGAAAAACCCAAGGAGAAATGATTGTGATGGCACCACTGACAAGATATGCATAAGATAATTATTTCCCTGCCAGGTGGATAAGTGACTCAGGAAAAGTCTAGCAGTGATGCTATTGTTTGTTTCCTGGTACTGCTAACCAAGCTTTGTAAAAATGCTAAACCAATCTTGCTTCAGAGGAGCATAATGAAGTGTGGGTTTCGATAGCATAAAGCACTACAGCCAACAACTCCATACTTTTTTGAGTAGAAAGTTTTAGTATTCTTGGAATGCTTAAAGTTGATAAGGATAGCTTGGTCTTACCACCTGCACATTAGACTTGCATTTTTTGTCTACCTTTAAAGTAACAGTTCTTGCGATTCTTTGTTTTATGTCACAATGTGACATATGCAACTAAAGATTGTGGCTTAATATATGCATGTCACTATATAACAATGTATTTGATTTATTTAAGGTGTTTTTAAACATTGCATGATGCAAGCCACCTATATAATCAGGCAAGTGAACTTACCAACCTATTACATACTGGTATAATTTTTTGCAGAATACAGTAGGTGACTGATACATCAGACATAATGGCACTGTAGTATAGTGGACACAATAATTATTCCTTACTTTAAGTTGTAGTCCATTGTCAAGAAAATACTGACATGCTCTAATAGAACAGTCAGTGACTACTTTGTAAAGCTGCTAAATGTCAAATTTATATGATGGACAACAATTCTTTTCTTCTAATCATGAGTTAAAGTTAATAATGGCTAAGGCATATTTACTGTGAACATAACAAGTTTATACTTTGAACAGCAAATATTTGAAAGCATAATAGTTTGGTACCTAGTTAAACACTGTACATTAATACAGTCACTCTCACTGTATCCAAGGGGCAGATCCAGCAGCTGGCAAAGGGAGGGACACAAACAGGCTAAGTTGTAAGTGGTTGGGGAGACCCAGATTATCTTGTTAGTTGCTGTATTTTGGAATTTTGAAGCAGCAAAAAATCACCTCTTAATAGTATCTCAGTGTTGATTTTGCCATTTTTGCCTTTGCAGATGGTTGTGAAGTCTTAAAAGCTGTTTAAAAGGCTATTAATGTCTTTAAAAGCAGCGCAACACAATAATTATTTTAGAGGTGCTTAGTATGCATGAAGGTGTTAAGTGACAATTTTACGGCTAGTTTGACTGATTTGCTTTGATTACTGGTGAATTTGTAACAATAAATGCTAGTAAAATGTGCATATCTTCATGTGTTATAAATTGATCTTGGCCTGACATAAAGTTCTGTATTTTAATCAAAACTGTAGCTAGCTATATGGCTACTCCACAATGTAAGGGGCGAGATTAGGGATGAGGGGGGGTCATTTGCCCCAAATGTCCCATAGTGGATCTGCCATTGTATCCTGTTTCATACAACTTGGCAGATGCATCTCTAGCAACACAAATATACATACGGATAATGCAGCAACAAAACAATTGAAATATAGGTTCAACATACAGTTATTGCACTACTGAATCTAGCCTGATGGTGTGGATTTGGTGATGAAGTTACTGTATATACCTGAAGGCTGCTATAGTTTATGCATGTATGAATATTAGGTTTTAGTAGTCACATTATTCTTAATATGTAAGCTATGTAGATGCTGTAGAAGAAAAGTCATTCACGATTCCTAAATAAACAAATACTCAACTCCACTAGACTCTTATTGGAGAATCATAGAATATTCCATTATAATTTTGGGTAAAAATAAGTAGTAATAGGCCTGTGTCATTTGCCAGATAATTAAGAACATAATACAGTGCTATTCCAGCATAATGCTAGCATATTAGGTAGATATTTCAAATTCTGGAGGTTAGCTTCTGGAAATGGATTGATACTATCTAATAGAGCAGTCAGTGAAATTGCAATAGAGCACTTAAATGCATGATACGTAGCTCTTTGGATAGATAATCTCTAATAGAACAGTCACTTTGTAATGCTGTAGAATACTCTAATGGAGCATTTACTAATTATAACATTCCAAGATGATTCTAAGAAATGTTGTTAACCCACGGTAGGAACATAATGCAACTATAATGGAAGCATTGAAGAGCATAATTAAGGCCTGAGTCAAATATACTATTACCTAAACTGTTTTCTGGAATTTTCCAAAATTTTCACCTATTACAGGGTGCTCCCTAAAGAGTGGTAGAGTAGCACTGTACCACTATACCTTGTAAAATACCTTTAATGTGGTAAAAGGAATGTATATAATAAACAAAATCTAATGGCTTTGATGTTGTTAGCAAATTGATAAATTCTGGGGAAGTCTCTGTAGGTAGTATAGGAGAGTGGCCAAGCAAAACAAGTTGGTGTTGTTCTGATTCTAAAAAGTCAGGTGTCATGCAGCTAGTTAACTCATCTGGAAATAACCAACTATGTATTACTAATTTATTACTTTAAGGTTACGGGGTAGTGAGCGACTGTCGAACAAAATTTTTATTATGTAATTAAGGTGGGCTTGATGTTGTTGTATTGTGTATCAGCTGATAGCAGGCTTAAATTGTTGGGAGAATAATAGCGTGCTGACTGGACAGTTACAATGTACAAGAAAACACACGTAACAGTACAAGATAACATAGAAACAACACACTTAGCAACTGGCACACCTGTAAACTCATCCATAGTTTGCTCAATAATGTCCTGAACCAAAAATCAGAACTGTCAAACAAGTTGTTAACATTTTGTATAAACATACTATTGGTTTTCCTTCTTGTCTAGGTCCTGATGGAGTCATTTCTAAGAAATAATGTTTCTAGTGCTTGTGATATGAGTTTAAAAATTATTTTGTGACCACAGTGTCTAGTTTCAAACCACTTCGTTTCCATATTTCAGCAACTAGACACATTATTCATCTTGTCAGTCACTTGCAAGTGATGTTCTTCAAACCTATGGTTCTTCATTTGTCTGATTTTTGGCTCATAGTTTTAACTATTTGGCATGGGGACAACTCATACTTCTATGACAACATTTGAATTCTATGTCAATTAATGAGAAGTTAAGAATGTATAAATATTTAGTAACATTGGATTAAGAACAAGTTGATGTAATGCTACTTCTAAAAACCAGGTGCTGATGCAGTTAATACTATCCCATTCTAACCATATAGTAATCAACCATGTATATATTTGTACTATATATTCATGCTATTGTTATTATTAATTCAGCTAGACAATTAGATTTGTAATTATTGTCACAGTAATGTAGCATAATTCATGAATTATTTTGTAATGCGGTAATTATGCTGCTCTACACTGCTAAGGAAGCGTAACTATAACAAACTACTTTAAACAGCAAATTACGCACTAAAGTATCTTCTCAAATGTTTTATAGTGTGTTTATCATGTTTTCTCACACGAATTGTTTAGAGAAAGCCTCAAGGATTCTTATCACTTTTGTTCTCATAAATATGGGTGACGCCCCCATTTCTACCCAAAGGATACACTATCTCTGGTATCCTAAGAGGCATTTAATGTTGTTTTAAAGGTGTTAACATCTATAAAACTGAAAGGGAAGACCGTTCACTAGGTATATGAATAGTCGCCCGGGGTAGTCGCCATAGCTACTTGTTTTTCAGACCACCGAGAAGAACCAACTCAGAGCAAGGTTTACCTGTGCGGAAATTTGAACAGACTTCATTTCGCCTTTACTTCTCATGTGCAAGCTGCCATTACTATTTATGACTTTGCTCACGTTGGTGCATACGGACAAACATAGGTAGATAGGTAGGTAGGTACACACACACACACACACACACACACGCACGCACGCACGCACCCACGCACGCACGCACCCACACACTCACACACACACACACACACACACACACACACACACACACACACACATACTTTTCTGAAAACCATTTCAGTAAACCAGGCGCGAGCCCAACCTGGTTTAAAACATCAAAACCCCAAATCATGAAAAATGATAATATAGTGTACATATGGGTTTACGGTATCCTGTAAACTTAAACGTTAAGTTTTTGGCTGTGCAATAATACATAATTAATTTATTGTAATTCTCAGATTTAGTAATTCATGATAATTTTTTGACTGTGCCTTGTTAAACAAACCACTCATTATGCACACAAGTATCTTCTATAGTTTAACTACGTCATTTTTCTCACAAATTCTCTAGAACTCCTCAAAGCTGCTTTTAATTTTTTTTGTGTACATAGGGGATATGCCCCCTTTTAGCCACTGGAAGGGATAGGGTAGTTTACAACCTGCACCATTGTTTTTCAGTTGATAAATGCCTGTAAAACCTGAAGGGAAAGTAATTCACAATGTCTGAGGAGAGTCGCCACGCCTGTATTTCAGACTGCCAAAAAGCCACCTCAGAGCAAAGTGTACCTGTGCAGCAGTTTAATACAGACTTCATTTTGCTTTTACTTCTTTTGTAAAATCTGTTTTTATCATTTAATGATTTTGCTCACGCTGGTGCGTACGTACAAACATCTGTAGATAGATATATAGATAGATAGGTACACATGCACACTTTTTAGAAAACAATTTTACTAAACCAGGCATGCACCCACAGCCAGCATTCGGCCAGCTGTGGATGCGTTCCTGGTTTACTAAATCATTAACTTTGATAAAAGTGCCAAATATGGTACTGTAACAGTGTTTGTGATTCATACCAACAGTTAAAATTACCATATCACACACAAACAACTCAACAGATAAAACCAATAGAGAATATGGAAGACATAAAGTGCTCAAATGTGCACATATAAAATATTACATCTTTATTGCCAAGCAACAGATAATCAGCTCTAAAAGCTGATTAAGGAAAGTGTCCATCCATGCAGGTCAGTAGGCCATATTCTTATGAGGCACTTTTGCAAAGCCATGGTTATGCAGCATGCTATTTCTATTGGATTGTGTTTGTACTTTTACAATGAAAGATTGGCACCTTCAGAAGAGCAACTAAAACAGTTTGCTTTATCATAATTCAGTGGCAGATCTAGGATTTTAATGGAGGTTTCTGAAAGTTTGTATAGCTGAATAAGGCACTTGATGACATTTCTCCAGAAAAGTTTGCAATTTAGTAGCTCTAAGATCAGATTTTAGGCTACTTTTAGTTAGCAATTACAATAAATCCTGGACCAATGCTTTATACTGTAAGTACTACAGCTAATTATAGGCAGTTGGTGACTATATGCTTTAGGTTTGATTACTCTATTAGAGTAGCTACTTGACTGCTCCATTAGAGTACCTCGATCATTTTTAACGCAGTGGGAAATGAAAAGTGAAGTGTTGCTAAGGGTTTAATAGCTATAATGGTGTCAGTTAAGTGCAGCTGCATGCATGCTACTGAAATGCAGTGGTATATAACTGCTTGATATGACAAATTGTCAGTACAGCAATGTGTATGTATTTAGACTGCCACTGAGCTAAATTTAAAAGGGGTTTTCTGTTGAAACCATCTAAATTTGACAGATATTCTGACTGCTCCTGTAATATTGAAATAAATTTATGTTATGTAAGACCAAAAGACCAAGTTTGTGATTATTATCATGGCTTCTAGATCAGCTAGATATGGTTAATGGTTTTAAAAGATTTCAAATATTGCTCTCCTTTATATAGGCTGTTTTCACTTTAAATTTTTCTGAATCATTATTGGTTCATATTGTGTGTGTTTGCTACGGTTTGGTTGCAAGACCACAAATTAATCTTTCTAGTAATATAAATCAATAAATTATGATAGGCAGTGGAATTTTTTGTCTGTTACAGTTGTATGTGGTGTAAACCTCCAATACTCACTCTTGACCAGCCCACGCAAAGGATTGTACAATTAAATGTCCTAGTACAATGCAATGTAACCATCTGTACAAAATTACTGCAGTTATTGTTTGTTGGACTCATGCGTAATAGTATGATAACCCAATAGGTGGCATGGCTACTATACAAAGTACAGTAGAACCTTGATTATTCAAATCTTGATTATCCGAACAGTGTAAGTCATTTACACCACCCATGTAGTGCTATTCCATACAACTTTGCAGGGTGGTGTACTGGAGACTTTCACATTAATGTTAAGGTGGTCTTCAATACAAGTACAGTGTAGTTGTTAAGACACATTTCACTACACTTGTATACCTTAATTGTGTGACATGAATTTGGCACCGGCTTGTTAGGGGCGAGTATTGCAGGTGTACACCTGCTGCTGTACAACAGTAACATCATAAATTCCACTGCATACCATTTTTCATTTAGATGTCGTGAACATATTGCAGTCCTACAATCAAAATTTCAGCAAACACAGACCATAACTTAGCCATTGGTGCGAAAATATTGAAGATACGCCTTTTGAATCACCTTAAGGTTGAAGATTACATCAAAGGGAGTTTGAAACTAAATTAGTTACATAGTTTTTAATCACTTTAAGGTGTTAATCAATAGTCGTCAATTTGTGAAAGTTTTATTGAATTATTATAGCACATTATAAAGTTACAGTAGAATCAGTAAGTATAGACAGACCAATATTTTAATTATTTTGTTAAGAGACTATGTAGTGCAGTACAATAATATTGGGTTGTTGTACATACACTCCATATATGGGTAATACTAAAAATTCATCAGTGTTTGCTGAAATCTAAACGAATACCCTAAATCCTAGTTGATTTGACATGTAGTATTAAGATAATTGCAAATAAGTGTTTTCCTGGCAGCAGGTTTTAATACATGTCTATAAAATGTAGAATAACTACCCTGTAATAATAATTTCTAGAAGAAAAGCAATACAGGAGGCACATCTAAAGTATAGTGGCATACGATACCAGTACTTGTACTGAAATCATCTGCTGATACTGATACCAATACTAAGCATTGAAGCCTACACAATTTTAATAAGATATAGAAATTTCACTGTTATGATACATAGCTAGCTATAGTTGTTAAAATATAACAGTAATTGTGAACTTTGATTGAGAAGTGATGTTCACCAAATTAAGCAACTAGTAATCCACAATGGTTTCCATCAAGTTTAGCATATTTGTTCATACAGTGAATATGAAAGTTATTGAACTCATTTATTAGGTAATTAATTGCATGGGCAGCCAATAATTCTACAATGTTTGTTACAGCCTTGCAACCAAACCTTTACACGAAAAAGCAAGCCAAATAGTTATAAACTTACTTCTTTTTGAGGAACAGCTACACTGTCATTTAATCACAAAGGATTCACATGCTAGAACACACAGAGCAAGTGTAGCAATAATTAGAATAAAGTAACAAAGGCTTTGTATTCACTACTTTGTTATCCCTACTAACTTATTTGCTCTGGAAACTTAAGTAGAGATTGTTGAAGATTAATAAACATGATAAGTGTCTACTGGTGGTATCTGTAGCTTTGTACTACCAATACCAATGCAATACCGATAACACTAGTATTGGCATCAATACCAATATTGGTAAGCCTCTACTAAAGTGTGGCTCATCTATTAGCATATTATAATGTTTGCAGTAATGCTACAAAGGATAGTTATGACACTTTCTTATATACTTGTTGTTGCATAACTAAGAGGTAACACTGTAGCCACAGTATTAAAGGCCATCAGCTACATGGTTGATTCTTGGAAGTTATGAACTTTAAATTAGTCAATAGCTGTATACTGTAGTTGGTCTGTATGAAAAGTTTAATACGATTTTATATACAACATTAATTATAAGCAGATAGATCCCACACAACTCACCACTGGGCTTCAAAAAGCAGCTAGCAAAAGCAATAACTTAACATGGTGACAGTGAAATTTGATATTGCAAATATTCATGTGCAGTAGTTTTGTAAAAGTCAAACCTGTAGTCAGTGAAAACTGCAAACTGCAATAGAACACTCAAATGCATTGTACATTCCACCTTAGATTGATACTCTCTAATAGAACAGTCACTTTATAGTAAAATACTCTAATAGATCATTCAAATGTATATATACATATAAATATGAATATTAATATGTATGGCAAAATGATCAGGAAAATCAAGGATGAGCCTATTTTGCTTTTTTTCCTGCCTATTTTTCTTTCCAGCAATTCTTTTATTTTTCACCCATATGTTGCTCAAGAATTATAAATTTTGCTCAGCACTAATCTTTGTTAATTTACCATTTTCAAGTGCAATTTAACCTTAAAGTAACTGTTCTATTACAGTATCTCAATCAGCACTTGCTCTTAACATAGCTATAATGGCAAGAAGCTAGCTAATATTGTATGGTGTGTGTGACTGTTCTATTAGGGTATCTCGATTGCCACTTGTTCTTCCCGTAACAATTAGCAATGTGTTGATAATTCTGTTATTGTGTCTGACTGTTTTATTAGAATATCTCGATCTTTGTGCAATTTTACATCCACTTCACAAAAATTGCACCTAATAATATGCCAGCATTTTGCTCATTGCTTTTACCCACCCATTATGCCAAATAATTTTCTGGCTAAATTGATGTATCCCTATCAATGTAAATAGGGCAAACAGTTTTGAAGCATTTTTGAAGAACTTCTGTAGCTACACTGCAATGCTGCATCAAGTAATCACTACCCAAAATGCAAACCTTATTGTCATACTTTATCAATACTCAGTATTTGTTGAAAACTAGGGACGAGTCTCTATTTTGCTTTTTTTCCACTTATTTCCTTTTCAACGATTCTTTTATTTTTCACCTATTATACTCTGTATTTTGCTCAAGAAATATCTATTTTGCTCAGCATTATAACTTCATTTGAGTGTAAAGACTCTGATGTCATGGTAAAGCTGTATAAAGCCCTTGTTCGCCCAATTGTTGAATATAACAATGTCATTATGGGGATCTTCTTACCCACTTGACAATGAAAAACTGGAAAGAATACAGTGTAAAGCAACCAGAATGATTCCATCTATCAGCCATTTATCATACTATGACAAATTAAGACATCTAAACCTACCATCTTTACAACACCGTAAACAAAGGGGTGATGTGATCTACTTGTACCAAATTCTCAAAATATAGATAATCATTTCTTTACCCCATCCACTTCTACTGCGACAAGAGGTCACACAAAGATATTATTCAAGCATCACACTAATTCATATACAAGATCTAATTTTTAAACCAGGCGCACGCCCACAGCCGGCCGAAGGCCGGCTGTGGGCGTGCGCCTGGTTTACTGTAATTGTTTCCGTAAAAGTGTGTGTGTGTGTGTGTGTGTGTGTGTGTGTGTGTGTGTGTGTGTGTGTGTGTGTGTGTGTGTGTGTGTGTGTGTGTGTGTGTGTGTGTGTGTGTGTGTGTGTGTGTGTGTGTGTGTGTGTGTGTGTGTGTGTGTGTGTGTGTCTGTGTGTGTGTGTGTGTGTGTACCTATGTACATATCTACCTATGTTTGTCCGTACGCAACCACGTGAGCAAAATCGTTTAATAACGGTGAAAGCAGCTTTTACGTAAGAAGTAAAAGTGAAATGAAGTCTGTATTAAACTTCTGCACAGGTGAACTTTGCTCTGAGGTGGTTTCTTTTCGGCGGACTGAAATACGGGTGTGGTGACTTTCCTCAGACTACCTTCCCCTTGAGGTTTTCAGGCATTTAGCAACTGAAAAACAACGGTGCAGGCCTCGTACACTGCCAGGAATAGCCTATCGCTTCGAGTTGAAAGGGGGCGTATCCCTTACGTACGCGAACAAAAATGAAGAGCAGCTTTGAGGCTTTGTCGAGAGAATTTGTGGGAAAAAACACGTTAGTCACACTATAAAACAGTTCAGAAGATAGTTTTGTGCGTAATATGTTGGTAAAAGCGGTTTATTTAGCAAACGCTTTCTTAGCAGTGCATAGCAATGTAATTGAATGAATTACGAATATTTCAAGAATTACGAGAAATAGCTAATTATATTATTGCACAACCCAAACTACCATATTGTAAAGTAGTAATACATAGTTGGTTAATTCATAGTAGTATATACTGTCTATAGTTATTCCAGATAAGTTAGCTAGCTGCATGGCGCCTGGTTTTTAGAAGTAGCAGAACATCAACTTGTTACATTAACAGAGCAATCAATTACTGGAATTAGTTACCCAAATCTATTATTGATTCTCCAATAATTTTAAAACACTACTGGACAGACATTACAGTAATTGCTTATTTGATTTTGTTTAGTAATTAGAATAGCTAAGTACATAATATTTATGGATGTACAGGTGTAAGCCTTTATCCTTAAAATACAAATACAAATTATTAAGCTACAATTTAACCTTAAAGTGACTGTTCTATTAGAGTATCTCTATCTGCACTTGCTCTTACTATTATTACAGCTAATAATTGCTTGTATGTGACTTACCATATATTGCAAGAAGCTACCTATATATAATATTGTTTTGTGACTGCTCTATTAGGATATCTTGATCGATACATGCTCTTCCCGTAACGTATTGTTGATATTTTATCGCGTGTGACTGTTCTATTTGAGTATCTCAATCTTTTGTACAATATTTATGTTTGCACCAATTATGCCAGCAATTTGTTCATTGCTTTTACCCACCCCTTAGCTATGCCAAAAAATTTGGTGGTGAAATCGACGCATCCCTATTGAAAGCAGTGTTTAATCTAGCATACACCCCCATGTATCTCCTTTGGGGGAATCAGGAATATGGGGGTAACCATGTGAAAGTGTACATATAATTGGTCATTTAAGGCTTTGTCATGAGTGTTGATTTTTGTGATTGAGTGAAGTCAGATCCTATGGTTGGTAAAGCTTGATGTATGAGTGTAGTAGTGATGACATAATGATGTAATATCTATAGGACAACCATGTGACCTCATGTCAACAATTATTCTATTAGTATAGCACACCGTGTATCTGTTGAATACACAATTTGTGTGAGATCACTGAGACAGCTATGCATGTATTGACCACAAATTACTAGCACATTGATCTACATGGGTGAATGGATGTCTTCCTAGAAACTTAGGCTATTTGAATTATGTACTACTAAGAATATTAGAGTATTTTCATAACTATGGAAGTAAAAATCAGGCTTTCTGAGATGAATTTTTGCTTGCTGTGCATACAATTTTGAAAGTTAACTAGCTTAGAACTTTATAAATTTACACTTTCTGAGATTGAATTTAAGAAAGTTGAGCATACTTTAGGAAAAACAGTATCTGTCCTTTGCATATGCACTTAAACACTATATGTGACTGGATTTTGGAAAAACGATCCAAATCGCACATTAGAAGTTTCAAGATAAACGGTTTTAAAGAATTGAAGCCAGCATAACTCTCCAAGGATAGCAAGCACGCGTATGAAATTTACACAAAAGATGCATCAATCTGTTAGGCCACTCCAATTGGTAATTATGTTTCTGGTCCACCGCCCGCATCCTTTTTTACAGAAAGTGAAATTTCAGAAATACATGGGGAATATGCCCGCATCAGATTTTTGAAAAAGCTGGATTTCAGAAACAGATATTGGGTACAAACATGCTAAATCTAACTGCTTACGCAGTGTCACTCTATGTCTTTTATCAGTGAAAACCTGAAAGAAAAGGGCATACTGCATAGTACAGATCGATATACTCTAATAGAACAGTCAGTAAATCACAAAAATACTCTAATTGAGCAGTCATTTCATTGTTGCTTAGTTGCTGAAGTCCGCCCGCCCGCATCTAAAACTAAACTTCAGATGACCAGAAACATAAGAACAAATTGGAGTGGCCTTACCTTTCAAGCCACTTCCAGTACTTGTAGCTGCTTGTACAGTTTCCCGCCAAATAAGATAGAAAATCTGAGCAGTTGGACGAGCGAAGTAGTATCACGAGTGCTCACAAAGGGGTGGAGGCTGGGGGGTGGCGGGGAGGGCAAAAGATAGGCCTCAAAATGGAGGCAGACCACGATTGGAGTCCAGACACGAGATTACAGGGCTGTGCTGGCTCCTTAGTGGCTGATATCTAGCAAAATCTACAGAGAACACGTCTGGCCAACATTATAAGGCTGTCCACCAGTAAACCACTGATTCTTGCCAAACCAGGTCCTTCACAAGGCCTGAAACCGCCATTTGGGCACTCCACACCACCCAGAAAAGACATCTATTAAAACCAGCCTCGTGTAGTTTGAGTAGTGCTGAGGGTCAAAACTTGTAGTACGGTAGTGTAGCTATCCACTGGTGGTGTTAGTTTGATTTTGCCTGATGTGCGATTTGGTTCGGTTCTGTAAAATCTGGTCACATATATAGATGATGTCGGGTATGGAAGTGAAGACTATATACTAAACTGAACAACACTGATATGAAAATTAATTGCTTTTTATAATTGTGACCTGGTATAAAAAAATGGTGCTTATAGCTGGTCAATTTTTGACCATAATTTCAAAGTTAGAAATTTTATAGCTTTTTCTGTGGACATGATAATTGTTTAAATTTTTCATCACCATGTAGAAATTTATGGAAATTTTACTGAAACTTAAAGAATTTTTATAGCTTACATAGAAATGGAGATACACATTATTAGGCAAAAACGTATATTTTCCAGTTATAAGCTCCATTTTGTCAGACTCAATTGCAATTAATATTTTGAAGATATCCATGTCCACAGCCATGTCCATGTCCAACAAAGGCTGGGATTGGGTGGGTAACATTGAGAAATGGCTTCTTCTTCATGATTACCTGCCAATGCAAGTTATTTGATACATGCAGAAATTGTGTTTCAACAACTGCACCTGCAGTAGTTTCTGAAGAGGTGGCCACATAGATAACATGTAAAATGACCCTTTCTCAATTGTGGGGCAAACACTTGCTGCTATTCGTTTACACCATCCATGTTACATGCATTGTGTATAAAGATGGCCAACAGACAACAGTATACTGCATTTCTACCCCAGTCTGCCAGTTCACACCATTAATTTTAGAATAGGTGCTTTTAAGTGTCTTGTAAGTGAAATGGAGATCTGCAGAGTTAGCTAGTATGCAAAGAATGTACCGTATATGCACATACATTTTTTTTATAATTTACCCACCCATATACATGCCTGATAACCAGGCCATGTGGGTATGATTTACAATATCCAGATCTATACACAGTAAGTAGATTTGTACCTGTTATTCCAGATTAACTAATTTAAAATAATCATGTTTTTGTGAGAATACTGCAATAAGCCATTTACAGACATAGTTCTGGAATTATTGATCATCCAAGTGAATAATCAGTGGAATTCGGTGGCTATCACTAATTAAACTGAAAGCTGAGCCAAAATTACTAGCTACAAGTATAGGCTAAAAAGTTTCTAAAAGATCAATATACTGTACACTAAGAGAACATTCAAATACTCTAATAGAGCAAGTCATACCATGTCATGTTAAAAGTCTGCTAACATTTTCTGAGATTGAACACATGATTGCCTCTCATTGTGAACCTTGTATATCTTATACCACTGCAAGTCACTGAGCACATTATTGTCTAAGTCTCTATTATGTACATGGATGCTCTAGTCTGCTGTAATATATAGGAACTTACCTAAATGCTAAATATTTGATCTCTTTGGTTTTCATCAGAAACTTGCAAATGTGCAGTGAGAGTGGGAAGGCCATTGCCATTATCCATTATCTCTACTACTTTCAGCAATGCAGCTAGCTATAATAGTCCAAATTAATGTAGCTACGTATAGTCACACTTTAGTTCAACTTCTTTAATATCTTGTGAAGACCAATATCAAAGAGTCCACTACACACTTCTTCCAATTCAATGAGAATATCTTGGTGACAACACACAAGGGGGCTACTCTATGGATGCAGCAACCTTGAAAACTGAAATACACATGCTCAAGATTTTATTGTTTAGACAAGTAGTAGAGCAGCATAGTGCGATAGTTGTGCACTTTTTGATACAATTATGAAACTTTCCATATAAGTTGTACTCCTTGTAAAGTATAAAATTTTTGATATAGTGCAATCACATATTTGAACTTTGGTGACCTTTTATAGCTATTTTTGCATTGAAAATTCACCATTTTTTTCTATAACTCCCTGAGGCATCATTTTGCACAGTTTCAAATTAAAAGTGTTACTAAAATAGACTACTCGGCTTTTATATGAAGTCAATAGGTGATTGCATTCCAAAGTTATGATCATTAATATTAGTCATGAAATTCTATGAATTAGCTACTTGCTCATTAGTAATATACAACCCAAGGGCAAAGATTTTTAAAATATGATCATAACTTTGTAATGGAATGAGATACTAACTTCAGACAAAAGTCAATAATTGTTACAATTCTTAGATCAACACCTTTTATTTAATGCCATATTTTAACAGTGTAAAATAATGGCTCAGTTAGATAATGACAAAAATATTAATTTTCAATGAAAAATGGCTATAAAGGTAACCAAACATCAAGTCAATGATGGCTCTATATCAAAATAAAATGTCACGAGGAACACAATTTGTGTGAAAAGTTTCACAATATTATTGTATCACAAAGTGCATGAAATGCTCATTTTTTCTGCTATACACTCTACAAAACTTAATATTCATAATGGCAAAATACAAGCAGCAGTGACATGTAGGTTCTGATGAAATAACAGAAAATCATTGATATAATGTGACCTGGCCTGTGAAAATAGGGAATGTGAACACATACAGGTAAGCCACACCAAATATGCCAGGATAATAAAAAGCATAATGGGCTGAAGTATTATACCAGCATAATGCTGGAATATTAGGTTGATATTTCAAACTATGGAGCTTACTTCTATGAAAATAGATTCATATTCCCTAATAGAGAAGTCAGTGAAAACTGCAATAGAGCGCTCAAATGCATTGTAAATGGCACCTTAGATTGATACTCTCTAACAGAACAGTCACTTTATAGTAAAACATTCTAATACAGCATTTACTTATTAAAATGTTCACAACAAATGTTGCTAACCTAGGAGCATAATGAAAGCATAATTGGGAACACCTGAAAAGCATAATAGGTGAAAAGTTTTGGGAAATTCCTGAAAGTGTTTTAGGCAAAATTTTGAGCATATTTGACTCAAGCCTACATGCAGGGTAAATCTCAATGCTAGAGCAGGTTATCTGTATTATGTAACTTGCAGTGTATAGCCAATCTAATGCAGAATTGACTTGAAAATTGTGTGGCTATAGCTTAGTGACATAAAAAGTTAAACCATAGGAATCTTTATGTGTCCACAAGCCATATCTTCGCAAGACTTATCACAAATAATTTGCTTGAGAGTGTTTCGGTAGCCTAACTAACTTTGTTTTAATTATTTGCAGCTGGAAAGCTAATTATCTGATGTTTATGATGAAATATGCTTCTTACATGCCTATAAATTACTTCTGGAGAAATTTATCAGAATGGAGTCTTGAGAACTGAAACAACTAGCTCCAGTATTGATTGGTATTAATTAAACAAAAGAAGAATATGTAAATAGTACTGTATAGGTTAGATACTGTAGGACATTATAAGGGAGACGTTTTTCAGAAGTACTGGAAGGTGTTATCATTAGATGTGACCGAATTTTGGAAATCACCCATAGGGGTGCATTTGGTACCTAAAATATTTGTAACTGGATTTTGGAAAATCAGTTATTAATGTCACATTTTACAACTGGAATATTTATGATTTAAAAAAAAAACATCGACACACGACACACTATCGTGTGTCTTAATGGAGATATGACACAAAACCCAACCTGTGTCATAATCATGCAATTGATCTTTATGAATAAAAAAACATTAGTTTTCACGCCTACCAGGCAAACCACTTAGAGCAGTGAGCTGAAAATCAGTGTATAACTGGAATAATCATCATAGAAAATCCTTGCAGTATATAGTATCTAATCCAAAACAGCCAAGCTGTAAAAAAAGTGTGCGGCCCTCAGAAAGGCTATGGTGAAAAAATATGTGAAATCCAAGGTGGCGGCCAAGAAATGGCTGTGATGGTAGGTTAATGGTAAAAATTTTAATAACGACAATTCAGGTGAATTTTTGTGCCGTTTCACAAAATTTACCTAAATTGTCATTATTAAAATTTTTACCATTAACCTACCATCACAGCCATTTCTTGGCCGCCACCTTGGATTTCACATCTTTTTTCACCATAGCCTTTCTGAGGGCCGCACACTTTTTTTACAGCTTGGCTGTTTTGGATTAGATTTCATTTCTTTTTGTATTTGTATACCCCAAAGCCGGCCTATTGCCAGCTTTGGAACTTTTTTAACCTATTTTTTTTCTTTACTACAGGAAGAAGAAAAGAGGAAGTAGATGTACTTTAAATAGTTTATCAGTAAATGTACAAATTATATATACTGTATAATACATATGTGACCGGATTTGCGAAAAGGGGTCTTCCACACACATCCAATTTGCCAACTTTGACAATTGATAACTTCAGATTGGAAAGAGCTATTGCCTTGAATTTTGGGCAGTGGTGAGCACCACTATAGCTGAATACATGGTGAAATTTTCAGGTTAATATGTTACTTGAACATTGAGGAATGGTCTCCAACGTTTACGGAATTGGATGTGTGTGGAAGACCCCTTTTCGCAAATCCGGTCACATAATATTATATTGATTACAGAAATCTCCATTGTGGTTTCTTTGTAACTGAACACTCTACAAGGTGACTTCTTCTAATTGCTCTCTCTACAGGGTGAATTGTTTGTAGCTGAACGATCTACAAGGTAACTTCTTCTAGCTGATGGTGATGTGTTTGTAGCTGAATTCTGTATAGGTGATTTGTTTGCAGCTGAGCTCTTTACTGAATGGTTTCTTTGTAGCTGAACTCTCTAAAAGGTAACTTCTTCTAACTGATCTTTCTACAGGGCAATTTGTTTCTGGCAGAATTTTCTACAGGGTGATTTCTTTGCAGCTGAACTCTCTACATGGTGGTTTCTTTGTAGCTGAACTCTCTACAAGGTAATTTCTTCTAGCTGATCTCTCTACAGGGAAATTTGTTCGTAGCTGAACTATCTACAAGGTAACTTCTTATAGCTGATCTCTCTACAGGGTGATTTGTTCGTAGTTGAATTCTGTACAGGTGATTTGTTTGCAGCTGAGCTCTTTACAAAATGGTTCTTTGTAGCTGAACTTTCTCCAAGGTAACTTCTTCTAACTGATCTTTCTACAGGGTGATTTGTTTGTAGCTGAACTATCTACAAGGTAATTTCTTCTAGCTGATCTCTCTACAGGGTGATTTGTTTGTAGCTGAATTCTGTACAAGTGATTTGTTTGCAGCTGAGCTCTTTACAGAATGGTTTCTTTGTAGCTGAACTCTCTACAGGGTGATTTGTTTGTAGCTGAAATCCCTACAAGGTAACTTCTTCTAGCTGATCTTTCTACAGGGCGATTTGTTTGTAGCTGAGTTCTCTACAGGGTGTTTGTTTGCAGCTGAATTCTCTACATGGTGGTTTCTTTATAGCTGAACTCTCTACAAGGTGACTTCTTCTAGCTGATCTCTCTACAGGGTGATTTGTTTGTAGCTGAACTCTCTACAGGTGATTTGTTTGTAGCTGAACTTTCTACAAGGCGATACTTCTAGGTGATCTCTCTACAGGATTCCTTGTTTCTAACTGAACTCTCAACAGGGTGATCTGTTCATAGCTGAACTTTCTACTGGATGATTTGTTTGCAGCTGAACTCTCTAAATGGTGGTTTCTTTGTAGCTGAACTCTCTACAATGTGACTTCTTCTAGCTGAACTCTCTACAAGGTGACTTGTTTCTAGCTGATCTCTCTACAGGGTGACTTGTTTCTAGCTGAACTCTCTACAGGTGATTTGTTTGTAGCTGAACTCTCTACATGGTGGTTTCGTTGTAGCTGAACTCTCTACAAGGTAACTTATTCTAGCTGATCTTTTTACACTGCATATTTGTTTGTAGCTGAGTTCTCTACAGGGTGATTTGTTTGCAGCTGAACTCTCTACATGGGAGTTTCATTGTAGCTGAACTCTCTGCAATGTGACTTCTTCTAGCTGAACTCTCTACAAGGTGACTTGTTTCTAGCTGATCTCTCTACAGGGTGACTTGTTTCTAGCTGAACTCTCTACAGGGTGACTTGTTTCTAGCTGAACTCTCTATAGGTGATTTGTTTGCAGCTGAACTCTCTACATGGTGGTTTCTTTGTAGCTGAACTCTCTACAAGGTAACTTCTTCTAGCCGATCTTTCTACAAGGTGATTGAGTTTTTTTGCAGCTGAACTCTTTACATGGTGGTTGCTTTGTAGCTGAACTCTCTAAAAGGTGACTTCTTCTAGCTGAACTCTCTACAGGATGATTTGTTTGCAGCTGAACTCTCTACGTGGTAGTTTCTTTGTAGTTGAACTCTCTACAATGTGACTTCTTCTAGCTGAACTCTCTACAGGGTGACTTGCTTTTAGCTGATCTCTCTACAGGGTGACTTGTTTCTAGCTGAACTCTCTACAGGTGATTTGTTTGCACCTGAACTCTCTACATGGTGGTTTCTTTGTAGCTGAACTCTCTACAAGGTAACTTCTAGCTGATCTTTCTACAGGGTGATTTGTTTGTAGCTGAATTCTCTACAGGGTGATTTATTTGCAGCTTAACTCTCTACAAGGTGACTTCTTCTAGTTGAACTCTCAACACAGTGATTGATTTTTTTGCAGCTGAACTCTCTATATGGTGGTTTCTTTGTAACTGAACTCTCTACAGGGTGATTTGTTTGTAGCTGAACTCTCTACAGGGTGATCTGTTCATAGCTGAACTCCCTATAAGGTAACGTCTTCTAGCTAATCTTTGTACAGGGCGATTTGTTTGTAGCTGAGTTCTCTACAGGGTGATTTGTTTGCAGCTGAACTCTACATGGTAGTTTCTTTGTAGCTCTACAATGTGACTTCTTCTAGCTGAACTCTCTACAAGGTGACTTGTTTCTAGCTGATCTCTCTACAGGGTGACTTGTTTCTAGCTGAACTCTCTACAGGTGATTTGTTTGCAGCTGAACTGTCTACATGGTTTATTTCTTTGTAACTGAACTCCCTGCAAGGTGACTTCTTCTAGCTGATCTCTCTACAGGGAGATTTGTTTGTAGCTTAACTCTCTACATGATGGTTTCTTTGTAGCTGAACTCTCTACAAGGTAATTTCTTCTAGCTGATCTCTCTACAGGCCGATTTGTTTGTAGCTGAACTCTCTACATGATGGTTTCTTTGTAGCTGAACCTGAACTCTCTACAAGGTGATTTCTTCTATAGCTGATCTTTCTACAGGGTGATTTGTTTGTAGTTGAACTCTCTACATGATAGTTTCTTTGTAGCTGAACTCTCTACAAGGTGATTTCTTCTATAGTTGATCTTTCTCAGGGTGATTTGTTTGTACCTGAACTATCTACATGATGGTTTCTTTGTAGCTGAACTCTCTACAAGGTAACTTCTTCTAGCTGATCTCTCTACAGGATAATTTGTTTGTACCTGAACTCTCACATGATTGTTTCTTTGAAGCGGAACTCTCTACAAGGTGATTTCTTCTAGCTGATCTTTCTACAGGGTGATTTGTTTGTAGCAGAACTCTCTGCAAGGAAACTTCTTCTAGCTGATCTCTCTACAGGGAGATTTGTTTGTAGCTGAACTCTCTACAGGTGATTTGTTTGAAGCTGAACTCTCTACATGATAATTTCTTTGTAGCTGAACTCTCTACAAGGTAATTTCTTCTAACTGAACTCTCTACAGGGAGATTTGTTTGCAGCTGAACTCTCTTCATGATGGTTTCTTTGTAGCTGAACTCTCTACCAGGTGATTTCTTCTAGCTGATCTTTCTACAGGGTGATTTGTTTGTAGCAGAACTCTCTACAAGGAAACTTCTTCTAGCTGATCTCTCTACAGGGAGATTTTTTTGTAGCTGAACTCTCTATACATGATTTGTTTGCGGCTGAATTCTCTACATGATGGTTTCTTTGTAGCTGCACTCTCTACAAGGTAACTTCTTCTAGCTGATCTCTTTACAGGGTGAATTGTTTGTAGCTGAACGATCTACAAGGTAACTTCTTCTAACTGATCTCTCTACAGGGTGATTTGTCTGTAGCTGAACTCTCTACAAGGAAACCTCTTTTAACTGAGCTCTGTACAGGGTGAATTGTTTGTAGCTGAACTATCTACAAGGTAACTTCTTCTAGCTGATCTCTCTACAGGGTGATTTGTTTGTAGCTGAATTCTGTATAGGTGATTTGTTTGCAGCTGAGCTCTTTACAGAATGGTTTCTTTGTAGCTGAACTCTCTACAAGGTAACTTCTTCTAGCTGATGTATCTACAGGGTCACTAGTTTGTAGCTGAATTCTCTACATGGTGGTTTCTTTGTAACTGAACTATCTATAAGGTGACATCTTCTATCTGATCTTTCAACAGGGTGATTTGTTTGTAACTGAACTCTCTACAAGAAAACTTCTTCTAACTGATGTCTGAACAGGGTGAATTGTTTGTAGCTGAACTCTCTACAGGGTGATTTGTTTGTAGCTGATCTCTATACAGGTTACTTATTTCTAACTGATCTCTTGAATTCTGTTCAGGGTGACTGCTCTATTAGGATGACTGCTCTATTAGAGTATCTCGATCTCACACTTGCTACACCAAGTTGGATTTCGTGTTATAACTCCGTGGCTTTAAGTCTGATTCTTCTACACCATTGAAGAGCCTTTCTAAGATGATAACTCCATCTGTACAGCGATTTTCAAAGCATTACCCCAAGTGGTTTATCTGGTAGGCGTGTCAAGCATAATAATAATAATAATAATAATAATAATAATTAGCTAATCTCGATTGCGTAATTGTTACACACTGTTGATTTTTACGCTGTATCTTCCTGGTTTTTAGCTCGATTTCTTTCAAACCACAAAAGGTTTGAGGTTCAATAGTTAACCTATTCACCCACCGATTTTCAGCTTCTTCCCATACGCGGTTTACCCTGTAGGCGTGACAACATATTGGTGTTATTTTTCGTGCATAATCGCTCATAACTCTTTGCCTGTTTATGGTATTACAGCCAAAGTTGGTACCGAGATGCGCCTTTATACCCCCCTTCTGTGTGCCAAATTTCAAGGCAATCGGATAACGCGTTCGTGTTTTATAGCAGTTTTTTGTAAGTGTGCGAAAAGAGGAAGAAAAATAAGAAGAGAAAAAAAAAACGAAGAAACTAAGCCAATTTTTGAAGTCGCATATCTCTGGAATGCTTGAAGCGATTTCGCTCAAATTTGGAATGTGGAGTACTGAAGTTGGAGGGAATGTACACAGCAAAATTTGTCTTGTTTCATTAAGGCAGCACAGAGCTACGGAGGTGCGAAAATTGCGTTTTCTTTCTTCCTGTCAATATACTCACGGGGTTGCGCGCCGGCTTCTTGGGCCGCACGACACACTACCGTGTGTCTTGATAGAAGAATTGGGTTACAAACCACTGAGTTATGATATGATTCGAAAGGCGACTACGTGTAGCAGATGCGAGATCGAGATACTGTAATAGAACAGTCTCCCCAATAGAGCATTCAGCTACGTTTATAACTTGCTCCATTATAGAATTATATTAAGTTGCAAGTTATTCTGTAGAAAATTCTGAAACAAACAGTAAATCTGATAGACAATTCAGCTACAGGCAAGTCACCCTGTAGAGAGTTCACCTAGAAACAAGTAACCCTATGTAGAGAGATCAGCTATAAGTAATCACTTTGTAAAGAGTTCAGCTGCTATGAAACCATCATGTAGGAGTTCAGCTGCAAACAAATCACCCTGTAGAATGTTCAGCTACGAACAGATCATCTTGTAGAGAGTTCAGCTACAATCAAATCACCCTGTAGAGAGATTAGGTAGAAGAAACCACCATGCAGAGAGTTCAGCTGCAAACAAATCACCCTGTGGAGAGATCAGCTAGAAACAAGTCACCCTGTAGAGAATATTTCATAATAATTTTGGAAAAATATGTAGTAATAGGCTTCTGTCATTTTCCAGCATAATTAAGAGCATAATATATGGTCAAGAGTTAATAATAAGCCTCTCTTATTATTAACTCTTGATATGGTGCTATGCCAGCATAATTCTAGCATATTAGGTGGGTATTTCAAATTCTGGAGGTTAACTTCTGGAAGTAGATTGATACTACCTAATAGAGCAGTTAGTGAAATTGCAGTAGAGCACTTAAATGCATGATACATAGCTCTTTAGATAGACGATCTCTAATAGAACTGTCACTTTGTAATACTGTAGAATACTCTAATGGAGCATTTACTGATTCAAGATGGTTGTAAGAAATGTTGTTAACCCACAGTAGGAGCGTAATGTGAGTATAATGGAAGCATTGAAGAGCATAATTAAGGCCTGAGTCAAATATACTTTTACCTTAACTGCTTTCTGAAATTTCCCTAAATTTTTGCTTATTTCAGGGTATTCCCTAAAGAGTGGTAGAGTAGTACTGCACCACTATACCTTGTCAAAATATCTTTGATGTGGTGAAAGGACTGTATATATTAACAATATCTAATGGCTTTGATGTTATTAGCAAATTGACACTTTCTGGGGAAGGCTCTATAGGTAGTATAGGAGAGTGGCTAAGCAAAACAAGTTGGTGTTGTGCTGCTTCTAAAAACCATGTGCTATATGCAGTTAGCTAACTCATCTGGAATTAACCAGCTTTGTATTGCTAATTTATTAGTTTTACCAATAGTTTTTAGGGTTGTGCAGGTAATGGTTGTAACGCTGTGGGGAGTGCATTGCCTGATATGTACGCACTCGGCCCTCGGGCAGTGCCCGAGGGCGAGTGCGTACATATCAGGTAATGCACGACTTACAGTGTTACAACTAATATGTTACACTTCAAAGTAGCTTTTTAAGGTGCTTTTTAAAGTAGTTTTAAGCTGCTAAATTCACGTTTAAGTTAAATGCCTTTGATGTGGTTGAGGTGCCTTTAATGTGGTCTGGAATTTGTCCAGGATCCTCTGTGGTGGTTGAATATATCATTGTGGTTACTATATCAAAGCTTCACATTAGCTCTTACTATAACACTAGTACTTACTATGTAAGGTTTTCAAAATGTATAAGAAACCTTATCACCATGAGACAGTTTTGATTGTGGGATTCGGTTGGTCTCAATTGAGAGCCACAGGAAGGCTCAATTGTAGGCCACAGGAGATCACTGAAGCCCACAATGTAAAGTGGATGTTGCTCATATAGGTTTCATATACATTTTACTACAGTATTCAATAGTAAGAAGCATTAAAGCTGTACAGTTTGTGGAATGCAGTAATGAGTTGTCAGTACACTTTGCAGTGCAACATCTAGATGTTGCACTGCTAAGTGTGCCACATCACATTTGTAGCATAAAGAATTCCTTTGATCTGAGGTGTGAAAGTGTTACATTAATACATAATTAATTGATTATAATTCTCAGATTTAGTTCATGAAATTTTCATAATTCTTTGAATATGTTACTCAGTGATAAAGAAGCCCCAAGGGAAGTAATTGTTAAACAAACGGCTTATTGCACACACAAGTATCTTCTAAGCAATATTATAGTTTGACTATTGTGTTTTTCCCACAAATTCTCTAGACAAAGCCTCAAAGCTACTGTTCATTAATTTTTTATTTGTGTACATTAGGGGAATTCCCCCCTTTCAGCCACTGGAAGAGATAGAGTAGTCTACGACTGCATCATTGTTTTTCAGTTGTTAAATGCCTGTGAAACTTGAAGGGAATGTAATTCACAAAGTCTGATGAGAGTCACCACACCCTTATTTCAGACTGCCGAAAAGAAACCACCTCAAAGCAAAGTTTACCTGTGCAGAAGTTTGATACATACTTCATTTCACTTTTACTTGTTACATAAAAGCTGCTTTTACCATTTAACAATTTTGCTCAAATCGATGCGTACGTACAAACATAGGTAGATAGATAAGTACATGTGCACACTTTTGCGAAAACAATTTCAGTAAACCAGATGTGCACTCACAGCTGGCATTCAGCCAGCTGTGGATGCTTTCCTGGTTTAAAAATCATTAACCTTGATAACAGCACCAAATATGGTATTGTAACAGTGTTTGCTTGATTTGTACCATCAGTTAAAATTACCGTATCACACACAAACAAGTCAACAAATAAAGCCAATAGAGAATATAGCTATTGGTGAAGACATAAAGTGCTCAAATGTGCACATTTAAAAATAGGTATCTTTATTGCCAAGCAACAGATGATCAGCTAGACCTGATCAAGGGATGTTTCCATCCAGGTCAGTAGGTCATACTTATTCTTATGTGGCACTTTTGTAAAGTCATATTTATGTGACATGCTACGTATTTCTATAGGATTGTGCCTGTACTTTTGCAGTGAAAATTAATATTGGCAACTTCAAAAGAGCTACTAAACAGTTTATTTTATCATAGTTTGAAACATATCCTGATTGCAACTGTAATATTGAAATAAATTCATGTAATGTAAAAATACCAAAGACAAAGTTATCACGGCTTCTAGATCAGCTAGAAAATGGTTTAATAGCTTTAAAATATTTCAAACATAGATATGCAGTGGAATTTTGTGGTCTGTAACAGTTGTATGTGGTGTAAACCTCCAATACTCACTCCTGACTAGTCCATGCAAAGGATTGTACAATAAAAGTATCCAAGTACAATGCAATCTAACCAGCTGTACAAACAAACTACTACAGTTATTGTTTTTGGACTCATGGGTTAACTCAATGGGCGGCATGGCTACTATACAAAGTACAGTAGGACCTTGATTATGCAAATCTCAATTAACTGAACAATATAAGTCATTTACACCACCCACGAAGTGCTATGCCAGTACAAATTTGCAGGGTGGTGTACTGGAGACTTTCACATTAATATTAAGGTGGTCTTCAATACAAGTAATTGCTAAGGCACATTTCACTGTGCTTGTATGCCTTAATTGTGTGACATGAATTTGGAATGGTTTTGTCAGAGGTGAGTATTGCAGGTGTACACCTGCAGTACAACAGTAACATCATAACTCCACTACATACCATTATTCATTTAGATGTCTTGAATATAATAATTGCAGTCCTACAATCAAAATTTCAGCAAACACAAATCATGACTTAGCCACTGGTGTGAAGATTTTGAATCACCTTAAGGTTTAAGATTGCACCAAAGGGAGTTTGAAACTCAATCATACAGTCTGGTAGAACTATATATTAAGGATCATGAAGATTTGGGTTTTCCTAGCCAAACCTTTCACCCAAAAACTAGCTTTATAACTCCATCCTGACCCATTGGCAGTATTGGTTTGGAATAACCAAGCCCAAAGTGCCTTCAGTACAATCCTAAATGCTTTCAATAAATTGTTACAAAATTTAAAAAAAACAAACTATTCAATAGAATTTTCTAATTACTAACTACTTGCCTGCCTGCCTGCCTGCCTGCCTGCCTGCCTGCCTGCCTGCCTGCCTGCCTGCCTGCCTGCCTGCCTGCCTGCCTGCCTGCCTGCCTGCCTGCCTGCCTGCCTGCCTGCCTGCCTGCCTGCCTGCCTGCCTGCCTGCCTGCCTGCCTGCCTGCCTGCCTGGCCATTAAAGTATCATAGTAATTGTGCACTTTGATTAAGTAGTGATGATCTCAGTTCAATAACCTTATTCACTGTACAGAACAAATGTGCTAAACATGATGAACACCATTATTGATTACTAATTGCTTAATTTGATGTGATTTTCTTGTAAGTTCATTTGTGACTGGGCCTGCGAAAACAGGGCATGTGGGCGCAAACTACACACTGTCACATAATATCTCAGTTCTGGAACAGAATATTTTCATTCAGTAACTTGCATCATACAGCCAATTAAGTGCTTACTAAATACTAAAAGTTTCATTGCCATAGCATAGTGGTGTAAAAAGGTATGAGTCAAGGAAGCTTGAAAAAGTAGGCAAAATCATGTTCCCACATGCCCTGTTTTTGCAGGCCCCAGCAGTCATATTTATTAAGTACTTAATTACATGGGCAGCCAATAATTCTGCAGTATTTGTTACAGCCTTGCAATCAAACCTGTACATGAAAATGCAAGCCAAGTAGTTATAAACTCAGCTGCACTGTCATTTAATCACAAGGGATTCACATGCTCCAATATTATTAGAATTCACATGGAACAAGTGTAGCAATACTTAGAAAAGAGTAACAAATAAGCACCAAACTAGTATGCTTTTCATTTTACTAAGCTGCGGTTCTCAAAATGTTTACCTATTATGCTCACAATTGTGCTCAAATTTTTTGCCTCAAACTTTCATGTTTGACTAACAGTTTTGCACTTTCTGTATATGGATAACGATAACTCTTGGCATGCAAAAAATTGTTCAAAGTTTACTTTTAAGAATAATTCATTTAGCAGCTTATTATGCCAATTTTTAAAATAATTATGTAGCTCATTGGTTTATTAGAATAATTACTAATAAGGCTACACACCACCACTTTATAATTCTTTTAGTGTGTGAAGAGAATGTATAGGAAAGTACACAAAGCTATAAATAGGGTAGTTAAGTATGCCTTTCTTTTCAAGCGATGAAAATTTACAGTATGGAAAAATCTACCCATGGTGCTAGCATTATGCTTCATGCTTCAAAGCACCTATTGTGCTCCAAATTGTGCCAGCATAATAGGATGGTTCCCAGTAACAAAGGCTTTGTATTTACTACTTTGTTAGCTGAACTAACTTATGCACTACTGGAAATTTAGCTAGAGATAATTGAAGATCAATAAATTTGGTGAGTGTCTACTGGTATCTGTAGCTTTGTATTACCAATATCAATCCAGTGGTATTGGCATTAATACCGATATCAGTATCAGTATTGGACTATCAGTACACCTCCATTAAAATGTGACTAAGCGCATTATAATGTTCACAGTATTGCTGCAAAGGATAGGTGTGCCACTTTCTTATATCCTTGTTGTTTCATAACTAAAAATCAATAGTTACAGTATTAAAGACCATAAATTACATGTTTGATTCTTGGAAATTATGAACTTCAAATTAGTCTATAGCTATTATACTGTTAGTTGGTCTGTACAAAATATTTTTGTACAATTTTAAATACAAAATTAATGTATTTTACAAGCAGATAGATCCCATACAACTCTATATATTATAGTAATTCATTAGTTACTCCCCAAGTAAATTATTTAATGCAGAAATTCTGTTTCATTGACTACACCTTTAATAGCTTAAGAGGTGACCACATAACATAGCATATATATGAAACTCTCTGTCAAGTGGGCAAACACTTGCCGCAATTCATTTGCACCATGGTTGTAGTATGAACAAAGGTGACCAACAGTATACTGCATTCTACCCCAGTCAGCCTTCCAGTCTGCCAATTCACACCATTAATTGTTAGAATAGGTGTTTATAAGTGTCATGGATGTGAAATCAAGATCTGCAGAATTAGCTAGTAAGTAGCTACAAGGTAGTGAATGTACCATATAGAAGAGTTTAAGGAGAAGGAGTGGCACTATATTACATCGTGTTTGCATACTGCAATCTGGATTTATGTATGGCAAAAAGATTAATGTAGGGCAAAAGTTTTTGAAGCATTTCTGTGCACTGCAATACTGCATCATGATCAAGTAATCACTACCCGAAATACAGTACAAACCTTCTAATCATACTTTATTAACACTCGGGTTTTCCTGAAAACAGTGTTTATTCTAGGATTTCTCCTTTGGGGGAATCAGGAATATGGGGGCGACCAGGTGAAAGTCTACATATACATATAGTTGGCCATTTAAGGCTGTGTCATGAGTGTTGATTTTGATTTTTGTGATTGGATGAAGTCAGATCCTATGATTAGTAATTTTAAAAGCTTGCTACATGAGTGTAGTAGTGATGACATAATGATGTAATATCTAGGACAACCATGTGACCTCATTTACACAATCATTCAATAATTAGTATTGTACATGGCATCTGTTGAATAAACAATTATTGTGTTATCACTATGATAGCTATGCATGTAGCACTAGCAAGTTGGATGCATGGATGTCTACCAAGAAACTTAGGCTATTTGAATTAAATATCACTCAGAATAATTATTAGGGTATTTCATAATTATGGAAGTTAAAAAATCAGGCTTTCTGAGATGAATTTTTGCTTGTTGTGCATGCCATTTTGAAGGTAAACTGGCTTAGAAAGTTTTATAAAAATATAGTCTGAGATTTTACACTTTCTGAAATTTAACTTAAGGACTTTATTTAGCGTTAAGCATATTTTAGAACAAAACCTCAAAAGCTGGGTAAATTTGGACTCTCGGGTATTGAATAGCCATCACTATAATTATGTAGAATTTTTCTGTTAACTGTATCTAATCCAAAACAGCCAAGCTGTAAAAAAAGTGTGCGGCCCTCAAAAAGGCTATGGTGAAAAAAAGATGTGAAATCCAAGGTGGCGGCCAAGAAATGGCTATGATGGTAGGTTAATGGTAAAATTTTTAATAACAACAATTCAGGTGAATTTGTTGCCGCTTTGTCAATTGGCACAAAATTCACCTGAATTGTCGCTATTAAAATTTTTACCGTTAACCTACCATCACAACCATTTCTTGGCGCCACATTGGATTTCACATCTTTTATCCCCATAGCCTTTTTGAGGGCCGCACACTTTTTTTACAGCTTGGCTGTTTTGGATTAGATTTCACTTCTTTTTGTATTTGTATACCCCTAAGCCGGCCTATGGTCTGCTTTGGGACTTTTTTAACCTATCTTTTTTCTTTACCACAGGAAGAAGAAAAGATGAAGCAGATGTACCTTAATTTTTTCTGATTTTATCAGTAAATGTTATATAATACATATATTTATCACAGAACTGTCCATGGTGGTTTCTTTGTAACTGAAGACTCTTCAAGGTATCTTCTTCTAGCTGTTCTCTCTACAGGGTGATTTATTTGTAGCTGGATTCTGTACAGGTGATTTTTTTTGCTGCTGAGCTCTTTACAGAATGGTTTCTTTGTAGCTGAACTCTCTACAAGGTAACTTCTTCTAATTGATCTCTCTACAGGGAGATTTGTTTTATAGCTGAACTCTCTACAGGTGATTTGTTTGCAGCTGAACTATCTAGATGATGGTTTCTTTGTAGCTGAACTCTCTACAAGGTAATTTCTTCTAGCTGAACTCTCTACATGGTGGTTTCTTTGTAGCTGAACTCTCTACAAGATAACTTCTTCTAACTGACCTTTCTACAGGGCAATTTGTTTGTGGCAGAATTTTCTACAGGGTGATTTCTTTGCAGCTGAACTCTCTAAATGGTGGTTCCTTTTTACTGTAGCTGAACTCTCTACAAGGTAATTTCTTCTAGCTGATCTCTCTACAGGGTGATTTGTTTGTAGCTGAATTCTATACAGGTGATTTGTTTGCAGCTGAACTTTCTTCATGATGGTTTCTTTGTAGCTGAACTCTCTACAAGGTAACTTCTTCTAACTGAACTCCCTACATGGTGGTTTCTTTGTAGCTGAACTCTCTACAAGGTGACTTCTTCTAGCTGATCTTTCTACAGGGTGATTTGTTTGTAGCTGATTTTTCTACAGGGTGATTTGTTTGCAGCTGAACTCTCTATATGGTGGTTTCTTTGTAGCTGAACACTCTACAAGGTGAATTCTTCTAACTGATCTCTCTACAGGGTGATTTGTTTGTAGCTGAACTCTCTTCATGATAGTTTCTTTGTAGCTGAACTCTCTACAAGGTAACTTCTTCTAACTGAACTCTGTACAGAGAGATTTGTTTGCAGCTGAACTCACTTCATGATGGTTTCTTTGTAGCTGAACTCTCTACAAGGTAACTTCTTCTAGCCGAACGCCCTACATGGTAGTTTCTTTGTAGCTGAACTCTCTACAGGTGATTTGTTTGCAGCTGAACTCTTCACATGATGGTTTCTTTAAATTTGTAGCTGAACTCTCTACAAGGTAACTTCTTCTAGCTGATCTTTCTACAGGGTGATTTGTTTGTAGCTGAACTATCTACAAGATAATTTCTTCTAGCTGATCTCTCTACAGGGTGATTTGTTTGTAGCTGAATTCTGTACAGGTGATTTGTTTGATTCTGAGCTCTTTACAGAATTCTTTCTTTATAGCTGAACTCTCTACAAGGCAACTTCTTCTAACTAAACTCTCTACAGGGAGATTTGTTTGCAGCTGAACTCTCTTCATGATGGTTTCTTTGTAGCTGAACTCTCTACAAGGTAACTTCTTCTAGTTGAACTCCTTACATGGTGGTTTCTTTGTAGCTGAACTCTCTACAAGGTGACTTCTTCTAGCTGATCTTTCTACACGGTGATTTGTTTGTAGCTGAATTCTGTACAGGTGATTTGTTTGCAGCTGAGCTCTTTACAGAATAGTTTCTTTGTAGCTGAGCTCTCTACAAGGTAGTTTCTTCTAGCTGATGTCTCCACAAGGTCACTAGTTTGTAGCTGAACTTTCTACATGGTGGTTTCTTTGTAACTGAACTCTCTACAAGGTAACTTCTTCTAGCTGATCTTTCTACAGGGTGATTTGTTTGTGGCTGAACTCTCTACAAGAAAACTTCTTCTAGCTGATCTCTCTACAGGGAGATTGGTTTGTAGCTGAACTCTCAACAGGTGATTTGTTTGTATCTGAACTCTCCACATGATGGTTTCTTTGTAGCTGAACTCTCTATGAGGTAACTTCTTCTAGCTGATCTCTCTACAGGGTGATTTGTTTGTAGCTGAATTCTATACGGGTGATTTGTTTGCAGCTGAGCTCTTTACAGAATGGTTTCTATGTAGCTGAACTCTTTACAAGGTAACTTCTTCTAGCTGATGTCTCTACAGGGTCACTAGTTTGTAAATGAATTCTCTTCATGATGGTTTCTTTGTAGCTGAACTCTCTACAAGGTAACTTCTTCTAACTGAACTCCCTACATGGTGGTTTCTTTGTAGCTGAACTCTCTACAAGGTGACTTCTTCTAGCTGATCTTTCTACAGGGTGATTTGTTTGTAGCTGATTTTTCTACAGGGTGATTTGTTTGCAGCTGAACTCTCTATATGGTGGTTTCTTTGTAGCTGAACACTCTACAAGGTGAATTCTTCTAACTGATCTCTCTACAGGGTGATTTGTTTGTAGCTGAACTCTCTTCATGATAGTTTCTTTGTAGCTGAACTCTCTACAAGGTAACTTCTTCTAACTGAACTCTGTACAGAGAGATTTGTTTGCAGCTGAACTCACTTCATGATGGTTTCTTTGTAGCTGAACTCTCTACAAGGTAACTTCTTCTAGCCGAACGCCCTACATGGTAGTTTCTTTGTAGCTGAACTCTCTACAGGTGATTTGTTTGCAGCTGAACTCTTCACATGATGGTTTCTTTAAATTTGTAGCTGAACTCTCTACAAGGTAACTTCTTCTAGCTGATCTTTCTACAGGGTGATTTGTTTGTAGCTGAACTATCTACAAGATAATTTCTTCTAGCTGATCTCTCTACAGGGTGATTTGTTTGTAGCTGAATTCTGTACAGGTGATTTGTTTGATTCTGAGCTCTTTACAGAATTCTTTCTTTATAGCTGAACTCTCTACAAGGCAACTTCTTCTAACTAAACTCTCTACAGGGAGATTTGTTTGCAGCTGAACTCTCTTCATGATGGTTTCTTTGTAGCTGAACTCTCTACAAGGTAACTTCTTCTAGTTGAACTCCTTACATGGTGGTTTCTTTGTAGCTGAACTCTCTACAAGGTGACTTCTTCTAGCTGATCTTTCTACACGGTGATTTGTTTGTAGCTGAATTCTGTACAGGTGATTTGTTTGCAGCTGAGCTCTTTACAGAATAGTTTCTTTGTAGCTGAGCTCTCTACAAGGTAGTTTCTTCTAGCTGATGTCTCCACAAGGTCACTAGTTTGTAGCTGAACTTTCTACATGGTGGTTTCTTTGTAACTGAACTCTCTACAAGGTAACTTCTTCTAGCTGATCTTTCTACAGGGTGATTTGTTTGTGGCTGAACTCTCTACAAGAAAACTTCTTCTAGCTGATCTCTCTACAGGGAGATTGGTTTGTAGCTGAACTCTCAACAGGTGATTTGTTTGTATCTGAACTCTCCACATGATGGTTTCTTTGTAGCTGAACTCTCTATGAGGTAACTTCTTCTAGCTGATCTCTCTACAGGGTGATTTGTTTGTAGCTGAATTCTATACGGGTGATTTGTTTGCAGCTGAGCTCTTTACAGAATGGTTTCTATGTAGCTGAACTCTTTACAAGGTAACTTGTTCTAGCTGATGTCTCTACAGGGTCACTAGTTTGTAAATGAATTCTCTACATGGTGGTTTCTTTGTAACTGAACTCTCTACGAGGTAACTTCTTCCAGCTGATCTTTCTATAGGGTGATTTGTTTGTAGTGGAATTCTGTAAAGGTGATTTTTTTGCAGCTGAGCTCTTTACAGAATGGTTTCTTTGTAGCTGAACTCTTTACAAGGTAACTTCTTATAGCTGATGTCTCTACAGGGTCACTAGTTTGTAAACGAATTCTCTACGTGGTGGTTTCTTTGTAACCGAACTCTCTACAAGGAAACTTCTCCTAGCTGATCTCTCTACGGGGTGCAGCTGAACTCTCCACATGATGGTTTCTTTGTAGCTGAACTCTCTACAAGGTAACTTCTTCTAGCTGATCTCTCTACAGGATGATTTGCTTGTAGCTGAACTATCAACAAGGTAGCTTCTTCTAACTGATCTCTCTACAGGATGATTTGTTTGTAGCTGAATTCTGTACAGGTGATTTGTTTGCAGCTGAGCTCTTTACAGATTGGTTTCTATGTAGCTGAACCCTTTACAAGGTAACTTCTTCTAGCTGATGTCTCTACAGGGTCACTAGTTTGTAAATGAATTCTCTACATGGTAGTTTCTTTGTAACTGAACTCTCTACGAGGTAACTTCTTCTAGCTGATCTTTCTATAGGGTGATTTGTTTGTAGTGGAATTCTGTACAAGTGATTTTTTTGCAGCAGAGATCTTTACAGAATGGTTTCTTTGTAGCTGAACTCTTTACAAGGTAACTTCTTCTAGCTGATGTCTCTACAGGGTCACTAGTTTGTAAACGAATTCTGTACATGGTGGTTTCTTTGTAACTGAACTCTCTACAAGGAAAATTCTCCTAGCTGATCTCTCGACAGGGAGATTTCTTTGTAGCTGAACTCTCTACAGGTGATTTGTTTGCAGCTGAACTCTCTACATGATGGTTTCTTTGTAGCTGAACTCTCTACAGGTGATTTGTTTGCAGCTGAACTCTCTACATGATGGTTTCTTTGTAGCTGAACTCTCTACTAGTTAACTTCTTCTAGCTGATCTCTCTACAGGGTGATTTGTTTGTAGCTGAACTCTCTACATTGTGGTTTCTTTGTAGCTGAACTCTACAAGGTGATTTCTTCTAGCTGAATTATCTCTTTCTATAGTTGCATGAATTCCCTACAAGGTAACTTCTTCTAGCTGATCTCTCTACAGGGTGAATTGTTTGTGGCTGATCTCTCTACAGGGTGACTTGTTTGTAGCTGATCTCTATACAGGTTACTTGTTTCTAGCTGATCTCTTGAATTCTCTTCGGGTGACTGCTCTATTAGGATGACTGCTCTATTAGAGTATCTCGATCTCGTACTTGCTACACCAAGTTGGATTTCGTGTTATAACTCCGTGGCTTTAAGTCTGATTCTTCTACACCATTGAAGAGCCTTTCTAAGATGATAACTCCATCTGTACTGCGATTTTCAAAGCATTATCCCAAGCGGTTTACCTGGTAGGCGTGGCAAGCAGTCGTTTTTATTAGCTAATCTCGATTGCGTAATTGTTACACACTGTTGGTTTTTTCGTTGTGTCTTCCTGGTTTTTAGCTCGATTTCTTTCAAACCACAAAAGGTTTGAGGTTCAATAGTTAACCTATTGGCAGGTTATATAGAGCCGGTACCGGTTACACTGTTTTGCCGGCTATTTTGGCGGCAGTGGAGGGTATAATACTTAGAATGTTACGTGCATTAAAAAAAAAACTTGTACAAAAAACCTAAGAAAGCGAAAAAAAAAGTTGTCTAGGCGAGGGTTCGAACCCGGGCATCCGTACTCATAAGCAATGTTTGTAACGATTATACCACCGGTGCTGCAGCTAGTCATATTATTTAGTTTCTACGTTATAAACATCCGACTGAAGTGACTTCTATATATAACAAGAGTGAAGAAGAAACCAAAGCTGAACCCTAGCCTACCCCTAACGCTAAGGAACTACTTTTCGCATCCCCTAAAGTTGAATGCTCGGGGCAACCTACTAGACGCGTGCCCTAAAGTTGAATGCTCGGGGTAACCTACTAGTAGCGATTTCCAACCTACCAATTTTTCACACATATTCTTGCTACTTAAATTATACACCTTTCATAAACGTTTCACAAGTTGACGTTCGGGTAAATGATAGCCAATGTTTCGTATTTTGTAATGCACTTTACTGGATTAAAATCCATGCCGTATTTATTGAAATACAGCAAATCAAAGTTTGAGAAATAAAAATCCCCATAGGGAGCCCATACAAATAATTGCGTACGTAATTCTAATTGGAAGAATGTGGCACCTGTGATAGCCGAAGTTTCCGAGTGTTTCCGCGTGAATCTGCTGCTGATGAGGACGAAGAAAGTGGTTCTGGGCAAACCGTACATGCTGATTTCGATTTTGCCATGTGTTTTTTGATTGGAAGACGATTGATGTTGGATTACGATGGAAATATGGCCCTTTTAAAGGTAAATCGCCATCTAGCGCTGCTCAGAATTCAGTATTACAATCACCCTGGGCTAAGGTATCCCCCTGCATCGATGCAAGTATAGTTTGAAGGTGAGCAGTTTGTTGTCTTGCGCGGAATTGCAAAATAAGGTTTGAGGTTGAACATAGTCTTTTCAAAAGTGGAGACTAGCATGAGATACCAACCTTACATCGCTTCACACTTACCTTTTGTTATATTCTGGTGTATTTACTGCTGTTTTGATCCATTTTATAGCAGCTTCAGTGATTGTAATTTTGATCAGAAACTAGCTATTTATATTTTCTCTTTGTATAGTATATAGTGATGTTGTTGTGTTATATAATAATTATCATTCTTAGTGCTTACAATGTGACAAATAAAGCTGAACAGTGTCCAAACAAATCTATTTTAAAAATTAATAATGTTGCTCTTACATTGTGTTATCTGATTGTCATGTTTCCGAAATATGTGTTAATTGTGACTTATGATGCCAGTACTTGCCATGTTATAAAATATTACTGATTTTTCTAGTTAGTTATCCCTGAAAATGCATTAAGTACCTGTGTATACTTAGTATTACACAATACACACAGTTTTATCTGTGAATCACTTGCTTTATTCATGTAATCATATGGAACAATTCAATACAAAAAAATGACTGACTGCTTTATTAGAGTGTTTGAAAATCTTTCTGTCATATAACAGAGATAGCTATACTGAGAGATGATTCATGTATACAAACATCTTTAGTTGTTGATCAGTTGCCTAACTAACCAATGAAATCCCTACAAGTGCAAATTATATTCATATGGAAATATGTGACAGTAAGCCTTTTCTATGTCGCATTAATTTTCTTTAACATGATTCATTATTGAAGAAAATTCATTAGCTCATACAGTGCACATAATAGTTGTCTCAAGGTAAACCCTTCAATTTTTCTTCAAGTGATCACTGTTTACTGTAATCCAAACCTGGCCGACTGCTTTATTAGAGAACTTCAAAATAATTGTTATCGTATATCAGAAACAATTGTACTTAAAGTCAGTTGCTCTGTATTGCCTTCTTTAGTGGTCAGCTACTTACTTATTCAGGTAATGGAAATCCTTACAAATGTTAAGTATATTCATATATACCACTCAATGAGACAGGTATGACATATTTGGTTTCTTAAATGTTATTCATTATTAAAGCAAATTCATTGGTCCATATGATGCATATAGCACTTTACTAAGTGTCTATACACACAAACTTTCTGAAGGTGTTATGTATATCAATGAAATCCGTGAAGACTGTATTTACATACTCTAATAGAACATTCACTGATGTCACAAAATTGTTTCCATATGATAATTCTGAGTGGTCAGTCTACAAAGAAGTGGTCACTTTTGAGAGGTTTTACTTAGTTCATATGCTGTTCTTCATAAAATGGATATGCGGTGAAAATTTCATGTTGTTATTAGTTTCCTATCTAGATTTATGACACTTTGAATATTGTGTTTGGTGCCATGCAATATACATAAAAAGCATTGAAAATGCTGTACACAAAAATCATCACACTGTCAACTTCTTTTCCTTATATCTTTTGATAGGAACCACCGATTGAGGTGGGGTTTGCACTAAAATGACCCTGAAAAAATGCACAATACTTGTCATACCAATGAATGTATGGAATGTTAATAATTTAATTTAGTTGGAAATCTCTACTACTAGTGCCGACACAATAGCCGTTAGTGTTTGCAAACCGGTACCGGCTAAATATACACTTCGTAACCTATTCACCCACCGATTTTCAGCTTCTTCCCATACGCGGTTTACCCTGTAGGCGTGACAACATATTTGTGTTATTTTCGTGAATAATCGCTCTTAACTCTTTGCCTGTTTATCGTATTCCAGCCAATGTTGGTACAGAAATGCGCCTTTATACCCTCCTTCTGTGTGCCAAATTTCAAGGCGATCGGATATGGCGTTCGCGTTTTATAGCAGTTTTTGTAAGTGTGCGAGAAAAGGAAGAAAAATAAGAAGAAAAAAAACCAAGAAACTGAGCAAATTTTTGAAGTCGCATATCTCGGGAACGCTTGAAGCGATTTCGCTCAAATTTGGAATGTGGAGTGCTGAAGGTGGAGGGAGTGTCCACAGCAAAAATCGTCTTGTTTCACCAAGGCAGCACAGAGCTACAGAGGTGCGAAAATTGCATTTTCTTTCTTCCTGTCAATATACTCACTGGTGTTACGCGCTGGCTCCTTGGGCCGCACGACACACTACCATGTGTCTTGATGTAGGAGATTTTTAAAAATTAAATGATGTGATACTGAATCTGAGAGTATTTTAGAATGTGCTTGAAATGTTTAACCAGGGATATTAAACACTCTGAGGTTGAATCGATCTGAGATTGAATCTGAGAGCATTTTTGATAAGTTTTGCATAACGATCATTTATCATACAGTATGATAGTAACTGTATAGTAGGGACCACAAAGATGTAGGCATGGCCCACAAAATAAAATCACCCAAAAACCAGCCTCAATTTTCCCTGACGATGATGAGGCAGTATCGGTGAGGTAAAACTAAGCCCAAACAAGCTTTCAGATTGACCTGAAATGCTTTCAAGAAGTTGCTACGGAATTTTTTTTAAATATTATTCGACGGAATTTTCTATTGACTGAGTAAGTATGTAAGTAAGTAAGTAACTGATTGATGCCTTCTGACAAGCGTAACTCAATAATGGCTAGGGCTACAGGCTTGATCATGTTTTTCATTGTTCGACGTCGCTTCAGCCTGACATATGCCTTTTGGCATACCGCAGTACATACAATGCATTCTTCATGGACTTGCCAGTGTCCTCCTTTATGTCCCATTCATCTTTGCTGACAGGGAAAGGTGTCGATTTGGTGCGAGCACATGATGGCTTCCCTTCGAAACGGAAATCATCTGTATTTTCATAGTGGCTATTTTGATTGCAAAGGTGCTTTTCAAACAGTTCTTGATTCATATTGCTGTGTAACGGGTTGAACATAGCCGACAGCGAAGCACAATAGATACTTCACTTTTCAGGCGATAATTAATAAAATTTGGGTGCCATTTCTTTTGGTATGCGTAGATTGTAGAGGTGCTTCCGGAAAAATTCTTGATTTGTATTGCTGTGTAACAGGTTGAGCATAGCTGACAACCAAGCGTAATGGATCCTTCACTTTTCAGATGATAATTGATATAGCTGGGGTGCGCGGCCCCATTTCAGATGCGGTATGCGTGGGTTCACCAGTCATAATAAAATTATTTACAAAAATAGTTAACAAACAAGTACACGAAAAAATTTAGAATTTTCAACTAGAGTAGGGACCATAGCTCATTGATAAAAAGTACTGAAACAAGTTGGAGTAGTCCATGATATTAAATCATAGTAAAACAATAAGAAGTGTTATATCCCTACTGTGCATTTCTGTTATGGTATCTTGAGCACAGTAGGGATATAACACTTCCTATTGTTTTACTGTGATTTAATATCATGGACTACTCCAACTTGTTTCAGTACTTTTTATTGATGTACTATGGTCCCTACCCTAGTTGAAATTCCAAATTTTTCGTGTACTTGTAACAAGCATAACCAAAGTGCAGTATAGTAGCCACTAACAATTTTAGGGGGTAAATCTGAGATTTTAGGGTAAAGTTCACCCCTATCAACCCTAGAAAAAACACTGGTGGAAAAAGAATGATGGTATGACTTTTCTGTGTATGTGGTTCAGTGGCGTAACTAAACCCGGACCTACCTGGGCCTGGGCCCGGGTGTCAGCAATCAAGTCACGCCCACGGAATTAGCAATAGAGTAGTAGAAAAGACAGCTTCACCAAATAATCGATCGAGACCTTGAAAACAACACACATTTTTGGCAGCAAAACAGCTATATTACCTTTCGTTATTGTGAAATTGCTCCAAACTGACAGGTTAGCTGCATGAGCGCCTCTAGAAATAATTATCATTTCAATAATTCAACTACTTTAATAGCGTTACTTGTGAATGCAACTTTAACTTATTGCACTGGGCCCTTGTGTTGGTGCAAGTCTAGTTATGCCACTTATGTGGTTTATGAATGTGAAATTTAAATTTCCTCCTAAAAACTTACTTTAGCATCTGAAAAGTACTTATTTTCCCATTCTCAAGTTTATTAATGATTTTACTCCTCAGACTACCCATTTTTGTCATTGCTTGATTGATAAGTTCTAGTTGACTTTGCATTTCTTTTGCCCTACAAAAATGGGTGGTAATTTGCACATGCAGCATATTTTAATGACCACACCTCTTCAATAAACAGGTCTATAGTATATGTGCAAATTTTAAAGGTAAGTATGTTTTGTTGATGGGTGATATTATTTTGTGTTTTTTTGTTTTTATCCACCCATTGTACATGCCTGATTAACGGAATAAGTAACAGTAATGCTAATATTTTAGAAGTGGTATTGGTATGATTTACAATGTTAAGATGCACATAGTAAATAGACTTGCATTTATTGTGCCAACACAAGTTTGAGAATTATGGTTCATCGCTTTCGTGATAATAATCGAGGAATCATGTTAAAACTCTGCTTGTTTGTTGTACGTATATTATTTAAAGCAACAACCGTAATGTTCTAAATTTATCAACACATTTGTAGTCATCCTTCACAACAGTTCAATTCAACTTCTTGCTTATAAAACTCTGTAAATGCTAATGAAAGAGAGTTCACCACACAAATCTTTCAATTCATTAAGAACCTTTTATTACAATGCACAAATTATAGCTGCTGTATGAGTGAAGCAGCAATCTTGAAAACTTAACTACATAATATTTATGCTGAATGCTAATTTTCAATAATCAGACAACTTAATGCTTAGATTTTTAATATGGGAATAAAGTGGCTGTAAATAAACATGTGGGTGCTGGTGAAAAACAGAAAATCCTTAAATTTTATTAGTGGCCTAACGACTTTTGTTTGGGAGCACACAGATAGTCTACTAGTAACTAACTTCTAGTACCTATAGCTGGAAAGCTGATATTTATGATAAAATATAGTTGTGCCTATATAGATTACTTCTGGTGAAATTTGTATAATAAATATGTTTGGCATCTCTTGAGAACTGAAATGACTCTATGGGTACAATATGTGTGGGTATAAAGCAAAAGAAGAATATGACAACAGTCAGTGTTGGAACAGTCAGTAAATAGTCAACAGTCACAACAACAGACAGTTAGCATTATGTAGTATCAAGACACACGGTAGTGTGTCGTGCGGCCCAAGAAGCCGGCGTGTCACCCGTGAGTATATTAACAGGAAGAAAGAAAACGCAATTTTCACACCTATGTAGCTCTGTGATCCCTTATCCGATTGGAACCAAATTTGCTAGAGAGGTGCCGGCCAGCAAGCGGAGTCTACACACCAAATTTGAAGAACATCGCTCCAGCCATTTCCGAGATACGAGCGAACAAACTTTCGTTTTAATTTCTTCAGTTTTTTCTTCTTCATTTCGCACACTTCGCAAAATTCGCCATAAAACTCGAATGCGTGCTCGGATCGGGTTGAAATTTGGCACACTTAAAGGGCTCATTAAGGCGGATCTCTGCACCAACTTTGGTAGGAATCCGATGAACATTCACGGAGTTATGACCGCTTATTTGCGTAAAATAAGGTCGAAGGTCTGTCACGCCTACAGGGTAAACTCCTTTGAGGAATCAGTTGAAAATTGCTATGTGGATGGAGCAACCATCGTAGGAGTGCCTTTTTGTGGTTTGAAAGGAATCGGGACAAAGACCATGGAGATATGACACAAAATCCGACCTGTGTCAAAATTACGCGATCGATTTTAATGAATAAAAAAACTATTAGTTTTCGTGTCTATCAGGCAAACCGCTTGGAGCAATGAGCTGAAAATCAGTCTGTAGCTGGAATAATCATCATAGAAAGTCCTTGCAGTAGTACAGAAGAAACGGATAACAAACCACTGAGTTATGATTCGAAAGGCAACTACGTGTAGCAAATGCGAGATCGAGATACTCTAATAGAACAGTCACCCTAATAAAGCATTCAGCTGCATTTATAATTTACTCAATTATATTATATTGCAAGTTATTCTGTAGGGAATTCAGCTACAATCAAGTCACCCTGTAGTCAGATCAGCTAGAAGAAGGTACCTAATAGAGAGTTCAGCTACAAAGAAACCATCATGTAGAGAGTTCAGCTCAAATAAATCACCCTGTAGAGAATTCAACTACAAACAAATTGCCCTGTACAGAGATCATGTAGAAGAAGTTACCTTGTAGAGAGTTCAGTTACAAAGAAACAATCATGCAAAGAGTTTAGCTGCAAACAAATCACCCAGTAGATAGTTCAGCTATGAACAGATCACCCTGTTGAGAGTTCAGTTAGAAACAATTAAGTCATCCTGTAGAGAGATCACCTAGAAGTATCACCTTGTAGAGAGTTCAGCTACAAACAAATCACCTGTAGAGAGTTCAGCTACAAACAAATCACCCTGTAGAGAGATCAGCTAGAAGAAGTCACCTTGTAGAGAGTTCAGCTATAAAGAAACCACCATGTAGAGAATTCAGCTGCAAACAAACACCCTGTAGAGAACTCAGCTACAAACAAATCGCCCTGTAGAAAGATCAGCTAGAAGAAGTTACCTTGTAGGGATTTCAGCTACAAACAAATCACCCTGTAGAGAGTTCAGCTACAAAGAAATCATCATGTAGAGAGTTCAGCTGCAAACAAATCATCCTGTAGAGAGTTCAGCTATGAAAAAATCACCCTGTAGAGAGTTCAGCTAGAAGAAGTCACCTTTCAGAGAGTTCAGCTACAAACACATCACCCTGTAGAGAATTCAGCTACAAACAAATCGCCCTGTAGAGAGACCAGCTAGAAACAAGTCACCCTGTAGCAGATCAGCTAGAAGAAGTTACCTTGTAGAGAGTTCAACTGCAAACAAATCACCCTGTGGAGAATTCAACTACAAACAGATAACCCTGTAGAGAGTTCAGCTAGAGTCAATTCACCCGTTAGAGAGAATCCTGTAAAGAGTTCATCTACGTACAAGCAGATCACCCTGTAGAGTGTTCAGCTACATTTCAAGTCACCCAGTTGAGAGATCAGCTGCAAATTATCCTGTGAGGATTAATTGACATGTAATAAATATAATTATGCTCTATTTTTATATTATGAACTCTTGATATATGCATTATATATATATATATATATATATATATATATATATATATATATATATATATATATAATTTGTACATTTAGTGATAAAATCAGAATGAGTTAAAGTATTTATAAAATCTGCTTCATCTTTTTCTTTTTCCTGTGGTAAAGAAAAATATATAGGTTAAAAAGCCCCAAAGCTGGCCATAGGCCGGCTTTGGGGTATACAAATACAAAAAGAAGTGAAAAACCAGCCAAGCTGTAAAAAAAGGTGTGCGGCCCTTGAAAAAGCTATGGTGAAAAAAGATGTGAAATCCAAGGTGGCGGCCAAGAAATGGCTGTGATGGTAGGTTAATGGTAAAAATTTTAATAACGACAATTCCGGTGAATTTGGTGCCAATTGGCTGTTTTTGATTAGATACATTATTACTTAATGTACGGTAACAAATCAATATCACATGCTACATTTCTTATGCTAGCAATATGTAATGGATAGTTACTTTACCTAAGTAATGTGTTACTAAACAGGGGCGGATCTAGGATTTATAAAAGGGGGGGGGGGGGCTAACTCAAGGTACTAATCTCTTGGGTAGAGATGTGTGAAGCACACTTCCCAGCATGCAAAGCATGCTGGAACTAGGGGGGTCTGGGGGCATGCCCCCCCCAGGAAAATTTGAAAAATAGATGCTAAAATACTGCAATTTGGAGACATTTCCACATAAAATTCATAATATTTTCTGCCTGTAGATATTTCATATACTGCCTTTAGATTATAGGTATGGCTCTCTAAAGCATTTTGCTAATGGAAAAGTTTGGATAGGTACAGACAACCAAGTACATGATGCACCCCTCTCACAATTGCACAACACTGAATAGGTGCATAATGTTGAATGTGGAAAATTTTGAAATTTGAAAAATACAAGATTGAATCTGAGAGCATTTTCAATGGAAATTGTGTACCTGAATTAAGTATTGCCATACATATAAGTGCTTTAAACAGACCAATGCACTTCATTGTATGTATAGGTGCAGGCAGATTTGGCATAACAGAACCAACTACATGTTTCCAGTGAATGTTCTATTAGAGTAGTTAGCTGACTGCTCTATTAGAGTATCTCGATCTTGTACACCTCTAATGCTAATCCGGGTCCTTGTTGCATAAACTTTAGCATAAATCCACTGATAATACCTTGGAAAGATGTTTATAAGGTGGTTTTATGAGTATTTGTATTATTAGTGATCATATAATTATGCTAAGACAAAATTTCATTATAGTCCTCAGCATATTGATCAAGTAAAGCCTAAATATGAAGGGGGGGGGGGGGGGGGGGGGGGGGGGGCTTCAGCCCCCAAAGCCCCCCCCCCCCCCCCCCCCCCCTGGATCCGCCCCTGCTAAAGTAGCACATTATTATTAGCACTATACAGTGACCAGCACTGAAGGTCTGACAGCAACATGTGTTGCAGCCTTAGGATTACCTAACCTAATTTCAGGGACTTAGACCTAAGGACTTGACTTACTGACTGACTGAAAAGGTGTAACAGAAAAGGGGTAGGTTAATGGTAAAAATTTTAATAACGTCAATTTAGGTGAATTTTTTGCCAAGATTAAGCAGCACAAAAATTCACCTGAATTGTTGTTATTAAAATTTTTACCATTAACCTACCATCACAGCCATTTCTTGGCCGCCACCTTGGATTTCACATCTTTTTTCACCATAGCCTTTTTGAGGGCCGCACTGTTTTTTTACAGCTTGGCTGTTTTGGATTAGATAACAATAACAGGAGAACCATTTGGAAGTCCTCAAAGGAATACATAATCAGTTTAAAAAATTATTTTTATAGGTCCAATCAAGCCTACAACAATAACGGGATAAAATAACATTATGTAAACAAACTTACCAATAGAGGGTCTTCCACACACATCCACTTCTATATAGGAACTTGGAAGGCCATAACTTAGTGATCAAGAAACAAACAAATCTGAAATTTCATGATACGTATATAAAGCTATTATGCTTTACCACTGACCACATTTCAAGTAAATATTGGTAGTTGGAAAAAAGCAAACATGGACACAGATGTAAAGATGGATATTCTCAAAACACACTTTTACATAAAAACAGTTAATTTTCATATCAATATTGTACATTCTGTACAATAGTCTTCATTTCCAGACCCACAAAGAACCCTTATCCATTTGTAAGCACAATAGTAGAGGATTAGTTAGCACACAGCACACTGCAGAGTACTAGTCACCATATATATATTTTTTTGTATATGCACTTTAGAAATCTAATGCAGACTCACAGAGAATTGGTCTCACACGCCAGGCCTTTAGAACCTTGTCACTTATCATTAGATATTAAGTGCCTATGCTTTATGCTGAAAGTTGTGAGCACCATTAGCTACAGTAGTGCATGCTACAATTAACTAATGTTTCTAGAGCATATGTATAGCAGTACAGTACTCTGTGGTATGCTAGCTAAACCTCTGTACCTCCACATGTGCACTTATAAATGGATAAGCACTTTATAAGGATGATGTCTGGGTATGGACATGAAGACCACTGTACACAACAACATTGATATGAAAATTAACTGTTATATAAAATTAACCCTATTATGCACTACATGGAAGCTGGAACACTAGTATGGATGGGTAAGACATCAATTTTTCAGTGGATAAACAACTCCTCAGGAATAATATAATAATCACAAAGGTGGATCTGAGGTGCTTATTACATCATTCCTGAGGTGATTATTACATCATTCCTGAGATGTGTTTATCTACTGAAGAATCTGGGTAAGTAGAATTTGAGGAAAGCAGCAATGTGACTGGAACGACCCGTGGAATATGCCTGATAAGGATGATCATACAATATACATGTTGAATATAGGTTGGATTTTGCAGCACAGTGTTTCTTTTGAGCGTTGTTTTGATTGTTTCGCTACTGGTGCATAAGCAATAATGTGGATTTCAATGTTTGAATAATTCAGATGTTTCTCATAAATAACACCCACAAAATTAAAATATTATTTCACCGATTAAGACCTATTGTTTTGTATAGTTTAGCACACATTTGTTGTGTATTTGTATATAAATTATTATATACTGCAAATAACAGGTCTTTTCACTGTAAACATTGTAAACAAACACTGTAAACAAATATCTTCTGCTAAGTACCTAATTGTATAGACATCCAGCTTTAAAATGAAGTTCATTAAGAACATGTTACATTTTCTGTGCTTCCATCTGGTGTACAATAATAGAGATCAGTTGCCTCCCAGCATAATTAGAGTGGTGTTAAATAAATGAACCATTAATTTCAGTGCATTCATTTATTCACTATAAGATACAAAGACCAGTAGTAGCTACACATTATCACAACTACTCTCAATGATTAAAGATAATATAATTTGATCAGCTTGCACTGCTACTGTGATCATCAATCTCTTTGGGCTCTTTTGATATAATTAACTGCTGGATACTCAGGGCCGCACAGAGAAATTAAGGGGCCCAGGGCAAAGAGTTAAAGTGGGGCCCCAGAGGCAAGGAGGTTTCCATTCTGAATCACAACTTCACCCAAGCTGTGAGTTGAAGACCAAAAAAAAATAATAATAAATAAATAAATATTTTTTTTCTTTAAAAATAAATAAAAAGTCACAACCTGCTGACAATGACAATAACTACCCATCACCAACCATATCTCCTTATCTATAAGCTTGCTACACTGCTCCTCTGAAGAATATTGTGACTGCTCTATTAGAGTATATCGAACTTTCAAACAGATATTCAGGGGGCCCTTCATGGGGCCTCCTGGGGCCTCTTTCAGGCTGGGGCCCAGGGCAAAATTCCCCAGTTGCTCCCCCCTGTGAGCGGCTCTGTGGATACTAATATTGTGTATGACAAGTTATGTACAGATACATTAAACTCTTCTAGACTGATGACCTTACTGTGTTCCACTGATGACCATTTCATGCATCACAAGTCAAGTTCCTGGAGTTAAGGAATATTAAATGGAAAATGATTTTAATTTTTTTCTGACTATAGCAATCCGCATGTTTTCTGTGTCATTGATCAAACGTTATTTGTTTTATGGTATAACTATTTAGTAAATCTTATATAGAAGAATTGTTTCTATTTATATTAACTTATGGAAAATCAAATACTTACCATTGCTTTGTTTGCCACATAACACACTGCTGTGTGGCTTGGTCTGTAACTGAATTTATGTCATTTGCATTATGATGTGTTTACTCTATATAGTAATATATGACCTTGTCGTTTTACTAATGTAGATATATCAAAGTGGTAAACCGACTTACAAGACACCACTAGAAAGAGCAGTTGATTACAACAATATGGAAATTGTATACTGTATCATCAAAGAATTCAATAAAGATGTTTCCAGTGTTGATCAGGTATAGTTGTTATCAAGACACACGGTAGTGTGTCGTGCGGCCCAAGAAGCCGGCGCGCCACACCCGTGAGTATATTGACAGGAAGAACGAAAACGTCATTTTCACACCTTTGTATCTCGGTGATCACTTATCTAATTGGAACCAAATTTACTACACAGTTGCCCGCCAGCCAGGGGAGTCTACATTCCAAATTTGAAGGAAATCGTTCCAGCCATTTCCGAGATACGAGCTACCAAAGTTTCGTTTTTTTCTTCGTTTTTTTTTTTCTTCTTCGTCTTTTCGCACACTTGCAAAAATTGCTATAACAAGCAAACGCGTACTCCGAACGCCTTGAAATTTGGCACACAGAAAGGGAGCCCAACGGCGAATCCTAGCATCAAATTTGGTACAAATGCGATGAATGGTTCAGGAGTTATGACCGATTATTCGCGTAAAACAAGATCGATTTGTTGTCACGCCTACAGGATAAACCGCTCCATGGAATGAGTTGAAAATTGCTATGTACATGGAGTAACCATCGTAGGAGTGCCTTTTGGTGGTTTGAAAGGAATCGAGATAAAGACCACGGAGATATTACACAAAATCCAACCTGTGTCACAATTACGCGATCGATTTTTAGGAATAAAAAATTATTAGTTTTCACGCCAACTAGGCAAACCGCTAAGAGCAATGAGCTGAAAATCGGTGTATAGCTGGAATAATCTTCATAGAAAGTCCTTGCAGTAGTACAGAAGAATCGAATTACAAACCACTGAGTTATGATTCGAAAGCCAACTCCGTGTAGCAAATGCGAGATAGAGATACTCTAATAGAACAGTCACCCTAATAGAGCATTCGGCTAATTTATTTACTCCATTATAGAATTTTATTACATCACAAATTATTTATTAGGGAGTTCAGCTGCAAACAGTTAATCTTATAGACAGTTCAGCAAGAAGACAGTCACCATGTGGAGAGCTAAGCAAATATATCACAATAGAGATTCAGAACATTACAAGTCACACTGAAGAAAGTTCAGCTATAAACAAGTTATGCACCCTGTAGAGAATTCAGCTACAATTAAGTCACTCTCTAGAGAATTCAGCTACACAGAATTCAGCTACACACAAGTCACTGTGGAGAGAGTTCAGCTACAAACAAATTACCCTTTAGAGTGATCAGCTACAAGCAAAACACTTTGCAGAGTGTTCAGCTACAACAAATCAACCTTTAGAGTGATCAGCAATGAACAAATCAACACAAATCTACCTGTAGAGAGATAAGCTAGAAACAAATCACCCTGTAGAGAGTTCAGCTACAAAAAATCACCCTGTAGATACATCAGCTAGAAACTAGACACAATGTAAGTAGTTCAGCTACAAGCAATCACCCTGTAGAGAGTTCAGCTAAAACAAATCAACCTGCAGAGAGATCAGCTACAACCAAATCACCTTATAGAGAGTTCAGCTACAAACAAATTACCCTGTAGAGAGATCGGCTACAAACAAATCAACCTGCAGAGAGATCAGCTACACACAAATCAACTTGTAGAGAGATCAGCTACAAACAAATCACCCTGTAGAGAGATCAGCTAGAAACTAGACACAATGTAAGGAGTTCAGCTACAAAAAAATCACCCTGTAGAGAGTTCAGCTAAAACAAATCAACCTGCAGAGAGATCAGCTACAAACAAATCACCTTATAGACAGTTCAGCTACAAACAAATTACCTTGTAGAGAGATCAGCTACACACAATTCAACTTGTAGAGAGATCAGCTACAAACAAATCACCCTGTAGAGAGATCAGCTAGAAACTAGACACAATGTAAGGAGTTCAGCTACAAGCAAATCACCCTGTATAGAGTTCAGCTACAAACAAACCAACCTGTAGAGCGATCAGCTAGAAACAAATCACCATGAAGAGAGGTCAGCTACAAAAAATCACCCTGTAGAGATATCAGCTAGAAACAAATCACCATGAAGAGAGGTCAGCTACAAAAAATCACCTTGTAGAGAGATCAACTACAAACAAAACACTTTGCAGAGAGTTCAGCTACAAACAAATCAACCTGTAGAGAGATCATCTAGAAACAAATCAACCTACAGAGTGATCAGCTACAAACAAATCAGCTTGTAGAGAGATCAGTTACACACAAATCAACCTGTAGAGAGATAAGCTAGAAACAAATCACCCTGTAGAGAGTTCAGCTAAAACAAATCAATCTGCAGAGAGATCAGCTACATACAAATCACCTTATAGATAGTTCAGCTACAAACAAATTACCTAGTAGAGAGATTGGCTACAAACAAATCACCCTGCAGAGAGATCAGCTACACACATATCAACTTGTATAGAATCAGCTACAAACAAATCACCCTGTAGAGAGATCAGCTACAAACTAGACACAAAGTAAGGAGTTCAGCTACAAGCAAATTACCCTGTAGAGAGTTCATCTACAAACAAATCAACCTGTAGAGCAATCAGCTAGAAACAAATCACCCTGAAGACATGTCAGCTACAAAAAATCACCCTGTAGAGAGATCAGCTAGAAACAAATCACCCTGAAGAGAGGTCAGCTACAAAAAAAATCACCCTGTAGAGAGATCAGCTAGAAACAAATCACCCTGAAGAGAGGTCAGCTACAAACAAATCAACTTTTAGAGCGATCAGCAACAAACAAATCAACTTGTACAGAGATCAGCTAGAAACAAATCAACCTGCAGAGAGATCAGCTACTAACAAATCAGCTTGTAGAGAGATCAGTTATACACAAATCAACCTGTAGAGAGATAAGCTAGAAACAAATCACCCTGTAGAGAGTTCAGCTACAAGCAAAACACCCTGTAGAGAGTTCAGCAACAAAGAAACCACCATGTAGAGAGTTCAGCTGCAAACAAATCACCTTATAGAGAGTTCAGCTACAAACAAATTACCCTGTAGAGAGATCAGCTAGAAACTAGACACAATGTAAGGAGTTCAGCTACAAGTAAATCAGCCTGTAGAGAGTTCAGCTAAAACAAATCAACCTGCAGAGAGATCAGCTACAAACAAATCACCTTATAGACAGTTCAGCTACAAACACATTACCTTGTAGAGAGATCGGCTACAAATTAATCAACCTGCAGAGAGATCAGCTACACTCAAATCAACTTGTAGAGAGATTAGCTACAAACAAATCACCCTGTAGAGAGATCAGCTAGAAACTAGACACAATGTAAGGAGTTCAGCTTCAAGCAAATCACCCTTTAGTGAGTTCAGCTACAAACAAATCAACCTGCAGTGAGATCACCTACAAAAAAGCACCTTGTACAGAGTTCAGCTACAAACAAATTACACTGTAGAGAGATCGGCTACAAACAAATCAACCAGTAGAAAGATCAGCTACACACAAATCAACTTGTAGAGAGATCAGTTACAAACAAATCACCCTGTAGAGAGATCAGCTAGAAACTAGACACTATGTAAGGAGTTCAGCTACAAGTAAATCACCCTGTAGAGAGTTCAGCTAAAACAAATCAACCTGCAGAGAGATCAGCTACAAATAAATCACCTTATAGACAATTCAGCTACAAACAAATTACCTTGTAGAGAGATCGGCTACAAATTAATCAACCTGCAGAGAGATCAGCTACACACAAATCAACTTGTAGAGAGATCAGCTACAAACAAATCACCCTGTAGAGAGATCAGCTAGAATCTAGACACAATGCAAGGAGTTCAGCTACAAGCAAAATCACCCTTTAGTGAGTTCAGCTACAAACAAATCAACCTGCAGTGAGATCACCCACAAAAATGTACTTGTACAGAGTTCAGTTACAAATAAATTACCCTGTAGAGAGATCCGGTAGAAGAATTCACCTTGTAGAGAGTTCAGCAACAAAGAAACCACCATGTAGAGAGTTCAGCTGCAAACAAATCACCCAGTAGAAAGATCAGCTAGAAGAAGTTACCTTGTAGAGAGTTCAGTTACAAAGAAACCATCATTATAGAGAGTTCAACTACTAAGAAATTACCCTGTAGAGAGTTCAGCTAGAAGAAGTCACCTTGTAAAGAGTTCAGCTACAAAGAAACCATCATGTACAGAGTTCAGCTACAAAGAAACCACCATGTAGAGTGTTTAGCTGCAAAAAATCACCTGTAGAAAGTTCAGCTAGAAACAAATCACCCTGTAGAGAGATCAGCTAGAAGAGGTCACCTTGTAGAGAGTTCAGCTACAAAGAAACTACCACATAAAGAGTTCAGCTGCAAATAAATCACTTGTAGAGATTTCAGCTACAAATAAATTCCCCTGTAGAGGGATCAGCTAGAAGAAGTCACCTTGTAGAGAGTTCAGCTACAAAGAAATCATCATGCAGAGAGTTCAGTTACAAACAAATCACCCTGTAGAGAGATCAGCTAGAAGAAGTTACCTTGTAGATAGTTCAGCTACAACAATTCACCCTGTAGAAAGATCAGCTAGAAGAAGTCACCTTGTTGAGTGTTCAGTTACAAAGAAACCATCATGTAGAGAGTTCAGCTGCAAACAAATCAATCTGTAGAGAGTTCAGCTACAAAGAAACCACCATGTAGAGAGTTAGCCTCAAACAAACCACCTTGTAGAGAATTCAACTACAACAAATCACCCTGTAGAGAAGAAGTTACCTTGTAGAGAGTTTAGCTACAAAGAAACCACCATGTAGGGAGTTCAGCTACAAAGAAACCACCATGTAGAGAGTTTAGCTGCAAACAAATCACTTGTAGAGAGTTCAGCTAGAAACAAATCACCCCGTAGAGAGATCAGCTGGACGAAGTCACCTTATAGAGAGTTCAGCTACAAAGAAACCATCATGTAGAGAGTTCAGCTACAAAGAAACCACCATGTAGAGAGTTTAGCTGCAAACAAATCACCTGTAGAGAGTTCAGCTAGAAACAAATCACCCTGTAGAGAGACCAGCTAGAAGAGGTCACTTTGCAGAGAGTTCAGCTACAAAGAAACCATCCTGTATATAGTTCAGCTACATTTCAAGTCACCCAGTGGAGAGATCAGCTGCAAAAAAATATCCTGTGGGGAATAATGCGCATGTAATAAATATATGTATATAATTTGTATAATTACTAATAAAATCAAAACTAATTGCAGCATTAAATATCTTCTTTAAGTTCTTTTCTTCTTCCTGTGGTAAAGAAAAAAACACATAGCCAGCCATAGGCCGGCTTTGCAGTATACAAATACAAAAAGAAGTGATATCTAATCAAAAACAGCCATGCTGTAAAAAAAGGTGCGGCCCCCAAAAAGGCCATGGTGAAAAAAGATGTGAAATCCAACGTGGCGGCCAAGAAATGGCTGTGATGGTAGGTTAATGGTTACATTTTAATAACAACAATTCAGGTGAATTTTTTGCCACTTGGTCTTGGCACCAAATTCACCTGAATCGTCGTTATTAAAATGTAACCATTAACCTACCATCACAGCCATTTCTTGGCCGCCACGTTGGATTTCACATCTTTTTTCACCATGGCCTTTTTGGGGGCCGCACCTTTTTTTACAGCGTGGCTGTTTTTGATTAGATTGTATCATCATCTGGCTACATACTATGTTACACAATGGTAGCATGTGTATGGTGTTTCTGTGTGACTACCTATTGACTACCTGTTGTTATTGTATCATCATCTGGCTACATACTGTATTTTACACAATGGTAGTATGTGTATGGTGTTTCTGTGTGACTACCTGTTGACTACCTGTTGTTATTGTGTCATCATCTGGCTACATACTATATGTTATACAATGGTAGCATGTGTATGGTGTTTCTGTGTGACCTATCATAACCTAATCATGGTTGAACCATCTTGTTGTCTCCATAAAAATGTATTGCATTTTTGAAATGATTCATAGTTACAAATACCCAAGTAATTCAAGGGTACATTAATGCTGGGATTCATTATCAGGATTGTGTGTGAAACATAATATACTTGGTAATAAATCATGTTCATTACAAAATGAACTGAGCACCTATATAGGTCTTAACACAAACACATAATTTTGCAGAATACCATTTTGCCATGTTAATAGCCATGAGCAAAAGTATCAGAAATCATGCAAAAAATACTTTTTAAGACACTTGACATATGAATTATTTTAACATTATCTCTGTAATGCTGATTAAATGGTGCAAGGCAGATCTAGGATATCCCAAGATGGGGGTTCTGATGAAATCACTACCATTTATAACTGCTTTCAATTTTTTTACCAGGAGCTTCTTTTGGCTAAAAATATAGTGGGTAATATCAGTTGTAACCACAAACTTGATATTTGGATTGAACCTGATAAGCTGATTCAGCTCCACACATTACCTAACTTTTCCTGTAACTTTTGAAAACAAAATGTGACCACTGTATATATTATGTATTTTATGTAACCCAGAGGGATCTTATCACCTTTTAAAATTATTGAGAAATGCTGGTCTTAAGTGTGCTCTATCTTGCCAATGGTTGAAGTTATGTGTCCAAATTTTCACACATTTTATGCCAATTCCTTACCTTCCAGAGCATCCACTGTTCAGCTAGCCAACAGCTAAGCTTCTTGCCAGTTTATAAACCAAGGTTGGCTATACATATCAGGTGAGCTCCAAAAGGCAAGGGAAGCAGGGCCCAGAAAGAGGAAAAGAGACTGTTTTTAAAAAATTTTAAAAGAGGGCATAGGGATGAATTGGGCCAAGTTATGGGCCATTCGGGTCTCAAAACTGGCCTAAATGAAAGAAAATTCACAACATAGGTCCTTATTCATCACCACAGAGCTGTACACCCACATACAGCCACCGTTAGGCTGAACAGAGCTTCATTAATTCCCCACAAAGCACATCCGGATCACCACTGGGCTTGGGAAAAGCAACCAGCAAAACTAGACCACTCAAGTGTTGATTGTGAAATTAGATAATTTATTCATGTAGCTTTGTGTTCTTGGTGAAAAATCTAATTTACCGACATGGGCAAAAAGACCTGTTTTGCCCTTCTAGTTTTGTGTTTCATTGCTCATGCAACACAAAAGTAGAAGTAAAATTGCTTGTGATAGCTACCCTACTTTTATGTTGCATTTGAAAGTGCGTTCTTTGTCAACATAAACGATGAAAGTATATCATCACCTTGTCAATTCCAATGGAGATACCTTACAATAACCATCCATTGTACAATATACATACCACCATAAGCAATTTCTCTTTTGGATTAGATAGTCAAGAAGAAGTGTTCAATTTCAGCATACACACTACTCTTTCCTCCTTAAAAACAGTTTCAATGATGAATGTTCTATTAGAGTAGTTCACTATTCTATTAAACTATTTCAATATTTAGCAGCTTTATAACCCCTAAAATAATTATAAGTTTGACCCTTCTTGTTAATTCCTAGAAGAGATTAACTCTTCTTTCTATCATTTATTTCCCATGTATATTCTAAAATGCAATTAAATCTGCATAGTGCAAGTTTTCTTAGCCTTTTATCTACTACATAGTAAAATTTTGTGGGGTGTTTCAACATCCAATGCACTCCACTAAATCTTCCTTTGTAGTGAGATTTCTTTTAGCATTGTGAATGAACTATTCAGCACTATACTGCAAGTGCACTTTAAAATTGCCAAGAAGTTTTAGACCAGATGTATAATTTGCCTTACAAGCCAAAATTTAGCAGTACCAGCCATTATGCTCCACAGACATCATGAATACATAGTACTTTAAAATATGCTTATTTATTAGCAAATTTGCAGTGACAATTAGTGACCCATGAAATATGCATTCAAATCCTCCTATTATCAGCTCTTCTTTTCTTCACCTATTATTCCCAAAATTACTCCTAAAATTTCCTAAAATGTAGCTAAATACATTTTTTCTTGTGCAACTGTACTGGTAATTACTAACAAGCATATAATACTATTGTAGCTTAAAAGATTGAGATACTCTAATAGAGCAGTCACTTTACTTATGGGTGACTGGGTGCTCTATTAAAATATCTCAGTTTCTATTCCTGTTTTATATTAGTAGCATTTGAAAGATGTTTCCAAGCGATTTTTTTTGCTGCACTGCAGTTAAATTAATGTTTTAAATAATTATTCTGAAAATCATCCTATTGTTCTGGAATTACTCCTGATTATTTTTACCCCCTATTATTCTCAGAATTCCAGCATATTCTGCAGATCCATACTGGAGGTTTTTGAGATGATAAACCATGTTTTATAATAAAATAATTATATTTACTAGCTCTCTGTAAAACATTGTGGCTATTCATATGATATATATAACAGTATCCTATAAATTATTTTCTGAAGACCTTTATACTGCAAATATCAACAGTAAAAAAACATTAGCTTCATCTTTACAATTCGACTTTACAATGCTTGCTGTTTTGTGAATGCTGTGCTGTTAGGGATGCAGCAATTATGCCGGCATAATTTCAGGCATAATAGATATGTGTGGGAATCAGAAATTATGCTAGCATTTTGAGGTGATTATAAAGCTTTAACAGTAGGAAAATCTGTAGATTGCACAATTCCATTAAAAAAGATTGATATACCGTAGATTCCCTAAAATTTCAGCATCTCTAAATATTTGGCACTCCCTGTGCTTTGAATGCAATGTGCTCTAAATTTCAGCAAGTACAGGAAAGTTTGTAATTATAAGCATGCATATTTTTCGGCACTTCTAGTACTAGTTGACAAAGATCTCTTGAATATACTGAGGATTCCCAGTGACCTCACACAATATGCTACCTCGATGCTGGATGAATCACCAAGTGTGAAATGGTTCAGGGAACCTACTCAACAACATCATTATGTGACATCACGGCTACCGCAAAACGATCTTCGCACGGTTCATTCTGTTCACAGAATAAAATCTCTCCTGGCCCCACATCTCCTTGTAACATGATACACCCTCAGATAACATTTTGTTAAGGCATGGAACACTTCATGCAGCATCTGGTAGCGAGATTTATAACGAGATAGCTTAATAACATTATTGATTGTGGTTTCTATTTTTTATTACTTGTTGAAATCCTTTATTATGTCTGGGTGATTGTATTCAAAAGCAATGTAGTAATGACATTGACCATCCCTCCTGGATAATGTAGGCAATCATAGTATACAGCGCTGCAGCCAAGTGAGTATTGTGGTATCATCAGCTCTGCTTCAAGGCATTTCTGTTGGTCCCTGTATAAAGAAATCCAGAAAATAAGCAGTAAGCAGATTGAAAATAAGAATTACTGGTTGCCAACAGCCTTACATTTGCTTAAAATGTTTGATTCAAACAACTTATTAATGTAATTACATTATACTTCCAAAGATAAGACAAAAATTGTTTCACGCACTTAAGCATATGTGACTGGATTTTGGAAAAACGATCCAAATCGCACATTAGAAGTTTCGAGATAAACGGTTTTAAAGAATTGAAGCCAGCATAACTCTGCAAGGATAGCAAGCACGTGTATGAAATTTACACAAAAGATGCATCAATCTGTTACCTTTCAAGCCACTTCCAGTACTTGTAGCTGCTTGTACAGTTTCCCGCCAAATAAGATAGAAAATCTGAGCAGTTGGACGAGCGAAGTAGTATCACTAGTGCTCACAAAGGGGTGGAGGCTGGAGGGTGGCGGGGAGGGCAAAAGATAGGCCTCAAAATGGAGGCAGACCACGATTGGAGTCCAGACACGAGATTACAGGGCTGTGCTGGCTCCTTAGTGGCTGATATGTAGCAAAATCTACAGAGAACACTTCTGGCCAACATTATAAGGCTGTCCACCAGTAAACCACTGATTCTTGCCAAGCCAGGTCCTTCACAAGGCCTGAAACCGTCATTTGGGCACTCCACACTACCCAGAAAAGACGTCTATTAAAACCAGCCTCCTGTAGCTTGAGTAGTGCTGAGGGTCAAAACTTGTAGTACGATAGTGTAGCTATCCACTGGTGGTGTTAGTTTGATTTTGCCTGATGTGCGATTTGGTTCAGTTCTGTAAAATCTGGTCACATATACTTTCTTGCCTCATTGTTCTAGCTCTGGTCATCTTGGTATTACAGGGTATATACTGTGTTTACTCTTTGTTCTGTCATTACATGACCATACATACGGAAAACAATGCATGTACCTCACCGTGAATTGATCAACTGATAGTGGTTTGGTGCATTTTGGATGATTCTCATTTTATTATTACACGATAGACAACACATGCACTAAACTATTGTATTCCACCAACACATTTTTGCTGCAAGCAAACATTAATAGGGTACAAAGATAAGTAAGTCCATGATACATTTATTATTCATTGTACCTACTGTGTACACCAATGGTATGTTTCAACTGGAGCATCATGTATCTGCATAGGCAGTGGAGATGGGGGGCCATGTCCCCCCGACTTTTTTGGGACATTGTTTGCAAGAAAAGATTGAGATACTCTAATAGAACAGTCAGGATGTGGATACTCTAATAGAACAGTCACAGTATCAGAGAAGCAATGTAGCAAGCTGCTTAGCTACGTACGTCATATGTGTAGTTATAAAGAAGTATAATTGGTGTAGAGTAGCTATTGTCAGTAGGCAGTGACCTTTTGGTTTTCACCTTGCAGTTGGCATGGCCCCCTCAGTATTTGGCCTGCTCTACCACCCCTGTCTATCTGTATAAGAATGAAGATGATTTATGCATTAGTACAAGTAATAAGTAATATAAAATTCAGTTTTGCAGTCCTAGAAATTTCCAAAAAATCGTATTGTCATATTGAAAGTTTCATTTAAACCTAGCAAATATTGCAAATGTGTCAATTAGGAACTCTGAGACTGGTTTCAGCTAAGCTGGAAAACTCTAGTTTTACACATTAGTATACTACATGTATCATACTGCATAATTAAATGATTACCATTTTGTAGTGAATATCATTTCAGAGTATTACTAACATTTCATAATAGTTCTATGATATAATACACAGTGTTGGGAGTGACGCGTTACTTATGTAACGCGTTACGTAATATTATTACTTTTGTGGTACCTAAGTAATATAACAAAATACGCTATAAAAACAGGTAATATAACTCAAGTTACTTTACTTACAAATGTAACGCGTTACCTAAGTAATGTAGTTACTGTAACGAGTCTAATATTACATCAAGACACACGATAGTGTGTCGTGCGGCCCAAGAAGCCGGCGCGCCACACCGTGAGTATATTAACAGGAAGAAAGAAAACGCAATTTTCACACCTATGTAGCTCTGTGATTCCTTATCCGATTGGAACCAAATTTGCTAGAGACGTGCCGCCCAGTTAGGGGAGTCTACATACCAAATTTGAAGAAAATCGCTCCAGCCATTTCCGAGATACGAGCGAACAAAAGTTCGTTTTAATTTCTTCGTTTTTTTCTTCTTCATCTTCTTCATTTCGCGCACTTCGCAAAATTCGCCATAAAACACGAATGCGTGCTCGGATTGGGCTGAAATTTGGCACACTTAAAGGGCTCATTAAGGCGGATCTCCGTACCAACTTTGGTAGGAATCCGATGAACATTCACGGAGTTATGACCGATTATTTGCGTAAAATAAGGTCGAAGGTCTGTCACGCCTACAGGGTAAACGCCGTGGAAGAATCGGTTGAAAATTGATATGTAGATGGAGCAACCATCGTAGGAGTGCCTTTTTGTGGTTTGAAAGGAATCGGGATAAAGACCATGGAGATATGACACAAAATCCAACCTGTGTCAAAATTACGCGATCGATTTTTATGAATAAAAAACTATTAGTTTTCGTGTCTACCAGGCAAACCGCTTAGAGCAACGAGCTGATAATCAGTATGTAGCTGGAATAATCATCATAGAAAGTTCTTGCAGTAGTACAGAAGAATCGGATTACAAATCACTGAGTTATGATTCAAAAGGCAACTACGTGTAGCAAATGCGAGATCGAGATACTCTAATAGAACAGTCACTCTAATAAAGCATTCAGCTGCATGTATAATTTACTCAGTTATATTACATTGCAAGTTATTCTGTAGGGAATTCAGCTACAAACAAGTCACCCTGTAGTCAGATCAGCTAGAAGAAGGTACCTAATAGAGAGTTCAGCTACAAAGAAGCCATCATGTAGAGAGTTCAGCTCAAATAAATCACCCTGTAGAGAATTCAACTACAAACAAATTGCCCTGTACAGAGATCATGTAGAAGAAGTTACCTTGTAGAGAGTTCAGTTACAAAGAAACAATCATGCAAAGAGTTTAGCTGCAAACAAATCACCCAGTAGAAAGTTCCGCTATGAACAGATCACACTGTAGAGAGTTCAGTTAGAAACAAGTCATTCTGTAGATAGATCAGCTAGAAGAAGTCACTTTGTAGAGAGTTCAGCTACAAAGAAACCACCATCTAAGAGAGTTCAGCTGCAAACAAATCACCTGTAGAGAGTTCAGCTAGGAATAAGTCACCCTGTACAGAGATCAGCTAGAAACAAGTCATCCTGTAGAGAGTTCAGCTAGAAGAAGTTACATTGTAGAGAGTTCGGTTACAAAGAAACTACGATGTAGAGAGTTCAGCTGCAAACAAATCACCCTGTAGAGGGTTCAGCTACAAACAAGTCACCCTGTAGAGAGTTCAGCTAGAAGAAGTTACATTGTAGAGAGATTAGCTAGAAACAAGTCACCCTGTAGAGAGTTCAGCTAGAAGAAGTTACATTGTAGAGAGTTCAGCTACAAAGAAACTACCATGTATAGAGTTCAACTGCAAACAAATTGCCCTGTAGAGAATTCAGCTACAAACAAATCACCCTGTAGAAAGATCAGCTAGAAGAAGTTACCTTGTAGAGAGTTCAGCTACAAACAAATCACCCTGTAGAGAGTTCAGCTACAAACAAGTCATCCTGTAGAGAGTTCAGCTAGAAGAAGTTACATTGTAGAAAATTCAGCTACAAAGAAACTACCATGTACAGAGTTCAGCAGCAAACAAATTTCCCTGTAGAGAATTCAGCTACAGACAAATTACCTTGTAGAAAGATCAGCTAGAAGAAGTTACCTTGTAGACAGTTCAGCTACAAACAAATCACCCTGCAGAGAGTTCAGCTAGAAACAAGTCACCCTGTAGAGAGATCAGCTAGAAGAAGTTACATTGTAGAGAGTTCAGCTACAAAGTAACTACCATTTACAGAGTTCAACTGCAAACAAATTGCCCTGTAGAGAATTCAGCTACAAACAAATCACCCTGTAGAAAGATCAGCTAGAAGAAGTTACCTTGTAGAGAGTTCAGCTACAAACAAATCACCCTGTAGAGAGTTCAGCTAGAAACAAGTCACCCTATAGAGAGTTCAGCTAGAAGAAGTTACATTGTAGAGAGTTCAGCTACAAAGAAACTACCATGTAGAGTTTAGCAGCAAACAAATTGCCCTGTAGAGAATTCAGCTACAGACAAATCAACTTGTAGAAAGATCAGCTAGAAGAAGTTACCTTGTAGAGAGTTTAGCAACAAACAAATCACCCTGTAGAGGGCTCAGCTACAAACAAGTCACCCTGTAGAGAGTTCAGCTAGAAGAAGTTACATTGTAGAGAGTTCAGCTACAAAGAAACTACCATGTAGAGAGTTCAGCTGCAAACAAATTTCCCTGTAGAGACAAACAAATCACCCTGTAGAAAGATCAGCTAGAAGAAGTTACCTTGTAGAGAGTTCAGCTACAAACAAATCACCCTGTAGAGAGTTCAGCTAGAAACAAGTCACCCTGTAGAGAGATCAGCTAGAAACAAGCCACCCATAGAGAGTTCAGCTAGAAGAAGTTACATTGTAGCAGTTTAGCTGCAAACAAATCACCCTGTAGAGAATTCAGCTACAAACAAATCATGCTGTAGAAAGATCAGCTAGAAGAAGTTACCTTGTAGAGAGTTCAGCTACAAACAAATCACCCTGTAGAGAGTTCAGCTACAAACAAGTCATCCGGTAGAGAGATCAGCCAGAAGGATTACCTTGCAGAGAGGTTAGCTACATAGAAATCACCCTGCTTCATCTTTTCTTCTTCCTGTAGTAAAGAACAAATGACATGTTAAAAAGCCCCAAAGCCGGCCATAGGCCGGATTTATGGCCGGCTTTGGGGTATACAAATACAAAAAGAAGTGAAATCTAATCCAAAACAGCCAAGCTGTAAAAAAAGAGTGCGGCCCTGAGAAAGGCTATGGTGAAAAAAGATGTGAAATCCAAGGTGGCGGCCAAGAAATGGCTGTGATGGTAGGGTAATGGTAAAAATTTTAATAACGACAATTCAGGTGAATTTTGTGCCAAGACCAAGCGGCACCAAATTCATCTGAATTGTTGTTATTAAAATTTTTACCATTAACCTACCATCACAGCCATTTCTTGGCCGCCACCTTGGATTTCACATCTTTTTTCACCGTAGCCTTTCTCAGGGCCGCACTCTTTTTTTACAGCTTGGCTGTTTTGGATTAGATAATATTATTACTACAAGTAATGAAGTTACTAATCTCGTTAGTAATCCACTGAGTAACACCTAGCCACAACGAAGTATTGAAGCCTACTGAATGAAGCTTATTCACTAGCTTCTTACTTATAACCAAGATTTGCACATTGCCCAACAACGAAATCATGTCACGTGATAAGGTGGTAGTTTCACACGTGACAGCTTAAGGCTGTGGACACAAAGTAATAATTATAATTATTATGTAATATTATTATAGTTACTTTATTTTATGGGTAATATGTAACTGTAACTAAATATTTCAGTTGCAGGTAATATGTAATATGTAACTAGTTACTTTTAAAATGTAACTTGCCCAACACTGATAATACATATATTTGTGTTGTTTTTTTTGTTTTACTTGACTGCTGCAAATTCTGTGGAATTTAAAACATGGTATTTACTGACTAACCCTCTGTGAAAGAAGGATACTGCTTCCATTAGTTACAACACTATGATATCATTTTTTAGTTAAGAGGAAACAATCCATTGTAAAAGAATCAAATACTGTCAGTAATAGTTGCTGATGTGGAGCAGAATCAAAAGCCATAGAAAAATCAAATAAGAGGAAATGGATAGACCAATTAGTACCTTTTTTGATATACTAGTAATTATGCCATTTTTTGTCTAGCCATGCATTCAGTGATACTATTCCAATGTGCATGAAGTCAAACCACATTGGGTACATACATTCTCTAGACAAAAATGAAACTAGCCATGTTAGAGCTCTAGGCTCTATTAACATGCAAGCAGAAATTTGGAGGGACAAGATTTCCACCAATTTCGCAGAGTGCTGACAACTTTGTGAAAATGTAACCATGAACATTGGTGACATTACATGAATTATTAGCTAGCTAGTTTGGAGAATAAAGTATCTTGAAAATTGCTTGTTACATGATTACATTAACTCTTGTCCCTTTCGATTTTCTTCCTATAAGGTACATGAACAGTTTTTAAAGGCAACACTAAATTAAAAACACATCCACACGTGTGATTAATTTTAGTTATTCAAATATTTGTAACATGAACATGAACATCCTGGTGCAAAAATCTATGAGGTACACTGTACCACAGCACACAAAATTAATGTGGAAAGTCTGCCTAACTTAGAGCAGTGTCACAGTAAATTTATCTTTACACTACGTTGGTTATTTTCTTATTAAGCACAACAGTAGGAGTATATAAATTCAGTTTGATATTATTGTAGACATTATACTATACCCAATTATGCTTGGATTGAATACACATTATGCAGCTTTGCCTAAGAATACAATGATTGTCATATTATTATACTTACACTCTAAATATGACTTTATCTGTCACATAGATAGATCTATGATTCATTTTGTAGTACAGTATTATGCTATGTACATTTGATTTACACATACGCAAGTACTGTGTACTAAACAGTTAGCTACACAATTATTGTGTATTATTCAATTACCATTTTGCTGTGGGGTATAGACAGATAGCTTCATTAGAGAAGTAAGCAGTGTGCCGTATGATGCAGTTTATGGTACAGAGAGGTGGCACCTCATGATCGGACAGGAACAACTATTGCAACTGTACTAATAACATACTGAATTACTCTGGATGTAATATTACAGAAGTATAATCATTCAAACACAACACGCTGTAGTTTACATATTAGCTTTATTATTGAGTGAGTGTGGTAGTGTGGCAGTATAATGGAAGCCATTGGAATTCCAAAGATACACATATTCTCCTAGCGCACAGACCTTACAGGTTACTCACACTGCAATTGAAGAAGTAATCAACCCTCTACTCCTGGCTACAAGATGATAGAAGTAGGATCTTTAAAATTGTGCCTTTGAAATAACCACTTGGTATCACATTCCATGTGTGGGAAGCAGCTACATACAGATTTGTTAAAAAAACTGTACACTGGTATAACGTACTAGATAGTTCCCAATAAAGAGAAGCCTAGGCATCTCAAAGTTGTGAAAACATTGGGCTCGCTGCAGCAGAAGAAGCCATTTATTTTACACCACTGGTCACTATGCCTACGCATATTACACAAACAGAGTAGAACAAATGCAAAGGTATAACTCAGTACACTAGAGAAAACTGATGTAAAAAAACTGTCCTTGTCATATAGGATAACATACTAAAACCACAAATTACCTTTACCACCAAAATTTAGTGCAAAGGATGTGAATCCCAAGTTCCTATAGAATTCTACTTACTGTTGTGACTGTCTCCTAAGACTCTTCTTTACTATTCCACATTAAGCAATGACGAATCTCTTGTTACAACAACGTTATATGCTTTAAGTGGCCATATTATTATTACATAAGTGTAATCGTGTGATCTAATAAATCATATTCTTGAGGTAATATTTTGGTTTCACTTCATTAGCTTCCCACTAGATGGGTTTCCGATATACTGCCACCTTATAACAGTGTGACCTACGGACTATTTGTAAACATCGATATGCTATTTAGAAAAGTATAAAGGTCATGAAAATTTAATTTGATATCCGATCTGAGATGGGTCCCTCTGTCAACATGACTGTCACTATACATCCAACTATGTGAAAAGTTTCTTATCCATATGTGTACACAAATATCTTAGATCCCTAGCTATCTGTGGTTATCAGTACTAAATATCTCTTTATATAGCAATATCGGGATAAGATTGATGCTATGATCAAAAAATATGAAAAATCTCATCCTGACATAAAAGGTATGTTATTATGTATAATATATTGCAATGATTAAAGCAGTGTACAAAGTTGTACAAATTTAGTATCACATTGTGTGAAATGCTTAGGACAATAATTCAAATATTCATAGTATTTTGGTAAATGAAAGTTTTGTAAAAAAATGCATAACTGGTAATCAGTTAACTCATGACATAGCTAATTAACTGAGTACTACGTGGAACGCCATACTACAAAATCCATACTGCTTCAACCATACAGCTTAATGCACTACAATGTAGTTGCCGATGCTAGTTACAGAAGGCCATCAGTTTCAACCACCATTGCTTCAGATGCAATTTTATATTAGCCAATAAAAAAAGAAAATATTGCTATATATAGCTATGCCTTTGGTAGAGTCTGCAAACCAAAAAATCTACTTTTACAAATCAATCCCCCTACCAATGTGGGATGTTCATCATAGTATACCATTGCTAGATCCACCATGAAACTGGATGCATGATTGTTGTCTTCACAGAAATATCAATTTTAGTATCTCGCAAGATGCAAAATTGATTTTTAAAATTTTGTGCTCCACACAAAGGCCCAGATGAACTTGGTACTTAGCCAGATCTTATCTAGAGTTGTTATAGTTAAAAGAACACACAGCAGTAAGCAAATGATTTGCTACATTTGTGGCACAGGGCTGCTTCCTTTTAAAATTACAAAACGAATCATGGACTTTTGAACTCAAGCTGCTCTACTAGCCAAGACAAGAAAAGCCAAATATTCTTCACAGTATTGTGATAAGGTTGGGTGCATAGTCTGTCTATGCTGTAAGTATGGAAAGGATCTGAGACTTCTCACCATCTAGGTGACAAGCATCAAAAATTTCTGCAAAATTTGGGAATTATATCGTGCCTTCTAGCCATTTCCAATGTTTCTGCAGCCACAATTCCCATCAATGATGGACTGGAATGATGGAAAAAGATGTCCCTGGACAGTTGGTGTCAGTGGTTGTCAATTATTATTTCATGAATATTTATTATGCGTCTTCCGAAGCTCTAGACCATTGGAGGCAGCAAAATTGTCCAAAACTAACTTCACCTCTCATGCTCTACAGTGGCTTCAAATCTTTATTAGATCACCCTACAGCACCATCATGGTTCAAAATATTCAATAATAAACTGAACAAAACACGAATTCTTTCATTTTTGAATCGAGCTAGGTGGGGCTCCTGGCGAGCTGTTGGATACTACATTGTATGAAATCACAGAAGCAATGACTGCTACTACTGCCAAACATTTTGTTCCATCTTTTATCATCATTGTAAACAAAATTAGGAGATCAGTGTGGCATCAGAAGTGCTGGAAGGGACTTCAGCGTCATTGAGAGAATCCTGTGAAATGAAGCATGAAATTTTTGATGCTTGTCACCCAAATGTTGAGAAGTCTCAGATCCTTTCCAGACTAGCAGTATAAATAGACTATGTACCAAACCTTATCACAACTGATGATGCTGTGAAGAATAGTTGGCTTTACTTGTCTTGGCTGGTAGGGCAGCTTGAATTTGAAAAATCATGCTTCATTTAGTAAAGTTTGAAATAAAGCAACCCTGTGCTGGCAATCAAACAAATCATTTGCTTATTACTGTGTGTACTTTTTAACTACAACAACTCTAGACAAGATATGGCTAAGTAACAAGTTTCATCTGGTCATTTGTGTGGAGTACAAAATTTTCTACATAAATTTTACGTCTCATGACATATAAAATTCGATATTTCTGTGAAGACAACAGTTGTGTATCCGGTTTCATGGTGGACCTAGCAATGGTATGCTACAATGAACATCCCACAATGGTAGGGGCCTAGGGGGATCGATTTGTAGAAGTTGATTTTTCAGTCTGCAGACCCTACTGTACCTTTGGAGAAGTCTAGATACTGCCACAGACTCTTGCATGAAAGATATCAGACCTACAGCTTACTTTGTCTCAGGAGCTACATTGGCAATTATTTTACTTTTCAAACACTTTTAGCATATTCCACATTAAACTTAATGTGAATTACAAATCTCACACAAGCAGCTATTAACTATATTTCATCAACTGTAAATCAACAATTCCGCTCTGTATTAATGTATGCACATAGTATTATTCAAGAATGCATGATTTATGCACTTAGACCATAATATGTGACCCAATCTGCAGAAAAGGAGTCTTATAGTCTTTTCAATTGCATGTACTTGGCAACCTGTAACTGGTTTTCACACATTACACTTCCTTAGCGATGCACAGCAACATAATTGATGAAATATGAAATAATAGTTAATCTTCTTTGTACATTGTTGGCAAATAAACAAAGCTATAGCATGCTGTGTAGTTTATTTAAAATACAAAGAGTTGATTCAAGGTATAACTACTACTCGGCACTTGTTTTTTAGAAGTAGCACAGCATCAATTTGTTTTCTTTGTATAGTGCATAATTTTACAAATTCTTACTTTTTCAAAGCGGATGCTAGTGCAAACAAGTTGGGTTTTCACTGAAACAGTTACATATACATATACCTTATATTTCTATGTCAACTACTTGATTGATGATGATACTGGCAAGGGACATATTATCATCATTTGTTTGCTCTGCCATTACTTGGCATGGATTGGGAGAAAATAAGGTGCATTATCCACAGTAATAATTGCACAGGCAAAATAAGAACAGGTTTCTACATGATGTATCAGGCTCTGATGAGGCTACATGATGAAATAAATAAAACTATATCAACATTTGGCTATACATAGTTCTCATCTGGGTAGTGTTTTGGATTCGGAAGAACTACTTCAAACAATCTAAGGTTGGGTGTCTGGATGATTTAGTCAGGGTAGTTAATGAGTCCACAGCTCCCAACGTTTCTCAGCTGGTGGGATCCCAAGCTGGGGATATGATTGTTCCTATGTATGACTGAAGCAGATGATAAGACAAATTAGACAATTAAGACTTCCTTGAAATGCACCACTAAGATGCACCTTTTTAAATTCTTAAACACAAAGCCTGGAAAGGTAAGTGTATGTAATACTACAACAGAATCCGAGTGGGAAATTACCTTGTTGAAGGATATTTCTTGGAGGCCACATAATTATTTTAAGCAATTATCACCACCAGGCCTTTATCTCACTTGAGCAAAGATGGTACTTGTGCAACAAAATCAGGAATTTTTCCCTCATAACTATTGTGACTTTGTCTATTGTATAAGCCACGGGAATCACTGCAGTAACACAACTATGTGAACCTGATCTGCAAACCCCCACATGTTAGCACACTTTTCGAATTCCAGGTTATTACATTTTCTTTATCCAGATCAGGGGCGTAGCCAGGATTTTTTGAAGGGGGTTCCAGCACCAGCATTGAGTTACTAGAAGCAGGGGTCTGGGGGCTGTGCCCCCAGCCGCTGAGAGACTTTCAATATTTTAATAAATCAAAACTCAGCAAATTACTATATTTTATGCAACAAGTACATTAATTATGATGCATTAAGTGCCCCAGGGATGAAGATAGTACTAGATAAAGTCACTTAGTGGAAACAGACAGCATAACACATAGAGACACATATAGTAATCTGTAAGTGATGGTTATATCTCACTGTGGTATAGGAGCCATGAATCTACTTATACAAATGACAATCAAAACAATATAGCTAACTATACAAAAATGCATAGCATGAATTAATTTTGCATAACAAAAGTGATAAATTACTGGAGCTCTATATCTTTAAACACTGCACACCAAAGCTATAGCAGTATAAAGTCATGCTAAGTTTTGCATTTAAAGTTGGAATGTCTGAAAAACTTCATATGGACATGGATATTTACATGCATGTTCTATTAGAGTATACCTGACTGCTCTATTAGAGTATATCGATCTTTTTAACAAGTTTTGAAGAGGGCTCATGTTACCTCTGTAAATCCTTCCCTGAGAGATGAATGTAAGTTTTATCAACTCACTCATTTTGTCCTGCCACACTAAATGGTGTGTTAGGATCCTGCTTGCAGAAGTCTAAATTTTACAGGGAAGGTTCCTGAACCTCCCGGAGCCCCCCCTCCCTACGCCCCTGCAGATAGTCAAAAATGGATAGCCAAAGTTTTAGCTCCAGAAGCCAAGTACTTGCAAAGTTACAGCTCTACTGAATAACAGAAAGATCAATTGTACAGTGACATTACATAAAATAAACTACAGGCACTTGATTAAATGGTCAAAGTTACAAAGACAATCCTGTACAGAGATGCATCTTCACATTTTTCATGAGCAGCTGAATAGGTTTGAGCCAATTATGCTTTGAAAATTGCCTATTATGATTTTGAACAGTGCTAAAAAATTCAACCGATTTGCTCTAAATTATGCTCTCATATGTTCAAGAGCTGACTGTTTTATTTGCATATATCTGCACTGTATTAGATTTAGTAACTGCTCCATTACAGTATCTTAATCCCATAAAGCATGAATAATCAGTCAAGAAATAGTAAAATTAATAACATTGAAAGGTTTTTTTGATATGAAATGCAATAGTAATATGCAGTGTGTTCATGTTGTGCAGTATTTTTGGCATGCGCATAGCACATTTCAATTAAAATTCTTGAAAATTGTCCTATTACACTGGCATCATTATGAACCATTCGCATATTTTGTCTTGTACACATATGGGCCATCCCATCATGCACATATGGGGCAGATCACTTGTACCATGCACATATGGGATGCCTATATGCATATGAGGCCCCATATGCATACAGGTGCTCCATATGTGTATGGTCAACCCATATGCATATGAGACAGATTTCCAATCTATTTTACCTGAGCTTAATGGGCTACCATCTCCAGTTACGTATTATTTAAAGATGGTACATACATACATACAGTATTAGTTACTGACACTGCTCACCGGAAGTTGTGGAAGGGGGGGCTGAGGTTTCTGGAATCTGAAATATTAATACTGCAAAAAATTTATGCACCTTATGTACATGATGCAAACTTATTGGTGGATCTTGGGTGTTTATAAATATACCAAAGGGTCTGCAGAAACCCAGAAAATTTTGAGATTCTAATAAAAATTTGAGATTCTAGAAGATTTTAGCTACTGAGTATTTAGCTAATTTGTGGCAATAGCTCAAATCTCACTTAAAGTACCAAACTCAGTGTGTCAAAATTGGAAAATGCTGTTCAGTGTTCTCTCAGGAGTACCATAATGTAGTGTCCTTGGGCCACTATTGTCATTTTTATCAATGATCTTCCAGAGTGTATTTGCTCTTTAATTCCTTTTCTGTTTGCTGATGATGCTAAATGCCTGCAGATTATCAACTCATCCAATGACATAACCAACTTCAAGAGGATATCAAAAACACTGGAACTGTAACACTAATCTTCATTTTCAGTGGAGCTAAATTTATTCATCTACGCTTTTGACCAAGAGCTTTAACTACTCCTCGTGCATACAATTAAGATGAACAGTAAAAAATTCTCCAACAAAACATTGCACAAAGACCTTGGTATTACTTTTATTGACAATCTCCAATTGTCAGAGCAATATAAGATCGTTGCAGCAAAACCCTATCAAACTCTGGAACTTCTCTGTTGTACTTTTAGGACAAAAAATATCCTAGTGAAAAACAATTATACATTTTCTTTGTCAAATCTCAGTTGCTGTCTTGTTCTCAGTTATGGAGACCACAAAAAGAGAACATACTTACAATCAAATGCAGGGCAACAAAATTCATATGTGACTGGGCCTGCGAAAACAAGGCATGTGGGCACACAAAATTTGCCTACTGTTTCAAACTTGCACCATCCATAACATTTTATTCCATTAAGCTGTAGCCATACAGTTATCAGCCCCACATAAACATTTAATTGGTTTAATAACACAAGTTACTGAATGTAAATATTTAATTTGAAAGCTGAAATATTACCTGATATGTGATGGGATAAAGTTTGTGCTCACATAACCTATATTTTGCAGGTACAGTTACTTATTCATTTAAGTGACTATGAATCATCTTACAAAACTTGACTTGAGCAGCTAAAACTGCTACCACTATGTACACATATAAACTGAATGACTTAATCTCTCTAGTGAAGTGCCTTAAACAGCCATCTGATAATTTTAATATTCATCTGCATAGTATTTGCTACAAGCTCGATAGGATCCAGAAACTCTTGCAAGTTAGTTCATTTCATCAGCATTTCTATTTCAGCAGAATTGTTGGACTGTGAACCATCTACCTGTAATTGACACATCTGTTTCAGTACATCAACTTAAGTAACATTTTATAAACTATCTCTGGGAAGAATTCTTAATCAAGTTTAATTCTGCACCTTTCATACATTCTGACCCTGCCATTGATGTTCAGACATTTCATTTTCACTAACTTCCATGGTTTTAATGCGATTAACTCTAACCAATCACTTGTAATTCACTCATGCACCATATGCATATCTGTATAAGTAGTTTAATTTGTTTTTCAGGCTACAAGACTATCTAGTCCTGTGTACCTTTAGCTTTTATGCTGTGAACTTTTAATAAATAATTGTGAAATGAAGTAACTGTAGAGTGGGAGTTGCACTAAGTTGTAGCCTGGCCTCTCTATTAGAGTGACAGTTCTATTAGATCAATTCTTCACAATCTAAAGTAGGGAATTTAATAGCTATAATGAATGCTAGTTTAATGTAATTAGCTATGAAATACTGACATTTTGATTGTATAGAGAATTATTGAATTATACTGTATAGTATATTGTACAGCACAAAACATTGGCGGGAGAAAACTTTGGTGGATTTGGCGGACAAATAGTAACCTGCCAAAATTTTATCCGCCAAAAATTTTGAGGTTTACTGAGCAGCGTCTATGGTGGTTCTCGGATATTAACAGATGATTACAGTATGTCAATACTGAACTACTTTAAATGATGCCCTAAAGGATCATCTTCTGAAGACAAGCTTTAGTTGCCAAATCCTTGTGGTCCTTTAAGTGCACGTGTACCATCTTCAGCGATTGAAGCAGCTAATAAGCATGTCGCTGAGGTTTTGACAGCACCAGCCAGCAGAGGACCATATTTTAAGATAACTCCAGCACAGAGATTTCAAGTTTGGAAAAGAGCTGCGGAGCATGGAGTTGCGGCATCAATTAAGTATTTCGAAAAGAATTATCCCGATTTGTTGCTGACTAATACGACTGTTAGAAGGCTGAAAAAGCTCTATCAAGCTGAATTACGAAATAAACTCAGGTCTGGTAGTACTTCTGATGGCAATGGAGAAGGCAAACCAGCGGTGGAAAAACTTTCAACATTGCCATGTAAGAAAACAGGGCGACCACTAATGATTGGGGAGGAACTTGACAGACAAGTTCAAGAATACATCAGGTACTTTAGAGAGCCTGGTATTGGTGCAGTAGTGAATACCGATGTAGTAATTGCTACAGGGAAGGGGATACTAATGAGCAAAGATGCAAACCTCTTGTCTAATATCACGTTAACAAAGGCATGGGCAAAATATTTGTTACGTCGAATGAATTTTGTGAAGTGGAAAGCCACTACTAAGGCTAAGGTGAATGTAGAGCATTTTGAAGAAGTTAGACAGGAGTTTCTTTTAGAAATCAGAAACGTTGTTATCATGGATGAAATTCCCCTTGATCTAGTCATTAATTTTGATCAGACTGGCATAAATTATATTCCAGTTTCATCATGGACCATGGAGGTGGAGGGAGCCAAGCGTGTAGAGGTGGCAGGTAAAGACGATAAGCGGCAAATCACAGCTGTCTTTGCTGGCTCAATGACTGGAGACTTTTTGCCGCCACAACTTGTGTTTAAAGGAAAAACTGAACGCTGTCTCCCACAGTACCAGTTTCCTGAATCATGGGATATAAAATTTTCTGCAAATCATTGGTCAAATGAGCAGACGATGAAGTGCTATGTGGAAAACATTATCTTACCGTACATTAAGGACAAGAGGAAGACCCTGAGATTACCAGATAATCATCCTAGTTTGTTAATTTTTGATAACTTTAAGGCCCAATGTACCAGTGGTTTGCTTAAACTTCTTGATGACAACTACATAAATGTTACCCTAGTGCCAGCAAATTGCACAGACAGGTTACAACCTCTTGACCTTAGTGTCAACAAGGCAGCTAAGGAATACCCGAGGGGAGAGTTTCAAGCATGGTATGCTAAACAAATATCAGAGCAAGTGCAGGGACTTAGTGAGAAGAAGCCTGTTGACCTACGCTTAACTGCTGTTAAATCACTAGGAGCAAAGTGGCTACAGGACGTATATGATTACCTTAAAGCATAGCCTGAGATTATCAGGAACGGTTTTAAGGAATCAGGGATCACTTCTTGTTTAGATGGTATATGACAACAACGCTGCATGCATCTGTAAAAACACTGATTATTATGATTGTACAATACAATGATTAAATTTACAATTGTATAAACAGACTATTACATGGTAATACATGTATCATGTTTACAACCTTAATGAATTATCAATCATGATATAACTTGAAGACAATCTTAAAGGTTATGGTTATTTGTAAGGGAACATGATCATTTCACCTTTGTTGAGACAGTTCACAAGGTGGGCTCTCATTACAGGCTGTAAAAATGTTATCTTTCCAGGATTTAACCCTAAGACTATGGCAGTTGCAAACGCAATGCTAAAAACACCACAGTCTTTGCCTCCAGTTTGTTTTTGACAATGCATTACTTTAATTCGTGGGGTAGTGTCAACCTTGAATAGATTATGAACTACCAGCTCAACCTCGTCATCACATGAATTAAACACTGAATCATAGATCCTCACCTCTCCCTCTTTACAGTTTACTGTAGTCGCTGTTATCCAATGATTTCTCTTAGAACAATGGATTATTTGCACCTTGTTATGTATTTGGGTGTCAGTTAGTGCCATCTTCCTTCCCTGCAATAATGTGGATTGGAACCCATTAAACTGCTGATACTTTGATTTCAGCAATTGCTGTGCTAGATTTGTGGTTTCATCAGTCAACTCCTCTCCCATAATTATTCTCTCCATATCGCAAATTCTTTGTTTTTTTTTTGCTGGTGATACATCTCCTTTGGTCAAGTCTACCGATGCCACTGAAACATCACAGGGACTTGGTGTGTGCATAGCAACTTCAAGATTCTCTTCAGCCACAACTTCAACACCTTCCACTGACTTTGTAGTTGGTGGCTCTACTACTTCATCAACTTTCACACTTTTAGTGCACAAAGATGACTCAATACACTTTTTAGCTTTTTCAACTTCAGAGGAGCACAACATACTGAATGTCAAAATGCATGGTATTTCCATGCCTCCTTGTGGAAGATCTGCAGAGTATTGTCGGCCGCCATTAACAGTACCTTGAATCGTGCCACCTCGTCGAATAAATATCGAGCAGATTGATGATATTTTACGAGGAACGTGCCCCACTACAACATAATTTCCATCGACCAGTTTCTTGAGTGCTACAGCATATGTGTCATGGCTGTTTCCTACTTCGCGCTCACACCTCAGCACCTCTCCGACTGCTGGATTCTCCCACACTGTTCTGTATTCATGGTATCCACGAATAACTGAGTTCACTGCAAAAGCCACATATATGGGCATCTTCTATACTGCCGCTAGGATAGGACAGGGTACGCACTAAAAAGAAAATAATCACGCTGAAGCGATCAACCGCCAAAGTTTTATCTGCCAATTTTCTTGTAGTACCAACTTTGCCAAAGTTTTGTCTCACCAAAGTTTTGTGCTGTACGGTAGTAGTTTTCCATGATAAATTGCTAGCACAGCTCTCTACTATAGATTTGTTGTAGCTACTCAGATAAGTTTGAAATTGGGATTCTGTTGAAACCAAAGAAACCCTTCTAGAACTCACTGAAACTGTCAGGACTTGAGTAGCTCTGTGGCTAGCTAGCTGGTTAAGCAGGTTAACTACAAGGTGTTACAACTTATTGATATGTGACCGGATCTTGGAAAACCTACCTTTTGGGCACAAGCAAACTTTTTGGTAAAACTCAATTGAAATTTCAACATTTTTATCAATATTAATTTTTTTTACACATTTGGATAAAGCAAGTATTAAACCATCTTGCTGTGAAGTTTCACACCCATAGCTTCTTTTTCTTAGGAGATATGGATGATTATATCAGACCATGTAGTAATTTCACATGCGTGGGACAACAATTAAATTACAAATTGGGTGATTTGTTCAGGTGCTGGAATGGCTAAAACTTAGTCTTAGACAATAATACATGGGATTTAATTGCAGAAATGTACCAAGAATACTTCATTAAACTATCAGAAATGTCTTTTAAAGTATTCTAGATGGTAAAAATGGATTTATTGGTAAACAAAGTGATTTGTCACCATTTGTCACCCTTAATCACTCACAGAACTCAATACATTACCATAAAAGTTAGTTTGTAATGTACAGGAGAGAAAATTGGCCATATCTCAGGAATGCTTAAAGATATTAAGCTGAAATTTTAACACAAGATAGATGACTACCCAGTACCTCATTTAAGCTATAAAACAGAAAATTGACCAATGTGCCAAAAAGGTAGGTTTTCCAAGATCAGATCACATATCTCCTTGGATGAAGGATTTAGCAAATAGATTGACTTAAGCTGTTGACCCATATGCGTATGGTTACCCCATATGAGTTTGGGTATCCCATACATGTATGGAATACTCCATATGCATATAGAGAGCAATTATTTTTATGCGCATCTGGGATATCCCATACATGCATGGGACAAAATTGTATACACATAATTATGGGTTACAACAACTGATGCCTATTATGCTCAAAATTATGTCAGCATAATTGGTGCAAGCGTGCAGGTGAATCCAATGCTGCATGGGTAAGATTTTCTCCCAGGTCATTACTGCAATCAAGGAAAAGGTGAAAATGTTAAGAAAAAAACATAACAGGACTGCTCATCTAATGTAAGCCAGACTAATACTCATATCTTTTATCTTCTAACATTTTCGAACTCCTCTTGCTTTGAGGAACACACTATTACTACTACTACTACTGTTTTATTAAAGAATTCACATGTACATTTGTACAGTAGCACATTGTGTAATGAGTAATATACTTAAGATACACAAGAAAAATTTACATGTCTCAAGATTGAAATTGTTCCAAGTAATACTGCCTTCTGAAGGTTACAAAATAGTAAGTTATTGTAATACGGGATTCGCTTCAAATAATGTTGTTAATGAGATGAGACAACACCCAAGTGGCCAAATACAACGGAAATAACATTGAATGGTTGTTCATATAGATATGTCAATTTGCCAGCAAGAGCTTGATATCTCTGCACCTTTGCTCCTTCCTTCTCAACAATGTTGACATCAGCTGGACATGATATTTCTAACATCACAATATGCTGTTCCTGCTTGAGGAACAATACAATATCAGGTCTGTTACAGGCCACTGTAGTATCAGTTATCATACTAAAGTCTAACAGTATCTTCAACTTGTTATTTTCAGACACAGGGAGAGGTTGATGGCAAAGCCAACTCTTTGCCCTCAGTGGGATGTCAAACAATTTACACAAGTGCCAGTGGAGCACTCTGGTTACCAAGTTGTGGCAGCTTAAATAATTAGTAGGTGCTAGCACAGAGCAGCCTGCCAAATCATGTTGAATAGTTTCTTCTTGTTCACCACACAAACGACACAATACAGAGACACGGGACCCGATGATCTTTGCTTGATAGACACGGGTGCAAATTACCTGATCCTGAATTGCAAACAGCGTACTCTCTGGCTCACTGTGCAAAGATCGTTGCAGCCATTGAAAACTTCTTTCCATACTAACATCAGCAGAATGTATCCAATTGTAAAACTTGGCATGTAAAGGCTTTGTACACAAACCATCTAACAGTTTTTTTTCTGTTGAGCATCACAGACAGCATTCTTTAATTGGTTTTGACAGTAGCATAAAATATCATCCAGTGACAGACTGACGGCAAGACCTGAAGCTCTGGATATAACAGGCACACATGATGGTAATTGTTTAATCAGAGCACAACACATTTTAACTAATGCATCTCCTGATGTCTGCAGATGGTAGGAAAGCATAACTACTACTACTACTTTTCATTAAATGATTAGCATGTACAACAGTACAGACAATTTAACTGACATCATGTTTATAAAACATAAGATGAGCAGTATAACTACATTAAATTAAGAGGAATTGTTCTTAGGGTGCGAACTGTTCCGATAATTGCCGCCTTCTGCAGAAAAGCAAACAGTTTTGGGGAGTAGTTTGGGATCTTCTTCATATGATTAAGACAAACTGATGAAACAACACCAGTGCAACCCAGTACAACAGGTACAATAGTAACTTGCATCCTATACATCTGATGATAGTCAGTTGCCAAGTCATGATATTTTGTCACTTTTTCAACCTCTTTTAATGCCACATTAATATTAGCAGGGCACGATATTTCTATAAAATAGATTTGTTTCTTATAATAATCAAACACAACTATGTCAGGGCGATTGCTTGAATGATGGTGATCAGTGAATAAACTAAAATCCCATAGTATCTTCACATCAGACGATTCCAGCACTGGAGGTGGTCTATGGGAGCACCAAGACTGACTAACTCTTGGGAATGAATAAGCTCTCATTAAGTGCCAGTGAACAGCATCAGCAATCAGATTGTGATGATGGAGGTAGGCAGTCGGGGCAAGCACAGGACAGGCTGACAACAGATGTACAACGGTTTCCTCTGCCTGGCCACATGATCTACAATTCAATGATGGTACTGATTTGTGCATTATTTTTGCCTCGATGACTCTGGTTGCTATCACTTGGTTCTGGATGGAAAAAATAGTAGATTCAGTTTCTGAGTATAGATGTTGTTTCAGCCACACAAAACTCTTCTGTTTATTCACATCCTCAGTATCCACAAAAGAATAAAACCGGCCATGAAGAGGTTTTGCCAAAAGAGATGAAGATAAGGAATGTAACTGCCTTTTACAAAGCACATCATGCATAGAGTCACAACTGTTACATTCAAATGGTAGACCTACTGAATGACAATACTCCTCAGCCTGGGCTGTTAAGGATCTACGTGCTGATAGGGAATTATCTAACTCTTTGCACAGACTTACCAGAGTATCAGAGGAACAACTCAGATGGCATGCTAGTGCCACCAATCTTCTATAGTACAGGTTCTCCGCATTGACCAGGCCAATACCACCAGCACTTTGCAGTATGTAAAGCCATTCTACAGCACTCCTAGGATGATGGTTATAGGTAGCTGTCAGTAGTTTTCTAGTTTGAACATCTATCTGACTTATTTCTTGCTTTGTCCATGAAACTACCACTACCACTACCACTACCACTACCACTACCACTACCACTACTACTACTACTACTACTACTACTACCACTACTACTGCTACTGCTACTACTAAAGCCTTTGGCTCCTTCTTCCACAATTAAACAAAAGATTTAAAAATTTTGTGATTTTCTTGTGTTGCTTAAATATTTTACCTATTGCATTTTGTGTGTTCTACTGTAAAATTATAAACATACGGGATTCTTGCAAATCCAGTCCCATATGTATAGCTTAATCATTGTACTTTGCATATGAACATCACTTTTACATTACTAGATACTGCAGTTTTAATTGTATGCATTTGTAGAAAACATCTATTGTAAAGAAAAGTGATAATAAAACTGCCAAGCATAGGCACTTCAGCCACCCTACATTTACCTTTATCACTATAGCTTTTTTTTAATATGGATCATCACTCCTTTTTCATGGCCTGTCATCCATAGCCGGGATTTGTCAATCTGTCTTCTTCCATTGTTGTGCTTGGTCAAATTAATACATACTAACTAGGGATGCAGCAATTATGCCAGCATAATTTTGGGAATAATAGGTATGTGTGGGAATCAAAATTATGCTAGCATTTTGAGGTGATTGTGAAGCTTTAATAGAAGGAAAATCTGCAGATTACACAATTCCATTTGAAGAAATTGAAATACTCTAATAGAGCACACAGAAACTTTAATAGAACAGTCACTGAATATTATTTACTCTAATAAAGCAGTCACAATGAAATGAAACAGTAACCAGCTAAAGAATTCAAGACTATTTGAAGCTTGAGCATGAATGAAAATGATACAACAATAAACTGGCATTATTAGCCAATAATGGTCACTGTGGCATAATTTTGGGAATAATGGGTAATTCTCAAAAGCATAATAGGGAATTTTTTGAGCACTGCCCAGAAGCATAATGCTCAATTTTTTGAGTATAATAGCCTCATGCCTAATACTAACTTGCTGTGACTGTTGAATACTTACTATTTTTAGACTTCTTAGTGGCATCGCAAGGAAGTGTCACATATGTGCAGTAGGGGACTTCAAAAGTTTACATATGGTTCACAGAGAACTATTGTTATACTATTAGTAATTATGATTAGTTTTTTCAGTTACCTTAGTAATTTCGATAACAATTATGATTGTTTATAGCTTGTAGTACTGTATTACTATTGTTTTGTGACAGTAATTGACGTCTTCATGATTGCTGCAATGTTACAAATTTCACTGTCCCCTGCTGTTATCAAACGTGTTGAATACTCATCCAGCTGGTAGTTACCCAATTAAACTGTTCTGGGTGTGGTTGTGTACACAGCTGTAAATTAAACTTGTTTTGTTGTAAACAAGTAAACATATTGTTACAATGTTTTTGGTTTTTACAATTGCAATGACAATAGTAAAACTATAAAATTTCAATCAATTTTACAAATAAACATTTTAAAGTCACCTACTGTATTATGTTGTAGCAAGTAGATCTGTAACTGCAGTCAAAGTCTTGACCTACCAAAATTTTGCTGTGACCTTTGATTGTGAGTCTTTTCCAGTGTGTGAACTGTAACTCAGCAATGATATTTCAATTGTTGATTGACATTTAGTATCCTTGGCAATTGACTTGGCACAAATTTGGTGGCCTTAACCTGTGACTTAGAGTTTTACTGTGGTCACAGATATACCTACAATGAGTGTATGTGTGACACCCCTTGCTTCATGTCATCATGCACTCATTTCTCATCTCCACCTCACGTGACTATAATTATTAATAGTTGTGAGCATTTGATTTTAATCTTAATTAGACTACAACAAGTTTGATACTGAAATTTGATTGGCTGAAAACGTGGTCTCTAAATCTCATAGAGCCACGGTCATGTCCAATAGAGACCACACTCTGAGGCGATACAAAACACGATAATTACGCGTCTGTAACATTGGCAACGCATGAGCGTTTAAATGGCTAGTAACAGCCGTACTGAATTAGAGGGAGGTGTAATGGGCTTGTTTGTACTAATCAACACTACATTACTTGCTTACAAGCAGCTGTCAGGGCACAATAACAGCAACAATGAGTTGTAGTCCAGTCGCTGAGTCCAGTACTTCGATACATAGCACGCGCCTGTAACATTGGCAACGCATGGGCGTTTAAACGGGTAGCAACAGCCACGCTGAGGTCCCGCCATGTAGGGAGGTGTAGAGCACTTGTTTCTAGTAATTAGCCATACATTTCCCATTTACAAGCAGCTGTCAACTCAAGGTACAATAACGAGTTGTAGTCTAAATAAGTTAGACGTCAAGAACCACTAGGTTCTACGGGATTTAGAAAACCCTCAGGCCCTTAGTAGCGCCCTCGCTGCGCTCAGGCACTACAACCCAGGGCCTTCGAGTTTTTTAAATCCCGTAGAATCCTGGTTTTTGATGTCTAACTATTATTTAGTTGTCAAACTTGACATTATTGATTGCTTTACTAATCTGTGTAAACAAAGTGATTTGTTGGCCATTAATTCTATGCTGATTGATTGCAAGAATAAACAGATTTTGCAATTTCTGTGTTAATACCAATGATATAAAGTTATTATTTAATTTATTCTACATGTTTTGTTGTACATCACAAAGAAACAACTTCACACCATCTTCAGATGGTTATCATAATTGTTCCAACAATAAGTCATTTTCCATGAGTATGCTAAAGCATAGATAATAGAGTACTTAAAAGGGATAGGAAATGCAATAACGTGATGTCACAAAGTACATACATTTCTATTGGAATTCCGTGTATTACGTCACGAACATACTCGTTACGCTTGCTGCGCTTGTATCAAAGAGAAACAAATTGTTGTAACGACAGAATTTTGCAACCAACAACTGTGAAACTTTGCTACAATGAACTCAAGTAAGTAATCAAGGGAACTAGGATGGTACCAACCCTCAAGGAAGTTGTGCGCAAAAGTAAAGGAGATTGAAAGTGAAAAAAAACTGCTCAAAAATTACTTTAAACCACTTTACTTTCTTCGTAAATATATTCTATCCTTTTAACTGTGATAAATGTATTCCTTACCATTTAACAGAGGGAACCAGAGGAAATATCAGAGCAAAACAGGAACTGTTGCTTGAAGAAATGACTAAGTATCTTCCATTTTTTACCAAAAGTTTAAACCACCTTGCAGTACAACGCAACGGTAAAAGACTGTGTTGGTGACACGCCTAGCTTACCACAAGATTCGAAAGTGGAACTGGCTATAAAAGAAGCGGTATCGACGAGGCATGAAGGTACTATGAGCGAAAGTATGACAGCGTGTAACAATCACGGTTAATGCGATACGCTTTGTTACAAAATCTACGGTTTGAATTCTCTCGCCAAAATTTCTCACAAAGGCCTAAATACTAGCTGCAGTCTGTTGGATTACTATTTACGCTGCTTAGAACACTAATTCCCATGCTTGAGCACAAAACTGTCTTGTCCTTTCAAGTCACGCGTAACGGAAATCAAACCGGAAATCGCTTGCGTTTCCTATCCCTTTTACTCTATTATTTATGGCTAAAGCAAGTGATATTCCTAAATTGAGTCACATATGTAGTAAATGCATCAGTATGCAGGTAAATAGTATGTACTTAAAGTACAAGTATACATTTGTATTATTAGATGGCATTCACAAGTTTGAGAGGATAGCATACCAACTTGCACTAAGCAAAGGAAGAGCCCAAGCACTAGGCATCAAACTGCTACTCTTTGGGCCAGAGTATGTTGGCAAGACGTGTCTAGTTTCAACACTAGTTGGTGGTCCTTACCAAGAGGAGACAGCCACGGAAGGAGCTGATGTGTCCATTCTAAATACAAGTAACTGGAAAGAAATATCTTCTGAGCAGGTTTCAGATCGCCTCCAAGAAAAGTTTCTTAGAGATCTAAAAGAGTCTGCCAAACAGCACAGAGAAGTTGCCATGGACAAAAAGATGTCTAAAACAACTGCTTACTATGCAGATGAATCGTTGAAAGTAAAGTCTACCGCTGCCAAGCTCAGTAAGGCTCTCAACTTCATTGCACCTTGGAAGAAAGTTTCATCCACTAAATCTACCATACAAGCTGCTAAGCTTGATGCCAGTGAAATCAAACAAGCAATGAAAGTTCCAAGCATTGATTTAGGAGATGAGAATGGCATAGATGTTACCATACTGGACTTTGCTGGACAAATCATGTACCACAGTACTCACTCGATGTTCATCAGAAAGGAAAACATCATCATGGTGGTTTTCAATGCCTCCCGACCTTTATCCAGCAATGTCAAAGTTCGGTCCAGCACACTGAGATCTGATCCCATGACCAATTCTGAAAATGTGCACTTTTGGATGAAGATCGTTCATTCCATCTGTTGTATTCCAGGGGATGAAAATGATAAGGCTGATCTGCTTCCTGTAATTCTGCTTGTTGCAACCCATCTAGATTTGCTAACAGGTTCTGCTGAAAAGGAAAAAGAAGACATCATACAGCAGTTGGCACAAGAGCTCAAAGGAAAGCCATATGCCCTTCACCTTGCAGGACACCGCCAAGGACTTGTAGAGGCTCTCAGAAAATATTGCATTTTCATCAGCAACAAGTGCAGAAATCCAGCAGAGATTGATAGGCTGCGGAATGCTGTGTTTGAATTGTCTCAACCAATTCTTTCAAAAGAGCATCCTGTTGTTTACCTAAAAATTGAGAGAAGATTACTTTCCAATGACCAAGGAGTAGTCACAACTGAAGATTTTCATTCTGTTGCAACAGAGTGTGGATTTTCTGTGTCCATCGGTAGCAAAGAATTTTGTGGAGCACTGGAGTATTTCCACAACCGAGGAACTGTTTTGCATTTTCCATCTATCAAGAGTCTTCAAAAGCTTGTTTTCCTCTCCCCTCATTGGCTTACAAAGTTCATTTCTTACATTCTGCTGGCTCATCCTTATCAGAGTAAAGGTGGTCGTAAAGACAGGTCCTTTCAGCTCCTCATAGAAAAGGGCATACTTTTGCTAAGTTTTTTGTCATACATGCTAGACCTGTTTAACAGTGTTGGCACCAGTTTTGAAATAGTCCAGGAGGAAGCAATAGGCCTTTTGAAGAAATTCGGCTTTGTTGCACAAATCAAGCGCAGCACTCGTTTCTTGGAAGATGACGGCTTTGAGCAAAATGAGGAGATCTTGATTGTTCCATCGCTGCTTCCCGAGGATACAAGTAACACAAAGTCCCTACCTATACAGGGTGATCCAAATGTCATGGTTGTTTATTACAAATTCCCTGATCACTTCATTGCTCCAATGATCTACAACAACATGGTTGCTGGATGCATCAGTTGGAATGCAGAGAGAAACAAAAGCTTGATGTGGTAAGTTAGTAGTATGCTTGATTGCTTCAGTTTACAAAAAAATGTAATGGCTTATTGCATATGATCATGCACATGATAATAATAATAATTATGTACCTTATTAGGTTACGAAAGGGGAAGGTCAAGATGGTACTGGGAAATGGCCAGTATTATTGCATCAATCTAGCAGAAGAGCAATACAGCATAAAATTATCAATTGTTTTGCTACCTTCCCACAACCATTCTGCTGATGAACGAAAGAAATTGTTGCACTTCTTTCAGGGAACACTTGTAAGTCTGGTAGCAGAGTTTATGCCAGCTACAAAGAAGCCAATAGCCTACATTCCATGTTTTTACTGCGATCATCTTCATGTTGAAGTGGAACTACTTTTGGATGGACAGCAGCAAGACTGCCCAGTGGTGGATAAGCCTATACCACCACAGCATTACCAGAGCCTCATCACTGATCAAGGTTTGTCCTCATGTCTTGTTAAGTTTGTAGTATTTAATCTCATTGTTGTGGATATCTATAGAATTCAAGCCTCCACCAAAAGAAAATGAAGGTACTTGATAAAACATAATGCACTTGCATGGTAAAAGAAGTATACAATTTGTTCCACCTATATGAATATATGCTATGGACACTTTCAACTAAGCTTGAGCTTATCAAAAATATACCTATTATTTTTTCCACAATTTTCAAAAATTTCCTTCCATTATTATTCTAACATATCTATTCTATTATTCCCAGATCATTCTTATTTCAAACTTACAACTTTCATTGTTGCATTTAATGTGATGTTTTCTTTAGCAAGTTTAACAGATTAAACTGGCTAATGTACTATATTATTGCTTCTTTCATGATATAATATGTGACCAGATTTGCAAAAAGGTACCTTTTTCACACATAAAATGTGACCAATTGTTTCAACTTTCAAACTTTGTAACTTTTGTATCATTGCAAGCATGTGACTGTAATTTTCCATGAGTATGCCTACTTTATGTGGCTATAGTTTACTACAAAAAGAAAGTCAATCAGTGCAAGGAGTCACCAGTTATGACATTTTGTTTGTTGGTATGTCAAATGTGTGAAAAGTACCTTTTCGCAAATCTGGTCACATATTTAACTTTATGCACTTACATAGGTAATAGTGCAAAGATTACAACTGCTGGATCTTGTGGTGATGTGAAAAGTAAGTTGCTCATATGCACAAATACTATGTTTATGCTAAATGGTCATGTTTAATCATGATGTTTCCCAATTATTTTATGTTGGCATTCGCCTGGTGTAAGCATATTGTTGAATGTCACTGCCAACACATCTAACTAACCATTCTAAAGTACTCATACCAATTTGTATACAGGTTATGTGATTTTAATTAATTTTATATTTTATTATAAACTCTGGATAGAAAAAATATTTAAATTGCAAAATGAACTTAAAGCCACTATAACAATAAAGGCAATACAATACCTATAATGTTACCGGATATGCGAAAAGGTGTCTTCCACACACATCCGGTTCTATGAAAATGGAAGATCAACATGGAAGATCATAACTTAGTGATTAAAAAAATAAATTATCCTGAAATTTTCTTTATCTACTAAGCCACACTATTGACCAAATTTCAAGCCAATAGCCATTTCCAATCTGAAGTATTAATATTGGTACAAGTACACAGAAAAAATTGGAATTTTCAACTAGAATAGGGACCATAGCACATCAATAAAAAGTACTGAAACAAGCTGGAGTAGTCACGATATTAAATCATAGTAAAACAATAAGAAGTGTGATATCTTTACTGTGCTCAAGATAACATAATGGAAATGCACAGTAGGGATATAACACTTCATATTGCTTTACTGTGATTTACTCCTGCTTGTTTCAGTACTTTTTATCTATGTACTATGTCCCTACTCTAGTTAAAAATTCCAAATTTTTCTGTGTACTTGTTTGTTAACTTTTTGTAAAAAAATTATTATGACTGGTAAACCCATGCATTCCACATCTGAAATGGCACTGTGCGCCCCAGTTATTGTCTGAAAAGTGAAGTATCAATTATGCTTTGTTGTCGACTATGTTCAACCCCTTACACAGCAGTACGAATCAAAAACTGTTACAAAAGCACCTCTGCTATCAAAATAGCCACAATGGCAAATATGGACGATTTCCATCCTTGTTTCCATTATGCAGGGAAGCCATCATGTGCTAACGCCAAATCAACACTTTTGCACTGTCAGCAAAGATGAATGGGACACAAAGGAGGGCACTGATATGTCCATGAAGAATGCATTGTATGTACTGTGGTATGCCAAAAGACAACTGTTGGGCCGAAGCAACATTGAACAGTGAAAAAATCAAGCCTGTAGCCTTAACCATTATCAAGTTACACTTGTCTGAGGCATCAGTCAGTTACTCAGTCAGTCAGTAGAAAATTCCGTAAATTTTTTTTTAAAGAATTCCATTACAGCTTGTTGAAAGTATTTCAGGTCAATCTGAAAACTTTTTTGGGGTTGGTTTTACCTAACCAATATTGCCTCATCATCGTCATGGAAAAAATTGAGGCTAGTTTTTGGGTGATCTTATCCCGTGGGCCACACCTACTCCTTTGCAGTCCCTACTATACACTACTATAATAGTGTATGATACTGGATGTGTGTGGAAGACCTTTCTCACAAATCCAGTCACATATAAAAGTTATCACTTATTGTAAACAACAACTTACATTGGTCTCCTGCAATAGTATACAATAATGCACATCATTATATCCCTGAGTTGCACCAATAACAATAAGCTATTATAACAGTTTGTCTTGGTTACTCTACTTTGTTTTAATTCATCACAGATCAATTTATGGCTACTTCCTTATAAAATTAGTACAATGTAATTTGATTTTCCTTTACCAAAATGGTCCGAAATAGAATTGTGGACTAGTAAACTGATACATTATAGTTGATGATTTTAATGTTTAGTTTCCATATGTAAAATATAATGAATAGAGTATATACATTATCCTGCTTTTGGAACTGATTCCTTATTGTTTTGTTCAGGAATTACTACCCTATACCTAATTGAGCGCCAAGTTCTACATACAATCAATCTTCTGCACATTTCAAACTTATGTTTTATAGTTAAGCATCTTTATTATTTTGTCCGTAATACTAGTAATACACTTAATAATTCAGAGCACTTATTATGTTCAAATTGTGTCAGCATGATAAGCTGGTGTCTATACTATATAAAACTTTGCAAACTTGTAGAATACTAAGAGCAGAATACTGTGCACATTGACCACCATGCCTAGCAGAATTTAAGATTCTTCTTTGTTATTTGTTGGTTGTATTCTAAAAACACACTTGATGTTTACTAGGGCTCAAACGAATAGCCGATTATTCGTATTAATATTCGTTGGCATAGTATTCGAATAATAGAATTAACCCCCGAATATTTGCACGTGATCATTATACAATGGCACATGATTAACTGTAAGCAATTAAGGAAGCAGAGATGATGCTATTGAATGGAAAGAATGGTGGTGAAGAAGCGAACAGTAGAAATAGCATTAGGCAGCCACTAATTGGTGAAGATGTACTAATGCTGTGGCAGATCGCCGTAAGCACAAGACTTCATATGGATTCATGGCTTACTCCAGATACTTCTACTTTGTTATAAACACTTTCCATCACAATATCGCTGCAGTAATCCTTTCAGAAAGGGCTCTATGCTACCCTTTTCTTCTCAGTAAGTTATTCATACGAAGCCACAAACAAGTTTGTGGGTTCTTTATAGGCTTCTTGGTAGTGGCCACCTTAATTACTGGATTGCATTCATAGCAATGAAACCTTACACCGAATACTCGAGTATTCGGACAATAGTTGAGTAAATATTCGAATACAGAGAACTACTATTCGTTTGAGCCTTAATGTTTACACATACAATACATAATCCTCATGGACCAATATTTCTCCAAAAGAGCCTACATATCCAGTTTTAATGGAGCACTTGGAGAAAGTGGCAGAATGGAAGTTGGTAGCTGCTCACCTCCTCAATGATCAGGATGGGTCCAAAACAAAGGAAATTGAGAAAACCTATCATGGAGATGTTGCTGACTGCAGAGCTGAAATAATTCGACTGTTTTTGAAGGGTAGTGATGTGTCCTGGCAAAGTGTGCTGACTGCCCTAAGGAAAGCTGGTTATAAAAACCTGGCAGATGAGATTGAAAATTATTTGTAACTTGACATAATGTGACTACGTGTCCAAGCAAACAATTATAGTGTTATAGATTGGATTATTATTTTAGGTTCAGCTAGGTGCTACGCAAACAGATTAGTTTTCTTATACATACATTAATGTTGTGTTATGATTTTTTGATTATTGATCCAGGGTTATTATTAATGTTGTGTTATGATTTTTTGATTATTGATCCAGGGTTACTATTAATGTTGTGTTATGATTTTTTGATTATTGATCCAGGGTTATTATTAATGTTGTGTTATGATTTTTTGATTATTGATCCAGGGTTATTATTAATGTTGTGTTATGATTTTTTGATTATTGATCCAGAGTTATTATTAATGTTGTGTTATGATTTTTTGATTATTGATCAAGGGTTACTATTAATGTTGTGTTATGATTTTTTGATTATTGATCAAGGGTTACTATTAATGTTGTGTTATGATTTTTTGATTATTGATCCAGGGTTATTATTAATGTTGTATTATGATTTTTTGATTATTGATCCAGGGTTATTATTAATGTTGTATTATGATTTTTTGATTATTGATCCAGGGTTATTATTAATGTTGTGTTATGATTTTTTGATTATTGATCCAGGGTTATTATTAATGTTGTGTTATGATTTTTTGATTATTGATCAAGGGTTACTATTAATGTTGTGTTATGATTTTTTGATTATTGATCAAGGGTTACTATTAATGTTGTGTTATGATTTTTTGATTATTGATCCAGGGTTATTATTAATGTTGTATTATGATTTTTTGATTATTGATCCAGGGTTATTATTAATGTTGTGTTATGATTTTTTGATTATTGATCCAGGGTTATTATTAATGTTGTGTTATGATTTTTTTGATTATTGATCTAGGGTTATTATTAATGTTGTATTATGATTTTTTGATTATTGATCAAGGGTTACTATTAATGTTGTATTATGATTTTTTGATTATTGATCAAGGGTTACTATTAATGTTGTGCTATGATTTTTTGATTATTGATCCAGGGTTACTATTAATGTTGTGTTATGATTTTTTGATTATTGATTCAGGGTTACTATTAATGTTGTATTATGATTTTTTGATTATTGATCCAGGGTTATTATTAATGTTGTGTTATGATTTTTTGATTATTGATCCAGGGTTACTATTAATGTTGTGTTATGATTTTTTGATTATTGATCAAGGGTTACTATTAATGTTGTGTTATGATTTTTTGATTATTGATCCAGGGTTATTATTAATGTTGTATTATGATTTTTTGATTATTGATCCAGGGTTACTATTAATGTTGTGTTATGATTTTTTGATTATTGATCAAGGGTTACTATTAATGTTGTGTTATGATTTTTTGATTATTGATCCAGGGTTACTATTAATGTTGTGTTATGATTTTTTGATTATTGATCCAGGGTTATTATTAATGTTGTATTATGATTTTTTGATTATTGATCCAGGGTTACTATTAATGTTGTGTTATGATTTTTTGATTATTGATCCAGGGTTATTATTAATGTTGTGTTATGATTTTTTGATTATTGATCAAGGGTTACTATTAATGTTGTATTATGATTTTTTGATTATTGATCCAGGGTTACTATTAATGTTGTGTTATGATTTTTTGATTATTGATTCAGGGTTACTATTAATGTTGTATTATGATTTTTTGATTATTGATCAAGGGTTACTATTAATGTTGTATTATGATTTTTTGATTATTGATCCAGGGTTACTATTAATGTTGTGTTATGATTTTTTGATTATTGATCCAGGGTTACTATTAATGTTGTGTTATGATTTTTTGATTATTGATCCAGGGTTATTATTAATGTTGTGTTATGATTTTTTGATTATTGATCCAGGGTTATTATTAATGTTGTATTATGATTTTTTGATTATTGATCCAGGGTTACTATTAATGTTGTGTTATGATATTTTGATTATTGATCCAGGGTTACTATTAATGTTGTATTATGATTTTTTGATTATTGATCCAGGGTTATTATTAATGTTGTATTATGATTTTTTGATTATTGATCCAGGGTTACTTTGTTATGAATTTTTGATTATTGATCCAGGGTTACTATACAATATAATTGAAAATATTTATATCTCATCATTAGTTCTTTTAACTGCAGTTTTACTGACCACTTATATTTAAACTTTAAAAATGCACCCACTTCCAGACACTACCGGTTAGAAGCTAGAGTTTGCCATTACCCATGAATTAGTTCAATGTCTTGAAATTGTTATTAATATATTATATTCTTGCCTATTATTACATGTGACCATAATCCAGATTATAGATTCCTAAATTATTCCAGCGTAATCACTTTATGAATAGTACAGTGATTATGCTGGAATAATTTTGAAAAAAATTAAGGGATCATGCATTGTTTTTGCATAAGGGATTGTCATTTATAGCAGTATTAGACTGTGCACAAAAGCATAAACTTCCAAAATATTAAAAAAAAAGATTTTTTCAACTTTAAAACTGAAACTTCTTACTACCTCACACACTTTTTGTGTTGCATTTTATGAACTGCTGATTGAAAGTAAGGCCAATTCACTTATTTACCACATATTTTAAATAGATTTTACAAAATTTTAAAGTAAAAATTGCTACATGCCTGCAAAGATATAATAGAGCAATATTTACTCAACCAAATAAGCTATGTTAAAATGGCTCTGTAACTTTTGTAAATTTATTATAATAATATTATGTGACCAGATTTTACAAAACTGATCCAAATCACACATCAGGCAAAGTCAAACTAGCACCTCAGTGGATAGCTACACTATTGTACTAGCAGTTTTACACTCAGTACCACTCAAACTACTCGAGGGTGGTTTCAACAGATGTCTTTTCTGGGTGGTGTGTAGACCTTAAATAGCAATTTTAGGCCTTGTGAAGGACCTGGCTTGGCAAGAATCAGTGGTTTACTGGTGGACAGCCTGATAATGTTGGCCAGACGTTTTTGTGTGGATTTTGCTACATAAATTATCAGCCACTAAGGAGCCAGCAGCCTGTAATCTCATCACTGGACTCCATTCATGGTCTGCCTCCATTTGAGGTCTAGCCTTTGCCCACCCCACCACCCCTTGCCTCTTTGTGAGCACCCGTGATAATACTTCCCTCATCCAACTGCTCAGAGTTTTTATCTTACTTGGTGGGAAACTCTGTGAGCAGCTACATGTATTGGAAGTGGTCTGAAGGGTAACAGATTGGTGCATCTTTAGTGTAAATTTCATATGCACGCTTGCTATCCTTGGAGAGTTATGCTACGTAGCTTGAATTCTTTAAAGCCATTTACAGCATCTCAAAACTTATAATGTGTGATTTGGATCATTTCCAAAATCCAGTCACATAATATTCTATTCTATTCTGTGAAAATAGTTTGGATTCCTGCAAGTATGCAGTAGTTCATGTGTTTTTAAGTTTTTCAGTTGTTCACTTGTATAATAACTCATTCTAAAGCAGCAATCAAGAAAATGTTCTGTAGCTTTTCACAGTACCATAGGTGAACACATCAATTGCTATACCGGTAAATCTAGCTTATCACTGACTTTATGCATTTTTCATGAAAAATCAGGATTTATGAAGTGATAGGTCTGTGACCTAGAAACGTAAAAAATTAATTTGAAACAACCTGAAAATTGGCTCAAATTTTAGGTGCCTAATTATTGTGTGTAACTGTTTCAAAGTTCATGGTGATAGCACTTTCCATTACAGAGTTACAGAATTTTAAAAATTGTAACTAAATTTTGGAAGTTTATGTCTTGGTGCACTATACTATCATAGTGCTAGCATAATTTTCAGAAAGGTGGTTAAAGAACTAGCAATATATATATAATCAGAACCTTAAATTAATGAATTTCACAATGGGAAATAAGAAATGATAAAACAATCCTAACATAAAATTGAATTAAAGTACAGTAGAACATACTGATTACGTAATATTATACAATTCTTATAAATCACACTGTAATTTTTTCTTTTTGGCAGTGTTACAATTGATTATTGGTCTAGATCGCATGATGTGATCAGTGTACATGTATGCATGTGCATGATGTGATCAGTGCACATGTATGCATGTCTCAACTCCCATATATACTAGCAATAAACCTGTATTTTTTGATCTGGCCTGGTGGGCAGTTGAGTTCATAAGTTATCATGTGTAGCTAGCTACCCTGTATATATACTTCGAAGTGGTCATGCATGGAATGGTAGTTTGGAATCTGGAATCTTACTTCAGAATTTATAATAGTTTTTTAGCAAAAATTGTGAAATTTGGAAGTGTAGTTTTTGCTTTTTATTAAGAACTTTCCCAATTGTAATGCAAGTATGTACAATTCATGATTATAATATTATTCCCTGTTTTATTTTCAATTCTGGAATATATTACACTCCTTCTTTTACCTGCCTATTATTCCTGTAATTATGAGGATAATTGATGGAACCATTTTAATTTAGTACTGGAGCTATATATAGCTAGGTGTGAGTCTATTGTTTGCTCTTTTTTCTTTTCAAAAATTCTAGTTTTCACTTACTGTAATATGCCTAAAATTTGCTTTAAAATAATTATAATAATTTTAAATTAATGCTTTGCTAATTGGCTATTTTTAATTGCATAGCTACAGTTTGTCCTTCAAAGGGACATGCATGATGTATATCTTGATCGCTACTTGCTCTGGCCATAATATTATTAACAAATCTGATGTTGACTGCAGTAGCTGCTTGCATGTTGTTGCTCTTTAGAGTACATAATCACTAGTGTAGTATCTCCATGGTAGTGTCTAATCACCGGATTAGAATGGTACAGGAGTGGAGTTGGTGGACTGGACTGAATTTTTTGGGTTTTGCACAATTTTATGGAAAGGAGGTACTGTAAACTATGATGACTTGTGACAACATTTCAGCAATGAGGAGTGATTCTGCCAATGAATTATGACAATACAACGAGTGAATCGAAGATGTAGTGTGAAGTCAGCAACTGCTTTGTACTACAGATACATCTCTAGTGCAACTATACTGTACACCAGACTAAAAGTCAACAATAATTTTGTTATTATTAATCCATAGATGTGAAACAGGATAGGGAACTTGCACCTGTGCTATTATCACATGAATCTGTACATATCATTTCATACACAATGTGACTCTTTAGGTAACTTCATGAGTAGTTAACATAAGATAGCTATCATAATTCATGCAAAAAACTTTTCATGTAAAAATATTTTTGTGTGATCTGCTGTGAATGACTGCTGATTAACTAGTTTGATCTTATGTAAAAAAATTTGTGTAGGAAATTTTCATACAAGTTACATTTAACATATGAAAATTATTTTACAACAAAAAAAAGCAAATTATTGGACACATGTTATGAATACCTCATGTTCATATGAAAATGTGAGGTACAAGTAATAAACAGTGTAATACAGTTATTGTAAGTTATACATGAAGATAGTAATTTGTAGGATGTTGATCTGTCATTGAAGACATGCATCAATCAAAAAGAGCTACATAACTGTAAACAACCATGTAGCTATATACTGAAATTAGAATCTGAATCAAAATCTGTACCACTTGAAGGATATCTCCAACCAAGTGGGTTGATTATTCTTGTAATATACCCAACAGCTTTTGATTATTCCGAGCAAAATTAACCACCCATTATTCTTTAATTATGCCAACATAATAAACTCATAAACTGTTTAAACACCAGACTAATTCTTATGTATGTATTATAATCATGTATTGCACTATATACACTTTGAATGAAATACATCGTGTCATGGTCTTACCCCGTAACCAAGTAATTAAAATCAATTATGTCAGTTCATAATATGCTGATGTAATTAAAGGTCAGTTGGCAGGAAGGACTCCCACAAACAAAAAGGTTAATGTTGACTATCAGTTCAAAGCTAATAGTCAACTGATTTTAGGGAATATCAGTTGAGAAAAAAGTTGGCTGTAAAGACTCTTACATATATCAAATGGTTACATTGTTAAGTTGGGCCATTTGTGAAATGTGGAGTAAGGTTATAGCAATACAAACAGGAAATGATACCTCAAGGTAACCGATAGTTTTATTAGATACATCCTGTACATAATGGAGCAAGGTTATAGCAATACAAACAGGAAATGATACCTCAAGGTAACCAATAGTTTTATTAGATACACCCTGTACATAATGGAGTAAGGTTATAGCAATACAAACAGGAAATGATACCTCAAGGTAACCAATAGTTTCATTAGATACATCCTGTACATAATGTAGTAAGGTTATAGCAATACAAACAGGAAATGATACCTCAAGGTAACCAATAGTTTCATTAGATACACCCTGTACATAACGTAGTAAGGTTATAGCAATACAAACAGGAAATGATACCTCAAGGTAACCAATAGTTTCATTAGATACATCCTGTACATAATGGAGTAAGGTTATAGCAATACAAACAGGAAATGATACCTCAAGGTAACCAATAGTTTCATTAGATACACCCTGTACTTAATGGAGTAAGGTTATAGCAATCTAAACCAAAACAGCCAAGCTGTAAAAAAGAGTGCGGCCCCCAAAAAGGCCAAGGTAAAAAAGATGTGAAATCCAAGGTGGCAGCCAAGAAATGGCTATGATGGTAGGTTAATGGCAAAAATTTTAATTACGACAATTCAGGTGAATTTGTGTTGCCTCCTCCTAGTCTTGGCCGCCACCTTGGAATTCATATCTTTTTCCACCTTGGCCCGAGGGGTCGCCAACGCTCACGCAAAATCCCTAAATTGTGTACTGGAGTCCTAATATTTAAGTATTTCAAAGTATTTATAAATACATTATAATTCTAATTTCGAAGATGTTTTAACCTCAAGTTTTTGCTAATTATTGTGCAGGAAACACCTAAGAGAGTCGCTGACAGGAGATCTGAGGAACTTCAGAAGAGACAGGTGTACTTAATTGCACTGTCAATTGAAGCATTCGAGGGCGGAATCGTTGTCCTTGCTCGATAAGTGACTCAAGGGGCTTAAAGTGACTACTCCTCGGACTACCCAGTGCTATCAAGTGATTTCTATCAAACAGTGATTTCTATCGAGCATGGCTTAGAAGACTCGCCATGTGGCGGAGCATGTGCAAGTGTATATAGAGCGGCGGCAGTAATTGAACTCATAAACGGACGAAAACGAGAGTAACCTATTTAATACGTGATTGGGATTTGAGATTTCTAAATATTTAATGGATTTCTAATTGGATTTCTGAGATAGTGTTCGGGAGTCCCAAGGTGTTGGCGACCCCTCGAGCTAAACTATCTACAGGATGGTTTCTTTGTAGCTGATCTCTCTATTGTATTGTATTGTATTAATGCTTTACAGTGACCAGCACTGAAGGTCTGCAGCAACATGTGCTGCAGCCTTAGGATTACCTAACCTAATTTCAAGGACTTAGACTTAGTGGACTTAGTGACTTATAGCTGAAAAGGTGTAACAGATACAGGGGACTTGTTTTTAGCTGATCTCTCTACAGGGGACTTGTTTTTAGCTGATCTCTGGATGACTTGTTTCTAACTGATCTCTCTACATGGTGACTTTTTTCTAGCTGAACTCTCTATAATAGGGTTTTCTGTTTGCAATTGAACTCTCTACAGGATGGTTTCCTTGTATATAGCTGATCTCTCTACAGGGTGAGGGCTGAACTCTCTACATGGTGGTTTCTTCTAGCTGGTCTCTCTACAGGGTGATCTGTTCATAGCTGAATTCTCTACAGGGTGATTTGATTGCAGCTGAACTTTTTATATGATGGTTTCTTTTTAGCTGAACTCTGTACAAGGTAACTTCTTCTAGCTGATCTCTCTACAGAGTGACTTGTTTGTAGCTGGACTATCTGCAGGGTGATTTGTTTGTAGTTGAACTCTCTATAGGGTGATTTGTTTGCAGCTGAACTCTCTATATGGTGGTTTCTTTGTAACTGAACTCTCTATAAGGTGATGTCTTGTAGCTGATCTCTCTACTGGATGACAAATTGTTTCTAGCTGATCTCTCCATACAGTTATAACTTTCTCTATAGAGTTATAACATGTTTGTAAAGCTGAACTCTACAGAGTGGTATTTTTTGATTGATTGCTGAACTCTCCAGCTACATGGTGATTTGTTTGTACTACAGAGTGACTTGTTTGTAGCTGAACTCTCTTTAGTGTGACTTATAATGTTCTGAATCTCTATAGCAACATATTTGTAGCTGAACTCTCTACAGAGTGACTTGCTTGTACTTAAATTGTCTATACGATTAACTGTTTGTAGCTGAACTCCCTACAGAATAACTTGCAATGCAATATAATTCTATAATGGAGTAAGTTATAAACGCAGCTGAATGCTCTATATAAGGGTGACTGTTCTATTAGAGTATCTCTATCTCGCATTTGTTACACGTAGTTGGCTTTAACTCAGTGGTTTTTAATCCGATTCTTCTGTACTACTTTAAGGACTTTCCATGATAATTATTGCAGCTACACATCGATTTTCAGCTCACTGCTCTAAGCGGTTTGCCTGCATGGTATAGGCGTGAAAACTAATAGTTTTTTTAGTCATAAAAATCGATCATGTAATTGTGACCCAGGTTGGGTTTTGTATCATATCTCGATGGCCTTTACCAGGATTCCTTACAAACCACAAGAAGGCACTCCTACGATAGTTACTCCATCTACATAGCAATTTTCAGCTCATTCCTTCAAGCGGTGTACCCTGTGAGTGTGACAGACCTTTGACCTTATTTTACGACAATAATCGGTGATAACTCCGTGACTGTTCATCGGATTTCTACCAAACGTGGTACTGCGACTCACCTTAATGAGCCCTTTACGTGTGCCAAATTTCAGCCCGATTGGAGCACGCATTCGTGTTTTATGGCGGATTTTGCAAAGTGTGCGAAAAGAACTAGAAGAAAAAAATACAAGAATAAAAAAACTTTGGCCTCTCGTATCCGGGCTTGGAAATGGCTGGAGCAATTTCTTCAAATTTGGAATGTGGACTCCCCTACCTAGCCGGCACTTCTGCAGCAACTTTGGTTTCAATCGGATAAGAAATCACGGAACTACAAAGGTGTGAAAATTGCTTTTACTTTCTTCCTGTTAATATACTCACGGTGTGGCGCACCGGCTTCTTGGGCCGCACGGCACACCACCGTGTCTTGATACAAACAGGAAATGATACCTCAAGGTAACCAATAGTTCCATTAGATACATCCTGTACATAATGTAGTAAGGTTATAGCTACACATGTTAGATCATGTTGTAGGAGTTATAATACACAAGTAGGTGGGGACTATTCTACGGAACGGAACGGAACGGAACGGAACGGAATGATGGACTAAACCACGGAACGGAACGCTTTCTCAAACTGAAGCTTGCAACTTACCATTGCTGAAACTTCCCTTATAAGTTAGCAGTGGCATCTCCAGTGGGTGGTTAAACATAAGATAAAAAGAATTAACGGATCGATTGTGGGTTTTTGTTGGTTGTCATTAGTAACGAAGTATTATTGTGGGATGAGCTGTATCAGTGATGTTCATCCATACGGAAGGTAACTTTATGCGAGCTGTTTTTCTTATTTAGACTTTACAAAACAGTCTGGGCCGGTCTTTCAAGTTATAAGTCAGTGTATAAATAAAGCAAGCAGGAAGATACTGGTAACAGGAAAGAGCCAGCTGAATTAAAACTTGAAGAATTTTGTGCAGTGTGTGAGGAGCAAATATTTTGGCAGACCGAAAGGAGGGTATATTCTGCAAACATCACTGAAGTGTATGCATGGAGTTATTTATATATTAACAGCTGGTGCAGTGGACTAATGCCGTATTCAATACTGAGCTGATTTTATCTGTTGCACAATTCAAGGATGTGTCTAACTGCTAGCCTTGAATCAGGCTAAATGTCAAAACTCCAAGATCAGCCAAATCTCTATTATAAGCCGCATGTGAAACCATGCCCGTAGCCACCAGGCAAACGTGATTTGGACCAGGATGTGTGTGTAATTTCAATGTATCTAGTCAGACCTGAAATGGAACACTTACATTAATTACATACCACCTAAGAATCCTAGGATTTCTTAAGTGTAACATTTCACATGCTTCACTTCAAACAAAACAGGTTAAATTTGTTCGTCTATTTTCAAGTGATTCCCAGTCCAGCTGGTCCATGAAATTACAATGGGATCACATGTATTTGTTACAGTGCGGGCTGTCCTGTGTTGGATCTACTCTAGAGTTGAGATTTCAAGGTAGACTCACTGCCAATTTACTGACACTAGTACTGTTGTAGCATGTTTAAGTGGAGGACAAATGAAATAGTAATGCTAGATTATTTATGTATACAAATTTTTCATAATGAAATTGATATCCCATTTTGATTTGTACTTCCACTTTGCAACATATTCAAGAGCAACAAGCTACCACACTTAATCTCCAACCACTGTCATTAATTAACCAAGATCTCACTAGTCTGTAATTCACCTTACTGTAGTGATTTTATTGATTCATCTGTATGCTTTCTTCATTTCCTTTGAAGTTGTACCAAGAGTTCATAATAAGGTGGGGAGTGTCTAACTTGAATGCATTCACCAAACACCCTGCTTAAAGTAACACCTCGGCCTTATTTCAGAACAAAGGCTTTACCTTCTTCAGCAACTCTAATCAACAGTTTTCTACCCCCCAGTAAAGGTGTTGATTTGATGAAAGGTGAACTTTACACAGGGTGTTTGTACAGGCCATACTGAGAGTTAGACACTCTCCCCCATACAAATCAGTATTACGAACTCTTGGTTGTACAGTATAGGTAAACAAAGATAAGTTTCTCTCCCATCTTATGCTAGGATTTCTATTGACAAGGAAAATTCAATTATTTGTATACAGGCTCAAAATTGAGAAAATATAAAGAAAGTGAATTAATATTATACAGTCAGTTTGCTTTTGGATATTTAATGTCTCCAACCACAACAAAAATTCGATGAATCCATGCATCTCATCACTGGTCGTCTGAACATTCTGAAAGTGATACCTCACTCAATCAACCATATATTCTGTTTATTAGACTGAATAAAGTCATGATTACCTAAACAATCACTAAATTAATGTTTTATAATTATCCTATTCCATTTTCCTGGAGGTTCCACTGATAAAATGCAATTTCAGCAATGATAGCAGCTAGCCAAGCTGCAAGTTGATTCAGAAAGCACTCCATTCTGTAAAATAGACCCCATCCAGAATTCAACTCAGTACTCAGGCTGAGATATCTGACAATAGTCCACTACTCTCTTACTGAATCATTGATGTTCACACAATATAGCCTCCTTGAGGTATCTGAATGTTTGCTCCTCACACACTGCACAAAGTTCCTTTAGATTCTACTTAGACTGAGTTGATTCAGCTTGTCACCATACTTGTTTCCTTTGTAGTGTAGCTATACACATACTGATTTATGCCGATTAGAAAGGCTGGGCCTCAGACTGTACATTCTAAAGTCAAGTAAGTAAAAATAACTCACATACTAGTAAAAAAAAGTCATGCATTAAGTTCCCTACTTGATATATCCGAAGATGAAATCACTGAGTCAGCTATTCCCACAATTAGTACTTCGTTACTAATGACAACCAACAAGAACCAACAAGAACCCACAATCGATCCTTAAATTCGTTTTATCTTTCTTGGGGTACGTTTGATTACCTGCTGGAAGTGCCACTGATAATTTGTACAGCAATGGTAAGCTGCAAGCTTCAATCTGAGAAAGCATTCCGTTCCGCAGTTTAGTCCATCATTCCGTTCTGTTCCGTTCCGTTCCGTTCCGTTCCGTAGAATAGTCCCCACCACACAAGTACACGAAAAAATTTGGAATTTTCAACTAGAGTAGGGACCATAGCACATCGATAAAAAGTACTGAAAACAAGTTGGAGTAGTCCATGATATTAAATCACTGTAAAACAATAAGAAGTGTTATATCCCTACTGTGCATTTCCGTTATGGTATGTTGAGCACAGTAGGGATATAATACTTCTTATTGTTTTAATATCATGGACTACTCCAACTTGTTTTCAGTACTTTTTATCGATGTGCTATGGTCCCTGTTGGACGAGCAAAGTAATATCACAGTGCTCACAAAGGGGGTGGAGGGGTGGGAAAGGGTTAGACCTCGAAATGGTGGCAGACCATGATTGGAGTCCAGAGACGAAATTACAGGGCGGTGCTGGCTTCTTAGTTGTTGATATGTAGCACCATCTATGGATAAAACGTCTGGCCTACATTATCTGGCTGTCCACCAGTAAATCACTGATTCTTACCAAGCCAGGTCCTTCACAATTAAGGCCTAAAACCCGGCCGCGCTCTTGCCATTCGAGCTCTACACAACCCCCAGAAAGACGTCTGTTGAAACCAGCCACGAGTAGTTTGAGTGGTACTGAGTGTCAAAACTACTAGTATGATAGTGTAGCTATCCACTGGAGGTGTTAGTTTGATTTTGCCTGATGTGGGATTTTGTACATTACCAAAAAGTGTAATGTATTTTTGGTCATTTGTCCCTTTCTAATAGAACAGTCGTGAGTACTATTAGAGTATATTACAGATAAGCAGCTAATGCCATAGTATTGACATCATACTAGCATAGCTAGATGTTTTTGGAACATTTTACCTTTAAAAGTTGTGCTGGGCTACCACTTCATCATCATTTAAGTATTTGTATTTTGATTAAGTGTATTGTTTTGTTGCTGGTACATTATTGTGTGTAAATTTGTGTTGTAGTACATAAAGTATTTTGTATATTGAGTGGACTCCCTGTTTTAATATAAAATTAAAACAACAAATATTATTAATTGTTTATATCATGTAAGTAGGTGGTATTTGGTATATGTATTAAAATGCATGAAAAAATATCCACGAGTGTTGTATCCTACATTATAGGTGCACATGCTGTACACTTTATGTTATTAGTGAACACAGCTGAATAAAGTATACAGCCAGGCTGATAGGAGGCTTGGAACAATTGGACTGGGCTCTTGATGTACCTAATTATGTGGCTATATAAGCTGGTGTCACTGTACATTCTATCAAGCCACATGTCTATGTAAATAGACATGACAACTTACTGTATGCCACAAAATATTCTTGACCATTAAATTTTACAGTTGTTGTGAAATATGCAATGAAGTGACTAGAAATGACTTCATTCTATAAATGTGACCGGCTCTGTAAAAACAGGTATTATAGCCTTTTCAAAGTCCCAAGTTTGCAAGTTTGGTCTTTTCGTATATACCTCTTAGACATAAATAATCTATGTACTTGAAACTATATCAAGAAATAGTTGTAAACATGAGCTACAATGAGACCAAATCTCAAATAGATACCTAGCAATTAAGTTATGGATTGCCAAGTTGACACAATTGGAAAGGAAAGGCTATAAGATCTGTTTTCGCAGAGCCAGTCACGAATATGATTATGTAGTTGTACCTATAATGGCATAACTATTAGCAATGATCTATTTCCTGCTTATGCTGCAACATTATAGGGAATCTATACACTTCCCAAAGTTTGTCATGGCAGTTATTGATAACTGTAACCACAATCACATCTTATACCTGTAGTTATAGGCATACATGTCTTTAATGGTCACACTGCAGTTAACTATAACTCTATTATAAGACCTACGGAGCCCCAAATCCCACCAAACACCCTCACCAAGTGCTACATCATTATTGTTTATGTGTGCAAAATCTCTTACAAAGAGAATGTACAAGCACAGATATATGAATCAACAAAAAATTATGTGATTAATTGATTTTCATTTAGCTTTGCATGCTTTAAACTTGAACAGGTGATGAGGTCATTGGGTAGATTGTTCCAGATCTTTACACTTGATGAAAAGATGAGTTAAGATACGAGTCTGTTCTTGTGTTTGGTTGTATAGCAGCCTGATTGAGTGACCTCATAAACAGTAGTTGATTGGGGCAGGCTAGGTATATGAGTATGGTATCAGTCAGTGCATCTATTAATTGGTGCATGATCTTAAACATTGTGATCACATTGAGCTGGTGTCCGTAGTGAGCCAGAGGTGGCCAATTCAACGTTTGTAACATATTTGTGACACTTGCATATGAAGAATAATTATTATACACAGACCTCGCACAGCATCTTTGAACTGATTCAATAGCTATACCATAATGTTAGTAACTTTTGTAACTACATGCACATATAGATTTTATGTTACATATGCAAAGTGATTTCAGATTGAGTGTGTCATTGACAGAAGTAGTTTAGGTGGGAGTGGGCTAGCAATTCGCTTTCCTTGAAATATTACATATTATATAAACATCTAGGCTGAAGTTCAGTGGAACTTGAAATCCCTCTCTGAATCTGCCACTGTGGAACTTTAGTTTCACAACTTAAATTACATGCAATTACATCAAGTACATAAACTTATAGAGCTCAATTGTCAATTCCATGAAGTTTCATATAAATTTTGTACCAGCATCTCAGTCAATTCCAATTGTAATACTGAATATCTGTCCCCATTATATATCCTCTCTAGAAGAGTTATTTACATTGGCAGAGATATCCTTGACTCAACAAATAAGCATTCATTGTCATCTACCGCTATAGCTGCATTCTGGCCATCTGAAGGAAGCCACATAAACGAGATTAATAACAGTATTGACAAAGGTAGTAATTAAAAATGCTACACTCTAATGTCATAGAAGATCCCGTATGCTATGGAACATGTTCATGCAATGGATGGATGTTATCCAGAAAGTTTTTTAAATGAAATATTTACTGGGCTTTAAAAATGATTGCATTGTGTAGATTCCTATATTAGCCAAATATGTACATCATAAAATCATTTATAATCATGAAACTGTCTTTGTAGCATGTCCAATTCCCATCAAGTTTTGTATAATAGCATATATTATAAATTTGTAAAAGAATTATTATTAAATTAGATATACTTGTTATATGGTGGTATACATTAATATATGGTTCTTAATGCAGTGCTTTTTGTATGCATTTTCCTGTACGTGTGCCACCCTCTGCTACCTTATTGCGCCAAAAGCTTCTTACACGATGAAGGGATGCATTCATTTCATACTTCAGTTTTTCATTCTCCAATTCCAGATGTTCAGCTTTTTCTCTGAAACGTCGTGCTGTAAGTATAGCCATCTCACGATCTTCAACAGCATTTTGAACATAATGTTTTACAGCCACTTCAGCTTTCGTCTTTTGTGATGCATCTTGAATTCCAGAACCTTTAATGGTAACTGATGTATCATTTGGTAGTGGACCAAGAATTGGTAATAATACGGAACTTAGCTCCTCACTCACACCAGTGTCAGGTTGAAGCGTTACTGTTTGTGGATGACTACTAGCTACAGCTACACTGAAACTATCATGATTAGCAGTAACTGTTGTCATATCTGAATCAGTTTCTGAATCTGACCAGTGTTGCTGCATTCTTTGTCTTGCACGTTCTCTAAATACAGCCTTCTCCAACTTTGAAATTTCCTCAACATCACTGGGAGTTAAGGTAGGGTTGATGTGCTGTGGGTTAAAAATATGGATGACTAAAGAGATAACAGTTACTATGTATTTATTATGGTTTTACATCAAACAGTGTGGCAGGTAGTACTGTTTAAGTAGGAATCGCCCCAAAAGTGGCATGCAACACTAAAAATGCTCCCTTTGCAAATACATCTTATGCACCTATCAAAATTAAGTCCCACTACCCCCTCCTGGGCATACGTGGGGGAATAGTGGGGGATTTGATCTTATTTGACCTTAAAATTTGCCCCACTAGTGGGGGATTTGACCGTTCAATTTACTAACTATGCGCTTCCTGTAAGAATAACCTGTTGGGAATTTGATGACTCGTTGTGCCCCACAGGTGCGGAATTTGAAATTTGAGAAAGTCAAATCCTCACCTATCCCCACCATTGCCCGGGAGGGGGTGGTGGGGGATAATATTGATAAGTGCATTACTGCGTGTGATGAAAGCCATCTTTATGGAATAATATTAGTCTGTCTAACTCCAAATACAGCATTAAAAACAAGATTCTTACAGGCTGCCAGATAAAGAACTTGGGTTGCCTGCCTGCCAGACAACAGTCACAAGGTTAGAGGCCAAACAAAGAAGCACATTTATACCATTCTACACCACAACAACAAACCCACCAGTGGGATGTACCTTTTGGGCAGTCGAGTGCAAACACCACACCTCATAAAAATCTATGTATTAGAATGGCATGATGACTGTACCACTCATAATATTTGAAAAAAAAGCAATCAGCCTAGTACTAATAGAACAGTTACATGTGTACCGTATATCAATTATCACACAGGGTGGAAACGTTTTGCGGATGCGATAAATGCCAGGGCTTATTTGCTGGAAAACTTTCGCAGTGTTTATTTTTTTAAATTCCTTGTTACTCAGCTATCCAAGTGTATGTTTTGTGGTAAAATTTGTGGTTTGCACACAACCTGTGAAAGTTGCAAAATGCTATAATAAAGAAGTCAACAAAATAATTAGTATATTAAAATTGTTAATTTAAAAATGAAGTAGGGATCCAAGTTCATATACAACAGATGAATGATGGTATTACAGCATAGCTCTGTGAAACGCTTCAATGCCAATGTAGAGATTTTCTCACAGAGCTATGCTGCAATGCTTCTTCATTTCATTACTTTTTGGATCCCTATACTTTATTTTGAAATTTACAATTCATAATATACTAGATAGCTATTGCCTTACACAGACACACCTCATTACTTATAAAACAAGGCTGGTCAAAGTCAGACACAATGCTGCACTCCTGACAGTGAGATCTGCACAAGGCATGGTGAAAGTCAGACACAAGACTGCACACTTGACAATAAGATATGCACAAGGCATGGTCAAAGTCAGACACAAAACTGCACACCTGACAGTAAGACCTACACAAGCATGGTCAAATTCAGACACAAAACTTCACACCTGAGAGTATAAGACCCACACAAGGCATGGTCAAAGTCAGACACAAAACTGTACACCTGACAGTAAGACCCGCACAAGGCATGGTCAAAGTCAGACACAAAACTTCACACCTGACAGTAAGACCCGCACAAGGCATGGTCAAAGTCAGACACAAAACTGTACACCTGACAGTAAGACCCGCACAAGGCATGGTCAAAGTCAGACACAAAACTTCACACCTGACAGTAAGACCCGCACAAGGCATGGTCAAAGTCAGACACAAAACTTCACACCTGACAGTAAGACCCGCACAAGGCATGGTCAAAGTCAGACACAAAATTTCACACCTGACAGTAAGACCCGCACAAGGCATGGTCAAAGTCAGACACAAAACTTCACACCTGACAGTAAGACCCGCACAAGGCATGGTCAAAGTCAGACACAAAACTGTACACCTGACAGTAAGACCCGCACAAGGCATGGTCAAAGTCAGACACAAAACTTCACACCTGACAGTAAGACCCGCACAAGGCATGGTCAAAGTCAGACACAAAACTTCACACCTGACAGTAAGACCCGCACAAGGCATGGTCAAAGTCAGACACAAAATTTCACACCTGACAGTAAGACCCGCACAAGGCATGGTCAAAGTCAGACACAAAACTTCACACCTGACAGTAAGACCCGCACAAGGCATGGTCAAAGTCAGACACAAAACTTCACACCTGACAGTAAGACCCACACAAGGCATGGTCAAAGTCAGACACAAAACTGCACACCTGACAGTAAGACCCGCACAAGGCATGGTCAAAGTCAGACACAAAACTGCACACCTGACAGTAAGACCCGCACAAGGCATGGTCAAAGTCAGACACAAAACTGCACACCTGACAGTAAGGCCCGCACAAGACATGGTCAAAGTCAGACACAAAACTTCACACCCGACGGTCAAAGTCAGACATACTGTACAGTAAAACTGCACACCTGATGTCCTTATAAAATCCGTACTGAGCAAATTACAGGTCACATTTAGACACAGGTACTATATGCATCTACAGCAGGATCGTTGGTTGAAGTAGAAGAAAATGCTTTTATAGATAGTGTTCACTATAATTATTATTCAGCCCAAATCTACCTTGCATTTCTCATATCAAGATCAGAGTTATATGGATCCATTTTCAGTATTTTGGTAGGTGATAATTAAATGCAACATTACTTAACACCTATAAAATTGTAATCTTTAAAAAGGGAGTAATGAAAAGTTCTGTACATGGTAGTACAGGCAATCTTCAATACATTGAGTTTGCAAATACTGGTCACATGTATAGCAGCGGAAAGACAGTGATTTGGCGTTAGTTTGTATAGATTGTCTTTACTCATGTAGCTATTTGCTAATTGTCGGTCCACCACACTGTTATTGTTTTGGGTAGCCATAACCTCACATGGACCTACTGGTCATGGTACGGTTTATTGGAGTGAAAGAGTGTGGTTATTTTACTCTAACTTGTTCTTGCTTATAAGCGGTCTGCATACATATAACTGTTATGTATAGCTACGTACGTATAGTGATATGACAAGTAAATTATAAAGTAATTTCATAAGTCTGTGATATTGTGGGATCACCCTTATAAAACCTTCTAAGATAGTTCCAGATCTGATCTATGAGTTGACTTGTGTGCCTGTTTCAACAACCTGTCATTCTAATCAACCCATGAGACTTGTCACTTGTCAGCTGTGTGAAGTCATGGTACACCAGAAACATTAATTAGCTAGTGATAAGTTGATGCAACATTTAATTGTATTCATCAAATGATCTCCTATGGTAATGGTATAGTGGAAATTCTAGTCCACATCTGTAATTCACAGGTTGCATGGATCACATCTTTTGTCTCTTACAATTTTTAGCCATATTGCACAAGTAAAGCTAATCTGTTATGATCATGTTGCTACTGTATATGCCTGTCCATCAGTTCAGAAGCTCATATGAGCAGGAAAACATAAAAGGCACAACCTATACAAATGTCAGTAATCACATACATAGATAGTAACATCACATTGAAACTTCTGGACAAAAAGTATACATGCACTTCACTCTAGGTTTATTCAAGAATAAGCCATCTGTTTTAACAATTCAATTAACAATTCATTTGCAATGATTGTGGTGAGTGTAGGCTGGTGGTAGGCAGTCTTCTTGAAATAACTTTGTAGTGTATGTAAAAGGCTGGGCCTGCAAGCATATAGTATAGCAGAGCAAACATCACCCCACACTCTTATTGAATAAATTGAACATCAGCTAGCTGTGCTCAAATGTGAGTTGTCAAGTTAAACTGCTCTTATTTTGTTTGTTCATATAGGAATACTGCAGAACTACTACTGTTGATCATTCTTTGTGGAATACTTATGTTGATACTAACTATTAATTTATGTACACTTATTGATACATGTTACACTTGGTTGAGGAGGTGTAATGAAGAGGAGAATGATGGTAATGATTTCATTGACTTTGAACGCTAGACTACTGTGACTGAAAACAATGATTTCATTAACTGTGACTGCATGTTTGATTAGCTATAGTTATGTCTCTTTTATGTCTGTAATGATTGTCCAGTTAGACACTGGAGGGCAAACATAGAAGACAAAATCTGTATGAGGTGATATTTTGAACTATACGCAGTGTTGCAATACAACAGCAATCATTATTCTATGTGGAGGGTTGAAGTCTTAATCCTGTGTACAACAGAATAGAGGGCAAAATATTCATTTGTAACAGGTGACATCTTGATATTGATAGACTTCTGTTGGCTGTGACTTCACTTGTATAGCCAGCCAAGTGCTCTGCATTCATTAATGTGGCGGACAAAGTGGTTTTTGTTGATCATGCTATAAAAAGTGACCTAAGTTAGGTGTGAATGTGACAGATATGCCACCTCAAATTATTGGTAATCTTATGAATAGGTGAATATATTTTAGGTATTTCATCATTCACCATACAACCACCATACAACCATTCACAGTAAAACAAACTAGTGAAGGCCACTACTAATTTCTGCCACAACACTAACTATTTTTGTGTAGTGACATTCACCACTTAGTGATGTTCACTACTCTTTTGTAGTGACCCTCACTACATAGAAGTGAAAAAATAGTGAGTATTGTGGCAGACATTAGTAAAAGTTTGCCAGAATAAAAACTAACTAGTGACCTTCATTAGTTAGATTTACTGTGTCAAATTTTATTAAACTTTTCCAATATTCATGTATACACATGCATGCATCATATCCAAATGGACACTTATGCAATTGTGAAAATGTTGCCTAACAGAGCCACCATCCCTCCTACATTCTCTGGTAGAGCTACAAAGTTACCATCACCCTTTTCATATGCACACTTTAAACCTACCAGGTTAACGCATTCATATGACCACCATAACCAGCTGCAAGTTGGACTGGGGTTGAACCCTGAAGTCATAACCAAGTTCAACCCTACAAAGGAGTAGGGTTGAACTCGGGTTAACTCAGTTTATGGCTTCAAAAATAGGTTGTGGTTTTAGGTGAATACATAAAGTGTTTAGAAGACAATTATCACTTAGTGAATGCAATCACCTGATGATTTCTCTTGTGAACAGAAAGTAGTGAGTAGACTATATGGATTACTCTATAGCTACCTGGGTTGAACTCACTTTTGAGTGTCCATGTGAAAATGGTATAAGGTATGAACATGAAAAGCAACAAGCTCAGTAACTATACAGAGGTTAAGAGCACACCTCGAATAGGCTTTGCCTTCTGTGTTCACCCTCCAGTTCCCAACTGGTAAGGTAGATAATAGCTAATAACAAAATCACAGTGTGACAGTGTGGCACAATGTGGCTAGCTAGCTACTTTAGATCAGCACAGTAGTTCAACTTACTAGCTAGCTGGTAACGGGAACTCTTCAATTTAGTGCCTTGCTTACTTGGGAGTTCTCTTTACCATTTGGGCTACTGTTACTCTCCTAGTGATCTGAACTCCCCTTTCAGAGTAAAATAATTTACTATCCATAGTTGCTGTTACTCCCCACTTTTAACAGTGTGCAGTTGTATAGTTACTGCATCGAAAAATTATGTGGACAACCACTGTGTAGGGATATCAAATATTCTACCGTAAATCAGGAAATGTTTGTCATTAAAAATTCTACGCTAAATATTTTCGTCCTGTCATAATTGACAAAAAAGATGGGGTACCTAATTATAGGCTTAGGTTTAATAGCTAATTTATTAAGTTAAAAATAGTTTGTTGTCTTAATTTTTGTTGATACAGCCAACAACGTTGATCATGAAATTTTCCTGATTTGCGGTATAGGATGAACGGTACTGGAAAGCTTATACCTTATAGTATAATAACAAAAAATTGGTGGTATTAAAAAGGTGAAAACCCATCATTGAAAAATTGGTAAAATTTGGTGAATAGATGCTCCACTTTAAATATTCCTCTTACAGTAGGTACGCATTATGTGATCAAACGTGCAATACAAATGCACTACGTACTACTATAGCAAGACCATGTTGCACCATTGCATTGGTCCTGAAATATTTAAAAACCAATACCACTGAGACTCAACCAGAGATTATTACCCTTTATTACTCAAACGCCAATACATTGCCATAAACGCGTATTACACAAGTTATTTTTGTGGTGGCTTTTGTTTAGAGTGGGTGTATTTAGGCCACTCCAAGAAAGTTCCTTGTTTCTCATTGACCTCAGAAATACATGCGGGCGGGTGGTCCATTGTCCATTAGATATTTCCACTTATTTTTGAAATTCATAACTAACTTACAGGTAAGAACACAGTAGAAATGTTTAAACTACTAGCTAAATGGGCTTTCTGAATGCTAAACTAGTTACTGCTATGCAATCACAGAATAAATAATGAATAAAATGTTTAGTTGGCAGCACTAATGAATGACCACGAGGGAAGAGATCTGCATGTAGGCGGGAAATGGGAAACAATGAATTTTCTTGGGGTGGCCTTATGGTGCTCTGACTTCCAACACATAAGTTCCTAGGCATCTGAAACTTAGCATAAAAACTCACCATGAACAGTTCTAACTGTTAAAGAAATCTTTATCAGTCGGCGTCATCCATTTTTCTGTCACCATTCGTGACGCTATCTTTGCCATAGAATGTCCAAATTTGGGCAAAATGTATCAAGTTTTGCACATGATAACCACAAAAATTTGTTTCCACTTCTATCAGCAATGACAATGAGATACAGTGAACTATGCAAACAGAGAGGGTCGATTATTGATAGTCTTCCAAGATAAGTTAAGTACAATGAAAGAACAGTAGAGATGTTGTGATGTATTACAGATAACGCTTACACTCATTGTTGAAGATGACAATATCAATCACAAGTGAGGAGCTATTACCTGCACAATTGGATACAAGACCCATTATACTTTGAACATTCGTAATGACTTTTATAAAATGTCATTAAATTTTAGAAATACAATCATTTGCAAAATACAGACAAAATAAATAAAATCGAGCTACATGGGGCCAAGAAGAAAATTGGTTTTACCTAAATTTATAGGGCCCCATCTACAGACATACCGAGAACACTGAAAATACTACTTTTCAAATTATCCAAGTGGGGACTACTGGCAATACGATACCAAAAGTATTGATATCACCAATGCGATACAGTGAGTATCGATACTCAATGCCAAAAGGGTTAATACTGATACAGGTAGCTCACACGATGAATTAGTAAGATTTCATTGTAAATGGAAAGTAACTGCTATTTGAACCTCTTTAGATAGCACTTTTACACTTGATCAAAGCACTGTTAGCAAAAAAAAAGTTGTGTTGACTTCTATTCCAGTAGGTTTAGAGCCAACGTCGTTTCAATACTTTGCAAGAAAGTTCTGCCATACATCATATTAGCTCTTAGCACCTGTTGTAGTTAGGGCTGGGCGATACTAGGATTTCTGATTCGATTTAATATATTTGATACTCTCATCAGCGGAACAAAAGATCATAGGATGGGACTGCTTGGTCTGGAGAAAGGCTTTAATGAGAGATCAGTTCACGTGTATGGGTGGTGAACCCATGCATACTGCATTAAGGGAAAAGGACAGACAATACATCTGGGCGTGTGCCCCAACTATCAATTATTACGATAAGCGAAGTACTTTTATGCTTCATTTTCTACTATATTCAGCCCATTGCACAGCTACAGACGAAGAACAATATGAAAGCCTATTATTTTGCTGCCACCCTTAGACATAAGAAAACAATTGTTGTGTAGCTTAAAATCGCTAACCCCAGCAATGAAACTACACACCTAAAAGTAACCATTGGTGAATGCCTTCTGCCTGACAATAATACATTGTTCATAGTATCCTGAATAAACTACAAATCTTTGAAAAATTACTTAAGTAATGCACACGATGAAACTAAGATTCCACAATAACCTGGCCAGCATGTGGACAAAACCCAATACCAAGTATTATAAGAGCTTGGTGACAGAGCCAGGGAGAAATTTTACTTAAATGTCTCGGATATTGAAATGCCTACCATATAAGGTTGTATACAGATGAGTTGCCTCTTTAAGGCGTGTCCGTTTTACCATAAATTTTCCACATACTTTCTGAGCTCGCTAAGTAAAAAAATGTATTACGGCTAATGGAGAAAATGAACATTTCGGTTAATTTTAGCAAGGTTCGAGATATAACATATCCACTGTGTAAGGTTAAGGCCGAACAAGGAGGTAATTTTCCTTCAATCTCTCGGGTTTTTGGAAAGCGATAAACTCGCTGAAAACATTCTTTGTAAGACTTTGCTACTAAGAATAACAGACTGGATGATTGTAACTCACCTTGTGCCTTTGCAGAATCAAAAATGTTTGTTTAAAATGGGTTTTTTGTTAACTTCTTGACAAACACTGTAGTCATACGTAAAACGGAAACTACTAGTTTGCTCGAGTTTCACAAGGCACAACCCCTAAAGAAAACCCGTCTATAGCTTCGCCACTTAAACCCTGTAAGAGGGAGTACAAAGGCGATGTACACTGTGACCCCAAGGTACACCCACTGCCGTGACTAGCATTATAGATTAACGTTGGTGCAAAAACGGTCCCTATAAAAGTCATGGTAGTCTCGTGCCCAGACCGCTTTCCCCCCTTTTTATTTGGATAGGGAAAAGTTTTTATCCTTCCCAAGGGGAAAAGACTGTGACTGGTCTAAGCACGAGACTAAGCAAACACGCAGTGTGACGTGCTTCAAGCTAAGTAAAAATGGCAAGTGTGACCGTAAACTAGTCTACATGTATAAGTATAACAAACCTCCCTTTCCTTCTCTTCGTCCTTGTCAAACAATTGTATCCATACTGAACTGGTGGTCACGAATAATTTATGTAGCAATTGCCGATATTCGTGTTTATTTTTGACAGACTTTCGAATATTTTATCTTTTTGTCTCGGTTAGCGCGTGTTCAAAAGTTGCGTTCAGTTCTTTAACGATTAAAAACCAACCGAAAACTTGGACACAGAAGTCTCAAAGTATGAATATATACTGTTTGTGATATTTATACCATAGTTACACCTATAACTAACATTTTAGTTACAATGTTGCTTGTGCGTGTTAATGCCTATGTATAAACCATTGGCGTTTTTTCTAATTTCGAAAACCAAGTGTAAACAGCTTCTAATCGTCTTGACTTAGACTTAGTAAAGCTCAAAATAGTGCAACAAAACATATTGTACCTATACGAAGTTTTTAAACTGACCAGCTTCTGCAAAGCAGGCTGCTTTTTCGCGTTATCAGTATTTTTCCTCAATAGTAATGCGCGTTAAAAATTTTTTTAACGATGACCATCAATTTTTGGTAATGAAAATCTGGTCACATATCATGTTATGTTATTGTAATGATCAGTATGGCTAGTTCCATCATACTTCAGAACAGCACATGAGTTTCAAAGTGGTTTTTATCACCTCAGGGATGGTAAAGCAGGTGAGGGGGCCAACTTTGACACTTAGTGAATACACAATGGAATTTAAAGCATACTATAAATGTGGGGGTCTAGAGACTTGCTCCCAAGAAAAGTTTCATATTTTAGAAGCCCAGTGAGCCTATTTAGATGATTTTACTGTGTTGTTAGCTACTACTTGCAGTGTTAAAGGAAATGTAAAAGTGACTGTTTTATTAGAGTTGATGACTGTTTCATTAGAGTAGCATACTGCTATATTATACAATATCTCGATCTTCACTTGCAAGTATTGTCAAATAAAACTGGGTGTGGTAATTATGATCTTTTTCCATGACATTCATTTTTATGCTGATTATAATTTTGGAAAATCCACTCATTGTGCAGCATTATGCTTGATATAAGAGTGGTAAGAGCACCTGTTCCAACGTAATAATAGGTTGATGGTTATATGCTGTCAATATTCTCCAGTATCAGTGAAGGAAGACATAGACAGCAGCATAAACACCTTCAGTGCATTGACACACCTCTCAGTGGGATAGACACTGGCAAACTCTTGGGCTTAGGCTGAAAGTGCTTTTACCACTAAGCCTAAGCTTTCTTTGACCTCTCCTATGATTTGTAGAGTGGAAATAATGATCATTGTAAAAATTAATGTGTAGTTGTAGCTAAATTGAAATACTTGCATGTGCTTCAAAAATTGAATACTTCACTACAACAGTACAGGAAAATAGCTTTTAAAGCCATTCTCATTTGTATATATATGAATTACTAGAAATACATCAGAAAGTAAGCCTAGAACGTCTATAAAAGTGCTTGTAAACTCCAAACTGTAGTACTACAAAAATGCTTACTTCACAGTTTATGTTGCCATTTCACCACTAAACGGCAGAACTAAGGGGGCATCTCCAAACTGATTTTGGTATGCTAATGTCATAATGACGTTAAGGGGGAGGGGGATTCAGCCCATAACGTTATTCATTTTTATTAAAACAGTTATAGTGTAAACAGTAGGCATTCCAGCCCGATTTTTAAATTTTGGAAAATGGGCTTTTTATAATCTCAATAGATAGAGTATTGATTGCCGATCTCAGAAATATTTAGTTTGTTGGGTTGGAATTAGCTACTTTGGCATGCACAGTGCTTAAAAAGTGAAAAAAGGTGCATTTTTTCTCCAGGACTTCCCATACATTTTAAAGGGAAAAATGGCACAATTGAATCAGGAAGCCACTTAGCAATCTGGACTATCTTGAAACTGCAGTTGCTTCTAGCTGCAAGTTTGTACATGTAATGAGAGTAACTTCAGGTCTTATCGGATCTCAGCAATCTTTGTATGCTTTGTGGTGAGTAAATATGTTTCACCTACTGCACACTTCTCAATACAATGGCGTATACCCATAGGCAAGTGGCTATCTCAAGTAAGTAAAAACATCAAGTTAACAACATAATTATAAAGGTAAACAACTAAAGTGGAGGTGCCACAATGATGCAACAATTAAGGTGGAGTTGTGGTTTCGAATATGGCATTGTTATGCCGACTTTGAAGAGGTTTAAACTTTTGAGCTGATGACACAGCCATCAGAAAATTGCTCTGGAGCTGAAAATCGCTAACCCGAGCAAAGTAACTACGCACTTTAAAGTAAGCACCAATGACTACCTTCTACCCAACAGTACGTTTTTTAAAGTTTTAAAGTATTCTTCATACATTGCATGGCTTGAAAAGATTACAAAACAACACAAAACTTACTTATATGTAACTCGCACGATAAAACTAAGATTTCATGATGATAGGCGTGTGGACAAACCCCACAGCGATTTTAATCCTCATTGGAGCTCGGACAACGGAGCAATCCCAAGTTAAACACGAGTTGTCATTTTGTGCCAGAGTTCTATTAGGAAATATACGGAGAATTTTTTTATTAAAAAATCTCGGATACTGGAATGCCTATAAACAGCTATAAAACAGAGAAAGTGACGTGATTAAGTAGCTGTACTGTTTGTAGACTATGTTTTCAGGTAAAGAATATAACGTTTTGTGCTTCTATTGCCAATTCATTGTTTTCACAGTGTGACGTTAAGGAGGGGAGGGGGTCTCAAGTTAGCGTCATTATGACGTTAAGCGTACCAAAATCAGTTTGGAGATGCCCCCTAAAGGTTTTGATTTACATGAGTGGATCCGCCAATGTCTTAGCTTTCGATCAGTGCCATTTACACGGAAAAAGAATACTTCTGTCGTGCTATCAGAATCCCGAACCTCGAAGGTGCGATCAAATCATTATTTTTGTACAAAAGCATGGATTCGCTCTCGAAATTTCGGCGATCATACACCACTAAAACAACAGTATAACTCCTACCATAATAAGAAATCCTTTTCATGCTTGCTTCTAGAAGGCTTATCTTCCCTTTCTCTTCGTTCTTCTTCAGCCAGATGAATCCGTACTGATCAAAGGAAAGGTGTTGATTATTGCAACGCTGACTGCCTGCTTTTTTTTGCATTGAATTGTCTCCGGTTTCCAATCCCGGGTAAGGTATACCGTAAGGCAAGAAATTTTTGTGGATTTCGTGGTGTGATTTTTCAGCCCACGTGCAATGTGAAACTAATTGTGGCGCGAAGATCATCTAAGCAGCTAGCAGTGTGCAATAAGTATGCGATTGTGTAGATTGGTTGTTTCCCTGACGCACGGCAGTACTTCTCCAAAATTTTCAAGCCAGACGTCTTTGTAAATATTATTATTATTATAATTATTACTGTGCAGCAATCAAAAGATTATAACGCACAGGTGTGATCATAAAAGTTACTTAAGTTATTACAAAACTCATTAGGGGTAGAGGAATTAATTACATCAGCATGGTAGCCACGCACAACTGTATGGAACGAAAAGAACATAGCTGCGATTGACGATCACTAAGAACTGCTAAGCAACTAACGAGCTAAACCGCGCGGTAGTTAGCTGAGCTACGAAATGTGACGAAATTACGTGACCAATAGGCACGAAAATTTATTACCACGAAAATTTCTTTCCCTACAGTATATTATCTATGGTTATTAAAACACCAAATTTTCTGTAGAAGTTAAGTAAGGTGCCACGTCAAAATGTTTGCGTCCTTTGGGGAACTTTTATAATCTCATTTCTATTTTCTAGCTGGTCAAGAAACTGTGGAAGGGGGGCTAGGGGGCTGAAACCGGGTAATAGTAAAACCAGGAACGGAGAAATAATAGGAAACGAGAAATAGAGAAACGGATAGAAATGGAATACCTTCACTGCACTAACACTTGGCTTTATTTGTAATTGAAGGGGTACTGAGCAAACCACAGATTTCCCACGAATTTTCTCTGTGGCAGAAGTTACCCTTCAATTCCAAAATTCAATTATTTATGGAGTATCACGTGAGGTCACGTGATCTGCCAAGAATCCTGGAGCAGTGAAAAGAAGTCTGGTCAGTGTATGATGGCTGGCACTGGTCATGGAGTGATTCTAAAGTATGTTTTTTGTGTCTGGCTCCTTTACAGCCAGATGAGTGTAATATGTAACTGGATTTTGGGAAAACGATCCAAATCGCACATTAGAAGTTTCGAAATAAACGGTTTTAAAGAATTCAAGCCAGCATAACTCCCCAAGGATAGCAAGCACGCGTATGAAATTTACACTAAAGATGCATCAATCTGTTACCTATCAGACCACTTCCAATACTTGCAGCTTCTTGTAGAGTTTCCCGCAAGGAGCCACTCATGTTCACAATTTTTTCCCCGGGCTTGGTGGAATGCCCTTGCCACCACCCCCAGCATTGGCTGTCAAATGCTGGACTGCTGGATAACAAAAATAAACTATATGAGGGAAGCAGCATTGAGCCTGCCCTCGGAATAGACCAGATCAACGCAAGCAGGTATGGGACGATGTACAGAAGATTGATGTCCCTCAGGCACATGATGGCAGACCTTAACAGTGAGAAGCAAAGCCTACATCTCAGCCAAAACAAGTATTTACTATAGTTCATATCCCATTTATCTGCCAACATAGAAGCTAACTTCTTGTAAACTGTGGTAGCAGATGGCCCCATGCCACTACTAGCTGAAAACACCAGAGGAGAAAAACATGCCCGCCCAATCTCTCTCACTCTCTCATCACAAGCATGCCTCTTTTCTTGCTCATTGGTAACATAGCACGGAACAAAGGAGACCGCGAATAGGAGCTTGCAAATGGGTTAAACATCCTAATGTCAAAAAACGCACGTTGCCTGTTCCGGTGTCACAGTGATATATGTTTCCCCTGGTAACGTGTTTCCCGCACACATATCCCTAGGGATCCGTGTTTCCCCGCACACATATCACTAAGGATCCGTGTTTCCCACTAAAAGCTGTCAGTGATATGTGTTTCCCGTAGCGATTTTTTTAAATATTTCACCGCACACACATATCCCTAGGGATTCGTGTTTCTCCGCCAATATATCACCAGGGATCCGTGTTTCCCACTAAGATATAGCCATCGTGCAGTAACTCCAAGGTCCTATGGCTAGTTGCAAACAGTACGCGATCCAACCATTCAGTAGATATATAGCTATCTAGCTAATAGACACCCATGTATATTACATGTATATAGCTACGTATAGTTAGCTAACTATAGCTATATATAGCTACTATATAAGCTAATACAATAATTATACTAGCTAGCTATACTAATAATCAGTCATTTAAAATAAACTTTGTTGCTATTCTCTGGACCTGGTCACTGTAAAGTGCTAATAATGAATGCTTTAGGTTTAAGGAAGAAAATCCATCCCTCCTGGAGGAAGACTGAGTGTGGCCCCGACTAGACATTGGGTGACCTGTAGTTCGAATCCTGGGGTTGGAGGGATTTTTTCCTCACTTTGGCCCCTTTTCTGTTACAGCTTATCAGTCAGTCAGTAAGTCAAGTCAAGTCATTAGGTCTAAGTCCCTGAAATTAGGTTAGGTAATCCTAAGGCTGCAGCACATGTTGCTGTCAGACCTTCAGTGCTGGTCACTGTAAATTGCTAATAATAATAATATTAATAAAGTGTGATGTCCTTGATATGGTTAGGTCTCCAAATCACTGAACATTATATAACTTGCAATCTCACTAAGGAAATATACAAAGTTCTCTTGGCTGTCACTGTTTGATGCTTGCTAAAGCTGCGACGGAGCAGTCCTAGCATTATGTAAGTCTTAGGGATTATGTTTTTGTAGTGTTGATCCCAACATAGGTCTGATGATATTATAATACCGAGATCTTTATGTCAACTATTTGTTAAAATCTGTGTGTCAGCTATTTTGTAATTAGTGATGATTTTTGCATTAATATAGGTGGACATTCTTTTTTGGATTAAAGGACATATTATGTCTCGCACTCCACAAAGTTGCTGAGTCTAAATCATTTTGAAACAGTGAAATATCTCCAGGACTACAAACAGTATTATAAATCTTGGTATTGTCAATGAATAGTAAAGTTTTACTGATGGTAACACAAGATGGTAAATCATTCATGTAAATAATGAATAGTAGGGGTCCCAAAATACTCCCTTGAGGAACCCCAGATAGAACCGGCAAGGGGGTAGATAATGACTGACTGCATGCCAAAGCTGTAGCTACATTGATTAGTTATACATAGCTGCAATCACATGATTTACTCTATATAGCTAGAGATAGTATTTTATTGTATACATGTACTTGTAGCTACTGTTTTATTAAACTGATGCTATATAGCTACATAGCCAAATCACAGCACAGTTCAGCAGTTATAGTTGAATGCCAGTGAATGGCTTGATTTCCTCCATCAACATGTATAATTATAGTATTTTAGTTGTATAGGTACTAGATATGGCTAGCTATGATTATTAAAAGTGCATGCGCGCCTATGCTAACACTGCGTACGTTGCACATGACTTTATAAAGGGGAAACATATTACCCGGGGAAACATATCACTGTGACTTGTAGGTCGCTAGCGAGTTAGTGATATGTGTGCGGGGAAACACGGATCCCTAGGGATATGTGTGCGGGAAACACGTTACCCGGGGAAACATATATCACTGTGACACCGGCCCCAAAAGCCCCTGGCTACCACTTCAAGTCTCGTACCATCCTCCCTATTAGCAGTGGCATACCGAAGAGGCTCGCTATCCAGGGGCTGGAGAGCGGGCTCAATGCCAACATCAGAGCATAACTCACTAAGTAGTTCCACCGTTAGACTGCGTTGGCGAATCGATGGAAAGCCACCACAAGGACAGCTAAAGGCATGTTGTACTGTGATGGATTTGCCACACACAAAAGTCTGAGGCAGGTTAGGAACCCGCCAACCAAAACGCAGACAAAGGGCATTCCTAAACTCACCCTTAGGCATGGCAAATCCATGTGGAGCAATAGGGAGGGTAATCAACCAGCCTGACGAGCCACACTCAGAAGCTGCCTCAAAGGTCCGTCGCAAAGAAGGCGAGAGACGATCAGGAAAAGACCTAGCCATGCTGCACAAGACAGCACGGCGTGAGGACCTTGTCTCACGCTTACACTGGAACATCTGATGGTAAATATCAAGAGAACAAGACAAACATTATTATTTGTTTACTGTACAGAAACCTCCATATGGAGTATATAGTTAGAGTCCGCAACGCGAAAAATCGATATCCTCCAATCAACTACCTAACTATTGTCGTGTGTTAGGCTAAGTGTAACTTGAATAACACCAGCGTGGCAGCCAAGTTTGTCACTTTCTTCTGATAGAAAACGATACAAATGTCTTAAAATCATGTGATTTTTCGTTGCAGCAGTTCGTAGGATTCTTCATATGCCACGATATTCACTCTCAACATTGTTCAAGTAGTCTATCATCAACTCAAAGTATTGGTGATTTTATTTCATTGGTCAGTTTCCGGTGGCAGCACGATCTGTGCAGCTTTTTGGCGACAGACAAAATGTTTCTTGCTCTGGAGCACAGGACAAGCAGAGCAGCAACTGCGCCGTGGCTCAGCAATGATCAGTACTAGGTAAAGTATCTGCATGTGGAGTATGGTTATAATTGAAGCTTGTTAGCCATCTGGCTGAGCCATCTATATGCTGAAATTCGGCCAAAATGACGCGATTTTTGCAAGCAAATACCAGAATGGTTGATACATCAGTGAGACAGTCTCCAACAGCAACGATACGAAGCTTATAAACACCTAACAATACGGCTATCTCGTCCAGTAAACGCATAGAGCAATTCAAAGCATGAAACAGGCACTCACGTGATCGAAATTCAAATCGCGGAAATACCCATTAAATTGCTTTCATTTCTGAATAGGAACCATGCAGTGTGCTCCTTTTGTAAATATTTGTATTAATTGTTCACTCAGGCGTAGTCTGGACGAGTGAAGGTGTGTTTTATGCTGTGATGGCATCATAGGGAGAGTCTCAGACTACTGGGCTAATCGAGATGTTGAACCTAATGCACACAAACTGATTGTCACTTGATTCCAAGTGATTTTAATGTCATTGGAATATTGTATTTCCGAGATTTGAATTTTGATCACGTGAGTGCCTATTTCATGCATTGGATTGCTCTATGCGTTTACTGGGCGAGATAGCTGTATTGTTAGGTATTTATAAGCTTCGTATCCTTGTTTTTGGAGACTTTCTCACTGATGTATCAACCATTCTGGTATTTGTTTGCAAAAATCACGTCATTTTGGCCGAATTTCAGCATATAGATGGCTCAGCCAGATGGCTAACAAGCTTCAATTATGACCATACTCCACATGCAGATACTTTACCTAGTACTGGTCATTGCTGACCCACGGCGCAGTTGCTGCTCTGCTTGTCCTGTGCTCCACAGCAAGAAGCATTTTGTCTGTCGCCAAAAAGCTGCACAGATCGTGCTGCCACCGGAAATTGACCAATAAAATCAAACCACTAATACTTTGAGTTGATGATAGACCACTTGAACAATGTTGAGAGTGAATATCGTGGCAAACGAAGAACGCTACGAACTGCTGCAACGAAAAATCACGTGATTTTAAGACATTTGTATCGTTTTCTATCAGAAGAAAGTGACAAACTTGGCTGCCACGCTGGTGTTATTCAAGTTACACTTAGCCTAACACATGACAATAGTTAGGTAGTTGATTGGAGGATATCGATTTTTCGCGTTGCGGGCCCTAATATAGTTTTTTTTTCTTTTTCTTTATAGTACAACAGATTAAATTAAGAATAAATTGTAGTGATTGTACTTAGCTATAATTAATACAGAAACCTCCATAGTATATAGTACAACAGATTAAATTAAGAATAAATTGTAGTGATTGTACTTAGCTATAATTAATACATTGTTTCATCAGCTGGTCAACAAGAGGGGCTGTAATGTGCTTGGAGGTAGGAAAGGAAGAGGAAAATGGGTAGAAGGGACTATGACACCCAAACCACCCAGACGAGCAGGTAAGGAGAGCAACTCTGTTGATTATTATTATTATTATTACTGAGCACTCAGCCCTGCTGGTGTGCTCAGATTTGCCCAAATACATGCAACACAATTACAATATTAAAAATTGTCGTAAAGATACTACTGGAATCACAACCCTGACAGTTGAAGGGAACACAATCACAGATGATACAGATAAGGCTAATGCTCTTAATGATCAATTCAAGTCTGTGTTTACAATAGAAGATACTTCAGTAACACCAGAAGTACTAGGCCCACCTTTTCCAGATATGGACTGTATTGAAGTTAATGTTGAAGGCGTGACACAATTACTGTCTAACTTGGATGCTCAAAAGGCTGGTGGCCCTGACAATATTCCAACCAGATTTTTGAAAGAATTTTCTTCAGAACTAGCACCTTGCCTTACAATATTATTCCAAGGATCCTTAGAACAAGGAATTATCCCTGATGATTGGAGGAAAGCTTTTGTGGTACTTGTTTTTAAGAGAGGGGATCGCTGTTTACCAGCAAATTATAGACCAATTTCTCTTAGCAGTGTTGTGTGCAAAACCCTAGAACATATAATATCTTCAAATATCTACTCTCATTTAAATAAACACAATGTTCTTGCTGACCAACAACATGGCTTTAGATCCACAAGATCTTGTAAAACCCAGTTAATTGGAACAATTGATGACTTTGCCACTACTCTCAACCTATCAGGACAAATTGATGCAATTTTCTTAGTTATGTCCAAAGCCTTTGATACCGTACCTATAAACAGACTCTGCAGCAAACTTAGTCACTATGGTATTTGTGGAAATATAATAAGATGGATTAAAAGCTTCCTGACAAACAGATCCCAACAAGTTGTTGTAAATGGTGAATATAGCCAACTGTGTAAAGTAACTTCAGGAGTGTCACAGGGGTCAGTGTTGGGACCACTCTTGTTTCTATGTTACATTAACGATATTGCACACAATATTTCATCAAAAATTCGGTTGTATGCAGATGATACTTTACTATACAGAAGTATTCATTCTGAACAAGATGTGGTAGCCCTTCAGAATGATTTGGATACTTTATCACAATGGGCTGATGTTTGGCAGATTTCATTTAATCCTTCAAAGACTGAATTTTTGAGAATTACCAATAAAATGAATTATGTTCAATCATCCTTTTACCTATCTAATACCTTAATACCATCAGTAAGTCATACAAAGTATCTGGGTGTCATTATCGACAAAAATCTTAAATGGACACAACATGTTAACCTGATCACTGCAAAAGCAAACTCAGTAAGAAGTCTTTTACAACGGAATCTAGCAAAGTGTCCTGCAACAGTTAAATGCTACTGCTATAAATTATACATTTGTTCGCCCCATTCTAGAATATGCCAGTACAGTGTGGTGCCCATACCATTAACATAACACCTATAAATTAGAAATGGTACAGAGAAGAGCAGCAAGGTTTGTGATGAATAACTATAATAGAACAGCTAGTGTGACAGAAATGTTGAACAGATTACAATGGCACACATTGGAGAAGCGAAGAAATAATTTGAGAGCCTCACTAATGTATAAAATAATTAATGAGATGGTAGATATTAATGTGTACCAACAGTTTAGACCAAGCAACACCACAACTAGAGGTCACCATCAAAGATTTCTACAGTTGCCAACAAGGGTAGATGCTTATATGAACTCCTTCTTTCCTTTTACAATAAAATTATGGAACCAACTAGATGATCATATTATCCAAGCTCCATCTCTTGATTTATTTAACAATTATATACATTTGTAAATAAGTAGCTAACTACATATATATGTACGAATATACTCATGATTGAGTTTGTACATTAACAAATATGTGACTGGATCTAAGAAAACCGTTCTTATCGCCCAAGACAGGAAGTTTGATGTTTTCACACAAACACAAAGCTTAATGAATGCACTATCAAGTTTCACTGCCACAGTCGACCAGAGTAAAGTGGTCTGCTTTTGCTGGCTGCTTTTTACAGCACAGTGGCGAGCCGTACGAGTGGTCTGGGGTCTTGATGGAGCCCTGGCCAACCTGGAGATAGCTGTGTGTGGCTGTACAGCTCCGTGGTGTTGGACAATGACCTGTGCTGTAAATCTCCTTTCATTTTAGCCAGTTCTGAACCCTGATTGGCCTATAACTTGGCCTAATTCATCCCAGCACGTTTCTTTTCAATTTTTGAACACCATCTTGCCCTCCTTCCAGGGCCCCCGTCTCCCACCCTTCTGGAGCTCGCCTGATACAGACAACCTCGGTTTAAAAACTATCTAAAATGGCGGGAAACTTAGCTGTTGACTACTTCTTCAGTGGATGATCAGGAAGGTAAGAAAGTGTTGTGAAACATGTGAAAATTTGGTATGCGTAGCAATGGCGGATCCAGGATGGGGCATTTGGGGCAAATGTCCCCCCCCCTCTCCACCTTGTGGAGGAGCCAGCCATACTTCTGATTAAAACAGCTAGTAAATTTTATGTCAGGCTAAGATCAGTTTAAAACTTATGAAAATATGCACATTTTACTAGCATTTATTACAAATTCACCTGAGACCAAAGCGAACCAAAGTCAAACTAACTGTAAAATAGTTACACGTCACCTTCGTGCGTACTAAGCGCCTCTAAAATAATTATCGTGTTGCTAGACATTCAGAGCCTTTTAAACAGTTTTAAGACTTCACAACCATCTGAAAAGGCCAAAATGGCAAATATCAACAGTGAGACACCACTAAGAGGTGATTATTTGCTGCTTTAAAAAAGCAGCACTGAACTATAGAGAATATGGTTCTCCCCATGCATGCAACCACCTACAACTTACCCTATTTGTGCCCCTCCCCTAGCCAGCTCCTGGATCCGCCCCTGCGTAGCTACCACCATTGGCCAGCTACAACACACTGAATATTTAAAACCGACGTTTCTCAATACTTTTAAATGGGCGATAAGACCGGTTTTCCCAGAGACAGTCACATATATATAAAAATGATTGTAATCCGGTTCTAAAAATGTCAGCATCTGCAACTTCAATAAGATCTACTGGAAAAGAGTTACAATCATTAATTGTTTTTGAAAAATAACTAGCTATTTTGGTGTGCTGTGGTAGATACATGTGGTAAGATGTAGTGCAGTGGATGGTACTGTCTCGTGGATCGTGATGTTGGTAGGTAGTATGGAGGAATTGTAAGTGATATCTGTTGGTAAAAAACTTTGTGTAATGTTTGTAGTCGAGATAATTTGTGGTGAGTCTGGAGAGTTGGCCATGATAGCTGATTTAACATTGAGGTGACAGAACTAAGTCTACCATAATCATTCATTACCCAACGTGCTGCTCTTCGTTGTACTTTTTCTAGCTCTGCAATATCTCCAGTTTTGTGAGGGTCCCAGACGTCAGATGCATATTCTAGTTGTGGCCTGACCATTGTTAGATAAGCAGATTCTTTAACTTGTTTTGAGCATTTGTTTAAATTGCGTTTCAGTAAATTAACTGTTTTAGATGCTTTAATAACAATACTAGAAATGTGTGGTTACCAAGATAGTGATGTATCAAGGATTACTCCTAAGTAAGTATGTTGATCAGATAGATTTAAGATGTGATTATTGAGGGTATAGACGTGATTGAATGGTGTCAAGGATCTTGTACAACGTATGACAGTACATTTACTAACATTGAATCTAAGTTGCCAGATGTTTGCCCATTCTGATAACCTATTCAGGTCTTCTTGAAGCATGTTGGCATCTTCTGCACTGTCAATAACTCTGTAAAGTAAGCAATCATCAGCAAACAAGCGGAGTGGTGAGTTGATATCTTTAGTAATGTCATTAATGTACAACAGAAACATTAATGGTCTGAGCACTGTGCCTTGTGGTACTCCAGAAAGCACTGGTATGTTTCTAAGAGTCCAAAGGCTGGTTTACCAGTAATGGCAGGCAGCAAACAAACACTAAGAATTTCATCAAGTGGTTGAAAGACTCTGACGACCATGGAGTAGTCCGGGAAATATAAGATCAGCGATGTAAAAACACATGCGTGAAAGCAGCAAATGCCGCCTGAGGCTGGGTGACAGCAATTGCTGACTACTTTTCATTTTCCGATACCCATGAAGCAACTTTACTTTCAACATAGCTGACCACAAAATCCTCTGAGCCAAGTGCTGAACCCATTTGACGCTTTCCCGAATCTAATACAACAATACCTGTGCCACGAAACAACGTCTTAGCCCGACGAAGAAGAGACGGCTTTACAATTAGACAAGTTTTGATTGGGTTTGGAAAATAGCCATAATCGGGGCCAAGACGGGACAACTTATTCCACCAGCAGCAAAGACCCTGAAGGTCTCCATCAGCAGAGGCATCATCAGCATACCATGTTTGGGAAACATTCATGTCAGCCAATTGCTGGATGATGGGGCACAACCCCAAGAGCATACATTGGCATAGCCAAGGGATCCCCCTCGGTTGTTCCCTCCTTAGAGAGAATATAACTACCATCAATGTACAGCTTAGACTCATCACGGTAAGTATTAATTAGGATTCGAGCAAAAGAAGGGCAAATAGCAGAAATATTTCTTAGAGCCACTTGTTGATTAAGACAGTTAAAAGCATTTGTGGTACCAGCTTGCAAAACAGCCTCAGCATCCGGAGAATCAAAGACAGCCCTCATATCATGAATGGCAACTTCACATCCAGAAGGTTGGCCAGCACACAGCTGCAGTGGGCCTACTACCTGCAGCACATCATTTCTTACCATACATAGAACAGCTTTAGCAATCGAGTCGCCTGTAAACTTCACCAATGCCAATTGGCCTAACTCCAGGATTCTTATTCAGTGCAATAAGGCGACAAGCAGTAAAAGCAGCAAGACCAGCTGGATCCACAAAAGTAGTGGCCAACCTCCTGGCAACAGCAGCTAGTGCAGAGCACAGAGGCACCTTGTAAGGAGGTGCACAGTTTCTTCCAAGCAGCCACACCCATGCCAGAAGGACCAGCAGCACCATCCATGCATAAGATAGTTTGTCGAATGAGGGCCTGGATTCAAACTGCATCGGAGGAAAAGGAGGAGGAGGAGGAGAGGGAATAGAAGAGACAACAGCAGATGGCTTAGGCAACTGGCTAGGGGGATGTTTGTCCAACAAAATTTCTTTAACAGTTGATTCCTTGCCAGAGATAGTAACTGTAGCATCCAGAAACAGTAGGAAACTGTCCGCATTATCATCAACAAGCGACTGGCTGCACGAAGTTTTCGCTGCATCATCAGATTAGCAAAGCGTCGAGCCACTTGGCCAGACGTAGGAGCAAAGGAAACCCGAGTTTGAAGATGAGATTGTATTGAGCGGCACTCCAGTAGTAAACTGTCCAGGTCACCCTCAAGCCAACACCTCAAACGTTTTTCAACGCTCTAGCATCCTCCTTAGACCGTGACTTGAAGTGTGGTTTTTGTAACAACAGAATCGGCATCACCATTGCAGCCTTAAAAGCAATTCCTTCTAATGCAGAACAATCAGCACAAGATTGAAATAGTCTAGAAAGTAACTTATCGTAATTGTATATATTTTTATAGTTTATTATTGTAATTGTACATATGTATATAATTAAGTAACTTGTCGTAATTGTACATACTTATATAGTTAAGTAACTAATGAAAATTGTACACATGTAATTGCACATCAGCATTATACCCCTGGAGGGTCCTGCTGATTAACAATAAATAATAATAATAATAGTTCCTGTACAAATCGGCAGCCTGCCTTGCCCACAGGACACTGAATAAATTGCGTCTCCAATGAATGGCCTCATTGTACAGTAGGCCGAATTTATCATAGTTGAAAAATTAGACCCTGACAAATCATTCCATAAAAATGAGGGAGGAGATGTGGAAGAGTAAGTGGGCCCATATGGTGGGGGTTGATCAGAGCATTTAAACATATAAAATCGTTGTTATCATCAGATAAACTGTCAATTTCAAAGGCATCCAAGCCAAGGCAGTCATAATGATACCAATACTCACAGCTATCACAAAAAATCATTCTCCGACCTCCATCTGATTGTAAACAGTAACACCACAGGCGATGGGGATCATCACCACAGGCGATGGGGATCATCGTCATTGTCCATGATGGAGTTTCATGGGTGGAGTCTTTTTTTTAGGGCAAGAAAGTAAAAAGTTTTTTTTACAATACAAATTACTCTACAACTAAACTACAAACACAATTAACTACAACAGGGGTTTGGGGAAAGGAAAATCAGAGTCCTCACACTGCAAAGCCCAGTACCGTAAAATCATACGGCATTGTTCGTCCATAAAGAAACTGAAAGTTGTTGTAACAAATGTTTACAAGCCTGTTTGGTTGATGCACCACTTCTGGCTGTGGTGCGTTCAGTGATAGTACGAAGGGTCTGAAGCGCAAATGGTGACCAAAAACCAAAAAAAAAATGGGTCGATCTGGCTAGTTTATTGGGTCGATCTGGCTAGTTTCATGGGTCGATCTGGCTAGTTTATTCCAAATAATGCACTTGCCGGATGTCCCTGAAAGAACAAACAGGACAAAGAAGCAAGAAGTAAGCAAAAAACCTTAGAAAGACCTTGAACCGGCGCCTTTCACAGCGAAAGTCGAAAAACAGGCACTGTCCACTCAGACACCAAATCCGAGTCACCACAACGTCCGTAGCTAGAGTCCGCAATGAAAAAATCGATACTCACGAAATTACTCCTCTACTATTTCAAGCTGTAGGGAATATCAAAGCATTTTTCTACGTACCAATAAACCTCATTTATCTTCCTCCATACGACGGGAATCGCGATTGTTTTGTGCTGGAAATCGTGAAAAATTGCTTGCCCTCCGGATGAGGCATGGGTTTCTCCCATACTTGGCATATATAGTCTAGGTCTATACCTGATCATAACCCACAACAGAAATAAATCGATTTGCTACTGTGGATTTGGTACGGAGCTACTCTGCCAAAAATCGGCCGAAAATCACGTATTTTTTGGATTCGGAGCAACCCAGCAATCAACAAAAGGAAAGCCCACAAACTTTCACTATACAGCAATATAGTTTGGTTGTCATTTCATGCACAGCGTAAGTTTCATATGGATCTAAGCTTTCCTTTCATCAAACCAAGCGGCATGAAATTTCTTCCCAGCGCGTCTGAGACAAAAATGGGAGGTTTGGCTGCAATAACTCCAAGTATTAGTTTCTCCAGCAAGTTATTTAGGTTTCGATATTACGCTGCGACCACCTAATGGTATTAGTTTCCAGCCAGAAAGGGGTCACGTGATTATGGATTGAATTTTCGTGATTATAGCCATACATGGTTAGTTATGTAGTGGTATGATCCAGGTAAAATTTCACTAGTATTTTTTGACTGTGACACCACTGGTGAAGCATAGAGTTAAGCATAGTAAAACTCGGATCCTATCAAAAATGGCAGGGTTCTTTGTATGTAAATCAGGATACTCTAATAGAGCAGTCATGTAAACAGTCTCCAGTCTCTCTACTATATATTCTGTTCTCTTTAGTAAGAAAGCGAATTCATAAACAGGAAGAATTAAATCTCAGCAATATCAAATTACTGGTTGGGGGCACACCATAAATGAATCCACATTAAGAGTGCATGGCTATACACAGAGGCAATATTATTATAGACAAGATTAGGTAATAGGAATAATTATGCTGCTATAGTTTCAATTCACTACAATAATGATTCTATACAGCTGCAGGGGCATTTCAAAAAGAAACATTGGTATAAATTGGCCACCTTGCACTACTAAATGCACAACACACACATTTAATTAACTGTATGATGTTAAGCAAAAATTCATCACACAAACAGGCTGTCAAATTTTAATGGTAGAAATATCTGCAAAATTATAATTTCCTGTGTCTTAATTATACTCTCTGGTGGAGGCTCTGCACAGTAATAAATACAATACAATAATAATTATAATTTTAATAGTACAAATGCAGAACCATATAATTATAATTATTTTAATTGATCTTGCAAGTTTTTAAATTTCTGTTTTGCTTGTGGGATGTGCATGCAATTTTATGTTGAATTATATAGACTGTGTATGGTATATATATATATATTTGGTAACATATTGTATGTGTGAGATGTAGACATTTACTATAGATATCCTTTTTATTATGAGTCATAAGTTTAAGGACTTGTGATACTCGGTATAACATGTAGTTTCAATGGCCTATGTCTTCCCAGTATGGATTTATTACCTTTTAAATGTGACTTAAAATGTGATTTCTAAAGTGCATGTAAATTACTTACAAACCTCACATAAATTCAGGAATGGCTATACACATGCATAGACAGCTCTACAAAGTGCATGTATTATAGAGAGCACTCAGTACATTGTGGCTGTTGGTATAACAGTTATCCAACAGGCCATTGGTGTGGTTTCTCACAATAAAGCCAAAAATAAGTAATACCCTTCAGCTATGGGTGAAAAACCTTAAATTTCTTGTTTGTTATTAAAGGCTAATATATATAATATAGCACAGAGTAACTGCCTGCAGCCTGTTGTAAAAAATAAGATTGAGGACATACCTCCCTTACTTTTAAAATAAATTAAGTACAAACTAGCGAAACTTAGATACCACTCATGTAAATGATTTTTGTTGGCTCTAGAAATATATGGAGTATGCAATACCATTTGTCAGCTGTCTGCTTCAAATCCGTTAAAATACCACGACTGCTTATATGACTGTTCTATTAGAGTATCTCGATCTTACATACAAACAACCCTGCCATTTTTGGTAGGACCCAAGTTTTACTGTGCCTCACTCTAGTAGCTTTGTCAGTGGTGTCGCAGTCAGATGTTGATAAAAATACTAGTGAAATTTGTCTGGGTTATAACTGGAAAGAAGGCTGTTCTAGATAATCTGATTCATGAATATAAACCTGACATAATAGTTGGCACAGAATCATGGCTAAATCCTACCATTTCATCATCTGAGATATTTGCACCACAACACTTCAAAGTATTCCAACGAAACAGAAATGATGGTTAGGATGGTGTCTTTCTGGCATGTAGTAAGATATACAATTGAGAAAGCTTAACTCTTACAGCCAATGTTGAAGCAGTTGCTTGCAAACTCCAGCTAAATCATCACCTACTTATAGTACTGGCTGTGTATAGACCACCAAATAGTGATGCTGCATATCTTCAGTCATTGTGTAATCTTATACAGGATATAATAACTGACTTCCCTGGGGCAATTATTTGGATTGGAGGAGACATAAATCTCCCTAGCAATTACTGGCTTACAAATTCACATAATGGAAATAATTACCCTGTGTCTTTTTGTAACTTAGTACTGGAACTCTTCTGTGATTCAAGTATCTCACAAATGGTATCCTTTCCCACTAGGGGAAATAACACTCTGGATATTTTTGCTACAAACAGGCCAAATCTTATAAATAAATGTATCCCCATCACCAGGAATCAGTGATCATGATGCAGTTTATGTTGAACCATTCATTACGGCAAAGTACAAGTGTCCAGCTAAAAGAAAACTTTATCAGTGGGCAAAAGCTGACTTCCAACTGTTATCACAAGTTATTACAGAATTTACATCAAGTTTCACTAGCTCTAATCTACATCAAGCTTCACCACTTCATGTGTACAGAAAATGTGGAATGACTTCAAAGCAATGTGTATGGATTGTATGGAGCTTGTGCCTTACACATATCCTAGTTCTAGATTCAATCAACCATGGGTCACCACCAGAACCAAACGTATCTGTAGGAAAAAGGAAGGGTTATATAATAAAGCCCGTTCTACTGGGTTAGCAAGTGATTGGTCCAACTACAAAAACATTAAAAAGTGAAAGAATATAACAGACCAGCAAATGTGTGTGCATTTCATAAGCAAATAGTAATGTGCAAATGTATAGCTAGCTATAGCAAATTCTGCATGGATGTAGTTATGTGTGTAAAAGGTTGAACTTGTTTACAACCTCAGTAGGTCAAGTATCCAGGAAACTGGTGTTCTGTGTACAGTACTCAGCCGGTGTAGTGGAAACATAGATGCTGCTTTTGACAGAAAATAAGTAACTAGCTATTATTGTGAAAAACATTCATGAATAGCCATGTTTAAATTATAGCTATTTTAAATTTTGCTAAACCAATAGTTTGTTTAGGCCATGTATCTTTAACACAGACATAATATTTTAATAAAACTATTATGGGATGTCATGGACTACTCATTCACTAACAGGAACTATTAACCTTTGGGAATGTGGTTAGGAAAACAAATTATAAATGTAATGAGTTTAATTTCGCAGACTGTCAAAGTTAGCTGTCCGTACAAAGGGGTGCAGGGTGAGTTCATGGTGGCACCCCTTCTGAAATCATTTTATACATCCTAAGGAATCACTGTACCAAATTAGGTACTTAATCTGCCGTGTCCCAATTTAGGCAAAATTTTGACATAACAGACCCTACTATTAATAGTTTGGCCTATATAATTATGTGACTGGGCCTGCAAAAACATGGCATGTGGGCACAAACTACACCCTATTGCTCTATAGGTCATATCTCTGTACTGAAACTAAATATTTGCATTCTGTAACTTGCAAATTGCATCATAAAGCCAATTAAACACTTACTAAGAGATAATAATTACATTGCCATAGTATATATATATATGGTACAAAAGTTATGAGTAATGAAAATTTGAAAAAATAGACAAAAATCATGTGCCCACATGCCCTGTTTTTGCAAACCGAGCCACATATTTCATTCCTGTTATATGTGTTTTTCTTTCATTTTTCAAACAAACTCTTTCACCCCCATCCACATTCACTCCACTTGATATGGTTAAACACACAAGAGGCTGCCTAGCTAAGATCCCCTTGCTTTGTGCTAATAAATGCTAATTTATTAATGTGATCAAATGAACTAACATCTTGAAGTTTATTCTGACCAGGTTGTTGCATGTGGGTATTCAGAGCTTGAACATCAGCAGAAGATCAAGCACAAGGAACTTGATCAGCATATGTCTTCTGCCAGACAAGGCCACCTTGATTTAGTTGCTAAGAAAGCCATAAGTGAGCAAGGAAGCAACTTGAGAAAAAAGTAGCATCACTAGAAGCTATGATAATGAAGCTGATGAACAAATTAAAACTAACCTGCAAGAAACTTTTTGTAGGACTGAATTTGTTTAGGAACTTCTTAGTCCATTTTTCATAAGATATTCTATTTAAAAAAATCTTGTTCTGATCTTGTGATGTAGACATATACACTTTACATAAAGTACATGTTATCTCTACTGATTGAATGAAAATTTCAGAAACGGGTCATTCTCTTGTACTCCAGAGTTGTGCTTAGCTGATATTTGGCTTATGGTATCAAACTACAGTACTGTATCAAAAAAATTACCTAGTATCATTAAAAAGCATAACTACTCTGTCATGACCATATCACTGCAAGCATGCAGGAATTGTTATAGCTGATCCTTTTTTGGAAATATATATTTCTGAATTGGTTAGAAGGTTCTATGAAAACAAACGGTTTTTAAATAAAACAATATCCAAATCACATGTATGGAAATACAGATACTGAGAACTCAAGTGTAGATTAATGCCTTCCAAAGGGAAATGAACAAAATGTCAGCAAAAGTATTGTAATGTATATGAGAAATAGGTGTTGAAACCAGGTATGTCTGCACAAAATTATGTCTCTATTAATATTGATTGGCACTTGTAACTCTGAATCTAACATTAAGCACCATAGTGCTACATGCACAGCGAAACCTCATTAATAGGCCTAGGGCCAGCTTTGAGGCCCATGACCATGATAAGTGGCTATTAATACTGAAAAAACATCATTAATGCAGACATAGTGGCCTGATTATCAAGGTTTTCAACACATCAAAAAGGTAGAAATTTTAGCATAACTTGAGGCAAATTCGATGGCTGAAAGAAACATGCAGTATTTTACCATAGTAATAGGTGCATGTTTGGCAGTTGTGCGCACTTAGGAGTAGCAATAAGGCATAGGCCTGAGTCAAATATGCGTAAATGTTTGCCCAAGTGTGCATATGGCCAAATATTTCTATCACCTATTATGTTCCCATTGTGCTTGCGTTATGCTCCTAAGTTACAAACATTTTTACGGTTATGTTGGAATCATCTTAATCATGTTGTTCTATAGCTATTAGAGAGTATCGATTTTAGGAGTTATGTACAATGCATTTGAGTGCTCTATTACAGTTTGCAGTTTCCACTGACTATTAAGGAGTATCAATCTATTTTCATGGAATTAAGCTCCAGAGTTTAAAATATGCACAGATGCTGGCATAAAACACTCCAGCCTGTAATGCATTTTATTATGCTGGCAGTAGCGTAGCTACCATTGAGGCAACTGAGGCAGCTGCCTCGGTAAAATTGCTCTACAACAGGCTTAGCAGGCCTGAGTTTTGGCACCAAGGATTTTCTACTCAAACGTTACTAGACAGCATTACTGTACCCCAGTAGCTGAAAAGTGGTCCAGCACCATTCAAGGCACCATGTCACCATAGGCTCCAGCCCTGTACAGCCATAGATTCTACTGTATTTTGTGCGGCTTGGATTTGTAAAAGATGAGATACTCTAATAGAGCAGTCAACGTAATATACTCTAATAGAGCATTCAGTACAGATTATAGTCACTGTTCTCATTACACTTGAATGATCATTTACATTTATGTTAATTGCCATTTTCAAAAGTTCCAATGAGTCAACTGCATGGCATTACATTGAGCTAATTGATCATGCACATCATGCAAATAGTTACAATCAAAAAAATAGCTTCCACATGCCATTTCAAAACTGGCATATATTTTCAAAATTTTCCTTGAGGAAGCATTCCCCAGGCTTCCTAGCTTGACATGCTTAGCACATACAGTTGAGCATCACATCACATGGAAGAGATAATTATCTCTGACTTTAACATCACATCAGATCAATAAAAAGTAGTGTGCGTGCATGACTATGATCTTCATTACAGTGCATAGATGGCCTGACCAGTCAGAATATCTCTGAAGTAAGTTGTGTTGCATGCAATTAAACTAGTATAATAATATAATAATAATTGAAGCACGGTATACTGTAGCATTAGCTATGCTGGAGCATTACTTATGACATGTAGAAATGCTAAGAGTCTTCTGAAACAGTTTCCTCTATCCAACTAGCTAGATAGTCAATCTGCAAATGCTGTACCACCCATACTTGAAAGTATTTGTGAATCAGTTCAGTCAGAAGCAAACCCTCTCAATTTGGTCAATGTGTAAACTTTGCCTCGGTAAAAATGTTTTCCTGGCTACGCTACTGGCCGGCATATTAATTTTGACATGTGCATATAATGTTATAAGCAGTTACTTTTGCAGCAATTTCTTGACTGCCTGTTCAGCTGGCACCTCAGATGACCCTTTACTAAAGCCAGTGAGGGGACATTAATTTATTACTAGTTGATTCCAACAGTATGAGGCCACTGGCCACTTGCTATACTTGTTAATGAGGTGGTCTTTTTTATGCAAGTTAAATTAATGTCATAAAATATTATTCTAAGAAAATACATCTGGTCTTGCAGAACCTGATGACCACTTTAGCAGAGTTGGGGTAGTTACTTCAGAAATGTAACTAGTTACTAGTTACACATTACGTTTATCCCATGTAACTTAGTTACAGTTACAGTTACTTTTCAAAAGGTAACTAAGTACTCTAGTTACTAGTTACTTCCGTAGTATAAAAACATGATCTCTACTGAAACTTGATTGGCTGAAAATGTGGTTTCTAAATCCTGTAGTGCCACGTTCATGTCCTATTGAGACCACACTCTGAAGTGATACAAAATTTGGAAATTACATGCCTGTAACATTTGTAGTGCATAGGCATTCAAATGAATAGTAACAGCTGTACCAAATTAGAGGGAGGTGTAAAGGGCTCATTTGTAGTACATTTTTTTTACAAGCAGCTTTCAAGGCACAGCAATAAGTTGTATTCCAATTAAGTTGTATTCCAAGCATTTCAGTATGCATTGAAACATTGACTGCTCTATTAGAGTATTTAAGATTTTTTTCTACAAGCAGTGGCCAATAATAATGGGGGTTTGGGTTGCTTGGCATTCCTTCTAAAAATGGTCCTAAAGCTTCAGTAACCCTTCAGAAAAAATCTATCTACTTCGTAACAAATTCTTCAAATTTCAATGCTAAGCTACCCTATACATGTAGAGAGTACTGTAGAGAGTTTAGTTAGCTTAGAAACAATTCAAGCTATAGAGAATCAGATATAGTATATAGCTACAACTAATTTAGTGAAAGTGTGTACTGAACTATTTGCCATCATTTAAAGGGACTTTTTACTATAAAATTAATTGGTTGTTGAAAACATGTGCTACTAGAGAAAATGTGTTGAAATACAATTCCATCACATGTGATCATGATGTGTCACATACTTGACTTGTTTTTACATATTTCTGCAAATACATTATGTTGCAACTTTTGACTTATTTTTTCATGTGCTCAGTATACACTTGGGTATGTACAAATTCTAGTTTGAGAAGTATCTTGGCCTAGTATTTGATCATAATTAAATCCTGGGATCAAGTGACCACCCTGTCTCACAAGTCTACAAGAATATGTCTTACTATTTGTATAATATTATTCACTGTCATAGGAATGTTTTTGGTTCCAAATTATTGAAATTTTTAACAGAAATTTCACTTTTCCTTCCTCATCCTAGCTATATTCTCTTCCAGTTTGGGACACTTTTGACCATACTCAAACATTACAAGGACTCACCGACTCAAGAGGATGCAGAATAGGGCAGTGTGTCTTTGTAGAAATTTGTATGGTCACATCTCAGAGCACTATACCAGCATCTTCAGTGGCTTCCGCTAGACTCTTTAATACATTCTTTGCGTTTAATGCATGGCCAGTTTCATGGAATGAGGTCTATACCACTGCAACCACTCATTCTATTTGGTAGGCATCACCATCATAATACTAGAACATATCCTTTTTCTTTGTTAATCTGTCTAGATGCCATTAACCTTTTCACAGACATTTCTGCTACAGACCTCACAATGGTGGAACGGATTACCTAATGATGAGAATTTTACTTCTGCTATTTACAGCAGCTGTTCTCTTTTAGTTTTGATGTAATTTGCTCAATCATCATTAATTTGTGATTTGCCTTAAAGTCATTGCACCATGTGTTTGGTTTTGTATTTGTGTCCATATATTTGTTTTGTATATACTCATGTGTGGCAAGTTTTGTACTTGTTAGCCAGCTATGCATATTTGTCTGTATTGTATGGCGGCAATGAAGAACAGTAGTTGCCAATCGTCAGAATACAAGTTTGAATCAAATATGTTCAAAATTTTGCTCAAAATGCTTCAGGAATCTCTCAAAAACTTTCACCATTTGTGCTCTTCAGTGTTCCCATTATGCTTGCATTATGCTCCTAAGCTGACAACATTAAATTTTTACTAACATTTTAATCAGTGAATGCTCTATTAGAGTATTTCACTATAAAGTGACTGTTCTATTAGAGAGTAGTGATCTAAGTAGCTTTTACAGTTATAGAGGCAAAGCAATTGATACAGTGTATGTAGAGCAGCTCTAATGAAACAAGCAACAAGGGCTTTTTAATCAAGCATAAATCATGAGTGTAATAGTCTATGGAGACAGAACTTGTCTGATTATGTTCACTATAACTGACACGTCCATCAATACAATATAGTTAAGTCCTTGGTCTATATCCATACCTACTAACATGTAGTAAGTAGTGTGTTGAAGCTGACAATAAAACAATCATTTTCAAATTTTGAAGAAACAAGGGTTGAATAATGAGAGTCTACTAGTTGTACTCTGATCAAGTCTATTCTTGAAAGATTATATACTTCTCACATTATTAGCCCATTAATTTTAAGGCAGTGGTTACTGAACCAAAAGTCGGTTCAATAAGCCGGGCTTGCTATTGAACCGACAGTAAAACTTAGACAAAAAAGGGTCACTAAACGAAAAAAAAAAACAACCACAAAACTTAATCTGGGCTTGAACCCTGGACTACTGGAACTGTAAGCAGTGAAAACACACAGTAAAAAAGGGAACACAGTAAAAACTAACTTACACAGTAAAAACTAACAGTCACAACTAAATGTAGTGAACGTCACTACTAATGTCTGCCACAATACTCACTATTTTCGTGTAGTGACGTTCACTACTAATTTTGTAGTGAGGGTCACTACCATGTAGTGACGTTCACTACAATGTAGTGACGTTCACTACAATGTAGTGACGGTCACTACCATGTAGTGACGTTCACTACAATGTAGTGACGGTCACTACAAAATGGTAGTGAAGGTCACTACAAAATGGTAGTTTAGGTCACTACACAAAAATAGTGAGTATTGTGGCGGAAATTAGTAGTGAATTTCACTACTAGTTTTTTACAGTGTACCACTGTGCTACCGCTGCTAGCTACCCACTACCCCTACTTTTCTACCTTATAAATGCTACTCACGTGTAGTAGTCTCACCATATACACTATAATACAGTAAGAACGTAACCTAACGGTGAAGAAGAAACCAAAACTGAACCTGAGCCTAACCCTAATGGTAATGTTACTTTTCACGTTCCTTAAAGTCGAATGCTTGGGGAAACTACTAGACGCGAAAATAAAAAAAACCTTTCGGTTCAGTAACCACTACCTAATTGGCATATGGAGCGTTGCTCAGTTACTCCAATTACAATCGGTAAAAGTACTCTAATTAACAGACAGTAGTCTAATTTGCAAGATTTAGATTGTAGAAGTGTGAATACACTGTATCATAACATGGAGTTAATGGATCTTGTAAAGATAATCTAATCCAAAACAGCCAAGCTGTAAAAAAAGAATGCGGCCCTCAAAAAGGCTATGGTGAAAAAAGATGTGAAATCCAAGGTGGCGGCCAAGAAATGGCTGTGATGGTAGGTTAATGGTAAAAATTTTAATAACGACAATTCAGATGAATTTGGTGCCGCTTGGTCTTGGCACAAAATTCACCTGAATTGTTGTTATTAAAATTTTTACCATTAACCTACCATCACAGCCATTTCTTGGCCGCCACCTTGGATTTCACATCTTTTTACACCATAGCCTTTTTGAGGGCCGCACTCTTTTTTTACAGCTTGGCTGTTTTGGATTAGATTTCACTTCTTTTTGTATTTGTATCTTTGTATCTTTTTTCTTTACCACAGGAAGAAGAAAAGATGAAGCAGATATACTTTAAATATTTCTGATTTTATCAGTAAATGTACAAATTATATATATAATACATATATTTATTACAGAACTCTCCATGGTGGTTTCTTTGTAACTGAACACTCTACAAGGTGACATCTTCTAGCTGCTCTCTCTACAGGGTGAATTGTTCGTAGCTGAACTCTCTACAAGGTAATTTCTTCTAGCTGATCTCTCTACAGGGTGATTTGTTTGTAGCTAAATTCTGTACAGGTGATTCGTTTGCAACTGAGCTTTTTACAGAATGGTTTCTTTGTAGCTGAACTCTCTACAAGGTGACTTCTTCTAGCTGATCTTTCTACAGGGTAATTTGTTTGTAGCTGAACTATCTACAAGGTGACATCTTCTAGCTGATCTCTCTATAGGGTGATTTATTTGTAGCTGAACTCTCTACAAGGTAATTTCTTCTAGCTGATCTCTCTACAGGGTGATTTGTTTGTAGTTGAATTCTGTACAGGTGATTTGTTTGCAGTTGAGCTCTTTACAGAATGGTTTCTTTGTAGCTGAACTCTCTACAAGGTGACTTCTTTAGCTGATCTTTCTACAAGGTGATTTGTTTGTAGCTGAATTCTGTACAGGTGGTTTGTTTGCAGCTGAGCTCTTTACAGAATGGTTTCTTCGTAGCTGAACTCTCTGCAAGGTAACTTCTTCTAGCTGAACTCTCTACATGGTGGTTTGTTTGTAGCTGAACTCTCTACAAGGTGACTTCTTCTAGCTGATCTTTCTACAGGGTGATTTGTTTGTAGCTGAACTATCTACAAGGTAACATCTTCTAGCTGATCTCTCTACAGGGTGATTTGTTTGTAGCTGAACTATCTACAAGATAACTTCTTCTAGCTGATCTCTCTACAGGGAGATTTGTTTGTAGCTGAATTCTGTACAGGTGATTTGTTTGCAGCTGAACTCTTTACAGAATAGTTTCTTTATAGCTGAACTCTCTACAAGGTAACTTCTTCTAACTGATCTTTCTACAGGGCAATTTGTTTGTTGCTGAATTTTCTACAGGGCGATTTCTTTGCAGCTGAACTCTTTACATGGTGGTTTCTTTGTAGCTGAACTCTCTACAAGGTAACTTCTTCTAGCTGATCTTTCTACAGGGTTATTTGTTCGTACCTGAATTTTGTACAGGTGATTTGTTTGCAGCTGAGTTCTTTACAGAATGGTTTCTTTGTAGCTGAACTCTCTACAAGGTAACTTCTTCTAGCTGATGTCTCTACAAGGTATAGTTTATAGCTGAACTCTCTACATGGTGGTTTAGTTGTAACTAAACTCTCTACAAGGTGATTTCTTCTAGCTGATCTTTCTACAGGGTGATTTGTTTGTAGCTGAACTCTCTACAAGGAAACTTCTTCTAGCTGATCTCTCTACAGGAAGATTTGTTTGTAGCTGAACTATCTACAAGATAACTTCTTCTAGCTGATCTCTCTACAGGGAGATTTGTTTGTAGTTGAACTCTCTACAGGTGATTTGTTTGCAGCTGAACTCTCTACATGATGGTCTCTTTGTAGCTGAACTCCCTAATACAAGGTAACTTCTTCTAGCTGAACTCTCTACATGGTGGTTTGTGTGTAGCTGAACTCTCTACAAGGTGACTTCTTCTAGCTGATCTTTCTACAGGGTGATTTGTTTGCAGCTGAACTATCTACAAGGTAACATCTTCTAGCTGATCTCTCTACAGGGTGATTGTTTTTAGCTGAACTATCTACAAGATAACTTCTTCTAGCTGATCTCTCTACAGGGTGATTTGTTTGTAGCTAGATTCTGTACAGGTGATTTGTTTGCAGCTGAGCTCTTTACAGAATGGTTTCTTTGTAGCTGAACTCTCTACAAGGTAACTTCTTCTAGCTGAACTCTCTACATGGTGGTTTGTTTGTAGCTGAACTATCTACAAGGTGACTTCTTCTAGCTGATCTTTCTACAGGGTGATTTGCTTGTAGCTGAACTATCTACAAGGTAACTTCTTCTAGCTGATCTCTCTACAGGGTGGTTTGTTGTTTGTAGCTGAACTATCTACAAGGTGACATCTTCTAGGAGCTCTCTCTACAGGGTGAATTGTTTGTAGCTTAATTCTCTATAGGGTTATCTGTTTGTAATAGAACTCTCTACAGGATGGTGTCTTTGTATAGCTGCTCTCTCTATGGGGTGACTTGTTTCTAGCTGATCTCTCTACAGGGTGATCTGTTCGTAGCTGAACTTTCTACAGGATGATTTGTTTGCAGCTAAACTCTTTATATGATTGTTTCTTTGTAGCTGAGCTCTGTACAAGGTAACTTCTTCTAGCTGATCTCTCTATATAGGGTGACTTGTTTGTAGCTGAACTATCTGCAGAGTGATTTGTTTGTAGTTGAACTCTCTACAAGGTGATCTTTCTAGCTGATCTCTCTACAGGATGACTTTTTCTAGCTGAACTCTCTACAGGGTGATCTGTTCATAGCTGCACTCTCTACAGGGTGATATGTTTGCAGCTGAACTCTCTACATGGTGGTTCGTTTGTAACTAAACTCTCTATAAGGTGTTGACTTGTAGCTGATCTCTCTACTGGATGACTAATTGTTTCTAGCTGATCTCTCTATAGAGTTATAACTTTCTCTATAGAGTTATAACATGTTTGTATAGCTGAACTCTTTACAGAGTGGTTTTTTTGATTGGTTGCTGAACTCTCCAGCTACACGGTGACTTGTTTGTACTACAGAGTGACTTGTTTGTAGCTGAAGTCTCTACAGAGTGATTTACTTGTAACTGAACATTGCATAAAGTAACTTGTTTGCAGCTGATCTAGATGAACTCTCTGCTGGGTAGCTATTTTGTAGCTGAACCCTTTACGCAGTGACTTGTTTGTAGATGAATTGTTTACAGAGTGACTTGTTGTCTCTACAAGGTGACTTGTTTATCGCTGAATTCTCTTCAGTGTGACTTATAATGTTCTGAATCTCTACAGCAACATATTTGTAACTGAACTCTCTACAGGGTGACTTGCTTGCAGCTGAATTGTCTATAAGATTAACTGTTTGTAGCTGAACTCCCTACAGAATAACTTGCAATGTCATATAATTCTGTAATGGAGTAAGTTATATACGTAGCTGAATGCTCTATTAGAGTGACTGTTCTATTAGAGTATCTCGATCTCGCATATGCTACACGTAGTTGGCTTTGGAATCATAACTCAGTGGTTTATAATCTGATTCTTCTGTACTACTGCAAGGAATTTCTATGATACTTATTCCAGTTACACACCGATTTTCAGCTCACTACTCTAAGCGGTTTGCCTGGTAGGCGTAAAAACTAATAGTTTTTTTTCTTCATAAAAATCGATCGCGTAATTGTGACACAGGTTGGGTTTTGTGTCATATCTCGATGGCCTTTAACTGGATTCCTTTCAAACCACAAAAAGGCACTCCTACGACAGTTACTCCATCTACATAGCAATTTTCAGCTCATTCCTTCAAGCGGTTTACCCTGTGGGCGTGACAGACCTTCGACCTTATTTTACGCAAATAATTGGGCATAACTGCGTGAATGTTCATCGGATTCCTACCAATCTTGGTACTGAGATTTGCTTTAATGAGCCCTTTAAGTGTACCAAATTTCAGTCCGATTGGAGCACGAATTCGCGTTTTATGGCGGATTTTGCAAAGTGTGCGAAAAGAAGTAGAAGAAGAAAAAAACGAAGAAAAAAAACCCAAACTTTGGCCGCTCGTATCTCGGAAATGGCTGGAGCTAGGGCTGGGCGGTATTAGAGTTTCGCTTCACGATATATCGTGCAGAAATATATCACGATATTACTATTTATCGCGGTTATTAAAGATGACTGCTATATTAGAGTAGCTGACTGTTTTATTAGGGTATCTCGATCCTAGCTGACTGTTCTATTAGAGTATCTCGATCTTTGTAAAAAAATTGACTAGCTAGTGCTAGGTCCTTGTTTGCAGTAGTATCACGTGATTATTTGAGGTGCATTATAACAACCATAACGGCTTAATAAGCTGTCACAAACACTAAAAATCATAATAATATCGATATCGTGATATCGTTTCACCGAAATCTACGCGATACAGATATCGTTTCATTGCAATACCGCGGTATTACTATAATACCTAGAAACCGCCCAGCCCTAGCTGGAGCGATTTTCTTCAAATTTGGAATGTGGACTCCCCGACCTAGCCGGCACTTCTGTAGCAACTTTGGTTTCAATCGGATAAGGAATCACGGAGCTGTGAATATCGCGTTTACTTCCTGTAAATATACTTACGGTGTGGCGCGCCGGCTACTTGAGCCGCACAAACTATTACAGCCAATGATTATGTAGTATTGGTTATTTTTTATTTGTTTAACCATATAAGGGTAAGATAATTACAAAAGGCAAATGCATATCGGAGTAACACCTACAAAAACACAAGATACAGAAACAGAGAACAACAAACATTACAAGGACATTAGTACAATACAGAACAAATAACTAAATACTGTAGCAAGAGAAAAAAACAAACTAGTGTTATAAAAATTTATGCAACGCTTAACTTTTGTTTTGGTGCAATGCTACATACAGAATTATCAGTATTGGATTATTGTAATTTGTATTTCAAAATTCATGACATATTATGTAGTTGTGTAATTACGTTGCTATGCAATTAGGGACCCGCCGATTATGCTGGCATAATTTTGAGCATAATAGGTACCTAAAAGCATTGAGCATAATGCCAGCATAATACGTTAAATATTTGTACGATAGTATAAATTCTTGCTGGAAAAATGACAATTGCAAAATAAGATCGATATACTCTAATAGAGCAATCAGTAACTCTAATAGAACAATCATCAAATTGACTGTTCTATTAGAGTATATCGATCTTTTCTCTTACATGCAGCAAGAATTTATTATTTGTGTTCCAGCCACTCATTTTTTTCTTTCTATAGTGTTACACTAGTAGCAAAGCATATGAACTAAGGCATGAACATTGAGCATAATCGAGCATAATAGGTAAATATTGAGCATTAATTTAAGCATAATAGGTGAATTTTTGAGCAGTGCAGCATAGCATAATAGGTAAAATTATGAGCATAATCGGTGGGTCCCTATATGCAATGATAAGGAAGTGTACTCCATTTTAAACCACTAATAATACACAGTAGTATCTTCATTTATCTGTTTTATAGTTTATCTATAACATTTTCTTACACAAATTTTCCAGACAAAGACTCAAAGCTGGTCTTAATTTTTGTTCATACAAGTACAGGTTATGTCTCTTTTAACTCAACGGAATTCACTATACCTGGTAGCCTAGGAGACCAGCTACATTGTTTTTCAGCTGTTTGACATATATACAACACATTGGAAACGCTTTCACAATGTCCTCATAAACTAACTTCACCTGTATTTCAAACTGGCATGTATTAGCCAAAGCTTACCTGACACAATACCTGCCTGGAAGTTTATTATATGGGTTTGATTTCTCACGTGCAGGCTGCTTTTAGCTTACAAAGCTTTGCTCACGTGGATGCAGAAAGACAATATATACATACAAATGTGACTGGATTTTGGAAAAACGATCCAAATCGCACATTAGAAGTTCCGAGATAAACGGTTTTAAAGAATTGAAGCCAGCATAACTCTCCAAGGATAGCAAGCACGCGTATGAAATTTACACAAAAGATGCATCAATCTGTTACCTTTCAAGCCACTTCCAGTACTTGTAGCTGCTTGTACAGTTTCCCGCCAAATAAGATAGAAAATCTGAGCAGTTGGACGAGCGAAGTAGTATCACGAGTGCTCACAAAGGGGTGGAGGCTGGGGGGTGGAGGCTGGGGGGTGGAGGCTGGGGGGTGGAGGCTGGGGGGTGGAGGCTGGGGGGTGGAGGCTGGGGGGTGGAGGCTGGGGGGTGGAGGCTGGGGGGTGGAGGCTGGGGGGTGGAGGCTGGGGGGTGGAGGCTGGGGGGTGGAGGCTGGGGGGTGGCGGGGAGGGCAAAAGTTAGACCTCAAAATGGAGGCAGACCACGATTGGAGCCCAGACACGAGATTACAGGGCTGTGCTGGCTCCTTAGTGGCTGATATGTAGCAAAATCAACAGAGAACACGTCTGGCCAACATTGTAAGGCTGTCCACCAGTGAACCACTGACCCTTGCCAAGCCAGGTCCTTCACAAGGCCTGAAACCGCCATTTGAGCACTCCACACCACCCAGAAAAGACGTGTGTAAAAACCAGCCTCGTGTAGTTTGAGTAGTGCTGAGGGTCAAAACTTGTAGTACGATAGTGTAGCTATCCACTGGTGGTGTTAGTTTGATTTTGCCTGATGTGCGATTTGGATCGGTTCTGTAAAATCCAGAAAAGACGTGTGTAAAAACCAGCCTCGTGTAGTTTGAGTAGTGCTGAGGGTCAAAACTTGTAGTACGATAGTGTAGCTATCCACTGGTGGTGTTAGTTTGATTTTGCCTGATGTGCGATTTGGATCGGTTCTGTAAAATCCAGAAAAGACGTGTGTAAAAACCAGCCTCGTGTAGTTTGAGTAGTGCTGAGGGTCAAAACTTGTAGTACGATAGTGTAGCTATCCACTGGTGGTGTTAGTTTGATTTTGCCTGATGTGCGATTTGGATCGGTTCTGTAAAATCCAGAAAAGACGTGTGTAAAAACCAGCCTCGTGTAGTTTGAGTAGTGCTGAGGGTCAAAACTTGTAGTACGATAGTGTAGCTATCCACTGGTGGTGTTAGTTTGATTTTGCCTGATGTGCGATTTGGATCGGTTCTGTAATTATTATATGGGTTTGGTTTCTCACGTGCAGGCTGCTTTTAGCTTACAAAGCTTTGCTCATGTGGATGCAGAAAGACAATATATACATACAAACACACTTTTCAGAAAACGATTTCAGTAAACTGGGCACACACCTGGCTTAAAAATAACTGAAGTACATGTACAGTATCTATGTCTTAGTTAACGTTAAACCACCATTTAGATATTCAACTTGTACACATGTGCCATGATATAATGTAACAATATCGCTCACATTATCAGAGGTAATATTGACACAACCCAAAATATAAGAGAATATAGAACCATTGTTTGTTTGTTTTTGTCCATGTCTTTTGTTTTGTATCTGTGTGTTTAGTTTTGTACTTGTTAGCTAGCTATAGTGTGTTTGTTTATTTTGTACTGTTCTGGTAAGGAAGAATGGAAGTTGCTAATTGTCAGAGGATAAATCATAAATCAATCAATCAATTAGCAGAGGAACTTGAACATCCCTTGATGACCTGTGAATGATCAACAACCTCAATAACCATCAATCAACCTTGACACCTACAATTTGATCAGGATGTATTCTTATGGGATGAGACGAGGTCACTCCTTCATGAACCTTGATCATGAACTTAACCAGATCACATGATCCCTTTATAACATCATCAGGTATGAGATCATCATCACATGATTCCTTATCATCAGTGATATCAACAGGGAATGGTTTACTCACAGCCACAGTGAGGTCTATCAGTTGTTGATCCCCTGGTACTTTATTGTACACCTCCCAGTCTACCATCAGCTCTGTATATGAAAATAAACATCTTAAAAATACCACCAGTCAGATTTAATAACATCTAAAAATACAAATATAAGCACTACCAAAAATATGGTGACCAGTGTGCATGTAGGAGAGACCCTACAAGGATAAGTGTAGCTTGTGCTCATTACACTTATACTAAACTAACTCACCACATGGACTGGTGTTCTTTAATTTCACACTTCTCTTAACAGGTCCACTATCAGCTGGATGAGAACCAAACCTGAACAACACACACACTAGTCATAGCCATACTTTGATGTAACACATAGTGGATACATCAATATACCATACAGTCTGGTTGTTAGGCACATAAAGTTCAAGAAAATTAAAATGTACTTGTTAAGAGTATGTGCCTACTTGTGATTATGATTCACTCTCTTGGGGATCATGTGATTTGTAGTCACAATGTCTACCAATATTTGGAGCAGTCTGGTTACTGTGTAAATCATTTGTATGGAGCATATTATACGGTAGACCATTTTGCTTGGTAAGTATAGTCATTTTAGACATGTGCCATGTGAAATTTCACACCTTGCAACATTGGAGTACCTCAACAAGTTTTATAGTAGCTATCTTGTATAGCACATCTTGTCTTGGAACTTTGTGTTTGTCCACATGTGTTTTCTTTCAATGATGATTAAGTACGAGAAATGGGTAAGCACTTAACAAACAACACAAGCTTAACATATGCGTACGCTTAACAACCAGACTCTATGGTGTTCTACAAATTTACGTATTTAATCTAATCATTTAATTTAATTTAATCAGACTCAATTTACAAATTTATGAAGTCCTCATTATTACAAGCACACAGAACAATTTGGGATTTTCAACTAGAGTAGGGACCACAGCACATCGATGAAAAGTACTGAAACAAGTTGGAATACAGTGCACGCTATTAAATCACAGTAAAACAATAAGAAGTGTTATATCCCTACTGTGCATGGTCCCTACTCTAGTTGAAAATTCCAAATTTTTTCATGTACTTGTTTGTTAACTTTTTTTTGTAAATAATTATTATGACTGGTGAACCCACGCATACCACATCTGAATGGAGCCGTGCACCCCAGCTATGTTAATTATCGTCTGAAAAGTGAAGTATCTATTACACTTCGTTGTCAGCTATGTTCAACCCATTACACAGCATTTTGGACCAAGAACAGCACCTCTGCATCCATACACTGGTGCAGCGTCCCAGTTATTTTAATTATTGTCTGAAAAGTGCAGTATCCATTATGCTCCATTGTCTACTATGTTCAACCTGTTACACAGCATTACGAATCAAGAACTGATCGAAAAGCTCCTCTGCAATCAAAATAGCCTCTACGAAAAATACGGGCGATTTCTGTTACAAAGGGAAGCCATCACAATTTACCACCAAATCGACACTTTTCGCTGTCAGCAAAGATGAATGGGACACAAAGGAGGACACTGATTAAGCTGGGTAGACTGGAACAATGTTAGAAAAGTTTCTTGTTTAAGGAAACAAATAACAGCATTAAGCATTAAACCTATATAGAACCTTATGGTTACCATGTCAACACTATATGTTTCACCAATTTGGCTGCCTCACAAACAACACACAAGCAACATTATATTTTTTACTAAAACTGTATACCAGTTGATCAGGGGGGACCACTTCTTGTAGAGTAAACTTGATGGCTACTTCCGTGTCATTCCTGAAGTGTCTTGGAGCAACCATTAGTGATCAGACCATAGTTCAGTGGTGGTAAGTCACTTGTCAATGAGGGAGCCTACAAGGAACACATATTCACTGATCACTATACTACCACACATAACACTGACTATCCAGTCACACAGACAATTGAATCCACAAAACAATATAGGCATCAGGATGACTAATGGTTAAGGTTAATAGCTGTAACTACAATAACTTTTAGCAAGGAAATAATGTGGCTACCATGTGAAAACAGCTACTATCTGAGGGTGGCAACTATGATGTTGTGTATAGGAGCCCACAGCATCCTTCAAGACTGTTATCCACATGGCTCCTTTCAAAATCACTATTTCATGGCTTAGTCTCTCCTTCAAACGAGTGTTATCAACAATTGCACCAGCATATTCAGATACAAGTCAGAGCTCTAATCCAACAGAAGTTACCATAATAATTCAAGGCTGTACTGTAGCTATTATCTATTATCTGCGGCAACTATTATATGTGAGCCACAGCTATTCTGGTAAAATGTGGTATCATCATCTTAAGATTCTGAGAACAGTTTCAGTACGCATAAACACTGTATCTGTATTCAGTGGCTAGCACAGAATCAACACATAAATACTCTAATAGAACAGTCACATTAGAAGAAGTACTCACTTTAGCACTAGCTCTAACACACATCACTAGGGGTAGACTACGATGTGTGATAGTACAGTTGAGATCTACTGATACGGCACCAGCCACAAGTGGCCTAATCAACACTTCACAATAGCCAACACCACTGGACACTATACAATTGATGAATAGAACTCTCTATACACTGGAACCATATAAGAGAAATACACCTTGATATGTGAGCTACAGTGTAGAGCTATGAAAATGGACAAAATACCATAACCGGTTACTGGGCGAATAATAACTTCCGGTTATCCGGTTAACTCTACTTAATCTAATTTTTATGTTGGGCTTATGTAGTTTTGTAAGCTAACTGCACCTTAAAATGTATAGAATAGTTTATCAGATTGTATTTGTAGTGGCCAAAGTAATAGACAACAACTAAGGCTGAACCCCACAACAAGTGTGATTATCAATGTTGAAGAATGAAGATTACCCAAACCCCACATTGTTGACCGAAATATTAGAAATCAGTTATATGATAACTGAATTTATAAAAATTACTAGTCGATTAATCAGCTAACCATAATTATGTGTATAAGTTATGCTGACCATAATTAGAACAGTACACACACACACACTACACACTACACACACACACACACACACACACACACACACACACACACACACACACACACTAACATGATGTTGCTACATCTGTCTGGTCATTCCTAATGACATTTGGTAGTTTAGAGTGTCCCTTCTCATGACGTAACAAGCTGCTACTCTTAGGATAAGACTTGTGGCTGGTGGTAGCTGTCATGTGCCTCATCTGGTGACTCTGCTCTCCCAACATGCAATGGTCTTGTGGTGGTCCTGTAAGAAAGTGTGGTGAGATCTTACTATGTGAAATACATGAAATAAACCACAAACAATTACAGGCTGACAACATGTCAATATATAAACTGTTTACACACACAATACACAAACAGTCTCAATGTATACTAACACATGAGGTGTTCTGTCTACACAATTGTGTAGGAAGAAATAAAGAACACTAAAGACTTAATAGTAACTCAAATACCACCATATAACCTGTTTGATGTTCTATTAGAGTATATTCATCCTTATAGCAGTTAGTGGTCATGACTGGTCCAATAGGTAATAGTGTGGTATGGTGTCAAATCAATGACAATAATCCACTCTGATGTTATACAACAACATAATAATATCAATTCTTTAAGTTACTCTAATAGAACAGTCAGTCAACTACTCTAAAGGCATGTCCACACGAATTCGAATTAGGAACCGGATGCAAATGAATTCAGGCAATGCGTATTGAATCCGAATTGAACATGTCCACACGCATTATCGCGTAATGCGCATTATTGAATTTACTAGTGTGATAAACGGATAATTAAACAGTTCGGTTGAGAAAACAATCATTTGTGCCAAACAAGAGAACAGTGAGTTTAACGATAGACTGAAAGGAATAGCTCGTAGTAACGCTTATACTTTTGTTTATAACATACCGGAAGGATTTCTACGAATAAAGTACGAAAAACTGCTGATGGTGCGTGATGGGTATGGGACCGTTGTTCTTTCAAACTGTAAGGGCTAGATACGATGATGAAACACTGCTTTGATACGTCCTTGCGCTTTTATCACACCGAGCGCTTCTGTATTTCTATCCTTTGTTGTTTACAAAGGTCACGCGCAAACGTGTCAAGCCCTCACGTGCTGCATTATTATGATGTAGCAATTACTAGCAAATCCAGATTCGCAGCCAATTCGTATTCAAACCACCTGTGGAGGTGGATTCGTGTAATCCACTTTCAATTCGAATCACCCTAATGCGCATTCCGTGTGGACGCGAATAATTCGAATCAATGCGTATTCAATTCGCATTATTTTTGTCGTGTGGACATGCCTTAATAGAGCAGTTATCAATGTACAACTCAACAAGTTTAATAAATTCAAGTGCAGTGTTACACCACATATGATATCAATACCACACAATGAGGTGATAACTTACCAAACTAGATTTCTGTAGTTTCTTGCCACTAGCAATATCTGGAATGTGAAACAACATCATGAGATGAACATTGTACTGAGACCTGCTCACTGTGTACAAAGCCGACTATACCAACTTAAGTTTCAGCATCACTACCGTATCTCAGGTTATTTTCAAATGGTTTTTGTCTGGATTATTTTGAAGAGGCTCTTCTTTCAAAAATAAATTATCTCCTGCTTGAAAATAAATTGCCACAATTAAAGTTCACATGACTGGCATGAACATATAATCGCTCCACGCTCGTGTTATAGCACAGTATTAGTGGTTTAGCAGTATCATTGAACAGATGATCACAGATCTGCCATTGTTGAGAAATGACATGTGATCAAGCCAGTGGCCGATTAGAATTTACTCCACTAGAGACTTCCCCAGACTTTCTCCAGTACATAGGGACAGGGAATAATTTTCTGTTGGCAAGATATCACGCATTTGTGACACGAATTTCCATTTGTTTTCAAAATGTACACTCTTAAAAATAAAACTTCAAAATTCGGATATTGCCTCTTGTGCAAAATTTTCAGCTTTGAAAATAACCCACTATACGGCAATTTGTCAATCAACTAATATTGACGCTGGCTTCAGAACTGACCCTAATCATTACATAATGAGACTACAGTCAGTTACTAACCTAATGTTCCATGTCTCTTCTTCTTGCCCATATCAGGAGTAAGATTGTGATGATCTGTGTAACACAACTATTATGATCAGAATACTACCATATATGGGTACAATATGATATGTCCTTACAGTACAAGGTTCAATTAGGGATCATAGAAATAACAAGTAGTAAAACAAGTGAGGTCACCTACACCTACAGATACACAACCTACTCCATTACCAAATAAGGTATATCTGTAGGTACAGGGAACATCAACTTGTATCAATATTTTTTGCTATGATCCCTAATTTGACTTAAAATTCCAAAAAAAAAAAAAAAAAAATTGAACAACTAGTTAAAATGAGAATTAAAAAGAACTGCTGAACTGCAGGCAAATTACAATATTTGGTCTTCCGGTTCATCTGTAACTTAATCTGCAATACTTTTGTCACCTTGATCTATTATGATAATTACATTAGAGATTAATAACTACATGTGCAAAGCACGTGCAAGCTAGGAGGGTATGGGGGCATGCTCTCCCAGGAAATTTTACAAAAACAGATGCTTTGAATTGAAACCTAGAGGCTTTTTTGCCATGCAAAGTATCTTGCTCCTTTCTTTTTTTAATATTAAGATAGCATAGACCAAGCAGTATAATTAGAGCAATGTTGTATATTCTACTGACTGTTCTATTAGAGTATCGCACTGACTGCTCAATTAGAGTATTTCAATTTTTACAAATTCAAGTAGCTGAAAATTGGCATTGGTTAATCACAGTGGCTCTTTGAACTACTATTCCTCTCACTGGTATACTGCTTCCTACACATCCCAACCACTGTACACAGATCTAAGTAGATAGCACCTTCAAAATACCAAACAGTTTGCCAGACCGTTGACGTGGGCGAGACATGGGTGCAGCAGGAGTAATGGCAAAACTGGAGATGCCATCTTACTAGCTTACGTTGTTCTGCTTACATCATGCGCGCTATATTGCGATATACTTTCTAGCTATTGTATTGCGATATAAAAATATATGTCTTATGTTGGCTATATCACCCAGCACTATTATGTGGCCATCTCAGCAAAAACCTGTTTAGTTTTCACAACCATGTGTTTTGGTAATAACAAAATTTACAACAAATGATGAAACTACACATGATAGAAAGAAAAACACACGTAGGCAAGTTTTAATCAAGCCATTACTCAAGGGAAGCTAGTCTCAAACCAATTAATTCTATATACCACCTTGTTTGCCTGTTCATCGAGAGTTTGAATATCCTCGTTTTGTTTCATTAGCCCCAACAGTGTGCATGCCACGTGTGCTTCCTTATGATGCAGCAAAATTGATGTTACTTCTTTATATAAAAATGTTTATTGTAAGTGACTACAGTGATGAAACTATATTGAGTCATTTGCCAATTCATGGTGAACATCGTAAGCCAAATCCCAACTCTGTAGACTAATGCAAACAAAAGTTAAGGCAGCGAATTAAAATGCTTGCAGTTTATTTTCATTGTAGTTGCTGTATATTTAGATTCTTTGCTCTTCTTACCATCTAGTGCTATAATTCCAAAACTGCTAACCATAATTTGGACACCAGATAAAGCTGAGAAAATAAAATGAAATTTGGAAGTTGTGTGAACCAGGCAGAATCCACTGAGATGGTCACATATTCATACGCAAGTTTCACACACACACAATCACAAACACAAAGATGATAAGTACACACCTTAGAGAAGTCCCTCTTGACCACACTACTCTTATTAGTGCTCTCCTCCACCTCATCACTGTCATCATCATCATCCAGTAGGGTAGGACTAGTAATGTCCAATGACCTCCTGGTGTTCATCTCATCTGTCTTCTTATCTGTCACTGGGTACTCTTACTCCTTAAAACTGTGGTATGAGCTAGTGGAGATGAGAGGTGTATCATAACAGAGAACTAGCTAACACACAATACACGACGGACACCACACTGGTATATTTTTAACATACAACTTCAGAGTTGTAGTTATCTGATCACTAGAGGCTTGCATAACTACTGGGTTGTCCACTGTAGATGGAGGATACTTACTGATCTTATCATACGTATGTATTACTAAACACATGGATTAACTGTCATCTACGGATGACTATAAACAAAGAACTGTAACTTAGTTAAACAAGGTGTGAAATGGTACCTACATAGGGTAATTTAACTTACTAGACCAAAATTTTCATAAACTACTCTAAATAAAAACTATGCAAATCTTAAAAATGGTTAATATCTACACAACACAATCCACAATTCAATAGCACATCACGCCATGTTATGGCTAAATTTGTTCTTTATATGGCTGCTACTGTAAGTAATGGCATCAGGTACTGTGATATGCAGAACCTGAGGATAAATCCTGGGACACACACACACGCGTGCGCACACACACACACACACGTGCACACACACGTGCGCACACACACACACACGTGCGCACACACACACACACGTGCGCACACACACACACACGTGCGCACACACACACACACACGTGCGCACACACACACACACGTGCGCACACACACACACACGTGCGCACACACACACACATACCACACACACGCGTGCGCGCGCACACACACACATGCACACACACATACTACACACACGCGCACATATACATACTGTGTGTAGTGTGTGTGTGTGCGTGCGCACACACACACACATGCACACACATACTACACCCACACACACACACACACACAAACACTACAGTACAAATACACACACACGCGCACACGCACACACTACACACACACATACTACACCCACACACACACACACAAACACACTACACCCACACACACACACTACAGTACAAATACACACACACACGCGCACACACACACACATACTACACTAGTGGTGTGCGATATAGGATATTTTCCTATCACGATTATTACACACAATTATCACGATATGATATATATCACGATAATTATACAAACTCATCACTCAGCTTGTGTACTTACACTGATGACACTTGTAGCACTAATGTACTAGAAGTACAACACAACATGGTACGTACATCACTAGCATACAACATTACATTACTGACAAGCTCTTTTATCAAAAAATATTACAGTGTACAATGACATCTTGTGTACATTTTTCTCTAATTATAGCTAAAATCTATACTTCAGCTTATATCACGATATAAAGATTCAATAACATATCACGATATAAAAAAAATTATCACGATATTTGGGATGCGTGTCAATTACTGGAAAGCTTATGACGGAAGTTAAAAAAACATCACTTAGTGACGGGGGGCAAATGCCTCCCCTTGCCCCCCCCCTTGGCTACGCCACTGATATCGTCCTCGTGACAGATACCACAAGTCCGACCTAGACCTCACATGTGCTGTTTACAGTAGATAGTCTCAATGTGGAGATCACACACACACACACACACACACACACACACACACACACACACACACACACACACACACACACACACACACACACACACACACACACACACACACACACACACACACACACACACACACACACACACACACACACACACACACACACACACACACACACACACTGCAGTACAAATACACACACTAACATGGTGTTGCTACATCTGTCTGGTCATTCCTAGTGACATTTAGTAGTTTAGAGTGTCTTTTTCGTAACAAGTTGCTATTCTTAGGATAAGACTTGTAGCTGGTGGTGGCTATCATGTGCCTCGTCTGGTGACTCTGTTCTCCCAACATGTAATGGTCTAGACTTGTGGCTGGTGGTGGCTATCGTGTGCCTCATCTGGTGACTCTGTTCTCCCAACATGTAATGGTCTAGCCTTGTGGTGGTCCTGTAAGAAAGTGTGGTGAGATGTTACTATGTGAAATACATGATAACAATTACAGGCTGACAATAAGTCAATATACCTGTACATATAAACAGTTCACACATCACACACACAATACACAAACAGTCACAATAAATTGTGTATCTGTACACATAGGGTGTTCTGTTGACGGAACTACATAGGAAGAAATAAAGAATATAGTATTGATGATCTGACTGAAAACCTCCTAACAATATGTGGAACTATTATTAGAGAGGATTATAATGGACGATCATTGAACATTTACCAGACAACTAACTCAAATACCATCCTATTACCTATTGGACTAACCAATGATGATTGGCTGTTCTATTAGAGTATATTCATGCATTTGCAGAATGGTCTGATGTCAATGTAGTGACAAGCAGTTCATAATCCACTTTGATGTTATACAACAACATAAATATATACCATGATCACATGAAACTTCAAAGGTGCCGCTGGTTGTATATAGGGCATATACACTTCAGGTGAGTATCAAGACACATGGTAGTGTGTCGTGCGGCCCAAGAAGCCGGCGCGTAACACCCGTGAGTATATATTGACAGGAAGAAAGAAAACGCAATTTTCGCACCTCCGTAGCTCTGTGCTTCCTTGATGAAACAAGACGATTTTTGCTGTGGACATGCCCCCCAACTGCAGCACTCCACATTCCAAATTTGAGCGAAATCGCTTCGCGCGTTCCCGAGATATGCGACTTCAAAAATTGGCTTGGTTTCTTCATTTTTTTTCTTCTTCTTATTTTTCTTTTTCTTGCCGCACACTTACAAAAATTGCTATAAAACTCGCACGCCATATCCGATTGCCTTGAAATTTGGCACACAGAAGGGGGGTATAAAGGCGCATCTCGGTACCAACTTTGGCTGGAATGCGATAAACAGGCAAAGAGTTATGAGCGATTATTCACGAAAAATAACACCAATATGTTGTCATGCCTACAGGGTAAACCGCGTATGGGAAGAAGCTGAAAATCGGTGGGTGAATAGGTTAACTATTGAACCTCAAACCTTTTGTGGTTTGAAAGAAATCGAGCTAAAAACCAGGAAGATACAACGAAAAAACCAACAGTGTGTAACAATTACGCAATCGAGATTAGCTAATAAAAAAATGACTGCTTGCCACGCCTACCAAATAAACCGCTTGGGGTAATGCTTTGAAAATCGTTGCACAGATGGAGTAATCATCTTAGAAAGGCTCATCAATGGTGTAGAAGAATCAGACTCAAAGCCACGGAGATATAACACGAAATCCAACTTGGTGCAGCAAGTGCGAGATCGAGATACTCTAATAGAGCAGTCATTCTAATAGAGCAGTCACCCTGAAGAGAATTCAAGAGATCAGCTAGAAATAAGAAACCTGTATAGAGATCAGCTACACACAAGTCACCCTGTAGAGAGATCAGCTAGAAGACGTTACCTTGTATGGAGTTCATGCAACTATGGAAAGAGATAGTTCAGCTAGAAAAAATTACCTTGTAGAGTTCAGCTACAAAGAAACCACCATGTAGAGAGTTCAGCTACAAACAAATCGCCCTGTGGAGAGATCAATAGAAGAAGTTACCTTGCAGAGAGTTCAGCTACAAAGAAACCATCATGTAGAGAGTTCAGCTACAAACAAAACTCCCTGTAGAGAGATCAGCTAGAAGAAGTTACCTTGTAGAGAGATCAGCTAGAAGAAGTTACCTTGTAGAGAGTTCAGCTTAAAACAAATCACCCTGTAGAAAGATCAGCTAGAAGAGGTCACCTTGTAGAGAGTTCAGTTACAAAAAAACCATCATGTAGAGAGCTCAGCTACAAACTAGTGACCTTGTAGAGACATCAGCTAGAAGAAGTTACCTTGTAGAGAGTTCAGCTACAAAGAAACCATTCTTTAAAGAGCTCAGCTGCAAACAAACCACCTGTACAAAATTCAGCTACAAATAAATCACCCTGTAGAAAGATGAGCAAGAAAAAGTTACCTTGTAGAGAGTTCAGTTACAAAGAAACCACCATGTAGAGAATTCAGCTACAAACAAGTGACCATGTAAAGACATCAGCTAGAAGAAGTTACCTTGAGAGAGTTCAGCTACAAAGAAACCATCATGTAGAGAGTTCAGCTACAAACAAATCTCCCTGTAGAGAGATCAGCTAGAAGAAGTTACCTTGTAGAGAGTTCAGCTTCGAACAAATCACCCTGTAGAAAGATCAGCTAGAAGAGGTCACCTTGTAGAGAGTTCAGTTACAAAAAAACCATCATGTAGAGAGCTCAGCTACATAGTGACCTTGTAGAGACATCAGCTAGAAGAAGTTACCTTGAGAGAGTTCAGCTACAAAGAAACCATCATGTAGAGAGTTAGAGAGATCAGCTAGAAGAAGTTACCTTGTAGAGAGTTCAGCTTCAAACAAATCACCCTGTAGAAAGATGAGCTAGAAAAAGTTACCTTGTAGAGAGTTCAGTTACAAAGAAACCACCATATAGAGAATTCAGCTACAAACTAGTGACCCTGTAAAGACATCAGCTAGAAGAAGTTACCTTGAGAGAGTTCAGCTACAAAGAAACCATCATGTAGAGAGTTCAGCTACAAACGAATCTACCTGTAGAGAGATCAGCTAGAAGAAGTTACCTTGTAGAGAGCTCAGCTTCAAACAAATCACCCTGTAGAAAGATCAGCTAGAAGAGGTCACCTTGTAGAGAGTTCAGTTACAAAAAAACCAATATGTAGAGAGTTCAGCTACAAACTAGTGACATTGTAGAGACATCAGCTAGAAGAAGTTACCTTGTAGAGAGTTCAGCTACAAAGAAACCATTCTTTAAAGAGCTCAGCTGCAAACAAACCACCTGTACAGAATTCAGCTACAAATAAATCACCCTGTAGAAAGATGAGTTAGAAAAAGTTACCTTGTAGAGAGTTCAGTTACAAAGAAACCACCATGTAGAGAATTCAGCTACAAACTAGTGACCTTGTAAAGACATCAGCTAGAAGAAGTTACCTTGAGAGAGTTCATCTATAAAGAAACCATTATTTAAAGAGCTCAGCTGCAAACAAATCACCTATACAGAATTCAGCTACAAACAAATCACCATGTAGAGAGATCAGCTAGAAGAAGTTAACTTGTAGAGAGTTCAGCTACAAAGAAACCATCATTTAGAGAGTTCAGCTTCAAACAAATCACCTGTAGAGAGTTCAGCTACAAACAAATCTCCCTGTAGAGAGATCAGCTAGAAGAAGTTAACTTGTAGATAGTTCAGCTACAAACAAATCTCCCTGTAGAGAGATCAGCTAGAAGAAATTACCTTGTAGAGAGTTCAGCTACAAAGAAAACACCATGTAGAGAGTTCAGCTGCACAGAAATCACCCTGTAGAAAATTCTGCCAGAAACAAATTGCCCCGTAGAAAGATCAGTTAGAAGAAGTTACCTTGTAGAGAGTTCAGCTACAAAGAAACCATTCTGTAAAGAGCTCTGCTGCAAACAAATCACCTGTACAGAATTCAGCTACAAACAAATCACCCTGCAGAGAGATCAGCTAGAAGAAGTTAACTTGTAGAGAGTTCAGCTACAAAGAAACCATCATTTAGAAAGTTCAGTTACAAACAAATCTCCCTGTAGAGAGATCAGCTAGAAGAAGTTACCTTGTAGAGAGTGAAGCTACAAACAAATCACCCTATTGAAAGATCAGCTAGAAGAAGTCATCTTGTAGAAAGTTCAGTTACAAAGAAACCACCATGTAGAGAGTTCAGCTACAAACTAGCTACCTTGTAGAGACATCAGCTAGAAAAATTACCTTGTATAGAGTTCAGCTACAAAGAAACTATTCTGTAAAGAGCTCAACTGCAAACAAATCACCTGTACAGAATTCAGCTACGAACAAATCATCCTGTAGAGAGATCAGCTAGAAGAAGTTACCTTGTAGATAGTTCAGCTACAAACAAATCACCCTGTAGAGAGATCAGCTAGAAGAAATTACCTTGTAGAGAGTTCAGCTACAAAGAAACCATCATGTAGAGAGTTTAGCTGCAAAGAAATCACCCTGTAGAAAATTCTGCTAGAAACAAATTGCCTTGTAAAAAGATCAGTTAGAAGAAGTTACCTTTTAGAGAGTTCAGCCACAAAGAAACCACCTGTACAGAATTCAGCTACAAACAAATCACCTGTACAGAATTCAGCTACAAACAAATCACCTGTAGAGAGTTCAGCTACAAACAAACCTCCCTGTAGACAGATCAGCTAGAAGAAGTTACCTTGTAGATAGTTCAGCTACAAACAAATCACCCTGTAGAAAGATCAGTTAGAAGAAATTACTTTGTAGAGAGTTCAACTACAAAGAAACAATTCTGTAAAGAGCTCAGCTGCAAACATATCACCTGTAAAGAATTCAGCTACAAACAAATCACCCTGTAGAGAGATCAGCTAGAAGAAATTACCTTGCGATAGTTCAGCTACAAACAAATCACCCTGTAGAAAGATCAGCTAGAAGAGGTCACCTTGTAGAGAGTTCAGTTACAAAAAAACCATCATGTAGAGAGCTCAGCTACAAACTAGTGACCTTGTAGAGACATCAGCTAGAAGAAGTTACCTTGTAGAGAGTTCAGCTACAAAGAAACCATTCTTTAAAGAGCTCAGCTGCAAACAAACCACCTGTACAGAATTCAGCTACAAATAAATCACCCTGTAGAAAGATGAGCAAGAAAAAGTTACCTTGTAGAGAGTTCAGTTACAAAGAAACCACCATGTAGAGAATTCAGCTACAAACTAGTGACCCTGTAAAGACATCAGCTAGAAGAAGTTACCTTGAGAGAGTTCAGCTACAAAGAAACCATCATGTAGAGAGTTCAGCTACAAACAAATCTCCCTGTAGAGAGATCAGCTAGAAGAAGTTACCTTGTAGAGAGTTCAGCTTCGAACAAATCACCCTGTAGAAAGATCACCTAGAAGAGGTCACCTTGTAGAGAGTTCAGTTACAAAAAAACCATCATGTAGAGAGCTCAGCTACATAGTGACCTTGTAGAGACATCAGCTAGAAGAAGTTACCTTGAGAGAGTTCAGCTACAAAGAAACCATCATGTAGAGAGTTAGAGAGATCAGCTAGAAGAAGTTACCTTGTAGAGAGTTCAGCTTCAAACAAATCACCCTGTAGAAAGATGAGCTAGAAAAAGTTACCTTGTAGAGAGTTCAGTTACAAAGAAACCACCATGTAGAGAATTCAGCTACAAACTAGTGACCCTGTAAAGACATCAGCTAGAAGAAGTTACCTTGAGAGAGTTCAGCTACAAAGAAACCATCATGTAGAGAGTTCAGCTACAAACGAATCTACCTGTAGAGAGATCAGCTAGAAGAAGTTACCTTGTAGAGAGCTCAGCTTCAAACAAATCACCCTGTAGAAAGATCAGCTAGAAGAGGTCACCTTGTAGAGAGTTCAGTTACAAAAAAACCAATATGTAGAGAGCTCAGCTACAAACTAGTGACATTGTAGAGACATCAGCTAGAAGAAGTTACCTTGTAGAGAGCTCAGCTACAAAGAAACCATTCTTTAAAGAGCTCAGCTGCAAACAAACCACCTGTACAGAATTCAGCTACAAATAAATCACCCTGTAGAAAGATGAGCTAGAAAAAGTTACCTTGTAGAGAGTTCAGTTACAAAGAAACCACCATGTAGAGAATTCAGCTACAAACTAGTGACCTTGTAAAGACATCAGCTAGAAGAAGTTACCTTGAGAGAGTTCAGCTACAAAGAAACCATTATTTAAAGAGCTCAGCTGCAAACAAATCACCTATACAGAATTCAGCTACAAACAAATCACCATGTAGAGAGATCAGCTAGAAGAAGTTAACTTGTAGAGAGTTCAGCTACAAACAAATCTCCCTGTAGAGAGATCAGCTAGAAGAAATTACCTTGTAGAGAGTTCAGCTACAAAGAAAACACCATGTAGAGAGTTCAGCTGCACAGAAATCACCCTGTAGAAAATTCTGCCAGAAACAAATTGCCCCGTAGAAAGATCAGTTAGAAGAAGTTACCTTGTAGAGAGTTCAGCTACAAAGAAACCATTCTGTAAAGAGCTCTGCTGCAAACAAATCACCTGTACAGAATTCAGCTACAAACAAATCACCCTGCAGAGAGATCAGCTAGAAGAAGTTAACTTGTAGAGAGTTCAGCTACAAAGAAACCATCATTTAGAAAGTTCAGTTACAAACAAATCTCCCTGTAGAGAGATCAGCTAGAAGAATTTACCTTGTAGAGAGTAAAGCTACAAACAAATCACCCTATTGAAAGATCAGCTAGAAGAAGTCATCTTGTAGAAAGTTCAGTTACAAAGAAACCACCATGTAGAGAGTTCAGCTACAAACTAGCTACCTTGTAGAGACATCAGCTAGAAAAATTACCTTGTAGAGAGTTCAGCTACAAAGAAACTATTCTGTAAAGAGCTCAGCTGCAAACAAATCACCTGTACAGAATTCAGCTACGAACAAATCATCCTGTAGAGAGATCAGCTAGAAGAAGTTACCTTGTAGATAGTTCAGCTACAAACAAATCACCCTGTAGAGAGATCAGCTAGAAGAAATTACCTTGTAGAGAGTTCAGCTACAAAGAAACCATCATGTAGAGAGTTTAGCTGCAAAGAAATCACCCTGTAGAAAATTCTGCTAGAAACAAATTGCCCTGTAGAAAGATCAGTTAGAAGAAGTTACCTTTTAGAGAGTTCAGCTACAAAGAAACCACCTGTACAGAATTCAGCTACAAACAAATCACCTGTACAGAATTCAGCTACAAACAAATCACCTGTAGAGAGTTCAGCTACAAACAAACCTCCCTGTAGAGAGATCAGCTAGAAGAAGTTACCTTGTAGATAGTTCAGCTACAAACAAATCACCCTGTAGAAAGATCAGTTAGAAGAAGTTACTTTGTAGAGAGTTCAACTACAAAGAAACCATTCTATAAAGAGCTCAGCTGAAAAACAAATCACCTGTAAAGAATTCAGCTACAAACAAATCACCCTGTAGAGAGATCAGCTAGAAGAAATTACCTTGTAGATAGTTCAGCTACAAACAAATCACCCTGTAGAAAGATCAGTTAGAAGATGTTACTTTGTAGAGAGTTCAGCTACAAAGAAACCATTCTGTAAAGCACTCAGCTGCAAACAAATCACCTATACAGAATTCAGCTACAAACAAATCACCCTGTAGAGAGATCAGCTAGAAGAAGTTACCTTGTAGATAGTTCAGCTACAAAAAATCTCCCTGTAGAGAGATCAGCTAGAAGAAATTACCTTGTAGAGAGTTCAGCTACAAAGAAACCATCATGTAGAGAGTTCAGCTGCAAAGAAATCACCACTGCCCAAATTTCAAGACAATAGCTCTTTCCAATCTGAAGTTATCAATTGTCAAAGTTGGCAAATTGGATGTGTGTGGAAGACCCCTTTTCGCAAATCCGATCACATATGTATTATATATATAATTTGTACATTTACTGATAAAATATTTAAAGTATATACATCTACTTCATCGTTTCGTCTTCCTGTAGTAAAGAAAAAAAACATAGGTTAAAAAAGTCCCAAAGCTGGCCATAGGCCGGCTTTGGGGTATACAAATACAAAAAGAAATGAAATCTAATCCAAAACAGCCAAGCTGTAAAAAAAGTGTGCGGCCCTCAGAAAGGCTATGGTGAAAAAAGATGTGAAATCCAAGGTGGCGGCCAAGAAATGGCTGTGATGGTAGGTTAATGGTAAAAATTTTAATAACGACAATTCAGGTGAATTTTTGTGCCGCTTCACAAAATTTACCTGAATTGTCATTATTAAAATTTTTACCATTAACCTACCATCACAGCCATTTCTTGGCCGCCACCTTGGATTTCACATCTTTTTTCACCATAGCCTTTCCGAGGGCCGCACACTTTTTTTACAGCTTGGCTGTTTTGGATTAGATATATATACTCACCCAGTTCAGTATATATATGTAATATATAAACCATGGCTACGAGGTGTATTGCACTTATATACACCCCGACTCCTCAGTCATCGAAGTTTACCGTTGACAAACGCCTCGGCTTCGCCTCAGCATTTATCAACAGTAAACTTCCTCTGACTTCGGAGTCGGGGTGTATATAAGTGCAATACACCGAAGTGAGCCATGGTTCATATGATATATACCATGTTTCTAAATTAATCCGTACTACATTACTTACTAACAACCCATATGCACACAAACCAACTTAAAGTATATACTTACACTTAATTCGCCATAGTTTGGCATGGTAGACACGCTGGAAACGTTCCTCTCACAATTCAGCTCTCACAATGAAGAATCAAATTGATTGTGGGACTTAGTAAACATATCTCCGTATATTGTCAGGACTTGTCTGTTCATATCAACAAACATAGGAGCAACGTTACTTGGTGCCACCCATCATCAAAGTTGCTAGGTATGGGTATAAAATGAATCCAGTGGGTGGACTCGTACTGGCTGGGGTGATTGATCGCCTAGCGTGACAAAGGCTAGTAGCCTGAGTCATCTGGGTAATTAGTCATGCTAGTGTGGGCGTCATTCGCCCGTCCACGTCGGGCTATCAGCCCGTAACTGTGACACAGTAATGTGTCATGTGACATCCCAGGTGAGAGTATACATATACTCACCTGTGTGTTGGGGTGCATATGCCCTATATGCAACCAGCGGCGCCTTTGAAGTTTCACGTGATCATGGGTATATATATATATATATATATATATATATACCTACCTGGGCAGTCATGTGACAGATTACTGTCACGATTTCGGGCTGATAGCCTGACGTGGGCGGACGAATGATGCCCACACTAACTAGCATGATGACTAATCACCCAGAGACTCGGGCTAATAGCCTTTGTCACGCTAAGCAATCTATCACCTCAGCCAGTAAGTAAGAAGTAAAAGTGAAATGAAGCCTGTATTAAACTTCTGCACAGGTAAACTTTGCACTTCTTTTCAGTGGTCTGAAATACGGGTGTGGCGACTCTCCACAGACTTTGTGAATTACCTTCCCTTCAGGGTTTTACAGGTGTTTAGCAACTGAAAAACAACGGTGCAGGCCTCGTAGACTACTAGGAATAGCCTATCCCTTTGAGTTGTTGAAAGGGGGCATATCTCTTACATATGTGAACAAAAATGAAGATAAGCTTATTATTTGAGGCCTTGTCAAGAGAATTTGTGGAAAAAAAAACATGATAGTCAACAGTTTAGAAGGTATTTCTGTGCGTAATATGTTGGTAAAAGTGGTTTGTTTAACAAGCGCTTCTTTAGCAGTGCACAGTGTAATTAAAAGAATTTAAAAATTTTCATGAATTACCAAATACGAAAATTACACACTAATAATAATGTATTATTGCACAACCAAAAACCCTATTGGTTATAACAATAAAAAAGTTGGTTAGTTCCAGATGACTTAGCTAGCTGCATGATGCCTGGTTTTCAGAAGTACCACAACATACATGTAGCTTGTTTTTCTTTGAACTTGTTACTTATTTTGTAATAATACTTATGACAGGTGAACTCTCACGTACTGCATCCAAAAAAAGAATGGAACTGGAATTATTTTTTCACATCCTGTAAATGGGTAATATGTTTCACTTTCAGTTCTATTCAGTCGGTTACACAACATCACAAAATGAATAACAGTAATAATCTGGTCTCTATGACAATGTAGGGAAGCAACCACAAATCAACATCTTAATTGCGTTGTCAGTGAAAAGAAATGGGATGAAAGGAGGACAAAGGTAAGTCCATGATGTGTCTATTGTACATACTGCAGTATGCTAACAAGCGCCTGACAGACTGAAACAACTTCTAACAATATTGAAAAAGCACATACATAGTTTTAGCTGTTATTGAGGTTCCCTTCTCTGAAGGCATCAGTCAGTCAGTGAGACAGTCAGTCAGTGAGGCAGCATAGCTAAGTGGTTAGGGAATCTGCCTGGTGATCGAAAGGTTCCAGGTTCAATCCCCGGTTACGCTACTTTAGTTTTTGTTGTTGTTTCCTTGAGCAAGAAACTTTACTCACACTACTTCAGTTACCCAGCTGTTAATGGGGACCTGGTGGTCTAGTGTTAACTGGGGAAGCAGCCCACCCAGCTGTAACATCAATGGGTACCTGGTATTAACTGGGGAAGCAAATGTCCAACTGTCCTTGTCTCGCTTAGCAGTGTTGAGGCCATTGTGGAACTCTGGGTTCTGTGACCTCTCTCTAAGAGACCTGGACAGTCCTCCTGTGGGTTACTGGCCCTGCCCCAGGAGGATTTGCCTGCACAAGGCTCAAGCACCTGAGTAGTGCACAGGCATCCCAGTGCTGGCTTACTGGGTGGTAATAGCTGTGTTTTGTACAGCTGCTGTAGGCTTTGCTATGTAGTCAGTCAGTCAGTCAGTCAGTCAGTCAGTCAGTCAGTCAGTCAGTCAGTCAGTCAGTCAGTCAGTCAGTCAGTCAGTCAGTCAGTCAGTCAGCCAGTCAGTCAGTCAGTCAGTCAGTCGGCCAGTCAGGCAGTAGAAAATTCCCCTGGATTAAAAATAATGTACCAAGGCACATTTGGGCTTGGTGATACTGTACCTAACCAATACTGCCAAGGTGTCATGAGTATTGTGAGGGTGAGATTGGTTTATAGTAAATGTTTTTTTTTGGTGCACACCTTCATGATCCATAATATAGAGTTTACCAAACTGTATGATAAACACACGTACATACACATGTACACATGTGCATACACCCATGCACACACATATATATGTACACACGCACGTAAAAACACATCCACTTACCACTATCCAGGATTCCAGAAAATAGCAACAGTTTGGCCTACAGTGAACTGAACACAACTGTAATATATGCTATTGTAACTGAATGTCAGACATAAGATAACAAAATGTGGAACTTGACATAATTTCAATACCATATATGGTACATACAGTATGCATACATGTTAATGAGAGGAATAACATTTAACCCTCGATCTCACTGCCACAACTGCCCTATGGCATAAACGGCCATAGCATCATATTCTAAGTGCTCTGTAATTTCAGTCAAGCATTTTAGTAACTCCTGCACTTACACATCTTGTAGTGGCCACGCCCTTAAGTGAATGGGAACAGGGATAATTGGCCTCTCTGCACTATTGCGTGATTAGATGATGCAATCACATACTTTTGGAATGTTGATAACAAGTATTGTAGACGATTCTTCGCAGTGATAATGGCACTACTAATAAAGAGAAACGGTAAGGAGAAGGATTGTACAGGTTGGAGTGGCATGTTGCTACTTCTTTTATGCCTCTAAACAGTGACCTCATGTCTGTATGTGCATGTGCACTTGCTCAAACGCTGAAAACCAGACTTGGTGACCATCACTTCAACCATAAACAGGTTAGCGATGTTTATTGTGTTATTAGAAACAGTGATAGCCTGCAGAGTTGTGAAATTTCACGTTTGGTTTCACTTAGGCCAATTTTTTCCCTTGAAAGTTGTATAATGGCTCTGTGGTTCCTCTTGTGTAAACAACAACTCAATAATCGAATTCCTTATTCCATAGCGAGTAAACTGATATAGTTTTATATGATTATATGGTATAATGTGTAAGCTATAGCAGTTTAAAAGCAGTATATTGGAAGTGGTGGTGAGGGGTTGTAAAATTAAATTTAGTAATACAAAGTCGCTCATTACAAGGTAGCACTCCAGTTTGTACAGATAACAGATATTAGTTAGTTCACTGTACATACAGTAGTACATTGAATGAACTCTTCTTGTCTACCTGAACTGTACTCTAATTCATTAACTATCAAGCTAACTAAACATATTTGAAGCTACTAGCTAACTGAGGCATTAAATAGTTGATCATTGAATGTGAATTGGCCAAGCAGTCAATTATATCAATCCTTAAATGACTGTTCTATTAGAGTATTTGAACTTAACTTTGTATAACAGAATTATTTTTCAGTTCAAGGAAGACCGTTTGTTTCAGACAATAAATATAATCTTCTGGCAGTTGCTGTTGACATCATTTACACAGCACTACAAGATTTTATTATACTGTAGCAACACTTCTCCAAGTAGGCCAGTGAGAAGGTTTTCGACCAATGTGTACAAAATTATGCAAGTTATCCCTCCTAACATTGCCATGCAGGCCAGCATTGTGTAAACACACATTCTCTACAAAGTTCTATGTGGGCTTAAGGTACTTACCCTATTAGGAATGTTCATATCAACACTATCCACCAATATTCTGTAGATCACCTTCACCCAGTCATCTTTGAGTGACACAGTACAAGCCTGTTGGATGATAACATGTGAACACTGTTAACAGTTACACTATGGTATATACACCACACAATGGGACCAATAACAGTTTGTATTGTACCCATACAGTGTTTAAACACTGCAACATTCTGTTAGCAGCAAAGGTCACATTTCTACACACACTACACTTTAGACACACTAGCTTACACTACATGTAACAATGAGCTCACCTGAAATGTGAACACCCTGGTAGTGGATATTGTCTTAGTTGAAAACATGACGGATATTTGGTAATGGAGCCTAACACTTGTAGGTCTTCAATCTACAATACAACATAACATACATACCACATACACTGGTAATACAACACACACATGTATACAATGGTCCCTCCATTACCCAAACTCATTGGACCCTAGGTGTTGGAAAAGTTCACACAAATAAAGCCCATACATTTATATCAGGAGTTCATAAGCCCGTAGGGCGAGGAGTATACAACGGCCAAATAGCGAAATCTAAATTAACATAGGCGATCCACTGTCATAGCAACCCTGTATCTAATAATAGTAATAATCTATTTATTCGAGATACCGCATACTTTTATTTTGCGTGAGAATGGAAGATGAAGAGCCCAGTACATCTTCTCAAGTGAAATGGCCCTCCTCTCAGATAGAGACCCCTAAGAGACCTAGAGTTGCACAAACATCACGAAGGACATCATTTCCTTCCACGTCCCGAACTGCACTGGCGACAAGTGAGCACAAACTAAACCACATTAGTGAGTGTGTGAGAAGGCGTCTTGTTGAGAAGGTGGCAACACGCAGAGACGGAGCGGGCTTGAAACCTGTCGAAGTAGAGCATGTAGTAGGTCAGTGAATTATACTCTTTGGGGTCTGTCATCTATGATATGCTCCTGATCACCAGTGATATGTATTGCTTTTCTGCAGAACATGCTACTGCTTTAGCCTTTTTGTCATCATCAGGATTTAGGATTGAAATGCCTGCAATCTCTCCTGAAGTTACAATTGCTAACGCTACAACAGTAGAAGGTACAGAGCTAATCAATAGTACTGTAGCTAATTGCATGTGGTGCCAAAACATTTCACATTGCAAATGTATGTGTATGACCTTGTAGCTTGTGCAGTTGTTTTGGAAGATTTGGACGATGATATGTCTTGTGATTCGAGGATTGAACTAAATATAAGGGAGAGTCAGGTATACTTGGAGATCAAATGTATTTTGAGGATGTCAGAGTACTCTCAACTGGTTGTAAAAGAATATTTTAAATCATGTACGTTGTGTATTACGATATCTCGAGATACTCCAGAGGTTGTAAAAGAAGTTGGTCCCATTGATAATCCTCAGCTTGTTATGACGTATTTTGATGATCTCCGTGTAACCTATGCTTTCCAAGTCTTTTTCTTAGCTATTGATAATGGAGAATACAACAAGGATGTTTTTCTGCAGCAACTGGATCAATTGCTTCCCAGGTCTGGTTACATCGTATGCCCTCGACTTATGGATTATCCCTCCGATTCCCTGCACTTTAAACTCAAAAATGTCAGGATGTGGGGAAGCCCATTTCAGCAAATTGATGCCACCAAATGTGACCTTTTCCATATTCCGAACAATAAGAAGCTTCACCCATTGCATGAGTTATACAACATGTGTGCAACATGTAAGCAGGTACACAATAGGGCTGAGCGATACTGCCATTTTAGTATCACGATCGATACTGAAGCCACCATTCACGATACTGAATAGTTCACGATACTTGTGAATAAGTCAATCATAGCTGCTGCTACATACTATATTGCTCAGCATTCCTGCAGGAAGTCCTTATAAGTGATAGTAAACTAGCCACTATCATTCTTGTTTACAGTAATGATTATTGTAACACATGCTTTGAGGTTATGTTGTGGTGTTCACACCTCTCTGCAGGGGAAACCAGGTGGGTGGAATTTATCACTTACAAGGATTCTTAGCCTGGTACAGCATAACAAATGGGTTTTTAATGACAGTAATGTACAGGCATGGTATCACGATAGTTAATAACAAAATATTGCGATATCGATACTTTCAAAATATCGCGATATATCACTAAAACGGTAGTATCGCTCAGCCCTAGTACACAGTGAAGTTGCAAAGCTTAATCGAGCTAATGATGCAGTGCCCACTGAAGTGAAAGAAAAAAAAGAACAACTGTTCAATCCAACTATCCTATATCAAAACTTTCTCCAGCAAGTCACAGGACTAGAGTGAAAATTTTAGCTGCTGAAAGACAGGTTCTCCAAGGAAAAGTTGAAAAGCATGAATCAGAATGGAGACGGAAACTCTGTGATGAGCAGAGCCTGGAACTTGCCCAGATAATGAAAGTTATCGATGCTAACCTATCTGATGACCTCGAGAGAGTTTTTACAGAAGCTAAGGAAAGGTCAAAGTCAGACACTCAGCTTCACAAAGAGTGGGAGAAAGATAGAGAGTACCATATTACATTCTACCGTGATCAAGCTAAGAATGGTATGATATTTCGTATACATTACAATTTTAGCACTGTTTAGTTGCATGTACTGTAGCTAACTGTATTCATACACGTATATAAAGATTTTTTTTTTGTAGTAATCGGAAAGACTTCAAACAAGTGGAGTACAATAATTTATCGAATAGGTTAATCAATGAGTATGCTACCTGTTCATGAATAATGAATTTGTTTTGTTATGCACATGTAGCTCTTGCTGTATACAGCAGATCCCCAGCTGCTTATGCTGCTCTAAAAGGATTTGGAATGCTGCAGCTCCCAAGTGTTTCTTCTCTGAAACATTACACTGGTGCCAATATTGAAGATCCTGGTGTAGTTGATGATCGATTACTGAAATGCAGAGAACAGTATCAACAACATGTTGCTGAATGGTTGCCAAAGGGAAGAAAAAGCCGCTCGGAGAAGGGGCATTGATTGCTGATGAAGTGAAAGTATAACATTAGCTATACTGTATACAGTGTGTACTACTAGAATTAGTGTAATTTAAAAATAACAGAATCAAATGAGTTAGGATAGCCATCCTGTAATGATTGGCAGCTAGTGTAAGCATGTGCAGTGCATGATATGTCCTTAAAAGAACAAGAATATTATAACTTCATTATATTTTTTTGCAGGTAGCTGCTAAGTTGGCATGGAACTCCAGGGATCATAAGTTTATTGGGCATGTTATGACAGAGGAAGAAATGTCCAGTCTCTGTGATGTTTATTCAACATTGGAACCTGAGCGCAAGACGCAGGCTGCAAAGTGTGTGCTCCAAACAGTCTGACGCGACCTTTCTTCAAAGTATGATGTTTTAGGCCCATACTTTGTCACAATCTGGCTTTGACTCAAAGTTTACCATTGCTGCTATCCAAGAAACTATGCTCAAGTTTCATTGGTATGGGTTTCACACTGTTGTTACAGTAGTTAATGGAGCAAGCTCAAACCTCAGCATGATTAAGATATGGACTGCAGGTGATACCAGTGCATATGGAGTGGCACAATATGGAGCTGACAAACACTATGTCAAAACTTGGTTTGTGGATGCATTTAATGGGCAGAAAGTGTTCTGTATTATTTGTCCATCTCATCAGGTTTGTAATTGTCAGTTAACCATCTTATTTACTGTATGTACATATTGAAATTCTTTTGGTTTTCCTTGTTTATATAATTTACTGTAATTTGCATAGCTGAAGAACATGATTTCACAGCTTTATCAGTCACGCTTGCGTGGCAGTAAGAATTTTTGTAACAACGATGTACATTTGGGTGGAAGGCAATAGAAGATGTTTGCACATGAAGTTGGAAGGCTGAAGGAACAAAAGAAAGTTCGAGTTCCTGGGCTGAAATCTAATTTTGTATACAGAGATTCGTGGACGCGGTTGAATGTTCGCCCAGCCAAGAAAATGCAGGTTTCCCATTTTTAGCTGTTTTGTATTAAACTACATATTGAATATGTATGGAAATTATATAGCTAACTAGTTACTGAATATGGAAAATATTGTGCATGTATACTGTATGGCCTGAATTGGATATTGTGCACTATAAAAGTAGCAATTCACCAATTTTTAAATATTTTTTTTGCATTTTTACAGCAAGAGCACGTGCTAGCTGAGCTCAAAGAGTATTCCAGTGTAGAACCAGTACCACATGACAGTGATGCTGTGAGTGCGACCCATAAGTTCCTGGAGGCATGTCATTACTTATTTGAGAGGGGCATTCTAAATGGTGACATTTCACTGCACAAAGCAGATGGCTACATTGTTCAGCAAATGGACAAAGGCCAGCAGTTCTTTGTTTCCTGGCTGGATAAATTGTTGTCTTCAGGTACGTAACAGTTATACACAATATTACTGACATTGCGATTGAGTGTTTAAATTAGACACTTAATGATTATATTATTTTAGGATATGATCCCATCCCAGCTCAACAAATCTACATCAACTAGTGATTGTAGAACCCGCAGCTTTGTGGAATATGACTGCAGTTTGTCAGCTGTGTGTTTAATCTTTGTTTTGTTCTTAACTGCTCTTTCCCGATAGTCAATGCAGCTGAATAGTACCCAACCTCCTAGCCTTAACATTGATACCTCATCATCCATAACTCTTCTTTTCTTTTTCATTGGTCTGTTAATGGCGCATATTCATTACTCAAATTTGCGTAATTAGAAAATACGGTTGGAGGAGCATGTGCGTTAAAAGAAATAACTGTGATGATGGAAAACCTCGCGGAAGACGACAAAAGGCTATCTAAAATGAAGGTTACGGAATTGAAGAACTGGCTCGCCAGCAGGGAAGCACCAACGAAGGGGAATAAGGCTGAATTGATCGCCAGGTAAGATATTCATAGGCTTATTTATACGTGTCTGTAGTGGCATCCCCCACACACGCCTGTGGTGAGACCTGTACTATAGCTATCCTGTATACGTAGGTTTCACAACTACGCTTAAACGAAGGTCTATTCCCGGGGTCGACATCTGTTAGGGTATTTTTACACGACAGCCTGTTTATTACATGTAGGATATGTAGCTTAATGTTTGCATTAATATTTCATCTTATATTGTGTATGGAATAATTATTAGTGTCCATATATACATTACACAGGGTGAAGGCTTGTATTAAATATGGAATCAAGAACAAGATTGATTCTAAAGGAGTGGACATTAATAATCAAACTGATTGCACCGACTTAGAATTCCCAGAAAGTGGATGGGAAGAGTTCGTAAAGGCTCTTACGATCACCGACAAGTTCCATTTTACTTTTGGTGAAATAGTATCTTATTTTGTAAACCGATCTGTCTCCGATGGACTTCCTGCTGATGATTTCAAAGCAATCAATTCATCTGCAGAGAACTTGTTTCGATGTGGACACATTCAAGGAATTCAGGTATGTGCTACAGAAGATAACCTGTTTTTATGAGATGAGAAAAGACAGAGTCTACTTTCTCAAGATGGTGTTGAATGCAAATAGTTGTGATATCTTTTATGCTGAATGTGGATTCCCTGCTGGAGTTGCACCACAAGGAAGTTGCAAGCACATTGGTGCCTTTTCCTATGCTTTAGCAGACTTTTGCAGAGTATGGTGTTTGCCAGAGTACATGACTTGCACAGACAAATTGCAGGAATGGAACTAGCCATGTGGGAAACGCATTCCAGTAGACCAACTTGGTGCTCGTCGTCGAGAATTAAAACCAGAACAATCTCGATCAAGAGGCTTGAAAGCGGTATTTGATCCTAGGCCATTGAAGTTTAGAACCGCTTGCCCACAAAGGCTAGAGGAACTCCATTGCAATCTTTTGAAGCTTGAAAAGCTACCGAGTTTCTTGAATGTTATTCTACCATCATGTGACAAAATTCAGCATGATCATTGTTATTGTATCAGAAGTGATGAAGTTTCAGATATTGACCTCAATGGCAATGAAGAATGTGATAATGACACAGCAGCTTCGCCAAACCAACCTTTTGTGATCCCAGCAGGTGCAGTTGAGCAGAATATTTTGGAGAAGTTGATACTTACAGCTGAGGAAAGGGACTCTTTTGAATCATGCACCAGACAGCAATCTGAGTGTGACAAATGGCACGATGCACTTCGTCTGAGAATCACTGGCTCTAAATGTGGCCGTATTTTATTGCAAAAGAAAAGGACTGTTTCATTGCTTCAGTTTTGTATATATCCTAAGGTCATGCAGCACCTACCCAAACCTATCGCTTGGGGTATCAACAATGAGGACAAGGCAAGACAAGAATATGTCAAGGTCATGGGAAAAGATGGTCATCATGGCAATGAAGCCACTCGGGCAGGATTTGTGGTACATCCAAGGAAATGCTGGCTTGGAGCTTCACCAGATGCATGGGTTACTGATCCATCTGTAACAAACCCACAGGGCATAGCTGAGTTCAAATGTCCATATTCTAAGGCATTTGTCCATCCTCGTGAGGCTTGTAAGAATGCCGACTTCTACTGCTCCATTATTGATGGACAGCTACACCTGAAAAGAACACACAGTTATTATCACCAAATACAACTGCAGTTACATGTTTCACCCAAATCTAAGTGGTGTGATTTTTGCGTATATACCACATGTGGCATTGCAATTGAAAGGATTTACCCTGACCCTTTATGGGAGGATTCTTTTTGTAGTCAACTTGACGATTACTACATGCAACATGTTTTACCCGAGCTTATATCCCCGGAACACAAGCCCAGTTATTATTTATAGAACATGCATTGTACATAGATATATAAGTTTCTTCTGTGCATAATTATGTAACATGTATAATATCATTACTATACAGGTTTTTAGAATATACGTAAACAATGTCAATAATTTACATTTACTTACACAGAGGAGGTGAAAAATTTGCTAGAACGCAGCACACAAAAAAGATTTTATCTGCAATATCTGTCAGTGAGGAAGGTATGGTACGATCAAATATATGAAAATTCTTAATCCTTTCCATGGCTCTTTCAACATGTATCCGTAGGGATGCAATTCTTCTAGTGGACACTAATTCATTTTCTGATAGTTGCTTTTTACCACGTAAAAATGGAGGTATATTTAACCTCACTCCAATAAGCATCAGATCTTCTTCAATTTCAAGGCCTCTATCAGCCATAACTGAGTCCCCTTCTTCAACAAATCAAGAATGCCACTCTTCCTTGTCAACTCTTTATCAGAAATACAGCCTGGATATAGTGAGGAAACGAAAGTCATAGCACCATCTGGTGAAATACCAACTAATGCTTTGAAAGTGTTGTGATTTTTGTAGCTAGAAAATGTCATTTTTTGAAGCTCTGGTAACTGTGGTTGTTCCACAAATATTTCTGTGGCATCAATGATGACTCTGGTTGATGGGTACTTTTCTTGAAATTGTTTGGGAATGTTCATTTGTACTAGTTCTCTGGGTGTCCACAATGGAATGTCTGAGTTTTAGATACAAAAAATTTATCCAAGTGCAAACTATCCTGGATACTGTTGACTGACTAACTTGGAATCGATTAGCAATGTCCTGCTCAAAAAGGCCAGCACGTAAACGCAGCATGGTCATAAAGAATTCTTCAAGTGGAGGTAGTGCTCTTGATCGACATCTCTTAACTTGTTCGTCAGGAATGGGACCATCATGTGAATAACTCAGGTGATCTGCAGCCGGCCCAAGATAATCATAAAAACTCTTGAGGGCAAAGAATGAACTAAACCCTGTATAATAACATACTTGAGAGTCATAGTTTTTAATGTTTTCTAATCGAAACAGTTTGCTGTTTGCACTAGTAAGCTCCTCCAATAACCTACTGCTCTTTGCTTTTCTTCACGAAGCAAACGCTCTAGTTCCTCTATGCTTGGCCCTTCCCTTTGACTACTCTCACACTTACTACACACTGACACGTTTGTAGTATCACTTTCTGTAGAGCTTGAGGTTGGGATCCCCACATCTGGGCTGCAGCTGCTGGTGTGCCTGGGCTGTGGCTCGATAAAGGGGCGATCTTTAGGGGGTTTTTGAGTAGCAGTTTTATCGCCTGTGCTTCTCACCGGAAGGTGAAGAGATGGAACTTCGTCTGGCCTTAACAAACGCCCAGCTGCATTCACGAAATGAATACTGCAAACCCGAGTACTGCCATTTATCGTTAGATTTGTCCTCCTGATCACATGAATCCATTGCTTCAAAATGGCTTTTCTGTTTAACGGCAACTTAAAATAAGAAAGACCTGTTTCTCTGTCCGATCGATTTGAGCAACCTGGCACGCAGCAGGAGTGAGTCATTACTAGGAGTTATTCCAAATAATACGCATGCCCCTCCGACCGTATTTTCTAATTATGCACATTAGAGTAATGAATACGTGCCATTGTTTCAATAGCTTTGGTCACTTCTGTTTGTATTATGCTAAATGATGCAAACAGTGTGGTGGACACCAACGTATTCCAATTATCAACACTCACAACCTTGTCATACGAGTCTGTGAGGTCTTTTCTCAACTGCACAAACATTGCTTGGGCAGGAACCGAGTGTGGCTGATTGTACCATTGTAAGTAAAATTTGGAATACTTATCAGCTCCTTTGTTGTTTTCTTGGTACAGCCTGTTGTATTCATCTGTTGTGTATATTATGTAGCTATAGGACAATATTACTATACAATACTAACCCAAAAGATGTACAACGAACTGCCGAAAGCTGGGGTGACTTGAACAATGTTCCCAAAACTGAAGTCTTTCATTAATATGACTGATGTGCACCATTCCTGTTAGATAGTATATATATAGCTTCACACATGCATGCACCACATTTAACTTTACTGGAGTAGTGACATAGCTAGCTATATAGCTTTATGGAAGCATATACCTGATATAATCTTTACTACACCACTGTGTACTTTGCATTTGTTTAATGCACTTATAGTTGATGTTAGTTTCGACTTCTCATCCTTGTTAAGCCTTCTTTACGGCTGTACTGTAGTGTTGTCGCCTTCTCCTTGAAGCTCATCCTCGTCTTCCGAATCGGTGTACTCCTCTTCTAACTCGTACTCTTCTCCCCCTAGCTCATATTCAGGCGCCTCTTGTACTTTGTCGTCAACATATATAACAACATCGCTGTCACTCATGCTGACAAGCGCAAGGTCTGTTGGCACCATGGCTTTTGCTTTTAAACTCCTGTTCCGCACGTTGCAGTAAGAAGCAAGTGCACGTATTACGTTATACCCATGAAATAATTCCGTTTAAGGCAATCTTATTTATAGTAAAGCTCGTTGCCATGCAACTACTCCTACGTTAATTTAGGTTATGCATTTTGTACTATCGCATTGGTCGTTGTATACTCCTTGCCCTACGGGCTTATGAACTCCTGTTTATATACAGAACATTAAAATACACTTTAGGCAAAATACTCTAATAGAACAGTCGCTACAACAGTTTGGATAATCAATGGCCAGATAAAGGAGAGACCGCTATATACAACCACACATAAAATAAATAATTATATAATGCTAGTTGACTAACAAACAATACAATAGAGTGGTCCCTCCATAATCTGGTCATTGAACAATAGAAATGACTGCTCTATTAGAGTGTTTTGTCTAAGGTGTGCTTTTACTGAAGTGATTGAACGACATTCAGGATTATGTACTGAATGTGTCCTCAAGTGTCCACATTAACAGGTTCCAGTGTAGTATGGAACAGAACAAAGAACCCCTCTCCTGCTACTATTGGATAATGACTTACTAAATACAAGCACATGTGACTTACCATAATGTCTTCTTTCCCATCCTCTCCAGTACTTAAACAACCATTGATCTTCTGTAATAGTAATAAACAAATGATGAATTATTTGTGTGTTTAACTGTACGCATGTCAGCATATACAGTAAACAGTCCTTGTACATACAAATAAATATGAAATATAAACAACCACAACCACACACACACGTACACACTTCTGGTATTAGTGAATGCCACAACACTCTCTGGACAGGTTTCAACAGGTAGGCTCCTAATGGTAACATGTGTCCAAGTTTCTGTTGCCATTTCTGTACAACAATACAATAGAGTGATTACATCGTATCATACACTATCAATAAACAGTTGTGAAATCAGAGGACTTTGTAAGCTAATGTATGACTGGCATTGCAAGTGAACACCTACTGGAGGCTTAGAAACATTACACAATTATATTGTGATGGCTATGCTCCACCAGTAGTATACTACTGGACCAATCAGCTTATGATAGATGTGTATTAGTCACAAAGTGCTGAGAAAATTGGAGCAGAAGCCATGACTTGTGTGGGTCATTTTGTGTTCATAACTGGGTCAATGGAGCGCCATGATATTACATTATCAAATACCCTGACAGGAATTAGTTACAATATCATAGACTCCCAAAAAATTCAGCAGAAATAAATTAATTTCATTCTGAGTCTGGCCGAAGAATTAGGAAAAACAATGTACCAACCCGGTGCTATTGTCGAATTATTCCTAATACAGACTGCAAGCTTTATGGCTATGTTATTAGCGATCCGTTTACTGCTTATTTTCTGGATTTCTTTCTACAGGGACCAACAGGAATGAAATTGAGATGGAACTGATGATACCACAACACTCACTTGGCCGCAGTGCTATATACTATGATTGCCTACATTATCCAGGAGGGATGGTCAATGTCATTATTACCTTGATTTTGAATACAGTCATCCAGATGTAATATTAAGGATTTCAATAAGTAAAAAGTAGAAACCACAATCAATAATAAATAAAGTATCTCGTGACAAATCTCTATACCAGATGCTGCATGAAGTGTTCCATGGCTTAACTAAGCATTATCCGATGGTGAATCAGGTTACAAGGAGAAGTGGGGCCAAGAGAGACGTTATTCTGTGAACAGAAATGAAGATCGTTTTGCAGTAGCCATGATGCTTGCTGAGATGTCACACATTGGGCACGTTCCAACAATTTCACACTCGGTGCTTCATCCAGCATCGAGGTAGCATATCGTGTGAGGTCACTGGTAATCCTAAGTACTCAAGAGACCTTCGTCAACTAGTACTCCAAGTGCCAAAAAATTTGCACGCTTATAGTTAGAAATTTCCTGTGCTTGCCGAAATTTAGAGTATGTAGGGTCCCGCTACAGCGCAAGGACTGGACCACGCGTTTCCTTCACTACAATTCTTATTAACGCGTCTCAATTACATCTTCACGCATGCGTACACAACACATGACATACACTATAGTGATATACAGCCTGGTTCTCCAACTCCGTTACAAGTACATTGCGTTCAAAGCACGGGGAGTGCCAAATATTTAGCGATACCGAATTTTTAGGGAATCCACGAATAACTTTTACTTGTGGTATATATCCAACTTTGGATAATAACTACAGATTAACACTTGACTGTTTTACACAAATAAACAATACCGGCTTGATTAAAATGTGCATTAGTAGATTACCAAGATACTGTGAAATACCAGATACCGGGGTATTTTCTCAATACCGGATATACCTGGAGCAAAAATACAGCACTAATCCTAGTACAAAGTATCTTGTGTCACATTCCCACATCTCACCAAACTGTACATTACAACACTTAAACTAGAAAACCAGATTATGATTTAAATAAAACGACAACAATTTAAAACGTACAATACTTAAAGATTTACACACATACATGATTTCAAACAGTAATACAGTATCTCATGATATGTGACCCAGTCTGAGAAAACCGGTCTTATCGCCCATTTGATTTTTCACCTAAGACACAAAGCTACATGAATACACTATCTAATTCCATAATCAAAATCAGCTAGACTTGAGTGGTCTGGTTTTGCTGGCTGCTTTTCCCAAGCCCAGTGGTGATCCGTACATGCGGTGTGGGGCATTAATGGAGCTCTGGTCAGCCTAGAAATGACTGTACGTGGCTGTACAGCTCTGTGGTGTTGAATAAGTACCTCTGCTGTGAATTTCCTTTCATTTTAGCCAATTTTGAGACCTCAATGGTCAAAAACTTGGCCTAATTCATCCCTACGCCTTCCTTTTCAATTTTTGAACACCATCTTTCCCGCCTTCCAGGCCCCCTGCCTCCCACCCATTTTGCAGCTTGCCTGATACAGTCAACCTCGGTTTAAAAACTATCTAAAATGGCGGGAAACTTAGTTGTTGACTACTTGCACAGTGGATGCTGTGGAAGGTAAGGAATTGGTATAAAACGTGTGAAAATTTGGTACACATAGCTTCAACCATTGGCGAGCTACAACACAGTAAATACTTAAACTGGTGTTTCTTGATACTTTTAAATAGGCGATAAGCCCGGTTTTCTCAGACTGGGTCACATACGTTCATGCAGTCTCTTAAAAATAAAGATTTTATTAATTGGCAATAACAAGAGGAGAACCTGTATTATAACAATAACTACACACATGGCACAAAGAAAGGTACAACACCTCCACCCAGAACATGACACATCATTACACACATGGCACAAAGAAAGGTAATCCTCGACCCACAACACATCACTACACAGACGGTGTACACAGAACACACAATACTCCCTAGTTTATGTCATCACCATAGACACAGTACAACTCAACACTAACAGTATAAAAGATATGGGACACTACAATAATGTCAACACAGGTCATGGGATAAACAGATTAACACCTTAGTGATATTCATAACAACCAGCTGACTATATGTGAACACTTCTGTACCATAATAATACACACAGACAGACAGATGGACAGACAGACACAGTTACATACATTATTGTGTTGCTTGTACATGAAGTGATCTTCTTTCTTCTTAGTAGAGGAAGAAGTGTATCACCTGATACTAGTATTGACTGGTTTGCCACCGAGAAACCTTATTGTGTCCTGTAGTAAAATAGAGTGTTAACTGTATGTGAAATACATGTTAAATGCATCAAATATGTACAAATGGATGACGTAATCTTTTATGACAATAACACAACAGTGACTGTTCCATTAGAATAACTCTGCAACACAGCTCTAACAACACAGACACACACACACAGACACACACACACAGACAGCCACAGCCCAAATTGTGTACACATTTTTTGTTGACCGCAATAAAGCAAGTACAGAGAGGAACCTTAGTTAAAAGAAAATTTTACAGATCAAAAATTCTTTAAAATTTTGCTACTACATATCAACAGACACACAACTTCACTCTCTACACAACTCATTACATTATTTTGTTGCTACAATACTGGACCTTGTTAGGCCTTAAAAATTCTGTCACTTCATTACAACATACAAGGTATGTTGTTCCTCTGGTATACACTGGACACTTTTATACACTAGGATGTGAGGAGTGATTGTGGGTTTGAGTTTATGTGTGTTATGATGAGGTGGAGTTGTTAACAACATGTCATTTGTACCCTAACAGGTAGAACAGGAGGGGAGTTATGAAAACCCGGACCGGACCAAAAGTCAATTCTCCAGGTAAGCAAGATTAGCCTTGTTATAAATATTTACTGCCATTTACATCCTCTATAGTACTTATACACTACTCACCTTGCAGCAACTCTGCCAAGCACGCGGTCGCGATGGTTGAGCAACACGAAGCATCCACTGTAGAACAACTAAATAAACTAAAACACTTTCTAATGTGCTTTACTACATGATCACTACAAACCTACGTATTCTCCTGCTGTACTTGCATAGAACTGGCACACACGAGTGGATGCACGAATTTGTTAGAGTCATGCGTTTCACTCTAGAAATCTATACTGAAATAATTTAAGTACCGCCTGCCTACCTTGCTTAATTCCATGTGTTATTTATCACCAAATGGATTTTGAGACAAATTAGACATTTTAACTGCTAATTTAGTCTCAATCACTTTTTACAGCATGACTCTAATAAATTCAGGCAGCGACTCGTGTGTGTGCCAGTTCTATGCAAACACATACAGCAGGAGAACACGTAGCTTTGTAGCGATCATGTAGTAAAGCACATTAGAATGTGTTTTAGTTCAGTTAGTTGTTCTACAGTGGATACTTCATGTTGCTCAACCATTGTGATCGTGTGCTTGGCAGAGTTGCTACAAGGTGAGTGGTGTATAAGCGATATAGAGGATGTAAATAGCAGTAAATATTTATAACATGGCTAATCTTGCATACCTGGAGAATTGACTTTTGGTCCGGTCCAGTCCAGGTTTTCATAACCCCCGAACAGGAGAGTCAGTTCTCCATTTAATATAACCGTGTAGATTACTTCCCCAGTTAACACGAGGTCCCCATTAATAAAGCTGGTCATTCTCTAACTCTTAAAACCCACACATATAATATACCTTAGTAACAATTCACTGAAAAATACACACACTGATAAATCGACTTTTACACGTAACCTCAAACAGATTACTGTCACTATGGAACACAATTTGTGTTATTATAAATAATGTAATAAAGAATAAAATGTTACCTAGGGGAATACCCTGTGACCAAGTCAAAGGTTCCCATAACAACAAAGTTTATACAATTCAAACACTCATGGTACAAACTATTCATAACTCCTTCCCAGTTCACTACATTGAGCTGATAATGTTACAACATCTAAAACTGATGTTAGTTGAACATTAATAAATTGACTACTGTGTCATATTCATTCACTATCGGTCTAGTGGTTCATAACAAGTCAGTGAATGTTGTTATAATTATTTATCCTTTTCTGAGTACACAAATGATATGTTTTCTATTGTTGGATGGTTTTAGGGTTTGTACATTTGTTCCAGCTCTACCATATGTACATGGTCAACACATGACTACTACAGTACTACCTTCACACAGACATACAATATTTGTATAACATACTACACACAGACAGATGGACAGACACACTTACCTGTGACGGCAACTATCTCAGAGGTGACAACATGGGTGACAGGTTGATACTCTCTCCTAACCTCTCACTCTCCTATGCCATTATCTACCTGAGGGGACTGCTCTGATCCACATAATCCCAACCATTAGGATGTATAACACTGGTCCCTAAGGCCCCAACTTGTTCATCACTCTTAGGACTTGTTAGATGAGACTGGAATACCATCTGACCATGAGGGTGTTCTGCGTCTGTCATCTTGTTGAGATCATGTGATCTGACTACCTTGTACTAACAGTGGTGGTCAGCACTACTTGAATCAACCTGTAACAGAACAAATTTAATGAGACACGTATGACAAGTTAGTCAGTATGGTGTACGTATGTATAGACGGGTTGCCTATTTAGGGCGTGTCCCTTGTGTAAAGCGAGAAAACGCGACTTTCCGTTTTACGCATGATTACAATGTTGGTCAAGAAGTCAACAAAAAACCCATTTTTTAAAATAGTTTGACAAACGTTTTTGATTCTTCAAAGGTACAAGGTGAGTTAAAATCATCCAGTCTATCATTCTAAGTAGTAGCAAAGTCTTACAAAGAATGTTTTCAGCGAGTTTTATCGCTTTCCAAAAACCCGAGATTGAGAGAAAATCATCTTCTCGTTCAGCCTTCACCTTACACGCTGGATATGTTATAGCTCGAACTTATCTCTATAACATACTTTCTTTTCTGAAGGCTGGCTAACTCTTGCTTGCTAAAGTTAACCGAAACGTTCATTTTCTCCAATAGCCGTAATACATTTTTGACTTAGCGAACTCGGAAAGTATGTGGAAAATTTACGGTAAAACGACCACGCCTTAAAAAGGCAACCCGTCTATAACTACTCTATGATGACCATGGAATTATTGTGTTGTAACACAATTTTATGAAATGTGCTACACAATAGGGTTGAGACAAATAGTTCGAAGCTTCGTTCGGTTTCATAACATTCGGATGCTGCTTTAATTCACCAAAGCTTCGTTACCATGGATACTAACAAGTTAAACCAGTTACACAACTATTTCACTCCTTGTGGAAGTTGCTATTTGCTTATTTTTTGGAGTAGTTATAGTTTAAACAATAGTTGTACTGGAGCTATAACAAAGTGTAGGAGTTTGTACTACAGTGTACACCCTAATAACCATAAATTGTGTTCATTAATTGTTGACATGACATCTGTAACAAAGCTTCAAAGCTTCGGTAACATTTTCAAAAGAAGCTTCCGAGGATGTATTTGTACATTCGTTCCAACCCTACTACACAAGGACACAGATATTAAACTACACTACTAGTGTACATGGTTGAGAGGTAGAGGATGACAGATATACTACAGAGTTAACAAAACTATATCATTGACTATGACACAATTGTGTAGTCAGTCAAACACACAAGATAAACAAGTGGTTAGTGACATGTATTAACCTGGAGGTAATATTTGTAGACCAACATGTAACCATCAATATATTAGTTACAGGTCAAACAGGTTTCAAGTTTCAGATAGTCAAACCCTTGTCCTGGGCGATTTATCACATTAACAGCTGAACAACAAACGTGACCTAGCGGGCTTATTGCCTATTTAAAAGTATCGAGAAATGCCGGTTTTAAGTGTTTAGTGTGTTGCAGCTCGCCAATGGTTGAAGCTATGTGTACCAAATTTTCACACGTTTTACACCAATTCCTTACCTTCCACAGCATCCACTGTGCAAGTAGCCAACAACTAAGTCTCAGATAGTTTTTAAACCGAGGTTGACTGTATTAGGCAAGCTGCAAAATGGGTGGGAGGCAGGGGGCCTGGAAGGTAGGCAAGATGGTGTTCACAAATTGAAAAGGAAGGCGTAGGGATGAATTAGGCCAAGTTTTGGGCCATCGAGGTCTCAAAATTGGCTAAAATGAAAGGAAATTCACAGAAGAGGTACCACAGAGCTGTACAGCCACATACAGTCATCCCCAAGCTGACCAGAGCTCCATTAAGGCCCCACACCGCATGTACGGATTACCACTGGGCTTGGGAAAAGCAGCCAGCAAAACCAGACCACTCAAGTCTAGCTCATTTTGATTGTGGAGATAGTTAGTTCATGTAGCTTTGTGTCCTGGGTGAAAATCGAATCTGCTGACATGGGAAATAAGACCGGTTTTCTCAGACTGGGTTACAAATGTTGATTCTTGCAATAAACCTTCTATCTGCTGGTCTGAGCTGTCTGTCTACACATGAACAACTCTGGTAGTTGTGGGAAACACAGTTATTATTTCCAGTCAACCAACACTGAGATGTCCATGTACCACTCATACACTCAGCTGGGGCAGGACTAGTAACACACAGGAAGACTGTACAAGTCTTACAGATAGAGGACACACTACCTGAAGTTCCAGAATGATACCTAAAACACTACTCAACACAAGGACAGGTTCCACAGTTGACATGTGAGCAAAGTTGCTTGCTCAAGGTAACAACAGTAACAGTAACTGAGCATTAAACTTGGAACCTTTCAATTACCAGTTAGTTGGTATAGCCACTTAGCTATGATACCTCACACAATGCATGCACGCACACACGTGGACAGACAAACAGACAGACACACACACACACTGCAAATCTGCACAACAGCAGCATCAATCACAGTCAGAGCATGATGATGTGTAAAATCACCTAATGTAACGTTAACTTTAATCTCAGAATCAGTATTTTCCATGACAACATTACATCAGTAGCATACACAGGTAAAATGACATCATCATAACATCATCACAAAAAAATTGTTATGCACAGTGAAACCTCTAGGACCATGAGATTGGACCTACTAGACGTGGCCGCATGGAAATACCTTATACAGTGAAAATCACCTTTACAGAATAGCCTTACTCCATTCAGCATCAATTCATCAATTATAGCATTAAAATAAATACCATAACTTGAACCTTTTGCTTGCTAGCCTGTATGTCTGCCACCTGACCACAGTCACAAGGCTAGAGGCCAAACAAAGCAGCACACAACCACCATTATATGCCACAACAACAAACTCACTGGTGGGATGTAGAGGAGGTTGGAAGGCTTCTCAAGTCACATGACAAATAAGGGTATTTTACATTGATGGAAATAAATTATTATGATCATTGATTAGTCTGTGGCTTATTACAGAATTTTTAGCACCTGTGCATTAGGCAACAGGCACGCCCCTTGCTATTCTACATCCTTATGTTTAAAATAGAACTAGTGTACCATTTTTTACCCAAAAGACATGAAAATTTTGGAAGAGTTACTGTAATAATTTTGCTAAAAAAGAGTGCTTGCGGTTTTTTGATAGCAACTTCGGGTGACAAATAGCATGGAAGTGAAAGGAAAGATTGGTGACAGTGTCAAACTGGAAGTTGAGTATCTGATGATTGAGAAGCCAGAAGACAAAAATAAAAACACACAATAGTTTGTATAGTGTATCATGAAAGTATCACGGCTCTAGTGTGTAAACTGTAAGACTAGTTCTAGTTTAAAGGGAAAAATTATAACTTGCATTCTACAGCAAATTAGCAGTTGGGTTTGGATTAAAGTGTGTTCTAGTGTTAGCTTATATCCAGTAACAAAGTACAGTATATTTGTCCAAACCATTTGTGAGTTGTGGAAATTTCATGGGAGCCATACATGAACTATACCTTTAATAAGAGCTATGAAATTTTGTGTTGATCACATTTTTGAGATTGTAAGGCAGGGTATAACATGAAGGAGGGCAGCAACATCGAATGTTGGCCATGAGAATCTCATTTCTAGCCTTCTTTGTGGTGGTCAGTTGTTGCTATCGTTCATCTGGAGGCTTTCTTCATCTTTCTAGTCTCGTGTGACCCTGGCTACGACGCATGCCAATGAAGTACGCTGCATAGAATGACTTCTTGTGTGTTTATTCATAGTGTTTTCTCAGGTGTGACTCCTCTCTCTATCTTTCTAGCTTGTCAACAAAGACATTTACAGCATCTGTGACCTGGTGTGTAATCTCACGTGATTTATACTTAGCCCAAGTTTAAAACTAACCTATTCAGTGGGGCTTAATGGGGCTCATTGTGCCAATGCCATATACTTGTCATATTTCATCAATCAGGAGGTATTTCAGTACCCAAGAACGTCCAGCACACTTTTCAATGCAGACCATTGGGCTCATGTGCACGCTTTCAACCTCCTCTGGGTGGGATGTGCCTTTTGTATTCCTGATGAATGTCTGCCTTCTGTGTTTTGTCATTTCTTTTATCTTCAATTAAATGATCCTCTTCTATCCAGGAAACCATACAAAGACATTAATCTTCCATATCGACACTTTCCTTGAAAGAGCATATCTAGATGCAACAAAACTATTTGAGGTGTTTAACAGACTGGTAGCCGCTAAGCTGTGCTGCTTTTAAAACAATTGCCACACCCCTTAAAGATCAAAATGTGACACGACAATCTAGCTTCATAGGAAAACAAGGTGTTGTGTCATGTCCACTAGCTTGATCTAATGTGTAGCTTAGTGACAAGATCGAGATACCACACTAACATATTTCATAGCTAGTTCTAGCAAAAAAGAACCAAACTAGTGCAATAAAAATTGTGACCTAATTTTAGAAAACCGTCGATATCCGCACAATTTTCAAAATGCATTTTATTTGTTCTTTGTTTTCTACAGGGACAGAGGAATGGACTAGCCAAGTTTCAGCTTCCTAAGTTAAGCAGCATTGGAAATACAGCACTAGACAATCGGACGAGCAAATAATTTGATATGTACAGAAGCTATCGAGAAAAGAATCTACAGGCGCTTACATAAACCATCATAACTTACTGATACAACGACGTACGGAATTGAATCTTGGCTCATTGTGTTCGCCATACATTTGTGCATCCACCAAGGTATAGTTTGTCCCCAGGCATACTTCTTTGTTCAAGAAGGAAGGCAAATTCACTGAAAAACGATCGTCGGTAAATTATTTCGTCACCGCAATGTAAACAAACATCTGTAACATTGGAATCTTTTCGTGTATGGAGATGAAACAAAGATTTTTGTACTCCCTATGAACAGACGAACATGATGATGCCCAGGATTTATCCATTGGCGACTTAATCCGCTCACCAGCGAGGCAATACAAACTTGCGTAATTTTTTTTCTGGAGCTTGTGTTTTTTACCCATAGTTTTTAAATGCGTTATATTACAAAAGTATTGTTGTGCGTATATCGACGGTTTTCCAAAATTCGGTCACAATTATATAATTTAAAAATGAGGTATGCTTCCAGCAATAAAACAAGAGATGATGATAGCTGTGAGGGAAAATCCCTAGTTTCGTACTTGGAATTGTAGTAAAGTGGGGAAACCCCTACTTTTGAATCCACCATCTCTTGTTTCACTACTTCTTATCGCTGGAACCATACGTACCTCATTTTTAAATTATATAATTTTTATTTACAATAAATTTTATTGCACTAACTTTAAAGTGGTCACTATAATGAGCTTGTCTCAGGGAGGGTAGGACAAGCTCACGTAAATACGTAATAACATTGCGCAAATGCTGAAAGTATTTCACATGAACTGAATAGACCCTGTACAAAAAGTAGAGGGAGGGGATTGACGGGGATTAATACATATTTTAGTTGTACTTAGTTTGTTGTTTGCAATGATGTGATTCACGATTAGAAAAACGCTGCCGTTATGGAGTAATTAGACTTACAATGATGACGATGTGTGGCGGTGACGACTTTCACATCAACAGTAACAGTGGTCATCAATGATTACAATACAATTGTTTTTTGTATGATCTATTAATTTCAACAGGTAGTACGACTATGTTTAAAACAAATATTTTTGTTAGCGCTCCGTAGTGCACGTGGTCCTGTCCTACCCCCCTGAGCTTGTCTTATTAAAGAGGTGGTAATATAAGGTTTCACTGTACTAATATTATAGAATACACTAAAACACTTTGTTGTTACAGGCCCACAAGCTGTTGACAAGATACAACAACAAACAATAGTGTCAGTTATACAATCACTCAGGACCACCACTTTGGTCAGGTACCACAATATAACACCTTCACATGACTACATTCAACCATAGATATACGACTCTTAATAGGGATTGGAAATGGCGTCACACACCCAGTATACTACTTGTACATTTGACGACACCAGGTAGATACAAGGCACATTTCACTTGCTACCGCTTTGAAGAGCATGAGAAGACTAACACTTCTTCTTATTGTAGACTATTACTGTAGGTTTTGTATAATATGAAAGTTCTGTAAGGTTGAATGCAGAGGAGGTTGGACACACTTTAAGCACGACCAAATATTATTGCCGTTAATTGCATTATTTTAATTGGTACTTCACGTGACACTCAATAGTCTCAATACAAAAAATACAAATGGTGGAGTAGAGTGGGGTATAGTGGAGTAGAGTGGGGTAGAGTGGAGTAGACTTGATAATCAAATCACTCTTCACATAAGTTTCATGAAGAAATTTTGTTAAAGCACTTAGAATTTGGGTGAAATTGCTAAACCACCTTTTCATGTGCATAACTTCGCCTGACTAATCTCGTATGTATTTGTAGACAGAAATCACGACATCTCACTGAATTGCATCGAGACAACCCTTTACTTCACTTCATAAAACAGACTTTCGTAAAACTTGTTTTAGCGGTGCTTAAGGGTTGAATGATACAAGCTGCTTTGGTGGAAGCCATTGAGTGGCCTTTCCCACAAAAGAAACTTGTTATATCGTGCTATTTTGTTATCGTCTCTACACCAAGGTACCTGTAGCCTCTACACACACTTCCTGGTATCAATGATACGTGGCTTTTTAGAACACTTTTGGTCATTAGAATTGAACAGAACAGTTTGTAAGTCATACCCCTGGTTTAAATACTGCACATTCCTTAGTTACAACATTGCTTGGTGCTGTAATACCCTCATATTTCTGTTCTTAAACTCTGCACGGTTGTTGTGTAGCACAACTATTTGTCTATCAAGCATTAATCTAATGCCCAAACCATTGAACAAAGCTAGTAATACTGTGACACACTTTGTTAACGGGTCCTAACCCCTCTCACAAAACCTGCAAAACTCCCATCAATGGCCAATAATTCAGTATGTGGTACAAATTACAGGAACCACATGCCCATTCAAAACACGGCTATTTTAGGCATGTGACGCCATTTCCTCTTTTAAGAGTCGTATATCTATGATTCAACATGTATACTTGATGTACAGTACATAATGCATAGACCAGTAACACCATAACATTGTGATCAGCAATATGACCATATTTAGCTTGAAATACATTTAAGGTTTGCGAGCAGCAATTTGTAACCTCAGTTGGTATAGTCTTATCCTCCAGTTTGCCAACCTACACACTTAGTAATCTGGAGTGAGTTATAGGATTAGCCTAGCTTACATCCAAATAAGGTGATGAGTTATGCAGAGAGAGTGCCCATATATGGTTTTCTTAGTAAGCAATGTGCAATATCTAGCCATGTCTCTGCCTACTCACAGGTGATACAGCAATCATGGCTTAGCCACCATTTGACTTGCAAAATCACTCTTTAGCTGATAAAATATTTTAATTTTACCGACCTACTGACCCTGTACTTGGCTGAATTTAGCCCAAGAAACAAAATATTTAGTTGAAGTAGCCTAGTTACAGGTTGCACATCTTGCAGGACATCCATGGTTACAAAGGATTGATGGGGTAAAGCACTACCACTATTGACAAAACTGTTTGTATGGTTCATCTCAATTCCTACAATATAATACAAAATAAAAGTAGATCTCAATATAGAACTAAAGTATTAATTCTATATAACATTGTAGATCTATATTCACAGGTCATACACTGATCAACACTTCAAATAACAGATCAAGGTGAAACGTTGCCCAGTCAAGACTGCAAGGACTTTGACAGTGGTAGTAAAGCAACCTATAGCTCATATCACTACCTTGTATTGTATATAGTGTACTTCCCCAACAAACATATTGGTCTGTTTACATGCCGGGACTATAAGAAAATAAAAAACTAATGCTAAACATCTGAGTGACATGTTACTGTACGTTAGACTTTAAATTGACCAGCTACTGAAAGTGATTTAGGCCACAATTTGGTGATCTTTTTGTTTCTCATGAGTATCCACATGTATTTTCACTGCCACAGGTATTTCCCCATTATTACAGATTAATCATTATTTGTCTGAACAACAAAATATTGAGGTTAGTTTTCAAGATTGCCACACCTGTACAGCAGCTACTGTACCTCATGTACTGTACAAGTAATGTTTATTGGAGTGTCAGATTTGTATAGTGAGCCCTTCATCGTTATAATGTTTACAGAATTTTACAAGCAAAAAGTGTCAAACAGTGCCACTGTGCTTGTTAGTGGAGCTGACAGTACATCAGAAATTGTCCAGTATCTTGTCATAGCCTAGCAATTGTGGCATGTGGTGTGATAATGACCCACCCGCCCGCACACCAGCCTCGCACCTGCCTGTACTCCACTTTTTAAATCTTCTGATGAGAAACTGAAAATCATCAAATAGTTGCCTTATGAACGAGAGTAGTCTCGCGTGACCAGACCACTTTTTCTCTTTATCACTGGGTACGGAGAAACAATGACAAAGTGAAAAAAAAGTGGTCCGCGGTTTGAGACTACTCCAGGTGGGCTAACAAAACATATTTAACAGACCAATTGGAGGATTATACATCCCGTACAAACACATCACAAACACTTACTACACGCGATCACTTTTGGTATCGTTCCTACTCTCGCTCCTTATGCTGCGTTCCTGTTAATAACCATTTTGCCTGCTTCACTTCCCCACGAGTATCCACCAGTCATCGTATACCCTCCGTATATTACCTACACCAGTCGCGTGATTTTGGTAGTGGTTGTCCTTGCCGATAGCTGATAGTCACTCTATAACAGGTGTTTGTGTGTGTTGTGTAGTATATTATTGATTCTTGTTCGTGTTCGTGTTGTGTCCTCGGGCGAGGCCACTTAGCAACGCACAATTTCCGGTCCTGACATGCTATCTATGCAGATAGGTAGCTATACCGTGGGTAGCTAATGCGCCTATCAATTGTAACCCCCAGTACCCCCAGTACGGGATCTATAGGGGGTTTATACGGGGGTTCACCTACAAAGTTACCCCCAGTAGTGGGGCTTTTGACACTAGCATTTTATAACAATCCAATTGTGTAACTAGCTATGTTTAGTTAAATCACATGACGTTGACCCGTAGCCAGCGAACCGGCGTTGATCATGGAGTGGGGGAATACCTCGGGGGAATATAGGTGGTAGGTAGGGGATTAGACAAACACTTAGGCCCCAGTAGTGGGGTTATTGCTCTTGCAGGGTGTCAAATCCCCACCTTGTCCCCACATGGCCCGTACTGGGGGGTAGGGGCCCGGGTAGGGGCCCGGGTAGGGGCCCGGGTAGGGGCCTAACCGGCATTGATAGGTGCATAACAGCTAGTAAAAGATCAGTATACTCGGGAATTTAATCACGTTGCACTTGTCTTATGAAATAATTAGATAATTATAGTGAGTAGTGACTATTTAATAGCAGGCACCGGGTGTCTCAGTGGCCCAGATTTTAAGTTGAGAGCCCTGAATGTCTTAATATTTAAATCAGAGAAAGAGCTGACAATGTTGTTGTCTAGTTTGTACAGTGAAGCACACAGTAGCATGATAGCTCTTATGCACATATGTAGCTGTTTTGTAATACCAGTACAGGCCAGTGGCGGATCTAGGAATTTTCAGAGTGGGTTTCAGGTTCAGGAAGTTCAGTTTCAATAACTGTGATCCCAGCCTTGAGAAGTGCATAGCTAGTCCAGCTGGGGTGAATGTTAACTCAGTCTGGATAGCTCAGTGGCCTGGTGGCTATACTTAGATCTATAAAATAGCTAGCAATGAATCAGTAAAAATCACTCTACAACATTGTTTCATACTTGAATCTGGCCTTCGCAGAAAGTTTTGTCTATGCTTGTACTCATTAAAACGACAATTACTTTTAGAGGCCCTTAACACGCTTAAACGTTGTAATAGCTTTTTCACTGATTTCAAAGGCAAAAATACGATGTTTGGCCAGTAATAAAAGGTCCCAATGTAATACACAGCAGTGTTGGGCAAGTTACTTTGTAAAAGTAACTAGTTACATATTACATATTACTTGCAACTGAACTATTTAGTTACAGTTACATATTACCCATAAAATAAAGTAACTGTAATAATATTACATATTATATTACTTTGTGTCCACAGCCTTAAGCTGTCACGTGTGAAACTACCACCTTATCACGTGACATGATTGCGCTGTTGGACAATATGCAAATTTTGGTTATAAGTAAGAAGCTGGTGAATAAGCTTCATTCAGTAGGCCTCGTTACTTCGCTGTGGCTAGGCATTACTCAGAGGATAACTAACGAGATTAGTAACTTCGTTACTTGTAGTAATAATATTACGTAATATTAGACTCGTTACAGTAACTATATTACTTAGGTAACGCGTTACATTTGTAAGTAAAGTAGCTTGCATTATATTACCTGTTTTTATAGCGTATTTCGTTATATTACTTTGTTACCACAAAAGTAATAATATTACGTAACGCGTTACATAAGTAGCGCGTTACTCCCAACACTGGTAATACACTATGTATAACTGTTGGTGATTTATCACCCACACGAATCGTATATAAATTTGGGGCGCATACACCATTTTCAGAGGGGGTTTCAGCTGAAACCATTACAACCCCCCTGTATCCACCACTACAGGCTGATCATGACCAGTGGTTATAACAGTGGACATACTACACATTCCTTTCTGTGTTATGTGATGTGTAGGAGTATTATAGCTTAGGTCTACTCTAATGAATAAGTGAATGTGAACTATCTCATCTACTGATCACATGCTCCACAAGAAGAAACATTACCTTAAAGATTATAGCTATAATTCCCTTTATATGTTTTTCACTATTAACTCTTAAAGCCACATAAAACTTTACAAAAAAATACATGCACCACATCCACATAAGCCGCTATAGTGGACATTGATATTGATCGATTGATAACTCATATACGGAAGGTCACACATACTTGTAAATAAGATGTTTGAAATGCTGACATCACAAATAATAAAATGGTGTCAAAGTTTTACTGATTCTAATACTACATTGCCAACTTATGCTGGTTGAAACACAGGAGTGTAAATCTGCATAATGTTTTAGAGAAGAAGATATACAGTATCTTTGAGGTTTGTAAACACTGTGGGCTCTAGTGTTGTAAAATGTGTCCATCGATCTACAAGTTGATATGGTCCAGTGTCACTTTCAGCAAGTCCCTCAAGATTAGTGTGAAACGTTTGGGTGAGCTGATGGCGATTCTTGCCAATTGAGGATAGATTTTTAACTGAAACCAGACAAAGAAGACCATGAAACACATGGAGAAACAGTACTAACTGTTTTATTATTGATAATCCCTAAAGCAGACCCCATATTTTGCTTTCAAGAACTCCTCTGCCTGGTAGTAGCTAATACTGCCCATTGTCTCATTTATGCATGTTGGAATCTGATTGGCATGCAATGTAGGGATTTAGTTCATATTGACAAAATCTGCATTAACATAGAGATGAAAGAGATTTATTCATGATTAGCATTATGATTATAGAATCATTTTAGTAAACCCGCCATCCTCCCTCCTACCCCCCAATCAGTGCCTGTTACTGTTATAGGACTGTTATAGGACTGTACCAATACCACATTTTACATCCGGTACCGATATCCAATATTTATTGTCTATTTCCAGTACAGGTTTTTTATGTCATATAACACAGCCGATACTTAAAGTTGAACCGATATGCATTACAGCATAAGAATATGTAGGATGATCACTATGGCTGTGTTAACAGTATAAGTATAGTTATCTTGATGAAAACTGTAAGAAATGCAATAGAATTTTTTTTTTTTAAAGTACATATTACCCTAAAGGAAGAAAGTTAGGTTGTACTAAAGGCACTTTTGGATTTGATTATACTTAACCAGTATAGCCAAGGCACCATGAAGGTATTGTGAGGCTGGTCTCTGATTTATTTTATTTTTTATTTGTGACTCATATACAGTACTACCATATTGTACAATAAACAGTCACACTAGTTAAACTGCTCTAGTCAGGTAGAATAATGGAGGACGATTGCTAAATTATTTAACCAATTACTGAAAGACAGTATACAGTAGTTCCAACTGGTTGGAAACAGTTTCTTATAGTTCACTGTGGGTGATGATTGTGACGACGTGAACAATTATAGGCCCATATCTGTGATTCCTGTCCTTGTCAAAGCATTAGAAAAGATTGTGTCAATTCAGTTTAGTTGATACTTGGAGCAAAACAAATTACTTCATCCTCACCAAGGTGTGGAAAATCAGCAGAAGACATCTTGCTTCATGCTGTACATCATATAGAGGAGGGAAAGTAGTGTGTGCTGCTTTTCTTGACCTTTGTAAAGCGTTTGACTCCCTTGACCACTGTTTACTATTGGAAAGCATCAACAAATCTTGGTGTTACACCTTCTGTACTACCTTGGTTTCAAAACTATTTAACTGATAGAGATGTGTTACACCTTCTGTACTATCTTGGTTTCAAAAATATTTAACTGATAGAGATCATAAGTGCTGTTATAAGTCTTCAGAATGGAGAGAAATGAAAGGTGGGATTCCTCAAGGCAATGTACTGGGACCATTGTTATTCTTGATATATATGAATGATCTACCTTTACAGGTTACTGATATGGGCCAGTATGATACAACATTTATTTGTAGTGGAGCTACTCCTTCCATTACAGCAGCTACCATGAACACACAGTTACATCTGATACATAACTGGATCACTAACAGTAAAATGAGATTAAACTGGAAAAATGTGTCACGTGATTCAAATTTGGTTCTAAAAAGTTTTCATCATATCAGTAGTAGATAATTCTAACCTGAAATCAGTACATAAACCAAAGTACTTGTGTGTGTTGTTTTTGACTGTATGTTATCATGAACCTACCATGTATCTCAAGTTTGTAAGAAAATGTCATACTATCATTTTAGTTGTCACAAACATTGTCTGAATGCTGACCTGCTATATGTAGTTACTGTTTGATGTATTAGTCTTATCTCACTTGTATTATGTCCTTCCTGTGTGGGGTCCTCCACTTTGTCAGCAGTCCTTGTATTGGCTGGAACGTATACAAAACAGGACAGTGTGGATGTGCAAGCAACTATCTAATGTACATACTTATGTATCCCAGTACTGACCATAACAGTCCTCTGGTCTAATGTTTCACCAATATCAACAAGTCAAATGTATTCCTTTGTTACCTTTGATTCAGTTGATCGCTGCCATTCTCAGTATAATACTAGGACAAATGATCATTTCACTGATTCACAGAGGCTACACCTTCAGGTTTACTGCTTCTCACTGGTGGCATACGATACCATCTTCCTTCCATCCTACTATCAAAGACCTCCATTACCAGTGATCCTGCCATGATAACATCATGCTTATCTACTTAATGACTTGTAATAATTAGCTTGTGTTTGTAGTCTGTTTTGTAATTGTATTTTATATACATAGTATGTCCAGTTGTTCTCACTTGTAGCTTTATATTTGTTCAGCTAATATCTGTACTGTATATCTTTAGTGTAGTTGTATGTTGTTACTCTTGCAAGGAAGATTGGCCCTAGCTGATTACATGGAGTTTAAACTATAATAAGTCAAATTGATATGAAATACTTTAGTACAACAACCAGCTGAGAGAAGAAAGAATGTTTACAGCTGAAATATCAATGTTAATGGTCTAATAATAATAATAATAATTGATTGACATTTTACTGACAAATAATATGACCTAATTGTGATAAAACTGTTGACGTATGCAGATCAATAGATTGTGAGATATGTAAATAATTATAAACATTTCAATTTTAGCGAAGTCAAAAACTATGAGTTTGAAATTTAGACCACCCAACCATTGTCTTTAGCCCACAGCAAACTAGTTATTGATATAACCATGATTTGCCATGATAGTATCTGTAACACAGGCATACCATTATGTGTGTTAGGAGGGCAATTTCCTATATGCCTAAACCAGCTCTAAAGATTACAGTACCTGTAATATTCTATTTGAAAAGATTACATCTAGACAGCTCTCCAAAGTGTCTATGCCTCTAGTATCTTGCCAGTGACAGTTCAAGGAGCCAGAGCATTCCCAGTGACTGGCACACATCTCTATAAATCCACTCATGAAAAGCAGTCCAAATAACTCAGTGGTATGGCTGTGGTGTGAATGTGTAGTGTATTGGTATGGCCATCCATTCATGGTGAAAAGTCAAGTTCAATTGTGTGTTGTGTGGATCAAAGATTTTAATCACAATTTATATTATGTTATATCATTATCTTGAGGATAATATTCATTTAATATTCATTTATCTTGAGGATAAATCAGTACATAAACAACAGTACTTGTGTGTGTTGTTTTTGACTGTATGTTATCATGAACCTACCATGTATCTCAAGTTTGTAAGAAAATGTCATACTATCATTTTAGTTGTCACAAACATTATCCGAATCCTGACCTGCTCATATCAAAAGATTTTGTACAGAACGCAAGACACTTCAATCTCCGTGACATTTCTGGATTTTTTTGCTACACAAGAATGGCTACCAGGTCACACCGTTTCGTCCCTAAGAGAGATTATCGTGAATTACGTAGCTGTGCCGAGTAGGTCTATAGTATCATATCCGTTGTCATTTAGTAAAAGCAATGGAAGAAGTGATGACAGTTCATCCGAGAAACTTACTGTTTGAGAGTAATAGAAGCCGATAGTGAATGTGGCCATGTTAAAGTTCGATACATAGGCTATGGAGCTGAGTGGGATGAATGGAGGTCTCTTGACTATATTGTGGAGCTGCATAATAGAAATTCGTCTAGTTCAGATGAAGCTACTACTACCACCCCAGTACCATCTGAAGGTCGGTTTTGTTTTTATAATGAACTGAGGAACAACATAAAGTCAATGTTGGTCGCCAAGAGGAAGGATGACCCAGTTTGCACCATAGTCATGACTTTTGACAAGGTTTATTTTGTATGACTTATAAGGCGTGGTGTAAAGACCAATGGGAGGCGAAATAGAGATGTGTACCAGTTGAGCAGCTTGTCAAAGCTGGATGATGTCTTGGGAGAAAGGTGGTATGTACACAGGCTTAATGCTAATGGAGACTTTTGTTATGTCCAGCCAAACACAGTGAAACACTACTTTAAAAATGCAAAACAAAAGGTTGACTATCAGATGCAAGCAGATGGGTTACCACTCAAGTATGTATTTGGTGGGAATTCTCAACTTGTCTTTCATTTCATCCGTGGTGATGGTACTGTAGTAGACTGGGATCATGTACTTAAGTCATGTCAGTAACTTCATAATTTGACTTAATTGTATTACAACTGTACAAGTGATAATATAAAACATATAATATTGTATGTACAATCAAGCACTATCATTGTTTTGGGAACATGTTCGATGGTTGTGATTAGACTGTTGACATATTCCACATAACTGAACTCTTTTGAATGAATGCAATCAGGATTAAAGGTTACTTCTTCAATGTGATTTAGTTTAAGCAGAAGTTGATGTAAGGAACTGATGTCACGATGGTTTGTAGATCTAAAGTAACTTTTTGTTATGTTGTCATTTAATTTTTCTAACCCTTGTTGACTAAATGGGGAGATGCTTCCATAAAGCTTCAGAAATTCAGGCATGTGACTTACTAACACATGTAGGTATGGAGTAACATTCTCAGTCTGGTAAACGGAGGTAAAAAGTGACATCCACTGAATCAAATCATGTTTAAGGTTGCTTAACTGAATACTAGTTAAAGTTGTGGGTAATTGAAGTGTTTTGTAAACGTTTTAAAATTGTTCTCAAATCTTTTTTACATCAGTAACTTTTGGCAAATCTGGAAATATATCACTGAAGTCAATATTGTTGAATACTCAAACTTTCTCAGGGCCAGTTAAGTCCCTCCATTTCAATACTTTAGACTCCTTATCTTGATAGGTGTGAAAGGACACTTTGCAATCTTCATTCAACAACTTGATGTACTTGTCAAAATGTAACGTATTTTTATTGATGCCATCTAGACGTCTCAACTCCACAATAAGCAAATTAGTCAGAACATCTGACACCCTCAGAAATAAATATAATATATCGGGAACCACATGGTCTATCGGTATGGATGAAAGTAAAGGCTGCCGAATGCAACCACACTTTTCTTCGTTGTACTTTTTTTTGTTTTATGCAATAATGAACCTTTGCTGGTACTTGCAATTGTCCTAGCTCCTTCATCCTCATTTTGTACAGACCAAACTTTAGTCATATCGTGTCTGTCTTCGGAGGGACACTTACACCATATGCAAGAAAATCTGGCGTTAGCAGCTTCAATACCTGTGGTTATGGCTAAGTATTTTAAATCTGCGGTAAAGAACCATTCAATTGCAAACTGATGAGCACCTACTTTTATTGACTGTCTGTTGTATTTCATCTGAAATTTTCACTCAAGATTCTGCTAAAGTGTCATGATTTTCTGTTGCATTTAGAATTGCAATGGTGTGATTTCCACTGGGGGAATTTGGAGAAGCAACTTCTCTAAGAATTGTAAATGCAATTACAACACAATGCATACTTTGACTGACGCGAGTGCCATCACCTGTGATTTTTACTCGAACAACTGAATTTTCTGTAAATGAATGGTCACTTTCTACCAAGTGAGAAACCACCTTATGTATCCACTTTCTTATGGACTGTTGGACTCCCAAACCTCTTCCTGGGGTAGGGCAGATGGAATTATCTAGTTTCTTAGCTTCTTTGATAATAGAGCTAGAGCTTGGAAGAGAGGGATTTGCCATAATGTCTCATTAGAAATTTTATACCGTTCCTTAATGTAGAGTGTCTTCTGTACAATGCTATTTTCAGTTGCTTCTTTTTCTTCAACCACCTGAGTTGCTTTTCCATTTCTGTCAACAGTCATAGTTTCTCCAGTGGTCTTATTCATGAAGCTTACTTTAGTAGGTGTAAAATGATTATCTTCTGCAAATGACAGTGCTGCCTTCACATCATTGGCAAACTGTTTCTTTTTTACTCTTTTGTACTGAGGGGTATACTCTTCCCAGCTTTTGTAATTTTTAGGAGTACAGGCATCTCCACTCCGAACTATTTTTGCTGCAAGCTTTTTGTTAGATTTTCTAACACATTTTAATTCATTTGAGATATCCTTTAATTTATCATTGGCTTCTTTGAATTTACCATTGGCTTCTTTGACTTTTTCTTCTAGTTTGGCAAACTTCTGATGAAATGACTGAACAACCAAGTGGTCAGGGTTTCGCTTCCTATTAGTTGGAATAATTTCAGTATCCTTTAACTCGAGTAACCATTTTGTTTCTTTCCAATTGTCTAACAATTTAGCATGGCCAGTTCCTCCTACTCATTGAATAGCTTTTCCCATTTAGATGTAAACAAAGCTCTCAACCTGTCTGTTATCAGTACATCACAATGGTAATGGTTGAAAAGTTTCACAATCACCTTTCAATCAATAGTTGCTTATCACTTAACTTCTGCTTAATGCAAAATTTTGCCTCAGAATCATCTGATAGGTCACACTGAGGAAGACCATATGTGACCGGATTTCACATAACAAGGCTTCCACACACACAAAATCAAACTTACGATTTTACCAGAAATGGATTGCTGGTCTAATACACTATCATATTTCACACTGTACTTCCTTCAGCACTGGCAAGTCTGGTTTCTGTAGCAGCTTTCTTCCGACCCTGTCAAAGCCACGAGTGTGAGATTGGCACCATTAAAATTAATGGCCATGGCTTTGTGATAATGGTGTGTAGTGAGCTGGGACTTCACAGAGAGCTCGCCAATAGTGTTCTCAGTCAATTTGGAGTAATTTGAGGGCCATGGAGGGCCATGGAGAGCCCAAACTTGGCCTCTGGATTCCAATCGTCTTCTTACTTCATTTTATACCCGTATATTAAGACCACCGTCCACCCCCACCCTCCCACCCTATTACTACTGCCTGTGACATTATTACCCGCTCGAAAAAAGCTGCTCAAAACAGGGCAAATTTTGGGTATTAGAAATGTATACACCCACTCAGTGATAGCTAGTGAATAGATGAACAATTGGTACAAATTTTGTTTGCACAGCTGTAGGCACTGGGAAGTTATTACACAATGATTCCTTAAAATCGCCATATCTCCTAACAAAGCTTTGTGCGTCGAAGCCTTGTTTTGTCAAATTCAGTCACATATTTATTTGGATGGCTAATGCTGTACAAATAGTGGCTATAAACAAACAAAACAGAATCATAATAAAGTCACACAAAACAAAATAAATAATTTATAGAACCATTAATATAGCTAGTGCATAGACAATAAGAGGAAACGCCTACTGCCCTGAATAAAATCAGGACCAAGATAAACGCTCTGCAGCATTATCTTATGTACAAAACTACCCAGATAATATTGCCATTGAAGTAGGAATGCTAAAATAACCCACTTATTTGTCAATGTTCAATGAGCAAACTTCTGTGGAGTGTAGCGGACTGTATGTTGACTTAGATAACAAAAAAGCAGACATTATCGCTCAGCATAAAGAAAAGTCTTCATAACTAAGATAAGCTTCAGGCATCAATAGTCGTAATTCCTGCCGTATTTACTGTTAGTCTCATTCCTAACAAAATATTTTCATCAATAAAAGGAGGTTGTTGAAACCCATAATTGAAATTTGTATTGTAATGGCTGACACTTGTAACGAGAACTAAGCAAAAAGCAGCTATTACAGATACGAGTATTGCTTTTATTCCAATGTAGACATGACATAAGGATGTTTGTGAGTTAGTGTCCAGTCATTTTGTGTAAAAATATATTGTACAGAATTTGCTATTTAGTGCCACAAACGAAATAACTATTACAGCTTAGGCTTAGGTTGATTTGATTTGATTTTTTGTTTAAACTCATGACATTCGGCATAGCTGTTCTTCCACGTCAGAGTACACATGCAAATACACAAGTACAAAACTGAAAAACATACAAGACATGACACATACAAAGCAATACATTTAAATAATACACAAATTAACTACGTATTATTAGTCATACAGTGGGTCTTTGTTAAAGTGAGAATAGGCAATAGTAACATTACATTTTACAAATAATAGATGGGCGTGTCCCCTTACGTGTAATGTACAAAAAAATCTATTTGAGTGTTTTGATATGGCTTCGGGTAAGGGTAGAGGGTGGGGCAACTTAGCAACGCACAAATGGTCCGGACTTGTTTAAAGGACCACTGCTCCACCCAGACGATCTATGCAGAGAGGGTATTATTAAAAGATCAGTACAAGAGTAAAGTACAATAGAATCACATTGATCACTATCTCATTACTTTGTGACAAATGTTCTGATGTAGTGATTACGTCAGCATAATTTTGGGAAGCTGTCAGTGCTATAAGTGTGGTTTTGAAAACTGTAAGAAAATGTGCGCAGTTAGTTAAATATGAGATGCTCTAAAAGAGCAGTCAGAAATTCTAACAAGTGCAAAGAAAAACTATTGATATGAAATGCAGTATTAATTTGTGTGCGTTCATGTTGTGCAGTATTTTTGGCATGCGCATTGCACGTTTTAACTAAAATTCTTGAAAATCGTCCTATTATGCTGGCATAATGCTTGATGCTTTTGCTAGCCTATTATGCTCGAAATTATGCCGGCATAATTGGCTCAAGCCTAGTGGACATTTAATCCCTAGTTCAATCATGGGTATAGGGGCAGTAGTAGCAGACAACCTCCCTTGTTTCACTACTTCTATCCCTAATCAAACCGAAGCTTCTGTTTCCTTATACTGTACTTGTTAATGTAAGTATCTGTTTTGATTACATGTAGGTCTACCAGAATTTCAGCACTACCAAAAAAAAATAATAATCATAAACAAAAGAGAGCAAAGATTACCAGATTTTTCTTACACTTATGTATATGCACAAACACTACATTTCACTATAGTTAGAATACCACAAGACAACAGGTTGGTGACCAGGTAATATTCATAACATGTTAGGCTAAGTACCAACATTAGTTACCATGGTAAGACACACATACAACAACCAGACAGACCATCAGGTAAGTAGAATTAGGGGGGAAGTGGGAATGACCAATGGAAAATGCTTGATAAAAGCCACCATGATTACATACAGGTTGGATTTGCAGCACAACGCTTCTCTGCAACATTGTCTAATCCTTCTGCTAAAACAATGAAACACACACACTAATACTGCTGCATTAAAATACTCTAATAGAGCAGTCGAGAATGTTTACCTGGGACTGCATTGAAATCCGGTTAAATGGTGAATTATCATAGATTAGGTATATAGATTAGCTGAGTCAACGCGACTAAAAGTTAGCTAGACTACTTACTTCAAACCAAAAAGATTTAACCATTAAACATGAATAAGTTTTCCAATAAACTGACAGTACCTGAATATGTATGTAGATCTGGGAAGTTGTACCCGCAGCCTCAGGATAATCACATGATGGACAGCTGCAGTATGTGTAGCTGGTTCAATCCAATGAGGAGACTATGGACAATATATGACCAGTCATGGGGAATTCTTTTGTAGCCACTTCAACTTGACAATCATACCGCTGCATGAATACCTCCATCATATGATTTCTTATCTGGAAGCAGCTGGTGTAGCTAAGTCTGTAACAGGGACTGTCAGTAAACTAGAATACATCGTGAACCTCATCAGTATAAAGAGTGTATAATATTTAATAGGTGAATATTTTAAAGTATTATAGTTTCAAAAGAGTAGCTAGCTAACTTTCAGTGTTGATGACTTAGCTAGATAAGTTTATATACCCTTGTATTAGTCCATCAATTGATAGACTTTCAATGTAGTCTCTGGTAACCATTCTTGACTGCTCTATTAGTGTGTACTTTAGTACAAGTAACTGCTCTATTAGATTGTTATAGTAGAAGGATCCAACAATGCTGCAAAGAAGCATTGCCGGTGCTGTGAAATCCAACCTGTATGTCGACATGACCTATATCAGGCATTTCTGTTGGTTGTTCTCATTTTCCTAGAAATCTATTTATACCCCAGATCACCTCCCCACTAAACCAGTCACTACTATGGTTTTATGTAATATTTCATAATAAATAGTGATATCTGTCTAGGTATTAAATCACCAAATTCTTGATTCTAAAGTGTCCATTACAAAGATGTGTCCGATGTGACTCAGTCAAGCTACAATAGTTCAGAGATGACAAGTCCTCCTGAAGACATGACCAGTAACTCACAGGAGGATGTACCATGTCTTACAGATATTTTTTTAGCCTTTAAAATATTATCTGAACCTCATTCACTATGTGAGACATCACTATGTGAGACATCACTATGTGAGACATCACTATGTGAGACATGGACAGTCACTGCCTAAATTGCTGGAAAAATAGTAGCGTTGTACCGATAATCTGTTCAGTAATCAGTATCAGGCGATATTGGTTACTAGCTGATTAATCGGTTTAGATTAAATCAAAGCTGATATTAATCTCCACTGTGCTGTGTAGTATAATGATGTGGGGGAGGTTAGACATAAGTTATTTGGCATTTATGTGTTGATGGTTTAGCAGTGACTGTCAGGTTTTAGGCCATTCCCTGAGGTTTTAGGTTTGTATGTACATACTTGTCTCACTGTATAGCAGTAGTAAAAACCTGGCAAACATCAGTAGCTTTTGCTTGTGGTATACATCCAGCTTACAGTTTAGCCTACAATGAGGTGTATATCAATGATTATGTCACTAATATGAGTCACTTAGTAATGATGAGAATGAGTATTAGTGATATTAGTGTATATCAGATCAGTTATAAGTATCTGTTGCTTAATTCAGTTGTTGTAATTGTAGGCTAATTCTGTTATCTCTGCAACACACTTTACAAGGCTGCAATTTAGCAGCTACAGCAGCATTGGTTGGTGAACAGAAAACTTTCACCACTACACACCACACCACATACCTGCACAAACCTGTTACACCACAATACCATAATCCTAACTTGTTAAACTAGACAAATGCTAAAAGCATTGTGGGGCGAGCCTGATCAATTGATGTTGATACTGACATTTGCCGGTTAGTAGCAAATTTACCTTGATTCTCTTTCTTCAGCAGTTTCGGTCCGTCTTGTTGTCCTAGCCTGCTCTCTTCTTGTCCTGAGGCTCTCTTCTATTTCTGACTGACTCTGCTGTAATCTTATAGTAGTACGTCTATTCCTATCATACTCTCTGCGCCTAGCCAATCTATACAAAATGGTTGAGTAATTCTACTAGAGTTGTAAAGTGATTATATTAAACCTTGCATCTCTTTGTTCAGGTGTTTCTGTCTGTCTGCGAATTCGGTTGCGCTCTCTCCTTCTTCGTAGCCTCTCTTCTCGTGCTTCATCAGTCTCCACATTACTTGCCATGTGGCACAATCTGCACACGTGGTAGCATGGACTGGTAAATTCTTGTTCGCTATCCGTATACGTGACGCTCGTACATACCTTGGACCGCTACATTCTCGTTTGCCATCCGTGTTTGTGACGCTCGTACATACGTTCTACCGTTACATTCTCGTTCATCATCGTAAACGTGACGCTCGTACATACGATGATCGCCGCATTTGATCGTTCACTATGTCCGTATACTTGACGCTCGTACACACGGGTTTGACCAGCTAGTGTGGGGCTCGCTCAGGCTCGCCCCAAATACACAACAACACCCATCATAACCATTACACTAACATTATCATATATGGCAGACCACTAACTACACATCTTTGTAAATTATAGACCAATGTAATCTACTGGACTTGGACTGGATAAATAACTAGAGACCAGGGGTACTTTGTAAATATCAGAACAGGAAATCCACAGTTATAAAGTCTCTCATCTAACCAGCCAACTAATCCACAAACGTGCCATTTGTGTACAAAGTGGCCAACTGCACTTAAAGTTTGTAGTACTAGACACAACACAACAAACATACCATACACATGCACGCACTCACACATACCACACACACTCACACATACCACACACACAGAGCTGAGCGATAGCATTGATAGTGGAATAGATTGCGATAGTTAATCATGAAGACAAAAGCAATAGCAGTGCATCACTATCATGATAGTAGCTAAGATTCGTGTGATCTATCATTAACATTTTAAGCCTGTATATCTTTATTAGTGCTTTCTTCACTAACCAGTGTTACACTACACAAAGCCATCTAAGTGCACTTGAAAGCATATTTATATCAGTTGAAAATGTACTTACCAATACAAGTGGTTCAGACTGACAAATGGAACATACTAAAGGACTTGCTACACTTTGAAAAAGCAGAATAATCCAGATCAGATGTTGTGGGAGTATGCATTAAAGTTTTTGTGCTGCCTCATTGTCTGAATTGTGTAATACAGACAACATCACCAATGACAAACAGGCATAGAAATGTTTGTAAGAGGATATACAGAATCAAGCTGTCTAAAGAAATATCTACTTGGTAATGTAGTAATTCAGAAACTGCCGGGATACAATATTCACTATTGTGATATTTGATGAGAAACTACTGTATTGTGATTACAGATTTTTGCAAGCAGAAAGTGTCAAACAGTGCCACTGTGCTTGTTAGTGGAGCTGACAGTACATCAGAAATGGTCCAGTATCTTGTCATAGCCTAGCAATTGTGGCATGTAGTGTGATAATGACCCACCTGCCCGCACACCAGCCTCGCGCCTGCTTGTACTCGCACTTTTTAAATCTTCTGATGAGAAACTGAAAATCATCAAATAGTTACCTTATGAACGAGATTACTCAGTCTTGCGTGGCCAGACCACCTTTTACTCTTTATCATTGGTTGGGAAAAACAATGACAAAGAGAGGTCTGGCCAAGCGCATGAAGTGAGACTAGAGACTACTACGGGTGGAGTAACAAAACATAACAGACCAACTGGAGGATTATACATCCCGTACAAACACATCATAAACACTTACTACACATGCTCACTGATAATTTCGTTTGGTATCGCTCCTGGTCACCTTGCTCCTGGATCCGATCGCGAGATGTATCAATACTTTCCGGATATTACCTACACCAGTCTCGTGATTTGCATTAGCCTTTGGTAGCCTCGTTTTCTTCAGATCCTTGTCGATAGCTGATAATCACTCTATAACAGGTGTTTGTGTGTGTTGTGTAGTATATTACAGTATGATGAAGTGTTGATTCTTGGTCGTGTTGTATCTTCTGCTAAGGGTAGAGGGTGGGGCGACTTAGCAACGCACAAATGGTCCGGACTTGTTTAAAGGACCACTGTTCCATCCAGACGATCTATGCAGAGAAGATATTATTAAAGCTGGTAAAAGATCAGTACAAGGGTAAAGTATGATAGAATCACATTGATCACTATCTCATTACTTTGTGACAAAGAATATTCTGATGTAGTGATTATGTCAGCATAATTTTGGGAAGCTGTCAGTACTGTAAGTGTGGTTTTGAAAACTGTAAGAAAATGTACACAGTTCGTTAAATATGAGATGTTCTAATAGAGCAGTCAGAAATTCTAAGAAAAACTAATTTAGGGATCATAGGAGTGAGTGTACCTGAAGATAGCATAAGTGACCGATTATCAAATGAAGTTTACACTTTACTTTTCATAAATATCTCCAGGAAAGCAGTATTAACCTCAAATTTTCACCAGGAGGCAGTGCCTTTCTCGTATCTCACGTAAGTTTGAGAAATAGTATCTGATTAGTGTCCGTGTTACAAGTGGATTTCTGCACTCCGTATAATACGAATTATCGAAATTTTCACCAGGAGGTAGCACCTTTCTCTTAGAATATCTCATGTAATTTTGAGCTGATTAGTGTCTGTATTACAAGTGGATTTCTGCATACGAAATATTGAACATTGCTACCTATTATCAAACGATTGTTAATTTCCGTTGATCAGTTATCGAATATTATGCACCTTTTCTACTCTGGTAACTTCAGTGCAACATACACACTCTTAATTAAGGAAGAGAAAAATGATGGGTGTGTTGTATGTACTGTGGTATCACAGTTGGGCTGAAGTCTAACAGTGACTGACTGATACTACCTGACTGACATACTTACTAATACCTTCAGACAAACATAACTCAATAACACCTATATATGACTATGGGCTTGATTTTGTCAGTCATGCAGTAGACATTCCTCTAAATAAAAGAGGTTCATATAGCTACACTGTAGTGTTGTTTTAGTTCTAAGGAACTAGAACTAAATCTAGTTTTAGTACAGCAATTTAATTCTAGTTCTAGTGCACTAGAACTAAACTAAAATTGTGGTCTATTATAGTTCTAAAACTAAACTAAAATTCTTTCAATTTTTGATTCAAAAACTAGAACTAAACCAAAACCATTAAAACTTTTAGCTCAAGAACTAGAAAGGTTTCTCAAGCAATCCTACATAAAAAGGTATTGTGCACTGTATAAACCACTTAACACTTTTCTTTGAAGATGGTGATGCCTGACTGATGCCTGCAAATGCTACTATAAACCATTGTTATTCAGCATTAATTCTGCTGATTTAGGTTATTTAAGCATTCTATATAGAGCTTTTGTTCCTTTGTGTGCAATGGCAAGTGGAAGTTGTACTGAATCAGGTTGAAGGCCTAGGTAAAGTGGAGTGTGGAACAGGGGGGGTCAAAGGGGGCTCTTGACCCCCCTCCAAAAATTTTCAGTATACGAAGATCGAGATACTCTAATAGAGCAGTCACTCTAATAAAGCAGTCACAGCATTAGAACAGTGTGTAGTGAGCTATTTAAGGATTTTTATGTACTTTATCAGCTATAAATGCGTGGTTGGTGAGGTGGGCAGCTATTTTCAGCTGGCTGTGACTTTTTTTTTGTCTCACCTATCAAACCAGAGACAATGTAGTGCCTTAGTTCATTTTTGACCCCCCCTTTCCATAAGTCTGGATCCGCCCCTGGTGTGGAACCACTTCAGGCATGATAAGATCAAGGACAAAAGTGTGTGTACTGTGAAAAGTACCGATGGTTTGATTTGTGGTATATAAAGAATTTAAAGGACAATATTCTATAAACTTGAAGAAGCATTTGAAGACATGCCATACTGATGCTTATAAACATTTTGAAGCAGCTGAAATTGAAAAGACAAAGGGAGAGGTTCTTCTAGCCATTTGAAACAGTCCTCCTTGCCAATACGTAGTTTAGGATCTAAATTGTACAACCCTAATAACTGAAACAGTCCTCCTTGCCAATACGTAGTTTAGGATCTAAATTGTACAACCCTAATAACAATAAACATAAGGCTATTATACATTTCATCTTGCAATCTTTATAGGTGCTAACAATGTACCACTGAATTTAGTAGATAACAGCAAATTCCGTGTAATAATTGAAGAATTGGATTCTCGGTACAGTTTGCCTCATTGATATAAAATGGGAAATAAAATTGAAAAATCTATCAAAACACCAAATCTAAAGTTTCTGGAAGTCTAGGGGGTGCTACCAAGGTTAGTATAGGTGAAGATATCTAACACTAAAACTAACACTAACTAAAATGAAACTAAATACTAACTAAAATTACAGAAATATGGGGTACTAGAACTAATACTAACTAAAACTGTAGTGGACTATGGGTACAAATACTAGAACTAAACTAAAATGAATTTGCTGTACTAAAACAACACTACTACACTGTACCTAATGGAGGCATTTCAAGTAGTATTAAAGGTACTTTTGTGTTTGATTATATTTAACCAATACTGCCAAGGTGCCATGAAGGTATTGTGAGGCTGGTTTATGGGGGGGGGGGGGTGAGACTCCGTGATCCTTGATATACAGTACTGGTAAACAGTCACACTAATTAAACTGCTCTACTAGGATGGTCTGGTAGAATGTGAGAGCATGATTGCTAACCAATCACTCAAAACACAGAAATTTAAATGTGTGTGTTCCGTTATTGATTCCGTTGGAAAGATACTGTATCTATGAATATACTAATCCCTATTACAGTAGCTTATAAATTTCCTGACTAGGATTCATGTGATCCACAATAGATAACTATGTAAATATAACATGTTGAATTGTGTTATGTTGTTACAGAGGATAGTGATATGGCTGAAAAGAGGAAGGGACTTACTCCAGTGAGTAGACACTTATTATACCTGTATTGTGTATTGTGTTGTATAAATGTCAAACCTACAATGTGTGGTTGATGTCTTAGTGTGTGAAATAATGTTTGGACAATGGACAATTACTAGTTAATTATGCTAGTTATCAGGCCGTATTTTGTCAGGAAATAATGTCTTTATAAGTTGAGTGTGTGTGAGATATTGGCCAAGGAGGGACACCAAACATAAAGGTATTGGCTTGTAATTTTTGTTGTTTCCTTGTGGTGACCACAAAGCCATTCCTAGGGTAAACTGTGAGGCTAACAGTTTACTATGTTGTACCAGCCTACTTGTCTCAGTTATGTACCTGTATTGTAGTAGTAAAATGTACATACTTATAACCTATTAGCCATTACTGATTACCTTTTACTTGTGGTATTCACCTGTACATCTAGAATGAACAAGACATCACTGCATCTCTTACAATGTTGACCTTAGTGATAAACCTCAATAATAAGACCACTTTCTTTTATAGCTACACTAGCATTGGTACCTGCCTTACATGCAGGACCATCTCTACATGTGTTAATGCTGGACACAGACACCAAGCATTAAACACCAGCACTGCTCATGTAGGTATGTACCATGTATGGTGATGTTACTTTTAAAGAACTTATGCCATCCCTCAAGGTAGGTAAAATCAGTGTATCCAGGGACCAAGGACCCGGGAACCTGCAGGAATCCAACTCTTCTTGGAATTTTATACACTTCACAACATTCTATACTTGTACTAGGACAAGTAGTCTTGCATGGACAATCCACTTTTTCCCCATCATGGTGTCTCCCTTGATGTTTATACCAATTAGAAATTATAAGCGCCTCTGGAAAAGTGTCTGAAGCTGACTGCACTTTATATAGGCCACTTGCCTGCATGAGCATACGTACTAGTCTATTATGCCGCCTAGCTACTAGACTAATTTAGAAGCATTGTGCAAAATGTATGAAGTCTGGTTTTCGAGCTGCTGGAACTTGCTTAGTTTGGCTTAGCTAGTAATCGCTATTTACATAGAATATTTGTTTGCACAATATTTCTAAACTTTAGTAGCTAGGTGACATAATAGACTAGCATGCTCATTGTGCAGCAGGTGAATGGTTTGTGAATGCAGTCAGCTTCAGACACTCTTTCATAGGGGTAGGTAAAAACAGTGGACCCAAGGACCAATGACCAGGGGACCCAGGGTCCCAACTCTTCTTGGGATTTTATACCCTTCACAAAATTCTATATTTATACTAGGTACCTTTGCAAGTAGACTTGCATGACTAATCCACTTTTTCCCCCATCAAAGTGTCTCACACAATGTCTCACGCGATGTTTAAACCAAGTAGAAATTATAAGCACCTCTGAAAAAAAGGTGTCTGAAGCTGACATTTATAGGCCACTCGCCTGCTGCACAATGAGCACACTAGTCTATTATGTCGACTCGCTACTAAAATTTAGAAACATTGTGCAAATGCACCACGATGTATGAAGTCTGGTTGAATGTCGAGTTGTTGGACTGAAACTTGCTTAGCTAGTAATCGCTATTTCCTGTAAAATTTGTTTGTACAATGTTTCTCAACTTTAGTAACCAGTCGAAATAATAGATTAGTATGTTCATTATGCAGCAGGTGAGTGGCCTACAGTTTCAGACACTTTTTTCAGAGGCACTTATAACTTCTAATTGGTTTAAACATAGTGTGAGACACCGTGACAAGAGAAAAAGTGGATTAATCATGTAAATCTATACTTGCAAAGGTACCTAGTATAAGTATAGAATATTGTGAAGGATATAAATTCCAAGCAGAGTCAGGTCCTTGGGTCCCCTGGTCCTCGGTCCCTGGGTCCACTGTTTTTACCTACCTCTTTCATAGGCGCTTAGAAATTTTGGTGCAAACTTCATGCGAGACACTCTGATGGGGGAAAAGTGGATTGGCGATGCAAGACCACTTGCAGAGGTACCTATAGGACCCGGGGACCAAGGACCAGGGGACCTGCAGGAATCCAACTCTTCTTGGAATTTTATACACTTCACAATATTCTATACTTGTATTGGATTAGTCCTACTGTTTTTACCTACCCCATCCTGCATACTGAAATTAATGATGTAAAACAACAAAGTTATTTGTCTGTGGTTTTGATAGGAATGTAGCTCATTTATTGAGTGAGTCTTGCCTACCAGTGCCTTCAACGTGTTGTAAAGAACAAATAAAAGCATTGGTACCTGCTGTACATGTAGGGACAACAAATGTGACATTATTAGTATTCTATATTGCTGTGTAGCATACATGTTGATAGTGCTTTGAACATAATCCTTATGCCATCCATATAGTGACATAATGAACATGCAGGGTTAGTTGAACTACATACAAGCTAAGACCATTACAGGTGGTGTACACATAGCACAGTTTCTGTCTCTGCATGACATTTACCTTACTGTCAACAATAAGAAAGAAATCAACTTGTGCATAATTTAAAGGACATGACTAAAATGTGGAGCAGACTGGGAAAACAGACTCATAAATGAACTGGGAAAACTTACTCCAAATGTCTATTTACCACTCCTGAACAATATCAGATGCTGCAGTGACTGTAAATAAACCTCTGAACATTGTCTTGAAACTTGTATAAGCCGATATTAAGTAGAGCTGTACTGATAATTGGATCAGCCAAAATATCGGCCACTGATATGACATTTTTTACCAATATCAACATCGGTATAGAACAGTATCAGGACCGATATCGCTACCGATATTTATACAGCAATAGTTCGTATATAAACGGATTATAATATTAATTTTCTACGTTATTCATGTGGTTGTTCAGTGGCAGTGGCTTATTTTCACCCTACAGCAAGCGCTACGTTACGAGAAGCCATACAAATACATGCAATTCTAGTGTTTGTTGCTGGAAAGCTTATCAGTCTTAAACAAAGCAGTTATATATAGTACCTTTGTAATAAAAAGAAGAGTCACAAGATAACCAAGGAAACCTACTGTACCAGCCTTCACACAAGCCAATAAAATGCAGAAATATCTGTTTAAGGCTTCATGGGAGTATGCATAAAAATGTTTGTGGGTGACTAATTGTCTGGATTACACAATAGAAACCCAAGCCACCATCACCACGGGCATAGAGTGAGCAATGAATATATCCACATGTTGTTGTAGAGTAGGTAAATGCATAGATTATCTATGACTATTGTTTGTAATGCAAATATCGGATGGACTATCGGTTATCGGCTTCTTTTGGTGGTATACATATCGGATATCGGTACATGCCAAAAACCCATATCGGTACAGCTCTAATATTAAGCACCACACTTAAAACTGCTGTTGAACTTCATTCCTTCTGAGCTGAAGTGCATTCTTCATGGCGTGACTTTATAATGCTGTAAACAAGCCAAAGGTGACTTGTTGAAGAGATGCTGTTATTAATAATAGATTTGTGTTCAGGTTAATTGCTACATAGCTTTGCGGCTGCTTCTCAGTGTAACAGGTTACGGAAGGTGGTGGGCAGGCTTCAAAGTCACCCCACAGTTTTACATCACCAGCTGGTAAGGCTGACTGCAACAATAAAATGTGCTATAATTATAATTCAACCATGTCTACAGCACTGATAGTGACAATTTCACCCGTGACTGCTATTACCCGAATTTATTAAACTTAGTTTTAAGCGCTGGGCTTGTTGTTGGCTCGACCGCGCTTTAAAAATCATGGTTAAAAGCTTTTGTAAGACCTTTGTTGTGTGTAGTATTGTTTATGGGATGCTATGCTATGAGCTATACTGGCATTTAGGCTTGTTTGAACCAGTACATTTACGAGTCCGTTCCACATTTTAACCATGTCCATTTGCAGTTGTAGTTACTGCATAGCATCAAAGGATCAGAACTTGTTTTATGCTATGTACTTTCAGTATTAATGTTGTAGTGACACCTCTTGCCATACAAAACCCCATGCTGGTGTTTAAACATCATCATTAATTTTATTGTCATATATGATATTAAATGGTCCTTTAAGCAGATCTAGAGTGAAAAGATGTAAGCAGGATTAGTGAAATAGTTGAGCAATTGCACACACAGTTCCTCATTGTAAACTATGGTATCTGCATGGTGCCAGTGATATCATTTTTCAGATGCACAGTAATACCTGCTCAATAATGCAAGTTGCTTCTTTGAGGTACATGTAAATCTGTCATACAGATTAAGTGTGAAAGAAGCTATTACCTACACACTGGACAAACACACAGATGGACAAATGTTCTGGCTATTTGCCTGTCCTACCACAAAAGTGCAATAAGAGTCAATCCCTATAATGTAAAGCAGTTTATGTGCCAGTGCTGACAAACTGTAAGCGTAAGGGTTTGTGGATAATAAATTGTATGTAACAGATACTGTACAACAAATAGGTGCATCGAAATTTTTTTTTATAAAGTTATGACCTAGGCGGGATCAAACCTAGGTTGGCGATAATCAAGGGAGGTGCGCATATCACCTCAGTTGTTTGCCTGTCGTTTTGACAAGAATATTACTGTAGCTCAACTTTTCAGTGATCCTATCCTACACCAGTGTCTTCATCGCCCTATAAAGAACAAAGAAGAGCACATATTGATTTACGGTACTGCTCTTGCGTAATATCTCACTCGCTCGTACGTATGCAATTACAAGCGATTAAAAAACTCACTAAAAAATTGGCGTGGCGCCTTTTTCGATCACGAGTCTTCATCCCTTGAATCAACAAATGAATACCCGCGATCAAAACAGGTGCCACACTCACTATGTAGCAACTATTTTAATTGCGCGTAATTGCACTAGTGTCTTGGGTGGTACCATACACTTGGGCAGTACCATACTACAACATCAGTTAAGGTGCCAGATGATATACATTTACACTAAAATTCCTTGTCAATATGTGCTTTGCATGTCATAATACTATGAGCTAAACGTTGAGTTTTATGTAGGTGTGCACAAAAATGTACTGTTTAGAACAAAAAGTGCCAACACATGGATTTGAACCCATCACCCCCAACACGTTCTACTACTTGAACAGTTTTTGTTGTGGTTTTCAAAGGAATGTTGCTAAAATTTCTCTAGACCTTGGCCTTATACATGCTGTAGAAAATGAACGGAATCACACATGAACTCGTGATTATAATCTTAGAGTAGCCAGATGATGAGTGCTTTTTTATCAGCTTTGATTATGTTGATTCTCTCTGAGTTTGGTGAGTAAGTGGTGTGACGGATGGACAGAAGGTTTATCAGCTTTATATATACTTAGATTAATGAGGTTGTCAGTAATAGGGTCACCTTGCTAACAGGGCCACTTATTATGGTCCTATAGGTGGCTCTGTTAATGAGGTTTCACTGTTTTCTACTTGTTTAACTACACTTTTGACCTTGTATACAAACATCCCACACTAGCATTGTGTCCTCCTTACTTTCATCAATTTCATTATTTTGCTTTGCATAACTTATAATACACAATTGGTGGTATTAATCAAGTATTTTTAGTCTTTTCAAATCAGTTCACCTCATCTAATATCTCCAAACTAAATGACAACTCTCAAGATGATTATATACAATTAAATTACCTGCAAGTGTCCTCCACCACTGACTACAATTTTCTTTGAATTTAATAGGACATGTACTGTAAGTTCTAGCTCATCACTCTCTTAACATATTATACTGAATTCATTATGAGATACAGTTAGTGTAGCTCAGTTCCAAGGTCAAATTTGTCCACATATACAACGTGTTTTCCTCTTGTTTTGCTCACAATTTCCCTGCATTTCACCCACATTCTGTGCATGCAAAATGTCCATAGAAAAGTATGCTGTAGCCACATAGAGACAACATAAGTGTTGCAAAATACAAGTTTAGTCACTGAACTTGAACACGTTTCACTAGCATTCTGCCAGCATTTTGTCAACATTTTGCCAGAATTTCACCCACATTTCACTCATGTGGGTGAACGTTACCTTGGAGCTGAACCATACCTTGTAGTATGTACATGTTGAGCTGAGCTCTGAGAAAACGATAGAAAAGATAACTGGATTTGTCTATTAGAGAAATGACATTTCAGCCAACCAGATGGTTATAGTGATGACAGTAAGGTGTCAAGAGCAGACAGGTGCAGATTGACTCCATTACAAGTTTGAGAAATAGTCATAACAGACTGGGTGTTTATGACTTCCTCATTAGAAATTTATGATGAAAACTTTGATTGGCCATCAATAATGTGTCAGAGATCAGTACTACAAATGAGCCAAATTTCAAGAACTTGTGTAATTCCATACTTGAGAGTTATTAAGAGTTCAACTCAATGCATATAAAAGAGTACTATACTAAGCAGGCTCAGGAACACTGTGATAAAAATGCAGTGTATTTGATGTAGTTGTACTACGTGAAGAGGTGTACGGCTAGTTTAGACAACCATTACAAAAGTTACATTGCTTATAACATTGATAGATTAACATGTGTGAATAAGTGGGAAATGCCTATCAAAATGGGTGTAGTTGGAGATGGTCGGATATCCAAATTTCTTGTAATAACCATTTCTGTGTCAAATTTAGTCAAAATGTACACTTGTTATGCTATGCCACTGCACTATTTCTAGTAGTGGTACGTATTACTAATGTCACAGTATTAGGCCATGTCAACTTAATTATTTCACAGGCCTGACCAGCCCATTGTTCAAATATTTAAAAAAAACTCATCCATGGAAAAGGAAGCTAAAATGCCACTAAAACTGAAACTCTCAATACAACCCTTGTATTATTCCAGTACAATTAACTACTATGTATTTACCTGCCATTCACCTTCTCAAAACCTAACTCAGAAACACAGTGTGGCTGCAAATGAGTTGCTGCTTTGTTGAGACCAAACTGCCAGGTTTACTGAAATTGTTTTCATAAATGTGTGTGTACCTATCTATTTACCTAACTATCTACCTATGTTTGTCCGTATGCACCCACATGAGCAAAATCATTAAAATGGCAAAAGTAGCTTTACGTAAGAAGTAAAAGCGAAGTAAAGTCTGTATTAAACTTCTGCACAGGTAAACTTTGCTCTGAGGTGGTTTGCAGTCTGAAATGTGGATGTGGCAGCTCTCTTCATACTTTGCGAATTACATTCCCTTTGTGGTTTTACAGGCGGTTAACAACTAAAAACAATGGTGCAGGCATTGTAGACTACTAGGAATAGCCTATCCCTTCTAGTTGAAAGGGGACGTATCCTTTACGTACATGAACGAAAATGGAGAGCATGCAGCTTTCAGGCTTTATCAAGAGAATTTGTGGCAGAAAACATGATAGTCAAACTGTAAAACAGTTTAGAAGATACTTCTGTGCATAATATGTTGTTTGTTTAACAAGCACTTATAGAAGTGCATAGCAACGTAATTGAAGGAATTATGAAATATGAGAGTTACGCACTGATAATAATTTATTATCGCACAACCAAGAACCCTATTGGTTAAAATTACAAGATAGTAATACATAGTTGGTTAATTCCAGATGAGTTAGAGCTACTGTAGCTACATGGCGCCTGGTTTTTAGAAGTAGCACAACATCAACTTGTTTTTGTACTCATATTGTTCTGATTTCTGTTAATATTACATACTGACCTACCAATCCTATACTCTTGATATTTTAGTCTGTGAAACAACTAATCAAGTTGAAGTGTTCTTAATGTAACAATCATTTACCACAATAAAAACAAATACCTGTGGTAGCTCAACAAGTCTCATGTGTCAATACCACAAATAAACTTGTTTACATAAATTGACCAGTTGTCTACATCACCACCTGACTTCAAACATCTGGTAATTCTCTACTGAAATAATGTGGAATGAAACATGTCCAAAGGATTCCTAGAAGGTATGGTGGTATTGTAAAAAGCAAAACAGTATGACTTAAATATCACAGTTTACTAATATGATACTGGTATATTGGCCAGTCCTATTTGTCATCATTCATTACACACTACTAACACTAATGTAACTTAGTTAGTTTACTTTATTATTGTAATCCAATAGTGCTCCTAGTTATAGCTAAAGTTCAGTCACTTTAACACTTCACTATACAAGCAGACACAAAAGGTATAATCTGTCTAAAATTAATTAAAATAAGCATCTATCAATTTTAATAGTGATATTGTCTTCACCTGAGAAGCTATTTTGGAATCATACTGTAAACAGTAGGAAGAACAACTTGTATACTAACAATATGTTAAGGTTCTTACATTCTCAGTGATATACCTTGTGTACATAGTTGAATTTGGCTTAAAGTTTTTATATACCATGAATGGCATAGCTTGGTTTTAAATAAAAAGTGACAAAGATCTTGTTTACGTACATACCCCATTATAAACAATCACATGTCGTTCATATACTGTACTCTTAGTTATACAGTGTAGCTACAGGAATGATACACAGATATTCAAAACTCTCCATGATAACAAGTTAATAAGATAGTATATGGTGATAACTAACTTTTCACACAGTAGCAGAGCCATCCTGTATAGCTGTATGGTAGTTATCATCCAGCAAGGAACTTTGACAATCCCGCACACTGGGATTTAAGGGGGTATCACTAAAAGGAGGAATGGGAAATGAGGAAATGGGAAACTGAGTATTTCTGTATAGTTTGTTTTCGACGTATTGGTGATATTGCTAGCAAGTGAGGTTCGTCAAAAGTCATCAGTGAGGGTGCAAGCTGGGCATAAAGCTAAGTGCATAGTTGAAACTTGGTATTTGAATTCATTATTCGATGTTCCACTGTCAGTGCAACTTTGCTAGGAGTAGCTAGAGTGACAATGAACAAGACCGAATGAAAGCAGCTTGTCAAGTGTTCTCAGTATTGTGCAAACTCTACTTCATTCTTCCGACATGTGATCTCAGTCAATACATATGCTGTGATTATACTATAGTGTGATTACTCTACTCAGTGTCACAAGTTCTCTTGTCACTGCTGCTAACACTGGTCTATTGTACGTATGTTGTTGTAGCTATCAGATGATTGCTCATGACATTTGTATTTACCATGTGCTTAATGTAGTCTCAGATGTAGTGGTCGGTGAAGTAGTAGTAGTAGAACAATTGAGTTGCCAAGGGAATCTCTTACACTGTATCATAATCACAAAATATTAATTTTATATCATGTACTATAGCTACTACAAACATTACAAGGTGCAATACTATAAGTCACCTAGTTCACTATACAGTCATGATAGTACTGGTGAGCATATACTGGTAGTGGATTGGTGTTTTGTCATTACCATATCCTTAAATAAAACTGGACTAGCTTTCTTGGAATACATTATTTGATATTTTCTTTTTGAAGGAACTGAGTACCAGTAGCTGGCTAGTGACACTCTACCCAAGCTACTATCATGTACAATCACCTCTACATATATGCTGATTACACATGTGTCATATACATGTACATATAATCATATTACGTTACCATGTGTATGTGTCATTAGTGGCTACTTACATTCATAATTCTTGATAAATCATAATTTGATTAGTGCTGAACTTCAAAGCAAAAGATACAGTAGTTGTACTAATGCCATGACAGTGTTGATGAAGACTTGATGTAGTGACAGGAGAATTTGAGCTCAGTAGGAGGTACACAAATATGATTGAGATCACTTGCCAGAAGAATGAGGCCAAGTTTGCACAATACTGAAGAGCTGCATTCAATCAGTCTTGCTCATTGTCACTCTAACTACTCCTACTCCTGTAGCAAAGTCACACTGACTGTGGGATGCTAATAATTGATTGAATACCAAATTTTGACCATGCACTTGGTTTTGTGTCCAGATTGCACCTTCACTGATGGCTTCTGACACCATCACTTGCTAGCAACACTGCCTGGAATACAACAAATTAAAGTGTACTATAGAGAAACGCTCTGTTTCCCATCTTCCATTTCCCATTTCGGTTTCCTAATTTTCCATTCCTCCTTTTAGTGACACTTGATTTAAGATGGTTTAGTTGATGTTAGACTTGCTTCCTAGAGTAACACATAATGTATTGTAGAACATCATTCCTTTTTTCAATAGCATGCTTATTTTTCAAATATTGTTTTTTATTTAAAAAAATATTTTGTGCAAGCAATGTGGGTTATGTTGAGATGATTGCATATACACTGAGCACTGTACGTTTTGACACTACGTTTGTTGAAACATTAGAATGAAGTCATTTCCCTTCAATTCAAGATAGGATTATAGCATGATTGGTTATTATTGTAGTTAAGTGAATGTTGAGTGCTAACATTTACATATTGAGTAAATTGGATGTGTGTGGAAGACCCCGTTTTGCCTATTCGGCAACATATGTGTAAAGATGGCATTCATCATTAGAGTGATAGTCCACTAGTAATGACCATGTTGTGTTGTGGTATTAGTAATTGTTGTTATGGTAACTAGTAGGTGTAGTGTAGTGTGGATGTTGCAATATCATGTCATATTGTAGGATGAGATGAGCAGACTTCGCAAAGCTATAGAAAATGATTATTTGGACACAATAAAGAGAATGACGCAGTCCATAGATGTTAATGCTAGGATACGTGTTTATGTAAGTATTACTTCACGTTGTCATCACAAAATACATAATATAAGATTAATAGTATTATAATTTGATAAAATTACAACATTATAGACAATAACTAGAACTAGAAGTAGATAATGACTCAAGGTATAGTAAGAAACACTCTGCTACACTTCAGAATATTTTCCATAACAATTTTGAAATTTTCTGGTGATCATCTGAGCATCATTTCACACACTGATAATGGTATACCATATTTGGTAGTGTTGCCAAAGCTAGTAGGTATGATTTTTATTTATTGTTGGATTAAGGTTGAAGTTAAGGTTGACTCTGTCTCACTTTCAGTTTGCATTTTTACATAATGTATTTAACATCTGGGTCATTCCATGTCAAATCACCAAGGAATTGTAGGGTCACCTCTCGGATTTTGATGAAACTTAGTGTGTTTGTAGTATCTCCCGTACCAATTTTTAGCCCCATACACCACATGGTTCTGATTTATGACAACAAATATTTTGAGTATTTCATGAAAAATTGGTCCGTCTTGAGTTACAAAATGAACTGTAGCTCATCAGTGTGTTAATATTAAAAATAGAGTTTTCAGTGATTAAAGACTGTCATTGATAGTAATCTATAAAATTAGTTATGGGATATTAACTAATTAAGATTTTAAAAGGCTCCATTAAAACTTTAATCCTTAATATTTCAAAATGTGTTTCTTCAAAATCTTTGAATTTTTTAGTGAATTACAATTAGATCATGGTATATGGTTGATAAATTTTTTTGTGATGGGGCCTAGGGATGAGTCTATTTTGTTTTTTTCCCACCTATTTTTCTTTCCAGTAATTATTATTTTCTTACCTATTTTGCTAAATATTTGCTCAAATTGTCTCTATTTTGCTCAGCATCAATAAAAGTTATTTCACTCATACGTAGTAGAGCTGAGCGATACTGCCATTTTAGTATCACGATCGATACTGAAGCCACCATTCACGATACTGAATAGTTCACGACACTTGTGAATAAGTCAATCATAGCTGCTGCTACATACTGTATTGCTCAGCATTCCTGCAGGAAGTCCTTATAAGTGATAGTAAACTAGCCACTATCATTCTTGTTTACAGTAATGATTATTGTAACACATATTTTGAGGTTATGTTGTGGTGTTCACACCTCTCTGCAGGGGAAACCAGGTGGGTGGACTTTATCACTTACAAGGATTCTTAGCCTAGTACAGCATAACAAATGGATTTTTAATGACAATAATGTACAGGCATGGTATCACGATAGTTAATAACAAAATATTGCGATATCGATACTTTCAAGATATCGCGATATATCACTAAAACGGTAGTATCGCTCAGCCCTAATACGTAGTAGAGTATCTTGACCTTTAGTTGCCATTTCTATGAGCATATGTTGTCCTAATACCTGTACTATGCTTGACTGTCCTATTAGAGTATCTTGATCCTTTTCATACAAAATGTGCTAAGTTGCCATTCCTTGGTGCCCATTTTTCTAATTTTCCACCTATTTTTCCAGCATTTTGCTCTTTGCTATTTACCAACATATTTTTCCAGCTAAATCGGCACATCCCTAGTGGGGCCACAGTGGGTTCAAGAAATATAATTAAATATGTTGTGGTGTGTAGTGGAATTTTGTAGTCTATTATTGCTATATGGGAGTGTACACCTCTAATAACCACTCCTAATAAGGCCGTTCCAAGTTTGCCTTACACAATGAAGGTGTCCAAGTGTAGTGCAACCTGTATTAGTGACCACCTGTATTGAAAGACCACCGTTGTGCTGCAATTTATTTACTACATGGGTAATTCCATATCAGTTCTCCCAAGTTTTGTGTATGACTCCCTCAGAATTGGATTAAAATCAATTTCAACCCATTGCTTGTATGGCTCTCCAGAAATGTTTGATATTTTGGTGTTATTATGAACATTCAATGCATCATAAGTTGGGCATTTACAAATGAATTGTGCCACTTAAAAGCTCAAAGAATAAGCTTTCGTTTACTATATTTAACAGCTTAATTTGATTGATTGATCGATTGACAAAGTTGATAATTAGCCACGTCTCCTAATCTTTGACCTTTGATCTACCATAAAGTGCTGATTAGAATTTTGTGGATACTTGTCAGACATTCAACTATTAGAGTTGCAATAGTTTCAGCTTGGGGTCTCTATGGAATTACAAGATAGGTAGTGGTGTTTGCAGTGTGTGATGGTGTAATCATTTGATGTTTGTTTGTCTTAATATTATTGTTGATTTGATGTATATACACAAGTATAAGGAATTTTAGCTTGATTAGGGATCATAGAAAAAGTAGGGGAAAAAGAGAAGGTCGTCTACACCTGCACTTCAGTCATGGTATAGACTGAAGTAGGAATTAAAAGTTCACTAGTATATTTGCAGGTGTAGGTCACCTTCCTTGTTTCCCTATTTTTTCTATGATTCCTAATCAAACTTAGAATTCCTAATTTTTCCTTATACTTGTTTTTTTTAACTTTTTTGTAACATTACTGGTGAACCCGTGCATACTGCATCAAAGAAAAGGATGACACCAGAGTTAATGTTTTCACTAGTGCTGCCACGATATAGAAAAACTCTATATCATATATCACCAAGGTTTATGTCATGATATGAACATATGTCATGATATAGAGCTAACTGTAACATTTGCAAGACAAACATATACTGTATAGTAAAAAACTGGCAGTAAAAACTTTAACAAATTTGGCGAATAGCGTTCAATTCGCCAAAGTTTTTTTTGCCAATCATTTTAAATAATCACATGAGCACATTGAGTAACTAGAACTTCAGATGAAGGTCAGCTCGTACCACCCCACAATAAAGATCGAGCTGACTTTGAAATATGCCCCACAGTTGTAAGCACTCCAGCCACTCCCTGGGACAACATTTCCAACCGGCTTCCCGTTTGCACGTCAGCTAGTTCATCGTCTCGTGATGGATTTGGACAAATACTTTGATATACATGATAACATCTGCTACTGAAAAAGTAAATACGGTCGTTCTCGGCATCGCAGGAAATAGCGAAGCATGCCTTTGCTAGCTCGTCATTAGATCAGTAGCTACAAAAGTACTGTTGCAAAAACAATGCTATATAGCTACCTATAGCTACACTTACTACACTGTGTAACTGATGAGTTGATACCTTGTAGTTATCCTTACATACCATCGATTAAAATCTTTGGCAGTAAAAACTTTGGCGAATATTATTTCAATCGCCAGAGTTTTTTCCACCAATTTTTTCAACAGAGGGGTTTCGTCACACTTTTTTACCGCCAAAGTTTTTTACTATACGGTACATACTCTTCATTGTTTTAAATACCACAAGCAAAAGGTGCTCTAGTTTATCAGGTTTTAAATACATTTTGCTACTGCTTTACAGTTGAGACAAGTGGCTGACACTACATAGAAACCTTAAAACCTCCAGTTTACTTTGGGGTTAGCTTGTTTATCACACTAAACCATCAACACATAACTTAATTAAATGCCAAATACCATATGTTTGGCCTCCCCTACATCATTATACTAAGGGGCACAACCATTGGCAATATCATATCATATCATATCACCACTTTGTTATATCAATAGTATCAATGTATCGATATATCGATATATCATGGCAATATCATGGCAACACTAGTTTTCATTTGAACACGCGCTGCAACTATCAATTAATAACTCTAAAGTAAAGTGGTCATTGTGCTTTGCTTTCAGCTATCTTCATCCCGTTACACAATGCTACAATTGAAGAACAGTAGGAGAAGAGCCTCTGCAATTAATCCAGTCACCATGAAAAATAAGTATAATTTGTGCACCCCAATTATCATTTACTAACTCGAAAGTGAAGCGGCGATTACGCTTCAAGTTCATCTATTTACACAGTGTTACTAATAAAGAACACTATCAGAAATACTTCTGTAAGCAATTCAGTCACCATGGAAGAAATGGATGATTCCCATTTACAAACGAAGAGAAGCCATACATCACGCTACCGTCAATTGACACCTTGGGTAGTCAGCAAAAAGAAATGGGGGACAAATCCATGATATGTGTATTTACTTACTATGGAAGGGGTGGATCTAGGAATTTCAGAAGGGGAGTGCCAACAGGGGCATTTATAATGGCTGGTTTGCTAAGAAAAACGACAACTGGTTGAAACAACTAGCTATAGTAGTATAGTGTGTGAAGCACACTTAGCATGTGGAGCATGTTCTATCTAGGGGTTCTGGGGGCACGTCTCCCCACAGAAAAATTTTGCTACTGTAATGTAGCCTATTGAGATTAAATTTAGTAATATTTTTGACTGGAAAATGATGCCACTTTAAGTGACTCACAATGCTTGGAAAGCATCATGAGTCATCCAAGTGTAATAATGATGAAATAACACCATTATTCCCAAACAGTTGTCATACTAGCTGTCATATAAAGGGTACAACCAGTAACTAAAAATTTATTCTTTACATCTTAAAGAACAGGAAGGGGAAAGATATGAATATCAGCTACACATTATCAATACTCGCCATTAATTTTGTATTTGAATTACCTTAATTTAGCGGTACATTAGGTTTAGCAATTTTAGAGTTTTGGTTTTCTGCTAATTGACTACATCAATTCAGGAATTACTAAATTTGTATATGCTAAGTTCATCAATATACAGGATCGCTAATTTAATCTAGTGTATTGCTCAGATTAAGGTATAGCTAGTGTGCTGGTTCAAACTATAATGTCCAAACAGTAACAATGAAGAGAGGGCTTGAGAGGATAAATATAGACTCACTTGTGTGTAGAGTACACAAACGTAGAATTTTACAGCACCAAAATCCAAAGTCACATATACAAGTAGTTTGTGGCCACAACTAACCCTCTTATAACCTAGGCACACTGACAGCATAAATGCTGCAGTATCATTTGAGCTTACAAAGTTGAGCTTCAAGAGGTTTGGGAGTGCAAACTGTTAAACTTTATTAGCTTCAATTGATGCTAAAATATAGGGAGATTCATCAGATAAATGTAGCATGAAAATTTGGTACTGATAAAGCGAAATAAACATTTCTCAGATGCAAAACCCTTGTTAACTTTATACATGCTAAGAAGTTCAATGTTTTACTTAAGCATATCAACCCAAGCATCAAGTTTGTAGCAACAACTGAAAATACTCACTATGATATTAACCCATTAACGGCCACTGCCGCCATACGGTGCTCAAATACTCCAATAGAGCAGTCAGACCGTTTCATGTTAACAATCTGCAGACAGCATCAGGAATTTAACTGCATGATTATCAAAAACTTGTACATCTTATAGTAGCGTTAGGGCTGATGTAATTATGCTTATTATTTTGGAGGGGCATTCCAAGCACCCCCTAAATCCACCCTTGTACGGTATACCAAAAGGAATGTCTCGGGATGAGGCTATGCCGAACAGTTATAGCAGTTCTCGAGTTACGCATGCCTAAAGGTTTTAGGCAGGTAGTCAGTAGAACATTCCATAGATTTTTAATTTATTTTTATTTTGTAGCAATCTATTGGAAGCATTTGAGGACATACTGAAAGCATTTTTGGGCTTGACTATACCTAACCAATACTGCCAAGGTACCAGGATGGTATTGTGAAGCTGGTTTTAGGGTGATTTTTTTTGGCCAGAAAGACCCAAACCTTCATGATCCCTAATTTACAATACTAGCATACTACATAATTATGTGACCGGATCTGCAAAAACCTGACACAATTGCAAATTTTTCAAATTCCTGTATATTAAATATTTATAATCTACTTAGCCAAGTGTATCTACTGGCAAAGTTTCAGCTTCATGTGCCAATAGCTTTAGGAGTCACAGCCCTACAAAGTAGCAGCAACAGAAAAATCGATATGTACAGCAAGTATAGGGATAATAAATTACAGGTGCTTACAAAAATGGCTGTAACTTACTAACGAATCGAGGTGCGGAGCTACAATTTTCACCTTTGTGTTCGCCATGAACAGGGGAATCAATTACTGGGTAGGTTTTTCCTTTACTCACCCTTCTTCACTGCATACAAAGGCGGTATTCAATGCTTTATACTGTAAATTTATGCTTGCGCTATTGTGTTGGGTTTTCGCAGATCCGGTCACATATGTGATGATTTTGTATTCTACTGAATTGAGAAACTGTATAACACCCATCAACTAGGGGAGACAAACATCACAAGGGTTGTTGACACAGGAAGTCAGGACGTATATGTAGGATCATTTTGACTATTGTCAAGGCCTTGTTTACAAAGACAGCAAATGTGACCCGGTCTGCTAAAAGGGGTCTTATAGCCTTTCCAAATTGTCAGGTTTGACTAATCATAACTCCTCATGTTTTCAACCTATCACCTTAATATTACACCAAGCTATAGTGCTATGTTAGGGGTATAAGATGACCAAAGTTCAGGTGATAACACATTCACAAGTCAAGTTACAGGTTGCAAAGTACATGCATTTGAAAAGGCTATAAGACCCCTTTTTGCAGACCAGGTCACAAATGTTATAGGAAAATAATAAGTTAGATACAGGGTTCTATGAAATGTTGTGACACTTAAGCAGGGTCAGGGCACTACTACAGGTCATGTTCTGAATACACTAGGAATCAACCTTTAAGGTTGCCATAGATTCTATTTTGCTATATACTAATTATTATTCCAGCATAATGTATGCATGCCTATAGTATGTTCACGTTGAGCTGAATCCTGAAAAACAGCTAAAAAGTAAAAGTGGATTATTTCTCAACACAGTTAACATTTCAGCCAACCAGATGATTATTGGTAACAGCAAAGGTGTCAACAACAGATATGTATGGTTTGGCTCCATTACAAGTTTGGGAAAGGGCTGTAATGGACACCGTACTTATATGGCTTCCCCATAGGAAATGTATTGTGAAAATTTTGATTGGCTGTAAATATTATGCCAAACATTTGAACAGAAAGATTTTGAAATATTTTTAGCGGGTTAAGCAGTACTACAAATGAGCCATATTTCAAGATCATGTGTAATTGCATCCATGAGTTATTAAATGTTTTTGAGGATTCAGCTCAACATGAACATACTATACGTAGTTGTCGTCTAGAGGAAAAATCAAAGACCTTGTATTGTTAAAAGTTTAGCCTTATCTGTTGAGTAATCTTAGAGTTACGGTAGAGCAGTAATAGTGAAACAATAAATTTGTGAAGTGATTAAAATTATATACACTTGGTGTTTAATTGATCATGACTTGTGAGTGAAATGGTCTGAGGAGTTGGAACTTGTCTCATTGTATTGTGAACAGGAGAATCTGTCTAGTGAAGTGTTTAACCCATCAATGATTATGAGCTATAAAAACTTTGAACTGGGCATAGTGATGATAAATAATATTAATTTTTGTCGCAAGATGAGCATACTGTACATGTTTACTTACAGTATGACAAATGCTACATTAGAACATAGATTATAGACACACACACACACACACGGGATTGGAAACGCGCAGCTGATACTCACCTACAGCTAGGTGTTAAAGCTGTTGTAACTCTCCAACGGATGGTATAGGAGAAATACTTATTTGACTTGGGTGAATGGTGGATTATAACCACTGTATTACATGAATTACAGCCTTGTAGTAGTCTCCGTTGCTGAGTAATCAGTACCGCAAAATCCTTTGATGTTCGACACTGGATGCCGCCTTAGGCCATAATTCATAGCCCACTACGTGAAGAAGCATTTCGCATTTATTTGGGTACATGATGTACGTCTAACAACTTATAAATCCACAGGGTTTGTTTAGGTACTACAAGTAATCAGTACCACAAGTGTGTTGGTTAGAATTGTTCGCTAGCCTAAAATTTGACTTCATAGAAAGTTCTTTCATAAAGTCAACAGAATTGCTTGATAAGGCACTTGTATTACCTGACAGGCTTATTTAATACAAAATGGAATTTTCTGCAACAAGACTTACCTTGAGGATGGATTTAAAAAAAAAAATTGTGATATCACATGACATGTTTCCATTCCATGTGTGTGTGTGTGTGCGTGCGTCCGTACGTCCGTGTGTGCGTGCGTGCATGTGTGTGTGTGTGTGTAATCTATTATTAGAGCATCAGACCAGGTTTTGATGTGAATAGCTCAATGTCTAAATGCAGTATTTACTTGACAGCACAGAAATGGCACTTTTTATAAACTTTTGCTATTGAGTAGATTTTAGCTAGAATTTTCACAAAGGGGCAGTATGCCAGCCATAAAACTGCTGAAGTTATACAAGTGCAACCAGCATTTTTACATAATTACTCAGAGATTGTAGTGAACAGCAATTCTCACTTCCATACAGCCTGCTAAATAACTGGCAACCATTTTGAATCATTTGGTTGTGGAATTACATATCTACACAGGTTATTTAAACCAAGTGGAACATTGTTAACGGCCTGAATGCTCAAAGGTAAAGCAATGGCATGGAGTGCTTGGAAATGTAGCCACAAGAACAGTAGGACTAGCCCATCATAGACTATTAGTTAACTGAACAGGCTTGTTTACTACAAGTTCTTGTCAGTGATACAACCATGACAGCGATACAAATTTGTACCAGCTGCTAGAGCCTGACTGATGTGGCTGCTTGCGATTTGCACAGGGTGAAACTTATTGGAACAGTTCTTTTCACTACCAAAAACAACAATGTAAACTGCAAGAGAGACACATTACATGTAAAACAATATAATTTTATAGTATTACCATCACTTTTCTTGAAATTATCTGTTAGAAGATCACTACAACTTTGCTATTTTTGTGGCGTGATGCATTACACAACAATTTATTACATTAAGATTCACGGGATGTAAAATAGCACTTGTATGGCTTGGTGTACTGTCTCTTTAAGTAAGGTGAACAACCATGATTGTAACAACTCAGTGGTTAAGGATTGGGGTATTCAGTATGGAGATCCCTGGTTCAAACACTGTGGTAATTTTTTTTCATCAAAAAAATATTATACACTTTTCATTGTCTGATTCATTAAATAACAATCCTTTGCATTGCTCCAGTTTAGGATTCAATTGAGATCATGCTGTAAAGAAATTTAATGTATGATGTCATCTAACTGCATAGGGGAAAGTGTCCTTAATTTTTCACACTGTGCCAAAGTGTGCTATATTTTCCTCTTAAGTCTGCTTTATTTTTCTTTTTATGACAATAACATACTTTTTGTGGATGTTACACAACCATAAACACGACCAATGGAAACACTGGAATGACCACCACTAACAATGCTATCAACAACATTACCATAGCAATTAATAACAAGTAATGGCTATGCACACAAATGTTTGTAATTCCACTACAGTAATCATAGTACAACTCAGTCTTAAATTGTTTACTAAACTTCCATCATGGGTGTACGTAAGTCTAGCTAATTCTTGCTAAGATTTAGTGGGCCTCTGACATTGAGGCCTTCAACTTTGTTGCATTGATGGCCTCACTCCTGAACAACAATATCTAGCCTTCCTAAGTCGTTCTCCTCGTCCTCCTGTCCCATTACTAAGTGAGTTCTGGATCTGACGAATCATAAATCATGTGATAACTCAGCATTAATAATTATTAATGGCTACAAATTAACCTTCTGCTAATCATGAGTACACTGTATGTAGGCAATACGTTTCTCACTGCCATCATGGTGTTCCTTACACAGTTACCTTCTTCTTGATTGCTACTCCGGATTCATACATTCAACCAGTTAACTCACTGCATACGCTTGTACACTACGGAAAATGCCAATAACTACATGTACAAGAGGGCACTCTCAAAGATTCAGATAGGTGTCAGCTCACTTAGATGTTTATTCTCACTCATTTTCTCCTGCCACTATTAAAATATGGAACAGCCTCCCAGCTACCGCAATTGAAGCTAGCAATTTAGATGACTTTAAGAAAAGGATTGTAGACTATGTTTGTATTAGCCCAGCTATAGACTAAAATGTATTTCGCTTTGTGCTTATGTATGTTTCTTGTGTGTACCCGTGCTTTATACTCCCTATTTAAAGTCTGCACAGTATCAATTATAAATAAATATAGCACTCGGGTCTGGTCTTGTGCCAAATATAGCACTCAACTTTACTTCGCGCTATGTTTGTCTTTCGACTACATTCTCTTGCTATATATTCCGTACTGCACTTGTCACGGTGCTTTGACTACTATATATTGATATGGTTAGAAATAATCTTACTTTGTGTCATCAGCAAATAGAAATAGCAAGGATAATATGATGGAGAATAGTAAGTCATTAATGAACAAAGCAAGCAGAAGTGGTCCAAGAATGCTTCCTTGTGAATACCTGAAAGAACAGACACCACACTTGAATACCTGTTGTTGATGTGCACACATTGTTGTCTAGAGCTAAGACATTGCCCCTGATTCCTAGTAACCACATTTTTTTTACGTTTATAGTTTACCATGTGAGACTGAATCAAAAGCCTTCTAGACTAGCCTTTGATTGCATTTAGAGCTACAGTGGATCCTCAGTTATTCGAACAGCTTTGTTCTTATAGTTAGCCAAAAGTATTCAGATAAGTGAAATTGTTCGGATAACTGAAACCCATTGATTTATATGCAGAGCTTTGTTCAACTACTCTAATAGTCACATTTGGTGTTCATATAATCAAGGTGCTCGGATAACCGAAGTTCAGATAAGCGAGGATCCGTGCAAACACAAGCTGGTTTGTAGCCAAAACACGTTTTTCCTGTGTATTCTCAAGTGATAGCGTAAGCTGGTAAGTTATATTTGTAATTGTACACCTATTTTTAGGTAGTGACGATGTTCCAGCTGGATTTATCACCCAATAACAAAACATTGACTGTGTGTTGTTACGAGGCGTTACCTATCGAAGAGCAGGCTTGGAAACTCCACAAACAACAGGAAGGTGTCCCAGTGTGTAAAGAAACAACAGCTTTTCTTTTGTTCAGAACTTCATTTATAACTTGTTATTTGATAAAGTTGGCATATATGGTTTATTGGAATTTGTTGTAATAACTTGTTGGCGTGCGCAGGTTCTACACTGCATTGTAAAAGGTAATATTCTGGAATGCACGATAGTCGGATTTCTACCAAACTTTTGGTGGGCCATCAGTGATAAATTTGCAAACTTTTAGCACATGGGATTATAATTGTTGTAATCCAGCACAAAGTTACAAGGCCTCGAAGTTAAAATTTGTTTGCGAGCACTCGCTCTTTGTTTTATAACTCAAAAAAGAAGAAGTGCAAGGACAAATCCATACACTAAGTTTCCACAAGTTTATCGAAGAATCTTCACAGCGAATTTGATACCTGTGCAAGTAGCCAGTATCTCAGAATAAGAAAAATGTATGGGTTAACTTTGTGGGACTATAGTGCCTTAATGAAACAAGGTGCGATCTTATACTTTGGTCTCTGAATAGTAGGAAGTTAGGTCAACCTTTGAAGCAGTAGTTTGGATTCCTTTTGTCTGTATAAGTTGTAAAAAGAACAGCATTTGTGTGGCTTCAAAACCCGCTAGCATCCTTAATTCGATGTTTGTGTCAGTGAATATATGAATGTTATTTTGTTATTGCAAGTACTGGAATTTTAAGTTTGATTACGGATCATGTCCAAAAAACTGAGGTGCAGTGAAACAAGGTAGGTTGCCTACACCTGCAGATAAACTTTTTAATGGACATTGAATTGCTGCTTCAGTTTATGCCTATTTTGAATTAGGGGTTAAATTATATTTGCAGGTGTAGACGACCCATAGACTGAATTAAGTAGGGATTAAATGTCCAGTGTTGTATCTGCAGGTATAGATGACCCATAGATAGAGATATAGAGATTAATTGTGCACATGTGCAGTATATCTGCGGAGGTACACAATATTATAATCAAGCACTAATGAGCCTCAGAAGGCAAGCAGTTAGTAGGCTACCCAGCACGTTTTATTCTTCTCAGTCAACCACACAGTGTTTTCCAATACAATACATTAGTAGTAAAAGACTTTTATACTAGTCTTTGTTTGCATTTGAGCTATCTGAACTGTGTTAGCTACACTAGCAGAATTTGTACATTAAAATGGATGGACCCAAACTGTATGTTTAATAGTCATTGTATCAGAAATAGCATTGTTTTGTCGTACACTAGTCTTTCTAGAACTTTAGACACAATACATAGTAAAGAGATAGGATGATAGTTGTTCACTGCTGCACAATCTTCAGATTTGAATATAGATGTGATAGAATGTATCAGCAATTCGTTGGAAGTGTGCTGTTGGTTAAGCAGATGATGGAATGGATAGCATAGAAATGATGCACATGCTTTCCATACCTTTCGACTAATCTGGTCAATTAGCACTGTAAACATATTGTGGAGGAATGAAAATGCTGACCATAATATTACTGTTACTACTGTTGATATAGTCGGTAAATAAAGTTTGTTGAAGAGCTCTTAGTGAAACTTGAGGAGACAGTACTGCACTGAAAGACTTCACTTCTCAAGTTATCAGCTATTGTTCATTTTATTGTACAGTACTGTCATTAGGCATTAATCTTTATTTTGAGCCTTGTATTATGAGAATAAATAAAATGTTTGCAGAACTTGCACAATTATACAGAGTATACAGGTTGTAGTTGATTAAAGTCTTTAACAAATCGCTTGACAAATCACAATTACAAGGAAGCAACAAATAACAACAACTAGTAGTATAATAAGAACTACACTGCTTATATAATCTAGCTTCGTGTGTTTAAGATGCACATTAATCAAATCAGTCTTGTTACAAGCTACTGACATCAGCACATCATATCCCTCCCTTGTCCCGAGCATCATGTTTTAAAACATCCAAGTACTTGTTTTTCTGATGACTTCTCAATGAGTATGGACATCTGTTAGGCTTAGACTGTTCATTTTGCTGTTTCCGGCAATTAGTATCTTCACTTATAGTCTGTAATTGATAAGTGACTGAGCTGAAGGATAGGTCTGGCTTAACTTGTTCCTTGAGTGAGTCTTTGAGCTTGCTCTAATAAAGATATCATGCTAGTTGACTGTCGTTGTTATGTACATCCCCTTCATACAACATGAGTGCTGTAAAACGAAAAATAGTAAAATTATTGTTAACTTTTGTCATGCATAGTCCAGTCCACTAAATAGTGATGACCAAAAGGGATTGTTGTAGTAAATCAACAATAGTTATGAGGATTTGATGTTATTTTGCTCATAAAGCTGAGCATTATGATTTTGAGTAATGCTACAATATGTGCCACCTTTGAGGAATGTCCAAATTATGCCACCATTTTAACCAATATTGCTGTATCACAACATTTGAGTTGATGATGTGACTTTAAATAGGCTTCTTCTCCTTAGTTAGTTACTATATTAAAGTAATTCATCTCATATTTGTGACTTATCTATATACATGTGACCACTTTAATAGGCTAGCATTAATAATGTGACTGTTCTATTAGAATTTCTGACTGCTCAATTCTTTTTAGGGAATTTTGCAAATGACAGATTTTCTTACTGTTAAACTTTTATAATTGCTTCAAAGTACTAGCGTAATTGCAGCAGCTTCACAGAGACAACTATGTGACTGAATTTTGGAAAATCACTTCGGGTCGTGCCTGAAGCAATTAGAATTTTTGAAACTAGCATGGTGCTGTTAATGGTACAAAACACTTCTCAAATATTAAATTTTTCTTATAATTCAAGGTAGCTATGGTTTATTCCACCCTTAAATGGGTAGGAATTTAACTTATAATACTGTGTTTCAGAACTAAATATTTTATGTGTCAAATGTGCCCATAAGGGTGATTATCCAAAATTTGGTCACATGTAGCATTTTGCAGTAAACTGGTCATAATGTCTTGTCATATGTAGGCTTGATCGGTCGTGGTAGGACAGAGTGGGACATTTCAACTAATACTTAGATTGTACATGATTATTAATTCTGGTATATACTGTTCACTCATTCATTGCTCTACTGTAACAATTCTAATTGAATGGGAGTAGGCCTAGTACATTCATGGCCACCCCCCTTGGGTTGTAAGAATGTAGTATCACCTAGCAACCAAGTGGTAGTTATGATTAGCAGTACAAGCCATAAACCAATCAAATAAACTGTATTCCTTAGGCTCGATCCCTTTTCTTTTGATAGCTAGGACATTATGTCTGAGCAAACTAGGTTATGGTCCAGACCCAGAGGCAGCAAATGTCAAATGCCTGGTGATCGACTGTTATAGCATAAGTAATTGATTATCGACCAAATTTCGTACTTATAATGGTGTAACGTATGACAGGAACCTCACATCTACTTCCAGATTTCACCATCATAATTGGCTATTCTTGGTCTCCTCCATAATCTAAGGTTATATACACTATTGTTTGCCTAAGCAGTGCATGTTAGACTAAGACCATATTATAAAGCTGTGATTATCGACCACCTGTACAAATTCAATAAAAGTATTATTGACCACCCTGCTACTTCCCTTACACGTGAATACTCTGCATGCAATTTACCTTCCACTGATATACTAACATAATAGATTTTCAAATTGTTTATGTGCGTTATTGGCAAGTTATACAGCACACAAATAATATTGTTCACACAGTGTATTTGTTAATGCAAAAAGAAGAAAAATGTTGAAATCCATCATTGTCTGATACAACATCTTCAATGCAGTCTTCATGCAACCATCTTCCACACTTGAAGAATATCCACTCTGCTCCACCCCCTTCCAGTACATCATGATGCCATGATTGAAAACACATACAATGTATGTTCGGATCAATATCTTCATTGTCCATTACGTTCTTTTGCTGAGTTATTTCTGTCAGTAGCTCTTCAGCAGCAATATCACTGATCTGAATCATCAACTCCACCATTGATAGCTGTAATGCCAACAGTGCTAGCACTACTGTTTGTTGTAGTGGAATTCTTTTTCTTCCTAGATACCCTCTTTGATGCTTGTCCTGCTGCCTTCTTGCTCTTTCTTGAGCAAACCTGGGCCCTTTGTTCCTCTTTGTTATTTCTTATCTTATGTGTTTCTTATCAGCTCTTTCCTGCTTTCTTTTTTTTCCTCAAGCTCTCTTTTCTTCTTGTTCTCCTTTTCTTCTAACATTGCTAAGCTCTCATCACTAGTAAGTAATCTAGCACAAGGCAATGATCTCCCTGGTGTAGATGATGGCTCCAGGTACACTAAGAATTATGATATGCTTGAGTTTGAGGACCTAGGCACTCTGCTGGGAGTTTCTGCAGATGCATTAGTTAAAGATCTTTGCACAGTTTGTTCTGGTGTAATACCTGATTGTAACACTGGGGCCTTAGCAACACTCATAGGGTCCTCTGGAGATGCAAAATTCATTCCACCATCTGGTGTCCTGCAAGCATCTGGCACACTAGGATTTCCCAGAATGTTACATGAAAGACTTGATCCAGGGACCATAGCAACCCTGGCAGGGGTTTCTGCAGGTATGATTACCTCATCAGGTGTAGTGGGAACAGGTTGCTCTGGGTGATGCATGACAACCTTGATGCAAGGATAGTATCCCTGGTAGGAGTTTCTGCAGGTATGGAAATTGTACTTTCAATAATACTAGTGTGGTCAAAAACTGCTACAGGTTCTTCTGGAGAGATATTTTGAAAATAAGGCAACAACTGATTCAGATTCTGAACCGCTACTTGGATATGATTCGGGATGGTACATTCTAAGCCATCGTACATAACCTGGGTCAATATACAAATTATATCCTTCATCAAATCTCTTCTTGTACAATTGCTGTTGCTCAGCATTAAAATCACTAGGTTCTGCATCTGTGTCCACAGGCACATCATTGTATGTGCTAGAAATCTCAGTAGCATGTGACCCTTCATCATCACTGCAAGGTGGCTTGCCTTCCACTGCTGTATTACTGCTTCCTGATTGTAAGGATGGAACTTTTATAGCTGAAGAATTGAAAGGATATACTCCAGAAGACTTAAAACCCGCCATGATAATAGCAGGTACAACAGACTGCAACCAAGCCTTTGAAAAAAGTAAATTAAAAGTAAACTTGGTAATTACTCTACCGGGATTATGTTGGAGAAACTCATTGCATACTGTTCTCCATTGTGACTTTAATGGTGCAAATACTGTGCAATCCAAAGGCTGTGCCTTGTGTGTAATGTGCAGTGGCAAGCACAACATTATTATCTGTTTAGATCTTGCGAGGCGGACAACTTCAGGTTGGTGATGGGTACTACACCCATCTAACAGTAACAATAATGGTCGGGCACCTACTGCATGCTTGATAAAGTGGTCACTCACTCAAGACTCAAAAAAATCTATGTTTATCCACCTTTTATCACTGCAACCTGGAATTTCCCCACTTGTTCAAGCATGGGATACTTTCTTTGCATCAAACAACACTGTTGGTGGTAACACCTGTCCTGCATCACTCACACATGCAACAACTGTAATTTGACCTTTCCTCCCTGTAGATCTATATCGCACCTTCCTAGTCCTTGTCTTTGTAACAACATTTGGTGCCTTTGGGTCTATAGGGATGCCAGTTTCATCAATGTTGTAGATCTGAGCAGGTGAATTTAACGTTCTACTATGTATGTTCATAACTTCAAACCTAACCTAGTCTTTCCATAACCAACAGCAGCAGAATCTTTCAGAAACTCAGCCAACTCCTTCTCTTCCTCATTATTTAAGTACTGTTTTGGCCCTGACTTAGTGACTCTATCCCTAAGTCTGTCTTTCAGTGTTGTTTTAGGAACCACAAATTGAAGAGTGTTGCCACAAGAAGCACTCAAATGAAGGTATTTCAGTATCCTTGCCGTTCCACATGCTCACAATTATTGTTTGTTTGTAATGTTATTATAACAGGTGAACCTGCACATATCACATCATAAGAAAGAGTGGTACCTGAGTTAGTGTCTTCCACTGAATGTGCTCCAACTATCCTGACCAGAAAGTGAAGTGGCCATTACACTTTACTTTCAGCTATGCTCAGCCTGTTATACAGTGCTACAAATGAAGAACAGTAGAAGTGCCTCTGCAATCAATCCAGTCAGTGCAAAAAAATATAGATGATTCATGCACCACAATTATCAATTAACTGATGTGGCCGTTATGCTTTGCTTTCAGCTATGTTCAGCTCATTACACAATGTTACAAGCAAAGAACAGTAGGAGAAGCGCCTCTGCAATCACTCCAGTCTACATGGAAAATATGGATGATTCCTGTTACAAGCATAGAGAAGCCATCCTCCTACTATGAATCAACACCTTGGCTGTAATGGTACACAAAGGAGGACAAAGTGAAGTCCATGATGTGTGCATTGTACGTACTGCAGTATGCCAAACGACACCTGTGAGGCTGAAGAGATATCAAACAATGAAAAAGTCAAGCCTGTATATATCCTTAGCCGTTATCGAGTTATGGTTTTCTCAATGAATTTAGTTAGTTAATTAGTCAGTCAGTCAGTCAGTCAGTCAGTCAGTCAGTCAGTCAGTCAGTCAGTCAGTCAGTCAGTCAGTCAGTCAGTCAGTCAGTCAGTCAGTCAGTCAGTCAGTCAGTCAGGTAGTAAAAAATGCCATTAAATATTAAAATTCATATCAACATTTTTGAAGCACTTCAGGTCATACTGAGGGTACTTTTGGACTTGGTTATACCTAAACATTACTTCCAAAGTGTCATGAAGGTATTTTGAGGCTGGTTTTAGGGTGATATTTTTGGCCACAAAAGCCCAAACCTTCATGATCCATAATATATAATACTACTGTACTCTATGATACCATTATAGCCAAATAGTATTTTAATAATTGCATATATAGACCATGACACACCGCTTGATGTATTGTATATATAGCAATTAAGAGTACACATATCTAAACATCTTATTACTGATTCCCAACATGGCTTTCGCCATAAACGCTCAACTGTCATTCTTTTACTTCAGCAACTAATGACTGGACATTTTTCCTTGAAGGATGGAACTCAGTTCACTGTGTATTGTTGGAGGCATTTGACTCAGTTCCACATTGTCACCCATGTTTAAGCTTGAATGTCTTGGTATCTAGAGAAATCTACTCTGTTGATTTAACTCATTTCTAACTAATCACTATCAAGGAGTTGTTAATGGTAGCTTCTCAGAATGGCTTCCTGTTTGTTCAGGTGTCCCTCAAGGCTCTGCTCTTGGGCCCCTGTTACTTTTACTTTATATTGTTGAAATCCACCATATTATTTCTAATAGTACTGTTAAGTTATTTGCTAATGACATTGCCCTATACAAGCAAATTGTTACAACTCGTGATGAAGCCTTACTTCAAGAAGACTTGACCAAAATTTATCAATGGTCACAGTTATAGCAACTCAAATTGAATCTTTTAAGCGATCTCCACCGACTTGTAAATACCATCTTTATTACCAACCAATTCCATCTAAATCAGTAGTTTGGTACAGTGTACTTGGGGATTAATTCTCATTAATGGAGTGATCATGTTAAACACATATCAGCAATAGCCTCCCACTCTCTCAACTTTTTAAGACACACTCTTTTTGCAAGTCCACCTACTGTTAATGCTGCAATTGCCTTGTTAGGCCCTTATTGGAATACGCTGCTAATGTATGGTATTTATATTCTGCCAGAGACACTGCTCAACTGGAAGCAATTTAGCAAAAGGCCTGCACACTGGGTGTGTGGTAGCAAATGTAATCCTCATACCTGTAACTGGTCCAAATCTTCCACCTCTTGTTTATAGGACTTAAGATGATGGCCTACATATCTGTCGGTCGTACCTTGCTATAGCTCAAGTACATGACATTCTACACTGGGGCACAATTTGTTATCATATCTTGTACAGGGTGTGTGTTGAATATAGAAACTTAACACTCACAAAAAGCAAAGTCTACAAACGTGCTCCCTTTACAGAGACATACATAAAAGAACAAGCACAAAAACAACCATAAATAAACTTACAACAGAATATGACACACAAAAATATCTATACAAGAACAAGACAAAATAAATGAGGTCAGTTAGTTAAACAGAATACGATGAAGTACGAACCAGAAAGAAGCTGATTTTAAAAATTTCTGCAGGTAGTAAGTTCCAAAGGAATGGAGAATTTATACAATTGTTAGAGAACTTAAAATGTGAATTAAATGGGATAGAGACCCTGTTATGTACAACAATTGTGACCGGATTTGCGAAAGGTACCTTTTCCACACATTTTACATACCAGCAAACAAAATGATGTAATACTTGGCTCCATACACTGATTAACTTGCTCTTAGTATCAAACTGCAGCCAAATACTGTAGCTACACTCATGGAAAATTTCAGCCAATTATACGAAATGATCAAAAAGTTTAATCAAAGTTCAAAAAATGGGTCAAATTTTGTGTGTGAAAAAGGTACCCTTTTGCAAATCCAGTCACAATTATTGTGGTACCCAAACATGGGTACTATCTCTTGAGTAGGAAGCTTAGCAATCCTCTGATCTGGAGTGGCAAAGACTAATGGCCACTTTTTAAAAAATTCTGGAACTCAATAGCATATCTATAGCCATTAGCTATTCATGGCAATTCATCAATATCTGCTCCAATAATCTGGTCCACAGGGGTAGACTACATTTTGAGATTTTGGTCCATCACCTTGCATGTTGCTCTGGCAGGTTTGGTGAGTCTAATATGGCTTTAATAGCAGCATTGTGTGTTATGATGGTCACAATTTGTCTTAGCAGTTTCCCATAGTGCTGCTAGCATTTCCAATTTGGCTATAAAATAATTGAATTCAGCAGCATGCAGAGACAGAGCAGGCGACTGGATGTATTTTCTTATCTTCTTGATACAGTGATAGTATTGCTCCCAAACCCTGCTTGCAAGTGTCAGTTTCTAGTGTAAAATCCTTGTTCAAATCAGGACAGACTAGTACAGGTGCTGTTAATGACTGACTTCACAAACATTCAAATACTATACTTCACTATCAGCAGTCCAATTAAACATTGCTCATTTTATAGTGGATGAGCAATCATAGTGTAATCCTTGATATAACACTGATAGTGGGATGTACAGTAAGTACCAAGAACTGTTGTAAAAATCTCAAATTATCAGGTGTAGGGAAGCACTTTAGAGCATCCAGGTTCCTGTAGTTTAATTCAGCTTGTGTGACCAGATGACCCAAATAATTATTCTACTTCTTCACAAACAAACTTGCTTTTGTGTGTATTGAGGTTCAAGCCTGCATCAAACACAGTTCTCAAGTGAATAACATGGAAATGACTCTGAAAAAATTATCACAACATCTGAATAATCAGATTCAATTTTTTTTTACTATAACCAGACTATAATCCATATAACACTCTCAGCATACAATGTTGGAACACTGCAAGTCCATTCATCACCCCATAAGCATCACATTTAAACTGGTATAATTGTTGGGTGATAAATTCAGTCCTGCTAATAACCAGTCGCGAGATGTAAAGTTATAAATACTTGGATCTTAAGAGATGATTAACCCTTGTTAAAGGGAATACATCTGGGTTGGTTATAAAATTTGGTACACAAAAAAATTGGAGTGTTCCATCCCTTTTTAAAAACAGGACTTGGCTATGGACTCTAAGATGGTTTTGTCACCCTAATTGTTAGCATCTTCTCCAATTTGTCAGCCGCTTCCTTTCTAACAGCGAAGGGTACTCTCCTAACAGGTTGCTTCCTTGGGGGCTCAGAGGAAATGGAACACTCAACTGCCACTGTGGATCATAATCTAGAAGAATAAACAATATAACCCACTTTTTCTACTCTTGGGAAGACGAACTGCAAAGGAACTACAGAAACATCTGCCTAGAAGCCTTGTGAAGAAACTTACAATGGAAAGGGCAACATCTCACAAGTGTTTCTAATCAAAACTATATGCATATCAGCTATTACTTCTGCAACAGTGTCTGTACAAACTTCACATGCACAGGGTACAGTGCTTTTAAAGCATTATATTTATTTGAACGTTCTTTACAAATTCTAGAGTTTCTTGTTAGGACCAATCCCACCTCTGTCTTCTTGCTTCCTGCCTGTGGAAAAATGTTTCCTCCACTTGGACCAAAAGCTGAAGCAGTCAAGCTTCTATGTGCAGCTTGCACATCAAGGTGATAGTCAACTATAACCAACCTATGACATACCTGTACTGCATCGGATAACTGCAGTTGGTCAGGTGCTACTAACTTAATGTACAAAGTACCATACAATATTTTCTTGGTGGGGTCTATTCTACGGAAAGGAACGGAACGTAATGATGGACTAAACGACGGAATGGAATGCTTTCTCAAATTGAAGTTTGCAGCTTACCATTGCTGTAGAAGTTCTTGGTGACACCTCCAGCAGGTAATTAAACGTACCCCAAGAAAGATAGAAACAATTTAAGGATCGATTGTGGGTTCTTGTTGCTTGTCATTAGTAACGAAGTACTAAGCTGACTCAGTGTGTTCATTTTGAGATGTATCAAGTAGGGAACTTAATGCATGACTTGTTTTTACTAGTATGAGAGTTGTTTTTTTGCTTACTTTGACTTTAGAATGCACAGTCTGGGAGCTACACTACACCATAGGAAATAAGTATGATGACAAACTGAATCAACTCAGTCTAAGCAGGAATTTTGTGCAGTGTGTGACATTCAGATACCACAAGGAAGCTATATTGTGTTAATATCAATGATTCATTAACAGTGCAGTGGACTAATGCCAGCCGCTATCTCATGGTTGAATCCAGGATTGGAATGCTTTCTGAATCAAAACTTGCAGTTTGGCTATCATCACTGGTATTGCATTTTATTAGTGAAACCTCCTGGAAAATGGAATAGGATAGTAATAAAATATTAATAGCTGTCTCATGCAGTGATTATTCTCCTACCTGATAAATCAAGCAGGTCCATTCAATTCATTTATTGCATGACCAAGGCAAGTTTTGTTACTGAAATACAGAAGCTGATTGGTATCAATTGTTTCTGCTGATCTTGACAAGATAAAAGACCACTCAATTTCTTCAGTTTCAGAACATAGTGTCCACAGAGAAATTAACTAGAAAGTTATGGTGACAAGAAAAGGCATGACTTCTGATTCAGTCTAATAAACAGAGTAATTAAATGGTTGATTGAGGAGGCATCACTTATGGAATGTTCAGACGACCAGTGATGAAATGCATGGATTCATCAAATTTTGGTTGTGGTTGGAGACATTAAATATCCTAAAGCAAACTGACTGGTTATACAGTAATTTACTTTCTTTTTATTTTCTCAATTTTGAGCCTGTAGCTATACAAGTAATTAAATTTTTCTCAGTCAATAGAAATCGTAGCATAAGATGGGAGAGAAAATATATTTTTGTTTACCTATACTGTACAACTTCAAAGGAAAATGAAGAAAGCATACAGAAAAATCAATAAAATTATAATAGTACAATTACAATAAGGTGAATTATATAGATTTAAATACTTGATATGAATTAGTGCCTTTAGATAAATTGTTCCAAAGCAAAATCATAAATGGAAAAAACAAAGACTGGTGAGGTCTTGATTGATGACAGTGGTTGGGGATTAAAAGGGTGGTAATTTCTTGTTCTTGAATATGTTGCGAAGTGGAGGTACAGTTAATCATTATCAAAATGGGATATCAATTTCATTGTGAATAATTTGTATAGTAAATAATCAAGCATTATATTGTATTCATTTGCCCTCCACTTAAATATGCCACAATATTGGCAGTCTACCTTGATATCTCAACTATCCAACACAGAGCAGCCTGCTTTGTAACAAACACATGTGATCCCACTGTAATTTCATGGACCAGCTGGACTGGGAATCACTTGAAAGTAGATGAACGAATTTAACCTGTCTTGTATGAAGTGAAGTATGTGAAATGTTACACCTAGGATTCTTAGGTGGTATGTGATTAATGTGAGCATTCTATTTCTGGTCTGACTAAATACACTGAAATCACACATATATACATCTTAGTCCAAATCACATTTCCCTTGTGGATATGGGCATGATTTCACATGTATGGAAGGTATAATTGAAATCTGGTTGATCTTGGAGTTTTGGCATTTAGCCTGATTCATGGCTATGGCAGTCAGACTCATCCTTGAATTTGTGCAACAGAAAAATCAGCTCAATACTGAATACTGTATGTCTGGCATCAGTCCACTGCACCAGCTGTTAATAACTCCCTACATGCACTTTAATAATGTTTGCAGAATATATAGCCTCCTTGCGGTGTCTGCCAAAATATTTGCTCCTCACACACTGCACAAAATTTGTCAAGTTTTAATTCAGCTAGCTCTTTCCTGTCACCAGTGTCTTCCTGCTTGCTTTATTTTTATTATTATTATTATTATTATTAACACTTTACAGTGACCAGCACTGAAGGTCTACAACAACATGTACTGCAGCCTTAGGATTACCTAACCTAGTTTCAAGGACTTAGACTTAATGACTTATACAGTAGCTGGAAAGGTGTAACAGAAAAGGGGCCAAAGTAAGGAAAAAATCCCTCCAACTCCAGGAATCGAACTGCAGGTCACCCAATGTCTAGTCGGGGCCACACTCAGTCTTCCTCCAGGAGGGATGGATTTTCTTCCTTAATCCTAAGGTATTTATTAATCCTAAGGTATTTAGTATAGCTGCATTCAGTATAACTTGAAAAGCCAGCCCCGTTTGTTTTTCTAAAGTCAAAATAAGCAAAACAGCTCACATACTAGTAAGAACAAGTGTCCTTCTTGATATATCCATAGATAAACCATGGATGAACATCACTGAGACGGCTGATCACACAATTAGTACTTCGTTACAAATGACAACCAACAAGAACCCACAATCAATCCTTTGATTGTTTCTATCTTATACTAATTTTAATCACCCGCTGGACTCGGCTGGAGGTGCCACTGATAACTTGTAAGGGCAGTTTCAGCAATGGTAAGTTGCAAGCTTCCATTTGAGAAAGCGTTCCGTTCCGTGGTTTAGTCCATCATTCTGTTCCGTTCCGTAGAATAGACCCCACCTGTTTTCTTACCAAAAGTAATATTCTCATCTATATCTCCTTCTAAGTTTATGGGCTTTGAATCATAGGTGCATACTTTTGTTTATCAAGTCTGACCTTACTGGACTTCAACCCAGCTGATGAATATAATGTGATAAAATCACAACAGATAATTGTTATGTCTGATCCTGTGTGTATCAAACTAGTACCATGTTTTTCAGATTTCTGGCGAAAATCTAATCATTAACGTGATCAAACACGTGATCCGTGCTTCGAACTAGCAAGGCTTACATAACTTGCAGCATACTAGCAATACTTGAACGTGTACAATGATCGGCAAAAGGTGCGAATATTCACTTTAAATGCCTTGTAAGTTCGAGATATTTGAATTACAGCTCATGTGTTTGATCACGTTTATGCTTTGATTTTCGCAAGAAACCTGAAAAACACGGTAACTGGTACTCCCTCAACTTTGACTTCAACACAACACAAATCTCTGCCACCTTCCACATAGGATCTGGTCCATATCATCTTGTTATCTTTTGGAGTGTTTCTGTTTTTTGTATCTTAGCCAAAAGTTTGACATTGTGTATTTTCTATTGAGCTGAACATCCCAGCTGACTGTCATTGGGTTATTGGTTGTAGTGTATCTGTTCCCAATTTCACAACTGATATAAATGTGACCGCGGATCTGTGAAAAAAGGACATAATCACACAAGCCTAAATTATAGCATAAAGCATTGAATACACTGGGCGAAATACTTGCGTATTATTGAAAAATTCCGTAAAATTTTAAATCCCTCTTTCTTAGTGAAGGAAGGGACTAACAATACAAACCTGGATAACAACATATTCGCCTGCTCAAGAGGAGTTGGAATATCTTTGTTTTGTTGCAGTAGACCCAAGGATACGTAAGTTACGAGCGTTTGTTTACGTCATGCGAAGTGATCGTTTTTTTTAAAATCGATTTTCTTCACGAATTTCACCTTTGTATGCAGTGAAGAAGGGAAGTATAGGAAAAACTTACCCAGTAATTGATTCCCCTGTTCATGGCAAACACTATGGTGAAAATTTTAGCTCCGTTACCTCAATCTGTTGGTAAGTTACAACCGTTTTTGTAAGCGCCTGTAATTTATCTTCCCTATACTTGCTGTACAAATTGATTTTTCTGTTGTTGCTACTTTGTAGGGCTGTAACTCCCACAGTTATTGCCATATGAAGCTGAAACTTTGCCAGTGGGTACACTTGGCTAAGTAGATTGTAAATATTTAATAAACAGGAATTCGAAAAAAAAAGCGATTATGTCCTGTTTTTGCAGATCCGGTCACAAATATCCAGCTCTCTGAGTTGTTTGTCAAACTTGCTTGCTTCAAGCCTCCAACTATTTGATTGAAGAAATGGGGTAGCACTAACTCTTGTAATACCTGTATGTTTGTCTATTTGCATCTACATGGTCAGTCTTCCAATTTAACTACTGTATACGTAGTTCTATTTCCATCTGTTGTAGTCTATCTTATAAATGTTTCATTTTCATCTCCTTCTCAAGCATCAGGTTATGGTGAGCTAAATTCTGTTGGCAGTTTGTTTGCCAAAGTTCTTTATTTCTATCCCTTGCCATTTTCACCACCTGCATGCTTGAGATCTTGTACCTGTGGACATGATAACTGTTCTTGGAGGGCTTCATTCTTAGTAGTCAATTCTGGCCATCTCTAGGATTCTAAAAGATACTCCTGCTGTGCTGATAGTTCTTTCTTCAAATGTGCCACCTCCTTCAGCCGTGTGTTTGCCAACTCAGTGTTCATTAAGCTCAGAACTTACTCCAAATGTTTTCTACTTGCTTTTCCCTGTGAAATATGGTCATCTAATTCATTTAAAGCCTTACTGTCTTGATCTGGCATTGTCCTAGATGAACCTGTCACCAAAGTTGAAACTGATAGTTCTCTCTCTGGAGCTGGTTATGATGTTCTGTATTGCACAATATAACTGTAAGAAATATTTCATTGAAATCTTACAAAGATAGTTCACAGCAAAAATAGTGTTCCAATACTACATATTCTAACCCTGTCTTTATTCAGTATTGGAACAACTATTTTATAAAACTCCCTATAACGAGACAAAACGAAACTCAAATCTACAAATGACTCTAATGTTATTCACTATTCAGTGCTGTGGTCTATTTTTGTTTGAGCCAAGGTAGAATTTGTGGACTATTAGTTCCAACAACAAAACATAGACGAATAAATACAGTCAGTATTTGTGTATGAAATATGTTGTGGTTGTTCCCCTTCCTCAGTCTGTGTGGCCACTACTTGGACATCAGAGGGGTAATGGTTACTCTCAGTAAGTATTACACTTATTGTTACTATTATATCATTGCTTAAAATTGAAGGCAAATCCAATTCCTGCATTAGGAAAAGCTTAAGTCTCTTAGAACTGAGAGGAAAGTTTACTGTTGTATACTAAACATCTATCCTGCTCACAGGCAAGAATGCTATCTATAGAAACAAAGTCTATTGCTCTTTAGAGTACTACCTCTTAACTACATTGTCTCTCACCTAGCCTTACTTCTCTATAAGTGGCACACTCAGTCAAGGCCCCAAACTTCTTCATAACTTTCTTTTTCATCCATAACTTTTTTACCCAAAGGGAACTTTAGAGGATTTTGGATGTGTTAATCTCCAGAAAATTCTGCATCTATTAATTTCATCTTACTTCCAGGTATGGCCATTTTTTTACCTTCAATAACTGGACTAATAAACAATGGGTAAAATACTTGCATGTTTCAAATAAAAATTCTGTAATTTTTTACATACATTTTTCTTTGTGATGAAAGGATCTAACTATAAAAATTGGATATCAATGTATTCATCTAATCAAGAAAAGTTCTAAAATCTTTGTTTCATTGTAGTAGACCAATGGATACATGAATTATTGACATTTGTTTGCATCACATCAAAGCAATCATATGCAATTTATCTTTCTCCACTGATTTCATCTCTGTATGCAGTGAAGAAAGGTTATATGTGACTGGGCCTGCAAAAATAAGGCATGTGGGCACATAAAAATTGCCTACTTTTTCAAACTTTGATTCGTCATAACTTTGTATTCCATTACTGCTTGGCCATGAAATTTTCAGCATGTATTAAAGATTTAGTTGACTTTAAAGTACAAGTTACAAAATAAAATATTCCATCCCAATACTGAGATATGAGACGTTACATGTTGGGGTGTATTTTTTGCCCACATTCCCTATTTTAGCAGGCCCAGTCGCATATAATAAAAACCTACCCGGCAATGAATTCCCTTCTCCATGGCAAACATGATAGTGCGAGTTGTAACTCTGTATATCTTTGCATGAATAAGTTGCAACCATTCTTTTAAGTGCCTGTAATTGTTTTCTCTATGCTTTCTGTGCAAATTAATCTTTCTGTTGTTGCTACTTGTAACTCCAAATTTTATTTGCATATGAGGTCAAAATTTCACCAGAGCATACTTTTGGCTATGTAGATTATAAGTAAAAATGTACCATTAAGGGTGCTCTGTACAGATCATGTACGGCTCCCATGAAATTACCATAACTCACAAATGGTTTGGGCAAATATACTGTACTTTCTTACTGGATATAAGCTAACACTAGAGCACACTTTAGTCCAAACCCAACTGCTAATTTGCTGTAGAATGCGAGTTATAATTTTTCCTTTTAAACTAGAACTAGTCTTACAGTTTACACACTAGAGCCGTGATACTTTCATGATACACTATACAAAACAGTACAAACTATTGTGTGTTTTTATTTTTGTCTTTTAGCTTCTCAATCATCAGATACTCAACTTCCGGTTTGACACTGCCGCCAATCTTTCCTTTCACTTCCATGCTATTTGTCACCCGAAGTTGCTATCGAAAACTGCAAACGCTCTTTTTTAGCAAAATTACTACAGTAACTCATCCAAAATTTTCATGCCTTTTGGGTGAAAAATGACAGACTAGTTATATTTTAAACATAAGGATGTAGAATAGCAAGAGGCGTGCCTGTTACCTAACACACAGGTGCTAAAAATTCAGTAATAAGCCACAGACTAATTAATGACCATAATATTTCCATCAACGTAAAAGATAACTTGTTTCACCATGTGATTGCGGAAGCCTTACGTAAGCTGTACAGCGCACCCTTAAGCCAGGGTTTTGCCAGATCTGGTCACAAATAGTTTGGAAAATGTAGCAGGATTTTGCTTAACCAGTCACATATATAATTGCGTTGTATTATGATATTATGCAGTACCAGCCACAAGTATGCAATAATGACTTACAGGTCTTTAGAATTGCAGGTACTATACATATAAAGCGGTGTTAACAAAGCTTGATTGTTTAAAATTTGAATTTAGAAGAGTACTCCTGTTGGTGTGTTGATATGTAGCACCATGTATTAAATGGGCAGTTTCAATTGTTATTGAGCTAATAACAGCTTCAGAGATTAAGTTAGTTGAACATGGCTATTAGTACAAAAAATCATGGCTATTGCAACCGCTTTGAAAATGAAAATGTAAATTCCAGTGTGCTAGGAATTATCAATCACCGTACTGTATATTTGGTAACATGAAGGTTTGGACTTTTCTCACCAAACATATAACCCTAAAACAAGCCTCGCAATATCTCCATGGTGCCTTGGCAGTATCGGTTAGATACAACCAAACCCAAAAGTGTTTTCAGTATGACCTTAAATGCTTCCAATAGGTTATATATACAAAAATTAAAACATTTAGTGGAATTTTTTACTGACTGCATGAATTCCTTACTGACTGATGCATGACTCAATAATGGCAAAGGCTACAAACTTGATTTTTCACTACTCTACATCACTTCAGCCTGGTAGTGGGAATTGTCCCAGTTTTCGACTGTGACTGAATTGATTGTGGAGTTCCTTCTCATTATATGTTCTTCATTTGTAATGCTGTGTAATGGGTTGAGCATTGCTGAAAATAAAGCTTAATGGCTACTGGAGTATTTTAGTATATAATTGATACACTGTAGTTGTGCATGCATTCAAATGAAAACAATAATCCTGACACCATTCTTTTTTCTAATGCATTATGTGCATGCTCACCAGTCATAATAATGTTACAAATAAAATTAACTAACAGGTATATTAGGAATTTTAAGTTCGATTAGGGATCATAGAAATCAAAAGTAGTGAAACAAGAGGGGTTGTGTACACATACAATCCCTAGTTCAGCTGTGGGTATAGACTGAAGGAAGGATTTAATCTCCACTAGTATATCTTCATTTAATGTACGTAGGTGACCTCTCTTGTTTCCCTACTTTTAACTTCTATGATTGCTAATTGAACTAAAAATTAATATTTGAAAATGTTGAAATTAAGAGATAGGAGAAACCAATGCATCAAAATTGCATTTTCATTCTTCCTGTCAATAACCACTCACTGGAGCCACTACCATAATATCTTGACACAGCCAGTTCATTTAGGTGTTGATAATTGTTCAGAGTGCATGGAAGGATTTTACTAGCTGGATGTATCAAAAACAGTACAGTAGTGCTGTTTAATAGAAAATGACGGACTATATGCACAAAATGCTGCATTTTAAAATCATCATAGAAGCACAATTTATGATGAAAATCGCTTTTATGGAATAGAGTGTTAGTATATTCCAGCATTAAAATGCTCATAAATGGCCAAATCAACATTGACTATATAAAAATTACATAAAAGTCACCAAATTGGAATATAGGTCTACCTGCCTGCCAGCCAACGTTCCTGCCTGCCTGGATCTGCCCAACCACCTCCCTGTCTGCCTGAATATGCAAGACTAATGGCCAAACATAGCCACCATTTTTGAGTCTCAGTATGAAACTCGCTATGGCACGTGGCTTTACTAATTCCAACAATTGTCTGTATTCTGCTTTTTGCTTTTCCTTTTATCTTCACTGAAATGTTCTTCCTCATGCAAGGAAACCATACCATGACATTAATTCTCCACATTGATACTTTCCTAAGAGGAGTATGTTTAGACTATTTGAAGCACTTTAGGGACTATAAGTGAAGAACACTCCATGACACCCCTTAATAACCTAACTACAATGAGCTACAGTTTTGCTGTAGAAAACTAAACATGACAAACCACACCCCTTAATGTATTATATAACCCACTTAAGATAGTCATGGAGATTGAGATACTCTAATGAAGCCATCACAGCCAAAGATGTATAACATAGCTATGGTGTAGCAAATTAAGTGAACTATTGCAATTATCAATTAAAAATGAAGTAGGTTCCATTATAAAGGTAACGAAAAATGCTGACAATTACATGAACGATGGTAGCTATTTCACTATAGCTAAACATATGTAGGAAAAATGGAAAAATTGGCATTGAATAGATTGTAGTAAAATGCCAATATAGGGTTTTTCCATCACAGTTATGTTGTAAAAGCTGCCATCCTTATTTTGCTACTTTTTTTTCACTGTAACCTTAGTTAATTTCCAAATTAATGATTTAATGTAAGTTTGTAATTCAATCCCTGCACTAGTTTAACTTTAATTTGTGTCCTTATATTGTTCTCTTGTGGCAGTGAATATGCTGTACCTTTTTGTAGTGGTATAAGAGTTGCATGCATTTGAAATTGTTACAGCCTTAAATGTTGTACTTCATATCAAAATTACCTTGTTTGTACCAGTGACTAAATAGACGAATACATGTTTAATTTGTTTGTTTGTTGTGATCCTATAGGTACAGTATATTGTTATTGTGAATATCACATGTGTACACATTGATTATGTCTATGTATGTGATTTGTTCTTTGAACTACTTTTGTTACTTTGTATATACTTCTTTATTTCATGTTGATTTCATCAAATTTGATGGATGCATAGATTGTAAGTTATCATAAGTAATCTTGATTCAATTAATAATGTTATTATTGTATGTGCATAACATGTGTACACATTGATTATGTCTATGTGTGTGATGTGTTCTTTGAGCTACTTTTGTTACTTTATATATACTTCTTTATTTCATGTTCATTTCATCAAATTTGATGGATGCATAGTCTGTAAGTTATCATAAGTAATCTTCATTCAATTAATAATGTTGTTACTGTATGTGCATAACATTTGTACACATTGATGATGATGTGTTTATTGTACAGCTTTGTGAAATGTGTGACTTGTAATTGTGTCAGTTGTATATCGTAGTATGTTTGTAATGTTTAATGTCGGTTGTTAAATAAAGAACCACAAACAATCAGCCAATTGTTTTAAGTTGATATTGTTCACTTGTCAACAGGCATCCACTGGTGGTGGTTATTTTGGTAGTTGTGCTGTGTTCCATGACTCTCCTATATGATTTTGCAATAAAGCCATTGATATGATCAGCTACAAATTGTGGCTCCCAATTCAGTGGTGGATACAAGGGTGGTTGCAATGCTTCAGCTGAAACCCCCTCTGATGTTTATATATTTATTTTTTTGTTTTGTTTTTTTATGATTTGTCATGTAGGTGACATAATCACCTAACATATCAATCACCCAGGTGACATAATCACCTAACATATCAATCACCTAACATATCAATCACCTAGGTGACATAATCACCTAACATATCATATCAATTAACAGTCTTTAATTGCTGAAATTTTTATTTTAAAATATTAACACAGTGGTGAGCTACAGTTGATTTTGTAGCTTAAGACAAACCATTTTTTCATGAAATATTCACAATATTTGTGGTCATAAATCAGAAACTATGTGGTGTATGAGGCTAAAAATTGGTATGGGTGATGAGCACCATAGGTACTACCAACACACCAAGTTTCGTCAAAATCCGAGAGGTGACATTACAATTTCTCGGTGATTTGACATGGAATGACCCATATGCTACCGGATTTAATTTCTTATCATCTTGGTAATGTGACAGTGTATCGCCCAAGCCTTGCTTGCTAGCATAACTCTCTAGTGTGAAATCCTTATCGAAATCTGGATAGGCAAGCATTGGTGCTGCTAATAACCTGATCCTTAAACTTTGAAAGGCTACTTCACAGTCAGCTGTCCATTGGAAAAGTGCTCCCTTCTTACTGAGTAATTATAACGGGTGAGCAAACTTGGCTTAACCCATAACAAAACGACAATAATGAGATGTTAGCCCAAGGAACTGTCTCAACTGCCTCAAGTTAATGGGAGTGGAGAAATGCTTTACAGCATCCAAATTCTGGTTATTTGGCTTCAATCCAGATGGTGTCACCAGATGAGCCAAGTAATCTATATACTTCATCGCAAACAAATTTGCATTTCTTTTGGTTGAGTTTCAAGCCTGCTCTCTTCAAACAATTAAACACCTGCAGCTCTCAAGTGAACGACATGATCATGCAAAGATTCTGAAAAGACTATTACATCATCCAAATTGACTGATACAAATTCTTTGCCACTGTCAGACTGTATTTCATGCAATAGTCTCTGCATTAAATGCTGGAACACAGCAGGTGCATTCATTACACCAAACGACATCACTCTGAATTCATAGAATCCCTGGTGCATAATGAATGCTGTCTTCTCTTGGCTGTTCTCATGAACTTTAATTTGCCAATACCCTGATGCAAGATCTAATGTTGTAAACACTTCCAACTGACCTAAAAGGTCATTGTTTCTTGGTAAAGGGAATGTGTCTGGCTTGGTAACAGAATTAAGAATACGGTTATCTACACAATATCGTAGTGTTCCATCCCTTTTCTGACCAAGACAACAGGACTGGACCATGGGCTCTTAGATGGTATGATCATGTAACATTTCTGCATCCTCTCTAGCTGATTTGCTATCTCTTGGCAGGCAGCAAAAGGTGTTCTTCTTACAGGCTGTTTCCTTGAGGCCTCATCACTGGTGTTAATCTCAAATTCAATCAGGTCAGTCTCCCCTCTCTCATCCTCTTCTAGACTAAATATGTCATGATATTCCATTATAGTACGTTCGCGTTGAGCTGAATCCTGAGTTGTTGATTAAGAAGCCATACAAGATCAAAGGCTTTAAACATAATGTTTATGACGCATTTATTCGTAAGCCCATGTTACGGGCGCGCACTTAATTGTTGAGAATATGTCGTCCAGTGTACCGTCAGCGAGTGCGGAGCGAAACCCTTTTGGGAAGACGTTAAACAGCCAAACGAAGTATCTACTTATGAAACTATGGGAGTACTTTAAGCAAGAAGCGAAGAAATGTAAAATTTCTATCAACATCACGGAGAGAATCTCGAAGGCCACCGGCATTGTATCATGCCTTCTTTGCTGGGTTTTGGCATACATTACGCCACGCAGGGATTTCAAGGACATCCATTAGAATGGAGCACCGCAAGAAAGGCGATTTATTTACGCCAAGAAAAGGTACAAAATGCACTTTGCACAAGCCCGCTCAATTCTTTATCGTCAGGTACAAATGTCCACGAGTCCTTGTTGATACAGACAGTTTTAACCCAGATACTATCAGACAAGATCCATTCATTGTACGGAAGGGAGGAAATCTATCGCTCTCAAAGATTTTGGTAAGTTAAATTTTGAAACCTGGAACTTTGTCACTTACTCCGTCTTAGGCCAACTTAAGAATGATGGTGTTTTCTCTGGGGGTAGAACATTGCTTTAAAGAGTGTTGAGTGATATGGGATTTAAGTACAAGACGATTAATGACAAGAGGTTAGCATTGCAACTGTTTGTGCTTTAATTTCACTACACTTATATGCAGGGTATGCTATGAGCAGCCCTGCATAGTCCATCAGTATCATAAATATTAAAGACGAACGAGGTGCAACAGAACTGAAGGAAGACCAGTTGTGTATTTGGATGAGACTTGGGTAATGAAGAACTTCTAGAGCAATTCCTCATCCAAATCAGCAGTCATAGTGAAGATGGTGATGGTGGTATTAATGAATTGTCCACTAGCAGCAGCGGGTCCAAGTCTTCTTTTGGGCTTACTTCATCTGATGTAAGATTGTTTGATATTTGCAGCATTGGTGTTATAACTTGATTTTGTTCCCCAGGAGTCATCAGGTAGCTGGGATTAAACTCTGTGAAGTACATAAAAATACAGATGAAGTACGTGTAAGTGTGTGCACTTTAATAAAAAATATCATTGCTTTATTGTGCTATCCGAAGTTGAACATACCATCCCTTGTATATTAAATCAGTGCAGGAGTGTTTGGAAGTCACTACAGGTACTATCAGCCCAAATTCATACAAACAGTATTATTTCATTTGTTGAAACTTTTAGAGTTTTTTGGGAATGTAACTTCAAAAACAAAATGCTGGCTGGAAAAACTGTGTACATGTGTGGCGAAGTGATGAGAAAAGTATTAAAATGACAAATTGACTAAATGGGAACAGAAGACGATAGTCAGCTGTGGTGAATGTGAAGTAAAATACATGTTGTTTGGCTCACTTGCAGGAACACCAATGCTACATAACGGATTTTGAGCTGTTATATGGTTTTTTTCTCTTTTGAGGCTGAAGAAGTTTTTACCTGAATATAAGCAGGCCACTTATCTTCTAAATACAGTGCAACAGTGGCCCCAGCTCTTCTACTTATGCAACTCTGTTTTACACACACAACATCTGTTTTATTTTTCTTGTAAAAGTGTATTACAGCCTCTTACATAAGGGATGGTGAAATCATGCGTGTTGAGGGCGGGTATGTGACGTCTGGCTTCGCCACAAACATGTGTCAACATGACCATCAAAGGGCCGCGCTTTAGAGGCTTCCCCATTGAAAATGTATGGCGAAACTTTACAGTGCCATAACGGGAGTGTCTTACATTCGAATGAACCGCTTTTAATATATTTTTAGCGGATCGAGAAGCGCTACGTATTGAGCTATACAGGAGCCCCATGCGATGTAGCAATCGTAAGTTATTAATCGTTTTTGAGGGTTCAGCTCAACGCGAACGTACTATAACAGATTTTCTTAAAGTAGGTGCTGTTCTGACAGTAGTTTGTTAGACTGCATCAGCACCTTGTTGATCTGTTGTAGACTCCACTTAATTTGTTCCACTATTTTCTCATATGGTAGGCTGATATTAAACAGGTGTACTTGATCTAGTAGGGGCTTACTGCCTCCTCAACTAGAGACCATTCACAGACAACAAGTATGTCTTCATCTTTAGCAATGACAAACTCTACTCCAACAACTTGACCTCAGTCCATACCTTTCTGTAACTGACTCTCCAGTATTGGCTACCACTACTGCAGAAGAGCCATCCTCTTTTGCTTCTATAAGAGACCCTACAATCTTCAATGAGGTGTCCAGTGAATCTGAAGGCTGTAGCATAACTGTGCTTTTCACATTACTTGTACTACTGTAGTGAAATTGGCAGTCAAAAGTGCAGTTTTAATCAGATTCAATAGTGAAATGTTCTGTGCTCACTGAAATGTTGTTTTTAGAGCAATTGTGCATATCTAGAATTATTGTTGTGTATATGATAGTTACTTCTAATGATCTATATATTCAAAATCATAATCCAGTGCTTATGGTCAATGTACCCAGGAACCAACTGGCTCAAGGGCAAAGGCTCAATCATCAAACACAGTCCTCAAGTGAACAATATTATAAAATAAATCTAAAAAAAAATTATCACAACATGCAAATAATCAGATACATTTTTTACTATAACCAGACTGTAATCCATATAACACTCTCAGCATACAATATTGGAACACCGCAAGTCTATTCAGCACCCCATAAGGCATCACATTTGAACTGGTATAATTGTTGGGTGATGAATTCAGTCTTCTCTTGGCTGTATTTGTGACCCTTAATCTGCTAATAACCAGTGGCGAGATGTAAAGTTGTAAAATACTTGGATCTTAAGAGATCATTAATCTTTGGTAAAGGGAATACATCGGGCTTGGTTATAAAATTTGGTAAATACAAAATTGAAGTGTTTCATCCCTTTTTAACAGGACTGGACTATGGACTCTAAGATGGTTTTGTCACCCTAATTCTTAGCATCTTCTCCAATTTGTCAGCCACTTTCTTCCTAACAGCGAAGAGTACTGTCCTAACAGGTTGCTTCCTTGGGGCTCAGGGGAAATGGAAAACTCAACTGCCACTGTGAATCATAATCTAAAAGAATAAACAAGACAACCCACCTTTTCTTCTGTTGGAAGACAAACTGCAAAGGAACTACAGAAGAATCTGCTGCGGAGGAAGATCCTCCTTGTGAAGAAACTTACAATGGAAAGGATAACATCTCACAAGTGTGTCTAATCAAAACTGTATGTATACCAGCTATTACTAGTGCCTGTACAAACTTCACATGCACAGGGAATAGTGCTTTTATAGCATTATATGCTTTTATAGCAGTGCTTTTACAGCTGAAGCAGTCAAACTTCTATGTGCAGCTTGCACATCAAGGTGATAGTCAACTATACCCAACCTATTACATACTGCATCAGATAACAACAGTTGGTTAGGTGCTACTAACTTAATGTACATAGTACCACACAATATTTTCTTACCAAACGTAATATTTACATCTATCTCTCCATCTAAGTTTATGGGCTTTTAATCAATGGTACATGCTTTTGTTTATCTCTAACCCAACCCAGCTGATGAAATAATGTGATAAAGTAAATCACAACAGATAATTGCTAAGTCTGATCCTGTGTGTATCAAACTACTGTAGTAACTGGTACTCCCTTAACTTTGACTTCAACACAACACGAATCTCTGCCACCTTCCACATAGTATCTGGTCCATATCATCTTGTTATCCTTTGGAGTATTTGTTTTAGCCAAAAGTTTGACATTGTGCATGAACTAGTAACCAAAGAACTACTATACATGTATTTTCTATTGAGTTGAGCATTCCAACTGGCTGCCATTGGGTTATTGGTTGTAGTGTACTTGTCCCCGACTGATATTAATATCCAGTTCTGAGTTGTTTTTGACTGTTTGTCAAACCAAGCCTCCAACTATTTGTGTTTGAAGACATAGGGTAGCACTAACACTTGTAATACCCGTTTCCCTGTTTACATCTACAGTACATGGTCAGTCTTCCAATTTAACTGCGTAGTTCTATTTCCATCTTCTGTAGCCTATCTTATAAATGTTTCATTTTCATCTCCTTCTCAAACATCAGTTTATGATGAACTAAATTCTGTTGGCAGTGTGTTTGCCAAAGTTCTTTATTTCTATCCCTTGCCTTTTTCACCACCTACATTAGATCTTGTACCTGTGAACATGATATCTGTTTTTGAAGGGCTTCATTCGTAGTAGTCAATTCTGTCACTTTAGCTCTCTCCATCTCTAGGATTCTAAAAGATGCTCCTACTGGGCTGATAGTTCTTCCTTCAAATGTACCACCTCCTGCAGCGGTGTGTTTGCCAACTCAGTGTTCATAAAGCTCAGAACTTGCTCCAAATGTTTTCTACTTGCTCTTCCCTGTGAAGTATGGTCATCTAATTAAATTGCAGCCTGACTGTCTTGATCTGGCTTTGTCCTAGATGAATCTGTCACCAAAGTTGAAACTAACAATTCTCTCTCTGGAGCTGGTGATAATGTTCTGTATTGCACAATATAACTGTAAGAAATATTTCATTGAAATCTTACAAAGATAGTTCTTCCCTTTCCTCAGTCTGTGTGACCACTACTTGAACATGAGAGGGGTAATGGTTACTCTCAGTAAGTATTACACTTATTATTACTATTATATCATTGCTTAAAACTGAAGGCAAATCCAATTCCTGCATTAGGTAAAGCTTAAGTCTCTTAGAACTGAGAGGAAAGTTTACTGTTGTGTACTAAACATCTATCCTGCTCACAGGTAAGAAAACTATCTATAGAAACAAAGTCTATTGCTCTTTAGAGTACTACCTCTTAACAACACTGTCTCTCACCTAGTCTCACTTCCCTAAGTGGCACACTCACCCAAACGTCTTCATAACTTTCTTTTTCATCCATATCTGTTTTACCTAAAGGGGAATTTTAGAGGATTTTGGATCTGTTAATCTCCAGAAAATTCTACATCTATTAATTTCATCTTACTTCCAGGTATGGCCAATTTTTACCTTCAACAACTGGACTAATAAACAATGGATAAAATACTTGCATGTTTCAAATAAAAAAATCTGTAATTTTTACATGCTTTTTCTTTGTGATGAAAGGATCTAACTGTAAAAATTGGATATCAACGTATTCATCTAATCAAGAGAAGTTCTAAAATCTTTGTTTCATTGTAGTAGAACAATGGATACATCAATTATTAACATTTGTTTACATCACATCACATCGTGCTGTTAATGGCAGAAAACACTTCTCAAACATTTCTAAACTTTTTCTTGTAATTCAAGGTATCTATGGTTTATTCCACCCTTAAATGGGTAGAAATTTAACTTATAATGCTGTATTTCAGAACTAAATATGTGACCGGGCCTGCGATAACAGGGCATGTGGGCACAAACTACACTGCATCACTCTACAGGTCATATCTCAGCGCTGGAACAGAATATTTGTATTTTGTTACTTGCATCATAGAGCCAATTAAATTCTTACTAGATGCTCAAAATTGCATTGCCATAACATAATGGTACAAAAAGTTATGAGTGATGAACGTTTGAAAAAGTAGGCAAAAATCATGTGCCCACATGCCCTATTTTCGCAGGCCCAGTCACATATTTTATGTGTCAAATGCACCCATGAGGGTGATTATCCAAAATTTGGTCACATGTAATGTTTAGCAGTAGACTGGTCATAATGTCTTGTCATATGCAGGCTTGATCAGTCGTGGTAGGACAGAGTGGGACATTTCAACTAAGAGTTAGATTGTACATGATTATTAATTCTGGTATATACTGTTCACTCATTCATTGCTCTACTGTAACATTGCTAATTGAATGGGAGTAAGCCTAGTACATTCATGGCCACCCCCCTAGGGTTGTAAGAATGTAGTATCTCCTAGCAACCAAGTGGTAGTTATGTTTAGCAGTACAAGCCATAAACCAATCAGATAAACTGTATTCCTTAGGCTCCATCCCTTTTCTTTTGATAGCTAGGACATTATGTCTGAGCAAATTAAGTTATGGTCCAGACCCAGAGGCAGCAAATGTCAAATGTCTGGTGATCGACTGTTATAGCGTAAGTAATTGATTATTGACCAAATTTTGTACTTATAATGGCATAACTTATGACAGGAACCTCACATCTACTTCCAGATTTCACCATCATAGTTGGCTATTCTTGGTCTCCTCCATAATCTAAGGTTGTATACACTATTGTTTGCCTAAGCAGTGCGCGTTATACTATGACCATATTATAAAGTCGTAATTATCGACCACCATGTAGTATCTATTATCGACCAACTGTACAAATTCAATAAAAGTATTATTCACCACCCTGCTACTTCCCTTATATGTGAATACTCTGCATGCAATTCACTTTCCACTGATATACTAGCATATAGATTTTCAAATTTTTGTGTGTGTGTGTGTTATTGGCAAGTTATACGGCACACAAATAATATTGTTCACACAGTGTATTTGTCAATGCAAAAAAAACAAAAATGTTGAAATCCATCATTGTCTGATGCAACATCTTCAATGCGGTGTTCATGCAACCATCTTCCACACACTTGAAGAATATCCACTGTGCCCTACCCCCTTCCAGTACATCATCATGCCGCAATTGAAAACACATACAACATATGTTCGGATCAATGTCTTCATTGTCCATTAAGTTCTTTTGCTGAGTTATTTCTGTCAGTAGCTCTTCAACAGCAACATCACTAATATCTTAATCATTAACTCCACCATTGATAGCTGTAATGCCAACAGTGCTAGCACTACTGTTTGTTGTAGTGGAATTCTTTTTCTTCCTAGATACCTTCTTTGATGCTTGTCCTGCTGCCTTCTTGAGCAAACCTGGGCCCTTTGTTCTTTGTTCCTCTTTGCTGTTTCTTCTATTATCCGTTTCTTATCAGCTCTTTCCTGCTTTCTTTTTTCTTTTTCCTCAAGCTCTCTTTTCTTCTTGTTCTCCTTTTCTTCTAACATTGCTATAAACTCTCATCACTAGTAAGTAATCTAGCACAAGGCAGTGATCTCTCTGTTGTAGATGGTGGCTCCAGACACACTAAGAATTGTGATATGCTTGAGTTTGAGGACCTAGGAACTCTGATGGGAGTTTCTGCAGATGCATTAGTTAAAGATCTTTGCACAATTTGTTCTGGTGTAATACCTGATCGTAACACCGGGGCCTTAACAACACTCACAGGGCCCTCTGGAGATGCAAAATTCATTCCACCATCTGGTGTCCTGCAAGCATCTGGCACACTAGGATTTCCCAGAATGTTACATGAAAGACTTGATCCAGGGACCATAGCAACCCTGGCAGGGGTTTCTGCAGGTATGATTACCTCATCAGGTGTAGTGGGAACAGGTTGCTCTGGGGTGATGCATGACGACCTTGATGCAAGGTCCATTGTATCCCTGGTAGGGGTTTCTGCAGGTATAGAAATTGTACTTTTGATAATCCTAGTGTGGTGAAAAACTGCTACAGGTTCTTCTGGAGAGATATTTTGAAATAGGGCAACAACTGATTCAGATTCTGAACAGCTACTTAGATATGATTCGGAATGGTACATTCTAAGCCATCGTGTGTAATCTGGGTCAATATACAAATTATATCCTTCATCAAATCTCTTCTTGTATAATTGCTGTTGCTCAGCATTAAAATCACTAGGTTCTGCATCTGTGTCCACAGGCACATCATTGTATGTGCTAGAAATCTCAGTAGCAGGTGATCCTTCATCATTGCTGCAAGGTGGCTTGCCTTCCACTGCTGTATTACTGCTTCCTGATTGTAAGGATGGAACTTTTATAGCTGAAGAATTGAAAGGATATACTCCACAAGACTTAAACCCTGCTATGATAATAGCAGGTATAACAGACTGCAACCAGGCCTTTGAAAAAAGTGAATTAAAATTAAACTTGGTAATTACTCTATCGGGATTATGTTGGAGAAACTCATGGCATACTGTTCTCCATTGTGAGTTTAATGGTGCAAATACTGTGCAATCAAAAGGCCGTGCCTTGTGTGTACTGCGCAGTGGCAAGCACAACATTATTATCTGTTTAGATCTTGTGAGACGGATAACTTCTGGTGATGGGTACTACACCCATCTAACAGCAACAATAACGGTACTGCATGCTTGATAAAGTAGTCATTCACCCAAGACTCAAAAAAAATCTATATTCATCTACCCTTTATCACTGTAACCTGTAATTTCCCCACTTGTCGAAGCATGGGATACTTTCTTTGCATCAAACAACACTGTTGGTGGTAACACTTGTCCTGTATCACTCGCACATGCAACAATTGTAATCTGACCTTTAGATCTATGTCACACCTTCTTAGTGCCTGTCTTTGCAACAACATTTGTGACCGGGCCTGCGATAATAGGGCATGTGGGCACATGATTTTTGCCTACTTTTTCACACTTTCATCACTCATAACTTTTTGTACCATCATGCTATAGCATTGCCATTTTCAGCTCGTGTTAAGCATTTAATTGGCATCATGATGCAAGTTACAGAATGGAAATATATTTTCCCAGTACTAAGATATAACCTGTAGAGTGATGGGGTGTAGTTTGTGCCCACATGCCCTGTTTTCGCAGGCCCGGTCACATTTGGTGCCTTTGGGTCTATAGGGATGCCAGTTTCATCAACATTGTAGATCTGAGCAGGTGAATTTAACAAATAATTTTCTCTTAAAGTGGTTTCCAACAAATTGTAATAATGATTTATGGTATCAAAGTTGACTATATCCATTTGTGTATTGGCTGTATTGTCCCCTTGCCTTAGTGACAAATTGCCTTATCTTTTACTGAATTTTTCCCACTATCCTGGACTGATCTTATCTTTCCAGAGTGTACCGTTTTCCTAGGAACAGATTCTACTGTGTATGTTCATAACTTCAATTCTAGTCTATCCATAACCAACAGCAGCAGAAACTCAGCCAACTCCTTCTCTTCCTCATTATTTAAGTACTGTTTTGGCCCTGACTTAGTACCATGTGTGACCCTATCCCTAAGTCTGTCTTTTAGTGTTGTTTTAGGAACCACAAATTGAAGACTGTTGCCACAAGAAGTACTCAAATGAAGGTATTTCAGATCCTTGCTATTCCACATGCTCACTATTATTGTTTGTTTACTTTTTTGCAATGTTATTATAACAGGTGAACCTGCACATATGGAATCATAAGAAAGAATGGTTCCTGGGTTAATGTCTTCCACTTAATGTGTTCCAAGTTAACTATCAAGTACTGACCAGAAAGTGAAGTGGTCATTACACTGCTTTCAGCTATGCTCAGCCTGTTATACAGTGCTACAAATTAAGAACAGTAGAAGTGCCTCTGCAATCAATCCAGTCAACACAAAAAATGGATGATTCATGTACCCCAATTACCAATTAACTGATGTGGCCATTATGCTTTGCTTTCAGCTATGTTCAGCTCATTACGCAATGTTACAAGCAAAGAACAGTAGGAGAAGTGCTTCTCCAATCAATCCAGTCTGTATGGAAAATTTGGATGATTCCTGTTACAAACATAGGGAAGCCATCATCCTACCATGAATCAACACCTTTGGCTGTAATGGTACACAAAGGAGGACAAAGTAAAGTACATGATGTGTGCATTGTATGTACTGCAGTATGCCAAACAACACCTGTGAGGCTGATGAGATATCAAACAATGAAAAGGTCAAGCCTGTATATATCCTTAGCTGTTAACGAGTTATGGTTTTCTCAAGGAATTAGTTAGTTAGTTAGTCAGTCAGTCAGTCAGTCAAGTAGTAGAATATTTCATTAAATATTAAAATTCATAGCAACATTTTTGAAGCACTTCAGGTCATACTGAAGGTACTTTTGGACTTGGTTATGTTTAACGAATACTTCCAAAGTGTCATGAAGGTATTATGAGGCTGGTTTTAGGGTGATATTTTTTGGCCACTAAAGCCCTAACCTTCATGATCCGTAATATATAATACTACTGTACTCTATGATACCATTATAGCCAAATGGCATTTTAATAATTACACATATAGACCATGGCACACCACTAGATATATTGTATATATAACAATTAAGTGTACACATATAATATGGCATTGTTACAATATTGTAGTTTAAGGAGAAGGGTGTTGAGTAAAAATATTGCATTCTCAACTATATCATTGGCATTAGCACTATTTTAGCCATGTGGTCTATCTATTTAGACAAGTGGTGTGTTTTACTGTATCATGTACTTACAAACTATGTGGCAAGTTTCATGCTTTTATCCCACAGCGTACAAAAGGCCTTACAACCTTTAGCTATTATGACAATTTTTGGAAAATCGTGTAGTGATGAAAGCTTGAAATTTGACACAGCATTAAGAAAGGCTCTCAGAAGATTTAGGGCCAATTTTTATATCTAGGTATAAAACTACTTCTCTACTAAAAATTGGCCCTTTCTGTTTTATTTCCCTTTAACTTCCATTAAATGGTTAACTTCTGCCATAGAATTGAAGAGAAACAATATGGTTTTTTTTTGAAGTTAATAGCATAATATATTTTATTCTAAAAGATTTTGCATGCTACAGTGGAACCTCAAACCTCTTGGTACTAGGGGTGGTCCATAGGTCTGAAAAGTCCACATCTGTGAAATTGTGTGCAAATAACCATAAACAATATTGGTCAATATAGTGTTCTGAACTGGTGCAGGGTATATAGAAAAATTAAAGCATTGGTTTATCCCAGATACCCTTCATCTCATAATGTGTTAAACAATGTTTGTATCACAAAATGAAACATAACAAATCTGAACCAAATAGATGTAAATACAAAGCCATAAGTTACATGATTCATTCAAAGTCTAGATAGGACACTGTGGACTACATTTCTGCACTTCCTAACTCTTATTCAGAAAATTCTGGAATTTTGTGAATTCAGTCAAATGATGTTGTCAATCTCCTCCCACACTTAACTCCTCAGGGAATTGTATTTCAGATGATATCGAGAAAGCAACAATTTTAAAATTAGTACTTTAATTCCCTGTTTACAACTGAAGGCTGTACTAGCTTGCAATCTCAGCGTGATTCTGTACAGTGTGATGAATGCTCATTGATTCTATATATACAATTCACATCAGAGCATGTCTTTGAAGAACTTAGCAATCTACAACAAGATAAACCCTGTGGTCCAGATAATCTACTGGTTCAATTGTTAACTGTCACAACTGAATTCATCTCCTTACCTATATCTCATTATTGCAATGGTCACTGTCCTCTGGTACCCTGCCTAGGGACTGGGTGACTGCCAACATTGTGCCTGTTCACGAAAAGGGTGATAAACACCTTCCATCAAACTATCTCCCAATCAGTCTTACTTCAATTGTTGTGAAAGTTATGGAAAGAATTATTTATCATCAACTTGTATGTGCTTTAGAATCTAAACATCTTATTAGTGATTCCCAACATGGCTTTCACCGTAAACGTTCAAGTGTCACTCTTTAGCTTTCAGCAATTAATGACTGGTTTTATTTTCCTTGAAGAATGGAACTCAGTTCACTGTGTATTATTAGATGTAGCGGAGGCATTTGACTCAGTTCCTTATTGTCGCTTATTGTTTAAGGTTGAATGTCTTGGTGTCAAAGGAAAACTCTCTTTACATAACCATTTCTAACTAGTCGCTATCAAAGAGTTGTTGTTAATGGTAGCTTCTCAGAATAGTTTCTTGTTTGTTCAGGTGTCCCTCAAGGCTCTGCTCTTGGGCCCTGTTACTTTTACATTATATTGTTGAAATCCACCACATTATTTCTAATAGTACTGTTAAGTTATTTGCTAATGACATTACCCTATACAAGCAAATTGTGACAACTTGCGATGAAGCCTTACTTCAAGAATACTTGACCAAAATATATCAATGGTCACAGTTATGGCAACTCAAATTGAATCCATAGAAATGTGAGAGTATTTGCATATCTTTTAAGTAATCCCCACCGACTTGTAAATTATTAAAAATTATAAATTTAAAAATGAAGTAGGGTTTCAAGCTATAAAAAGTAGTGGAACAAGAGATGAACAATGGTAGCTATTACAATATAGCTCAGTGTTAAATCCCTACTTTGTCATGGTATAACAATTATTTTGTGTTCAATGCCAAAGTAGGGATTTCCCACTGAGCTATATTGTAATAGCTACCATTGTTCATCTCTTGGTTCACTACTTTTAATAACTTTAAACCCTACTTCATTTTTAAATTTATAATTTTTAATATAATAGTTTGTTTAGTTCTTTTGTTAAAGCATATAGCTAGCTATAAACATGTGACTGTTTTATTAGGGTGACTGCTGTATTAGAGTATCTCTAGTCAAGCCTTCGAAGATGTGCTTGCCCCAAAAAGAGTGTGGTAATCGTGGTTTCGATCGATTAGACTAGAGTATCTCGAATCAGCCTACCAACTTGAGGGTGTGTGGTCACAACAGCTAGCGTAAAGGGGGCGTTGTCATCGTGGTCTCGATCGATAGATCGATAATACGTAGAATAAAGAATGGGCGTGACCTTGTTACCTATCGTGGAGTACTGGTACCTGCGTACAGTCGGGGGCGTACAGTAGCGAAGTCTAAGCGCCTTAAATAATTTTGTAGCGTCTATTATGCTACTTAAAGAAAGTGTTGATATGGAAAATTAACGCCTCAGTATGGTTTCGTTGAATGAAGAAGAAGACAAGCAGCCTGATTGAAGATAAAAGAAAAGACAAGGCGCACAGGGAACACACTCGTCGGAACCCCAAAAGGCACATCCCACGGGTGAGTTCGTTGTTGTGGCGTAAAATGGTGACCGTGCGCTGCTTCGTTTGGGCTCTAGGCTTGCGACTGTGGTCAGTGAGTGAGTGAGTGAGTGAGTGAGTGAGTGAGTGAGTGAGTGAGTGAGTTAGTGAGTGAGCGAGACGAAATTTCGAGTTTTGACGATTTAAAAAAAAAAATTCTATATCCGGCCGCCAGTAAGTGTTTTCTTGTATTTAATGCTACATTTGATGTTGGATGGACTAATATTATTCCGTAAAGGTGATTTTCGACGCGTAAGAAGTTTCTAAGCTGATTTTTAAGGGCAGTATTTTTGGCGGCGCGCGAAACAAGTAACCTGTATAGAGATCAGCTACAAACAAGTCACCCTGTAGAGAGATCAGCTAGAAGAAGTTACCTTGTAGGGATCATGCAACTATAGAAAGAGATAATTCAGCTAGAAGAAATCACCTTGTAGAGTTCAGCTACAAAGAAACCACAATGTAGAGAGTTCAGCTACAAACAAATCGCCCTGTAGAGAGATCAGCTAGAAGAAGTTACTTTGTAGAGAGTTCAGCTACAAAGAAACCATCAAGTAGAGAGTTCAGCTGCAAACAAATCACCTGTAGAGAGTTCAGCTACAAACAAATCTCCCTGTAGAGAGATCAGCTAGGAGAAGTTTCCTTGTAGAGAGTTCAGTTACAAAAAAACCACCATGTAGAGAAATCGTTTACAAACTAGTGACCCAGTAGAGACATCAGCTAGAAGAAGTTACCTTTTAAAGAGTTCAGCTACAAAGAAACCATTCTGTAAAGAGCTCAGCTGCAAAAAAATCACCTGTACAGAATTCCACTACAAACAAATCACCCTATAGAAAGATAAGCTAGAAGAAGTTACCTCGTAGAGAGTTCAGCTACAAAGAAACCACCATGTAGGGAGTTCAGCTAGAAGAAGTTACCTTGTAGAGAGTTCAGCTACAAAGAAACCATCATGAAGAGAGTTCAGCTGCAAACAAATCTTCCTGTAGAGAGTTCAGTTAGAAGAAGTTACCTTGTAGAGAGTTCAGCTACAAAGAAACTATTCTGTAAAGAGCTCAGCTGCAAACAAATCACCTGTACAGAATTCAGCTACAAACAAATCACTCTGTAGAGAGATCAGCTAGAAGAAGTTACCTTGTTGATAGTTCAGCTACAAAGAAACCATCATGTGGAGAGTTCAGCTGCAAACAAATCACCTGTAGAGAGTTCAGCTACAAACCAATCTCCCTGTAGAGAGATCAGCTAGAAGAAGTTTCCTTGTAGAGAGTTCAGCCACAAACAAATCACCCTGTAGAAAGATCAGCTAGAAGAAGTTACCTTGTAGAGAGTTCAGTTACAAACTAGTGACCTTGTGGAGACATCAGCTAGAAGAAGCTACCTTGTAGAGAGTTTAGCTACAAATAAACCATTCTGTAAAGAGCTCAGCTGCAAATAAATCACCTGTACAGAATTCAGCTACAAACAAATCACCTTGTAGAGAGATCAGCTAGAAGAAGTTACCTTGTAGAGATTTCAGCTACAAATTTAAAGAAACCATCATGTGGAGAGTTCAGCTGCAAACAAATCACCTGTAGAGAGTTCAACTACAAAGAAACCACCATGTAGGGAGTTCAGCTAGAAGAAGTTACTTTGTAGAGAGTTCAGCTACAAAGAAACTATCATGAAGAGAGTTCAGCTGATAACAAATCTCCCTGTAGAGAGTTCAGTTAGAAGAAGTTACCTTGTAGAGAGTTCAGCTACAAAGAAACAATCATGAAGAGAGTTCAGCTACAAACAAAACACCCTGTAGAGAGATCAGCTAGAAGAAGTCACTTTGTAGAGAGTTCAGCTACAAAGAAACCACCATATAGAGAGTTCAGCTGCAAATAAATCACCCTGTTAAAAATCAGCTACAAACAAATCATCCTGTAGAAAGATCAGCTAGAAGAAGTCACCTTGTAGAGAGTTTACCTACAAAGAAACCACCATGTAGGGAGTTCAGCTGGAAGAAGTTTACCTTGTAGAGAGTTCAGCTACAAAGAAACCACTCTGTAAAGAGCTCAGCTGCAAACAAATCACCTGTACAGAATTCAGCTACAAACAAATCACCCTGTAGAGAGATCAGCTAGAAGAAGTTATCTTGTAGATAGTTCAGCTACAAACAAATCACCCTGTAGAGAGATCAGCTAGAAGAAGTTACCTTGTAGAGAGTTCAGCTACAAATTTAAAGAAACCATCATGTGGATAGTTCAGCTGCAAACAAATCACCTGTAGAGAGTTCAGCTACAAAGAAACCACCATGTAGGGAGTTCAGCTAGAAGAAGTTACCTTGTAGAGTATTCAGCTACAAAGAAACTATCATGAAGAGAGTTCAGCTGATAACAAATCTCCCTGTAGAGAGTTCAGTTAGAAGAAGTTACCTTGTAGAGAGTTCAGCTACAAAGAAACCATCATGAAGAGAGTTCAGCTACAAACAAATCACCCTGTAGAGAGATCAGCTAGAAGATGTCACCTTGTAGAGAGTTCAGCTACAAAGAAACCACCATGTAGGGAGTTCAGCTAGAAGAAGTTACCTTGTAGAGAGTTCAGCTACAAAGAAACCATCATGTAGAGAGTTCAGCTGCAAACAAATCACCTGTATAGAATTCAGCTACAAACAAATCACCCTGTAGAGAGATCAGCTAGAAGAAATTACTTTGTAGAGAGTTCAGCTACAGTACAAAGAAACCACCATGTAGAGAGTTCAGCTGCAAAGAAATCACCCTGTAGAAAATTCTGCCACAAACAAATTGCCCATGTAGAAAGATCAGTTAGAAGAAGTTATCTTGTAGAGAGTTCAGCTACAAAGAAATCACCATGTATAGAGTTCAGCTAGAAGAAATTACCTTGTAGAGAGTTCAGCTACAAAGAAACCATCATCTAGATAGTTCAGCTGCAAACAAATCTCCCTGTAGAGAGATCAGTTAGAAGAAGTTACCTTGTAGAGAGTTCAGCTACAAAGAAACCACTCTGTAAAGAGCTCAGCTGCAAACAAATCACCTGTACAGAATTCAGCTACAAATAAATCACCCTGTAGAGAGAACAGCTAGAAGAAGTTACCTTGTTGATAGTTCAGCTACAAACAAATCACCCTGTAGAGAGATCAGCTAAAAGAAGTTACCTTGAAGGGTGTTCAGTTACAAAAAAACCACCATGGACAGTTCTGTAATAAATATATGTATTATATATATAATCTGTACATTTACTGATAAAATCAGAAATATTTAAGGTACATCTGCTTCATCTTTTCTTCTTCCTGTGAAAGATAGGTTAAAAAAGTCCCAAAGCAGGCCATAGGCCGGCTTTGGGGTACAAAAAGAAGTGAAATCTAATCCAAAACAGCCAAGCTGTAAAAAAAGTGTGCGGCCCTCAAAAAGGCTATGGTGAAAAAAGATGTGAAATCCAAGGTGGCGGCCAAGAAATGGCTGTGATGGTAGGTTAATGGTAAAAATTTTAATAACGACAATTGAAGTGAATTTTGTGCGGCACTAAAATTCACCTGAATTGTCGTTATTAAAATTTTTACCATTAACCTACCATCACAGCCATTTCTTGGCCGCCACCTTGGATTTCACATCATATTTCACCATAGCCTTTTTGAGGGCCGCACACTTTTTTTACAGCTTGGCTGTTTTGGATTAGATAGATATAACGAAAGTGTTATTAGCACCAATAATGCAAATATGAGTAATATTCCCAAGGGATTAATAATTAGTTGGTTGGTACTGGGTGTATTAGAACAACCAAAAGGATATTATCTGACAAGAGTGGGAGAACAATTTAGAAACTTCTGAATAGAATAGAATTCAGAAGTTTATAATTGAGTAGTGAGAGAATTAGTGTAAAGGAATTAGGCAAAATTCTTTTGTAAAATTTCGAGAAACAAGAGAGTATGGGCGCCTACTGTTGACTGCATTAATTTTATAGTCTATGCACTCACCTGACGATGAGCATACTACTCTATCATAGATATAGCTGCAGGTACCTGGGGTTAGTATATCTATTAGTCTATTATATCGCCTAGCTAAGCTTTAAAAGTATTGCAAACAATTAGCTATTTCGGAGAAATAACAATCACTAGCTAGCAAGTTTCTGTCCAGGAGATCAACAACCAGATCTCATACATATGGTGTAGTTGCACAGCTAGGCAACATAATAGACTGGTATGCTCATTGTGTGGCAGGTGAATGGCCTACAAATTCAGTCAGCTTCAGACACTATTTCAGACACTATTTTTAAATGGTATGAACATCGTGTTAGACCCCGTGATGGAGAGAAAGTGGATTGGCCATGCAAGACTGCTTGAAGAGGTACCTAGTACAATTATAGAATATTGTAAAGTTTATAAAATTCCAAAAGAGCTGGATCCTTGTAGGTCACTGTGCCCCGTGGTCCCTGGGCCCATTGTCTATACCTACCTAAAGTTGAGGGAGCGCCAGTTACTAGTTTGATACACACAGGATCAGACATAATAATTATCTGTTGTAATTTACTTTGTCACATTATTTAATCAGCTGGGTTGTAAGGTCACACTTGATAAACAAAAGCATGTATCTATGATTCAAAGCCCATAAACTTAGATGGAGAGATAGATGTGAATATTGCTTTTGGTCAGAAAATATTGTGTGGTATTATGTACATTAAGTTAGTAGCACCTGACCAACTGCTGTTGTTATCTGATACAGTATGTCATAGGTTGGGTATAGTTTACTATCACCTTGATGTGCAAGCTGCACATAGAAGTTTGAATGCTTCAGCTCTTGGCCCAATGGAGGAAACATTTTTTCCAACTGGCAGGAAGCAAGAAGTCAGAGTTGGGATTGGTTCTAACAAGAGACTCTAGAATAAGTAAAGAAGGGTAAAATTAATATAATGCTTTAAAAGCATTGGTCCCCGTGCATGTGAAGTTTGTAGAAGCACTGTTGCAGAAGTACCTGTAATAGCTGGTATGCATACAGTTTTGATTAGAGACATCTGTGAGATGTTACCCTTTCCATGGTAAGTTTCTTCACAAGGAGGATTTTGCTTCTCAGCAGATTCTTCTGTAGTTCTTTTGCAGTTCGTCTTCCCAAGAGCAGAAAAAGAGGGTAGTCTGGTTTATTCTTCTAGGTTATGATCCACAGTGGCAGTTGAATGTTCCATTTCCCCTGAGCCTCCAAGGAAGTAACCTGTTAGGAGAGTACCCTTCACTATTAGGAAGGAGGTGGCTGACAAATTGGAGAAGATGCTAAAAATTAGGGTGACAAAACCATCTTAGAGTCCATAGTCCAGTCCTGTTTTAAAAAGGGATGGAACACTTCAATTTTGTGTTTATCAAATTTTATAACCAAGCCTGATGTATTTCCTTTAATGATCTCTTAAGATCCAAGTATTTACAACTTTACATCTCGCCACTGGTTATTAGCAGATTAAGGTTCATAAATAAAGTCAGGAGAAGATAGAATTCATCACCCAACAATTATACCAGTTCAAATGTGATGCCTTATGGGGTGATGAATGGACTTGCAGTGTTCTAACATTGTATGCTTAGAGTGTTATATGGATTACAGTCTGGTTATAGTAATAAAAAATTGTATCTGAGTATGTGGATGTTGTGATAATTTTTTCAGAGTCATTTCAATGTTGTCCACTTGAGAACTGTGTTTGATTGATTAAGGATGCAGGCGTGAAGCTCAATACATAAAAATGCAAGTTTGTTTGTGAAGAAGTAGAATAATTATTTGGGCCATCTGGTCACACAAGCTGGATTAAACTTCTGGAACCTGAATGCTGTAAATTCATTCCCTACACCTGATGATGTGAGGCAGTTATGACAGTTCTTGGAACTTACATCTCACTATCAGTGTTATATCAAGGATTATGCCACTATAAAATGAGTAATGATTACTTGGACTGCTGATTGTGAAGTATAATATTTGAATGTTTGTGAAGTAAGTCATTAACAGCACTTGTACTAGTCTGTCCTGATTTAAACAAGGATTCTACACTAGAAACTGAAACTTGCAAGCAGGGTTTGGGAGCACTACTATCACTGTATCAAGAAGATAAGAAAATACATCCAGTCGCCTGTTCTGTCTCTGCACACTGCTGAATTCAATTATTTTATAACAAACTTGGAGATGCTTGGAGATGCTAGCAGTGCTATGGGAAATTACTATGACATACTCTGACCATCATAATACACCATGCTGCTACTAAGCTATAATAGGCACACCAAACATGCTAGGGCAACATGCAAGGTGATGGATCAAAATCTCAAATTGTAGTGTGGACCATCCTTTCCAGATTATTGGCCCAGATATTGATGAATTACCACTTACAGCTAATGGCAATAGTTATGCTATTATGTTCCAGAATTTCTTTTTTCAAAGTCGCCATTAGTTTTTGCCACTCCAGATCAGAGGATTGCTAAGCTTCCTACTCAAGAGATACGTAGTATCCATGTTTGAGATACCACAATAATTGTTGTCTGACTGGGGCACAATTTGTTATCATATTTTATGCAGGGTGTGTGTTGAATATAGAAACTTAACACTCACAAAATGCAAAGTCTACAAATGTGCTCTCCTTACAGAGACATACATAAAAGTACAAGTACAAAAACAACCATAAATAAACTTGCAACAGAACATGATGCACAAGAATATCTATACAAGAACAAGACAAAATAAATGAGGTCAGTTAGTTAAATAGAATACGATGAAGTACAAACCAGAAAGGGGATGAATTGGAAAATTTCTGCAGGTACTAACTTCCAAAGGAATGGAGAATTTATAAAAAATGAATAACGATATGCATTGATGGAGGAAGATGATATGGCAAGTGACAATGAATGAGATCTGGTACAATTGTTAGAGAACTTAAAAGGTGAATTAAATGGGATGGAGACCCTGTTATGTAGAATGTCATGTAATGAAGCTATAGCAAGCTACAACCGACAGGTATGTAGTGAAGGCCACCATCTTAAATCCTGTACATAAGACATGGAAGATTTGGACCAGTTACGGGTATGAGGATTCCATTTGCTACCACACACCCAGCATGCAGCAGTTCTTTGCTGAATTGCTTCCAGTTGAGCAGTGTCTCTGGCAGAATATCAAACAGTACGGTAGTACTGTTTAAGTAGGGTTTGCATCAAAGGTGACTGAATTCTCTTCGGGTGACTGCTCTATTAGGATGACTGCTCTATTAGAGTATCTCGATCTCGCACTTGCTACACCAAGTTGGATTTCGTGTTATAACTCCGTGGCTTTAAGTCTGATTCTTCTACACCATTGAAGAGCCTTTCTAAGTTGTACTCAGTCAGTCAGTAGAAAATTCTGTTTATAATTTTTTTACAAAATATCCGTAGCAACTTGTTGAAAGTGTTTTGGGTCAATCTGACGGCTTGTTTTGGCTTAGTTTTACCTAACCAATATTTCCCCATCATCATCAGGAAAATGTAAAGCTGGTTTTTGGGTGATGTTTTTTCATGGGCCATACCCACACCTACTGTACTATACAGTATTCTTGTAGTTCCCTTTTTACACAAAACCTGATGAGTATATGTAGTGGAGTATTGGTCATGTTTATTACAATCTAAACTGAAACAGCCAAGCTGTAAGAAAAAAACAGTGTGGCCCCAAGGTGAAAAAAGATGTGAAATCCAAGGTGGTGGCCAAGAAATGGCTGTGATGGTAGGTTAATGGCAAAAATTTTAATTACGACAATTCAGGTGAATCTGTTCTTGTACAATTGCTGTTGCTCAGCATTAAGATCACTAGGTTCTGCATCTGTGTCCACACGCACATCATTGTATGTGCTAGAAATTTCAGTAGCAGGTGATCCTTCATCATTTCTGCAAGGTGGCTTACCTTCCACTGCTGTATTACTTCTTTCTGATTGTAAGGATGGAACTTTTATAGCTGAAGAATTGAAAGGATATACTCCACAAGACTTAAAACCCGCCATGATAATAGCAGGTATAACAGACTGCAACCAGGCCTTTGAAAAAGTGTAAAATTAAACTTGATAATTACTCTACCGGGATAGCTTTGGAGAAACTCATGGCATACTGTTCTCCATTGTGACTTTAATGGTGCAAATACTGTGCAATCCAAAGGTGGTGCCTTGTGTGTAGTGTGCAGTGGCAAGCACAACATTATTTTCTGTTTAGATCTTGCGAGACAGACAACTTCAGGTTGGTGATGGATACTACACCAATCTAACAGCAACAATATTGTCGGGCACCTACCACATGCTTGATAAAGTGGTCACTTACCCAAGACTCTAAAAAATCTGTATTTATCCACCCTTTATCACTGCAAGGCTGCAACCATAACTGGTGCCTGGAATTTCCTCACTTTTCCAAGCATGGGATACTTTCTTTGCATCGAACGACACTGTTGGTGGTAACACTTGTCCTGCATCACTCGCACATGCAACAACTGTAATTTTACCTTTCCTCCCTGTAGATCTATATCGCACCTTCTTAGTCCCTGTCTTTGTAACAACATTCGGTGCCTTTGGGTTTATAGGGATGCCAGTTTCATCAATGTTGTAGATCTGAGCAGGTGAATTTAACAACTTAAAGTGGTTTCCAACAAATGGTAATAATGATTTATGGTATAAACGTTGACTATATCCATTTGTGTATTGGCTGTATTGTCCCCTCGCCTTAGTGACAAATCGCCTTACCCTTTACTGAATTTTGCCCACCATCCTGGACTGATCTTATCTTTCCTGAGTGTACCTTTTTCCTAGGAACAGATTCTACTATGTAAGTTCATAATTTCAATCCTATAACCAACAGCAGCAGAATCTTTCAGAAACTCTGCCAACTCCTTCTCTTCCTCATTATTTAAGTACTGTTTTGGTCCTGACTTAGTACCATGTGTGTCCCTAAGTCTGTCTTTCAGTGTTTTTTTAGGAACCATAAATTGAAGAGTGTTGCCACAAGAAGCACTCAAGTGAAGGTATTTCAGTATCCTTGCCATTCCACATGCTCACAATTATTGTTTGTTTACTTTTGTTGTAATGTTATTATAACAGGTGAACCTGCACATATCACATCATAAGAAAGAATGGTGCCTGAGTTAATGTCTTCCACTGAATGTGCTCCAACTATCAAGTACTGACCAGAAAGTGAAGTGACCATTACACTTCACTTTCAGCTATGCTCAGCCTGTTATATAGTGCTACAAATGAAGAACAGTATAGAAGTGCCTCTGCAATCAATCCAGTCAACACAAAAAATATAGATGATTCATACACTACAATTACCAATTAACTGATGTGGCCATTATGCTTTTCTTTCAGCTATGCTCAGCTCATTACACAATGTTACAAGCAAAGAACAGTAGGAGAAATGCCTCTGCAATCAATCCAGTCTGTATGGAAAATATGGATGATTTCTGTTACAAACATAGAGAAGCCATTGTCCTACATGAATCAACACCTTGGGCTGTAATGGTACACAAAGGAGGACAAAGTAAAGTCCATGATGTGTGCATTGTATGTACTGCAGTATTCCAAACGACACCTGTGAGGCTGAAGAGTAGTGCTGTGTGATACGCCTGAAATGGTGTATCTGTATCTAACAGCTGTGTAGTCACGATACGATATCGATATGCGATACAGTGCATCCTTTGTACAAAGAAGCCAAGTTTAATTAAGTGTGTGGGCGGCCGATAAATTTTTATTGTTTAGTACCAGCCATTACACCATTGCACAATTATATAACAAGCGTAACAAGTAAATAACCCAGCTACACTCTTAAATTAGGCATTCCAGTATCCGAGATTTTTAAATTAAAAAATTCTCCGTATATTCCCCAATAGAACCCTGGCACAAAATAATAACTCGTGTTTAACTAGGGATTGCTCCGTAGTCCAAGCTCAAATGAGGATGAAAATCGCTGTGGGATTTGTCCACACGCTGATCATCATGAAAATCGTCTATCATTACATTATAGACGTTATAGAGGTGACATGATTGCAGTCTACAATATGCTACATGATAAGTATGATATAGACCATTCTGATTTTTTTTACTTTTTCACCCATTACCCATACCAGAGGTCATACATTTAAGCTATTTAAATATTTTTCAAGAACAGATGCCAGGAAATATTATTTTACAAGAAGAGTTGTTGAACCATGGAATAATTTACCCCAAGAAGTAGCATGTGCAGCATCAGTTGATGATTTTAAGAAATTGATTGACCAATATTCATCTAACACTATGTATAAATGTATGTAATTAGTCTACTTGTACTTTTTTTACCTGTTGATCAGGTGTAACAGGCTGTTTAGCCTTATAAATTACCTGTAATAAATAATAATAATAATAATAATAATAAAATCTTAGTTTTATCGTGCGCGTCACATATAAGTAAGTTTTGTGTTGTTTTGTAATCTTTTCAAGCCATGCAACAGGGGCGTAGGGAGGGGGGGTTCGGGGGGTTCAGGAACCCCCCTGTAAATATTAGACTTCTGCAAGCAGGATCCTAACACACCATTTAGTGTGGCAGGACAAAATGAGTGAGTTGATAAAACTTACATTCATCTCTCAGGGAAGGATTTACAGAGGTAACATGAGCCCTCTTCAAAACTTGTTAAATAATCGGTATACTCTAATAGAGCAGTCAGGTATATACTCTAATAGAGCAGTCAGGTATACTCTAATAGAACATGCATGTAAATATCCATGTCCATATGAAGTTTTTCAGACATTCCAACATTAAATGCAAAACTTAGCATGACCTTATACTGCTATAGCCTTGGTGTGCAGTGTTTAAAGATATAGAGCTCCAGTAATTTATCACTTGTGTTATGCAAAATTGATTCATGCTATGCATATTTGTATAGTTAGCTATATATATTGTTTTGATTGTCATTTGTATCAGTGGATTCATGGCTCCTATACCACAGTGAGATATAACCATCACTTACAGATTACTATATGTGTCTCTATGTGTTATGCTGTCTGTTTCCACTAGGTGACTTTATCTAGTGCTACCTTCATCCCTGGGGCACTTAATGCATCATAATTAATGTACTTTTTGCATAAAATGTAGTAATTTGCTGAGTTTTGATTTATTAAAATGTTGAAAGTCTCTCAGCGGCTGGGGGCTGCGCCCCCAGACCCCTGCTTCTAGTAACTCAATGTTGGTACTGGAACCGCCCTTCAAAAAATCCTGGCTACGCCCCTGTGCAATGTATGTAGAATACTTTAAATTTTTTAAAAACCTACTGTTGGGTGGAAGGTAGTCACTGGTGCTTACTTTAAAGTGCGTAGTTACTTCACTCGGGTTAGCAATTTTCAGCTCCAGAGCAATTTTCTGGTGGCTGTGCCATCAGCTCGAAAGTATAAACCACTTCAAAGTCAGCATAAAAATGCAATAATTGAAACCACAACTCCACCTTAGGCATTGTTGCATCATTGTGGTACCTCCACTTTAGTTGTTTACCTTTATAAGTTGTTAACTTGATATTTTTACTTACTTGACATAGCCACTTGCCTATGGGTACACATTAGTGGTGTGCGATATCAGGATTTTCATTTTGATACGATGTCGATGCGATAATAGGGTAAATATCGAATTTTGATTCGATTTTCGATTATTTTTAATTGTGTGGGTGGAGTAGTTGCGTGGGCGGCCGATATTTATAAACATGCTTTAAATACATTTTACACTCTAAAGCTATTGCATAGAACTAATAATAAGCCTATAAAACTGGTAGACAAGCTTTTAAAGTGGCTAGATTGCACAGAACCAACCTTCATTTCAAGCGTGATTGCGCAATCACACACTAAATGCTGTTAAGTTATGAAATATTCGATATTTCGATTATCGAAACATTCTTCGATATTTCGATAATTATCGAATCTTTTCAATAATATCGAAATCTGCTAAAGTGGTATAGAAATCGATACGATAACGATATTAGCAAATTATCACGATATTGATATTCTTTCGATATATCGCACACCACTAGTATACATCATTGTATTGAGAAGTGTGCAGTAGATAAACACATTTGCTCACAACAAGATACAAAGATTGCTGGGATCCGATATGATCTGAAGTTACTCTCATGACATGTACAAACTTGCAGCTAGAAGCAACTGCAATTTCAAGATAGTCTAGATTGCTAGATGGTTTCCTGATTCAATTGTGCCATTTTTCCCTTTAAAATGTATGGGGAGCCCCAAAGAAAAAATGTACCTTTTTCAGTTTTTAAGCACTGTGCATACCAAAGTAGCTAATTCCAACCCAACAAACTATGTATTTCTGAGATCAGCAATCAATACTCTATCTATTGAGCATATAAAAAGCCCATTTTTCCAAATTTAAAAATTGGGCTGGAATGCCTACTTAAATTGAAGAAAGCCAGACCTTTATATTTCCATTATTGTGCAATCATAATATTGATATGTGTACGTGTGTATCGGTATCGCGATACAGCTGGAGCATTGCGATATTCCAATATATCGATAAGTAGCGCACATCAGTACTGAAGAGATGTCAAACAATGAAAGTCAAGCCTGCATATATCCTTAGCCTTTATCGAGTTATACTTTTCTGAAGGAATTGGTTAATCAGTCAGTCAGTCAGGTAGTAGAAAATTCCATTAAATATTAAAATTCATAGCAACATTTTTGAAGTACTTCAGGTCAAACTGAGGGTACTTTTGGACTTGGTTATACCTAACCAATACTTCCAAAGTGTCATGAAGGTATTGTGAGGCTGGTGATATGTTTGGACAAAAAAGCCCAAACCTTCATGATCCATAACATATAATACTACTGTACTCTATGATACCATTATAGCCAAATAGCATTTTAATGATTGCACATATAGACCATGACACACCACTTGATATATTGTATATATAACAATTAAGGGTACACATAAAATATGACATTGTTACAACATTGTAGTTTAAGGAGAAAGTGTTAAGTAAATATTACATGCTCAACTATTCTGACTATTTTATATCTCATTGGCATTAGCACTATTTTAACCTCGTTGTCTATCTATTTAGACAAGTGTTGTGTTTTACTGTATCATGTATGTACAAACTATGTGGCAAGTTTCATGCTTTTATCCCACAGTATACAAAAGGCCTTACAACCCTTAGCTATTATGACAATTTTTGAAAATTGTGTCGTGATGAAAGCTTGAAATTTGGCACAGTATTAAGAAACGCTCTCTGAAAGGTTTGAGCCAATTTTTATATCTACGTATAAGGCTACTTCTCTACTAAAAATTGTCCTTTTCTGTTCTATTTCCCTTTAACTTCAATTAAATGGTTGATGTCTGCCACAGAATTGAAGAGAAACAAAATGGTTTTTGTTTGAAGTCAATAGTATATTTTATTCTAAAAGGCTTTGCATGCTACAGTGGAACCTCAAACCTCTTGGAACCAGGGGTGATCCATAGGCCTGAAAAGTCCACATCTGTGAAATTGTGTGCAAAAAACCAACAACATTGGTCAATATATCAAATAGTTTAGTGTTGTGAACTGGTAGAAAAATTAAAGCATTGCTTTACCCCAGATACCCTGCACCTCATACGTGTTAAGCAATGTTTGCATCATAAAATGAAATGTAACAACTCTGAAACAAATAGATGTAAATGTGACCGGGCCTGCGACAATAGGGCATGTGGGCACATGATTTTTGCCTACAGGCATTATGCTATAGCAATGCAATTTTCAGCTCATAGTAACTATTTAATTGGCTTTGTGATACAAGTTACAGAATTCAAATATTCTGTTTCAGTATTGAGACATGACCTGTAGAATTACGGGGTGTAGTTTGTGCCCACATGCCCTATTTTCGCAGCCCAGTCACAAATGAGTAACTTGATTCATTCAAAGTCTAAACAGGACACCGTGGACTACATTTCTGCACTTTTTAATACATATTCAGCAAATTCTAGGAAGGTCTGGGATTTTGTGAATTCAGTCAAATGATGTTTTCAATCTTCTCCCCCACTTAACTCCTCAGGGAACTGTATTTCATATGATATTGAGAATGCAACAACTTTTAATGAGTACTTTAACTCTGTGTTTAAAACTGTACCAGCTTGCAATTTCTGCATGAGTCTGTACAGTGTAATGAAATGCTTATCAATTCACATCAGAGAATGTTTTTGAAGAACTTAGCAATCTACAACACAATAAACCCTGTGGTACAGATAATCTACTGGTTAAATTGTTAATAGTCACAGCTAAATTCATCTCCTTACCTATATCTCATCTATTGCAATGGTCACTGTCCTCTGGTACCGTGCCTAGGGACTGGGTGACTGCCAACATTGTGCCTGTTCATGAAAAGGGTGATAAACACCTTCCATCAAACTATCACCCAATCAGTCTTACTTCAATTGTCGTGGAAAGAATTATTCATTGTCAAGTTATATGTGCTTTTAGAATCTAAAGATCTTATTAGTGATTCCCAACATGGCTTTTCTATAAATGCTCAACTGTCACTCTTTTGTTTTCAGTAATTAATGACTGGGAATTTTTGCCTTGAAGGATGGAACTCAGTTCACTGTGTATTGTTAGATCTAGTGGAAGTATTTGACTCATTGTCGCCTATTGTTTAAGCTTGAATGTCTTGGGAAATCTACTCTCTTTATTTAAATCATTTCTAACTAATCGCTATCAAAGAGTTGTTGTTAATAGTAGCTTCTCAGAATGGCTTCCTGTTTGCTCAGGTGTCCCTTAAGCCTCTGTTCTTGGGCCCCTGTTATTTTTACTTTATATTGTCAAAATCCATCATAATATTATTTCTAATAGTACTGTTAAGTTATTTGCTAATGACATCCCCCTATACAAGCAAATTGTTACAACTCATGATGAAGCCTTACATCAAGGAGACTTGACCAAAATGGGCCTGCAAAAACAGGGCATGTGGGCACATGATTTTTGCCTAATTTTTCACACTTCCTTGACTCATAACGTTTTACACCATTATGCTATGGCAATGAAATTTTTAGCCATTAGTAAGCATTTAATTGGCTTTATGATGCAAGTTTCAGAATGCAAATATTCTGTTCCAATACTGAGATATGACCTGTAGTGTGACAGGTTGTAGTTTGTGCCCACATGCCCTGGGCACGATCACATGTTAATATATCAGTGGTCATGTTGTGGCAACTCAAGTTGAATCCACAGAAATGTGAGAGTATTTATATATCTTTTCAGTGATCCCCACCAACTTGTTAATACCATCTTAATGACCAACCGGTTCCATCTAAATCAGCAGTATGGTACTTCGGGATTAATTCTCATTAATGGAGTGATCATGTTAAACACATATCAGTAGGCTTGAGTCAAGTGTGCTCAAAAGTTTGCCCAAAATACTTTCAGGAATTTCCCAAAATTTTCACTAATTATGCTATTTCAGTGTTCCTATTATGCTTGCATTAGTTAGCCACATTTGTTACAATTATCTTGGAACATTTTAATCAGTGAATGCTCTATTAGAGTATTTCACTATAAAGTGACTGTTCTATTAGAGAGTATCAATCTAAGGAGCTATGTATATACAATGCATTTGAGTGCTCTATTGTAGTTTGCAGTTTCCACGGACTGCTCTATTAGGGAGTATCAATCTATTTTCATGAAATTAATCTCCATAGTTTGAAATATTCGCCTAATATTCCTGCATTATGCTAGCATAGCACTCAAGCCTATCATGCTGGCATATTTTATGCAGGCCTACATATCAGTAATAGCCTCCCATTCAATCAACATTTTAAGACACACTCTTTTTGCAAGTCCATCTACTGTTAACGCTGCTGCCTACAATTGCCTTGTTAGGCCCTTATTGGAATACGCTGCACATGTGTGGTATTTATATTCTGCTGGAGACACTGCTCAACTGGAAGAAATTCAGCAAAGACCTGCATGCTGGTTGTGTGGTAGCAAATGGAATCCTCATACCCGTAATTGGTCCAAATCTTCCACTTCTTGTCTACAGGACTTAACATGATGGCCTTCACTACATACCCATCGGTCATACCTTGCTATAGCTCAAGTACATGACATTCTACATAACAGGGTCTCCATCCCATTTAATTCACCTTTTAAGTTCTCTATCAATTGTACTATATAGATTTTATTCATTGTCACTTGCCATATCATCTTCCACCATCAATGCATATCGTTATTCATTTTTTAATTAATTCTCCATTCCTTTGGAACTTAGCATATATAGGGACCCGCCGATTATGCTGGCGTAATTTTGAGCATAATAGGTACCTAAAAGCATTGAGCATAATGCCAGCATAATAGGTTAAATATTTGTATGATAGTATAAATTCTTGCTGGAAAAATGACAATTGCAAAATAAGATCGATATACTCTAATAGAGCAATCAGTAACTCTAATAGAACAATCATCAAACTGACTGTTCTATTAGAGTATATCGATCTTTTCTCTTACATGCAGCAAGAATTTATTATTTGTGTTCCAGCCACTCATTTTTTTCTTTCAATGCAGTGTTAAACTAATAGCAAAGCATATGAACTAAGGCATGAACATTGAGTGAGCATAAAAATATTGAGCATAATCGAGCATAATAGGTAAATATTGAACATTAATTTAAGCATAATAGGTGAATTTTTTAGCAGTGCAGCATAGCATAATAAGTAAAATTATGAGCATAATCGGTGGGTCCCTAAGCATATACCTGCAGAAAATTTTCAAACCAGTCCCTTTCTGGTTCCTACTTCATCGTTTTCTGTTTAACTAACTGACCTCGTATATTTTGTCTTGTTCTTGTATAGATATTTTTGTGTGTCATGTTCTGCTGTTGTAAGTTTATTTATGGTTGTTTTTGTACTTGTACTTTTATGTATGTCTCTGTAAGGAGAGCATGTTTGTAGACTTTGCCTTTTGTGAGTGTTAAGTTTCCATATTCAACAAACCCTGCATACGATATGATAACAAATTGTGCCCCAGTCAGACAACAATTATTGTGGTACCCCAAACATGGGTACTATCTCTTGAGTAGGAAGCTTAGCAATCCTCTGATCTGGAGTGGTAAAGACTATTGGCCACTTTTTAAAAAATTCTGGAACACAATAGCATATCTATTGCCATTAGCTGTTAGTGGCAATTCATCAATATCTGCTCCAATAATTTGGAAAGGATGGTCCATAGGTATAGACTACATTTTGAGATTTTGGTCCATCACTTTGCATGTTGCCCAGGCAGGTTTGGTATGCCTAATATAGCTTTAGTAATAGCATGGTGTGTTATCTGGCCACAGTATGTCAGAGTAATTTCCCATAGCACTGCTAGCATCTCCAAGTTTGTTATAGAATAATTGAATTCAGCTGCATGCAGAGACAGAGCAGGCAACTGGTTGTATTTTCTTATCTTCTTGATACAGTGATAGTATTGCTCCAAAACCCTGCTTGCTAGTGTCAGTTTCTAATGTAAAATCCTTGTTTAAATCAGGACAGACTAGTACAGGTGCTGTTAATGACTTACTTCACAAACATTCAAATACTATACTTCACAATCAGCAGTCCAATTAATCAATGCTCGTTTTATAGTGGATAAGCAATCTTAGCGTAATCCTTGATATAACACTGATAGTGAGATGTAAGTTTCAAGAACTGTCATAAATGCCTAACATTATCAGGTGTAGGGAAAGAACTTTACAGGTACAGCATCCAGGTTCCAGTAGTTTAATCCAGCTTGTGTAACCAGATGACCCAAATGATTATTCTACTTCTTCACAAACAAAGTTGCGTTTGTGTGTACTGAGCTTCAAGCCTGCATCCTTAATCAAACAAACACAGTTCTCAAGTGAACAACATTGAAATGACTCTGAAAATATTATCACAACATCCAAATAATCAGATCCAATTTTTTTTACTATAACCAGACTGTAATCCATATAATACTCTCAGCATACAATGTTGGAACACTGCAAGTCCATTCATCACCCCATAATATATCACATTTGAACCGGTAAAATCATTGGGTGATGAATTCAGTCTTCTCCTGGCTGTATTTGTGACCCTTAATCTGCTAATAACCAGTGGCGAGATGTAAAGTTGTAAAATACTTGGATCTTAAGTGATCATTAATCTTTGGTAAAGGGAATACATCGGGCTTGGTTATAAAATTTGGTAAACACAAAATTGAAGTGTTTCATCCCTTTTTTAACAGGACTCTAAGATGGTTTTGTCACCCTAATTCTTAGCATCTTTTCCAATTTGTCAGCCACTTTCTTCCTAACGGTGAAGGGTACTCTCCTAGCAAGTTGCTTCCTTGGGGCTCAGGGGAAATGGAAAACTCAACTGCCACTGTGGATCATAATCTAACAGAAAAAAACAAGACAACCCACCTTTTCTTCTGTTGAAAGACAAACTGCAAAGGAACTACAGAAGAATCTGCTGTGGAGGAAGATCCTCCTTGTGAAGAAACTTACAATGGAAAGGATAACATCTCACAAGTGTGTCTAATCAAAACTGTATGCATACCAGCTAATACTAGTGCCTGTACAAACTTCACATGCACAGGGAACAGTGCTTTTATAGCATTATATTTATTTGACCTTATTCTAGAGTCTCTTGCTAGGACCAATCCCACCTCTGTATTCTTGCTTCCTGCCAGTGAGAAAAATGTTTCCTCCACTTGAATCAAAAGCTGAAGCAGTACAACTTCTGTGTGCAGCTTGCATATCAAGGTGATAGTCAACTATACCCAAACTATGAAATACTGCATCAGATAACAGCAGTTGGTCAGGTGCTACTAACTTAATGTACATAGTACCACACAATATTTTCTTACCAAAAGTAATATTCACATCTATGGCCTGGACCATTCTTGGTACCCCTGACAATTCTGTCTGCTGGTTATTAAGAAAAAGGCTGATATCAGGGGCGGATCCAGACTTATGGAAAGGGGGGTCAAAAATGAACTGAGGCACTATATTGTCTCTGATTTGATAGTGTGAGACCAAAAAAAAATGGTCACAGCCAGCTGACAATAGCTGCCCACCTCACCAACCACGCATTTATAGCTAATAAAGTACATAAAAATCCTTAAATAGCTCACTACACACTGTTCTAATACTCTGACTGCTTTATTAGAGTGACTGCTCTATTAGAATATTTCGATCTTGGTTTACTAAAATTTTTTGGAGGGGGGGTCGAGAGCCCCCTTTAACCCCCCCCCCTGTATCCGCCCCTGGCTGATATAGTGTCAGAATGACTTGATATAATTATTTACTGGCTTTCTTGGTAGATAATTGGCAAAAGCCAGTGCAACAGCCAAAAGCTAGTGCAGTACTAATGTGTACTGTTCTTGGTAAGATCACAGACACTTGGCCTTATTCAAGAACTTAACCTAGCTACATATAGCTAGAAAGGTATAATGTGGATTGCCATAGCAGGTGTTTATATTATTTGTTCTATGGTGAGTGCTGTACATGAACACTTGCTTGAAGATCTTGGAAACAACACTGCAAAAAAGTCATATGATTGTGATCTGATCTACACAATTATAGTAAAACTAGATATAGTAGATGCATAGAAAGTTGATGTAGCTATGTTAATTTTGTTGTAAAACAGATGGACCAGTCCGCACTATAATTTGTAACATTTGTTCAGTCTTGTCTACAATTTGGATAAACCATGCATGCATCATGAAATTCACTGGACAATTCTAAATGGTTAGTATAGTAGCTAGCTCAACGAATTATTATACTGGACTCAATATTTATCAGAACCAGTGTTTTTTTAAACAGCACACATGCATGCACATCAGTGGCATCAATCACTTCTGATCTGTTAACAGTTGTCATGTCCATGCGTCCCACTGTCATTACATGATTGCGTTAACCACTTCTACATACACTCAGGACTGGACAAACCAGCAATAGCTATAATAGCTACATGTAAGATGTTTATTCCATTTAGTGATTTAGCCACTAAAAAAAATCTGACAGTGGCGGAATGGATCATCCAGTATTAACTTCACCAAATTATGGCCATGGTGATTTGTGTGTGTGAGTGCGTGCGTGCGTGCATGCGTGTCTGTGTATGTGATTATTGCAATCATGTCTTACATGGTTGCTATTATATATGTACGTGTGTTGTAGCTGTATGTGTACAGTTATTAAGTTAACTTGCCTATAAAGCATTGCCAGTGTTCATTGTAATCTCTGTATACAGAAGTGTCATTTGTGACTAGATTTACCTTTTTCACACACAACATTTAATCCATTTTTGGAACTTTGAAGCTTTGTAACTTTTTGATCATTTCATATAAATGCATGAAATTTTCCATGACTGTGGCTACAGTATCTGTGATAAAAAAAGTAAGTTAATCAGTATAAGGAGTCAAGTGTTACATCATTTTGTTTTCTGGTGTGTAAAATGTGTGGAAAAGGTAATCTGGACACATTTCTAAGGTGTCATTTTCCCAGATAGCTGATCTGCAAGAGCTGGCCACAATAGACCAAAGATTCATATAACACTATATGTGACTGGGCCTGTGAAAATAGGGCATGTGGGCACATGATTTTTGCCTACTTTTTCAAACTTTCATCACTCATAACTTTAATACCATTATGCTATGGCAATGAAATTATCAGCTCTTAGTGAGCATTTAATTGGCTTTATGATGCAAGTTACAGAATGCAAATATTCTGTTCCAGTACTAAGATGTGACTTGTAGTGTGACAGGGTGTAGTCTGTGCCCACATGCCCTGTTTTCGCAGGCCTGGTCACATATGCATTGTAGTAAGCAATTCATACCAGAACTCTTTTTCTCACTACAAATTTGAGCATATGTAGGTGAGCCATTCACATTGGTTAGCCTAGTAGTCTAGCATATCCAGAGTGAAATCATGGACAGTACTTCGACCAGCAGCCGATACCTTCCATGTGTAACAACACACAGAGTAACAAAATTTCTCAGGAGCATCAGGCATCGTGGGCTCATGGTAACATGAGAAATTCCCTGTTAAACGTCTCCATTTTCAGCCCACCCTTCGTGCAGTTGTTAATCAAGCTTCTATAGAACACTGAAAGATATAATTCTCTTCCACTTGGACCATGACTTCTCTGTTGATCGCCAGAAGAATACTTTAAATATGATAAACTGAGCAAACTATTACATGGTGCACCAGTGCAATGGTTCACCAAAATAATGGATGCATAGGCAAAACTTAAAATTATGTAATCTAGATCACATGTTGAAAATTCTTTATACCCATGGCTGAACATATGTATCATACTATGTGGCTTAATATAATGTATTATTCTTGTTCAGAAATTCTGAAAACAACCTTTGTAATTGGTTACAAGGTTACACGTGCTCATACACCCTGTAATTATTTTTTGTTTGCATTTTTGTAACGTTATTATGACTGATGGACCCATGAATACTGCATCTTAAGAAAGAATGGTGCCTGAGCTTGAACATGCTCCAACTACCAATTTCTGACCAGAAAGTGAAGTGGCCATTATACTTCATTTTCAGCTATGCTCAACCTGTTACACTGTGCTACTAATAAAAAACAGTAGAAGTGCCTCTGCAATCAATCCAGTCTGCATGGAAAATATGGATGATTCCTATTACAAATATTGGGAAGCCATCATCCTACCGTTAATTGATGCCTTGCACTGTCAGTGAAAAGAAATGGGACACAAAGGAGGATAACAGTAAGTCCGTGATAATATTATGTGCATTGTATGTACTGCAGTATACCAAAAGGCATATGTTAAGCTGAAGAGAAACTGATCAATGAAAAATCAATCCATTATCAAGGTACGCTTGTATCAAGGCATTAATTAGTCAGGAAGGCAGGCAGGTAGGCAGGCAGCATATAGAGAATTCCACTATATATATATTATAATATTAAATGTAGCAACATTTTAAAAGCACATCAGTAGTACTGAAGGCACTTTTGGTTTGCTATACCTAGCCAATACTGCCAAAGCACCATGAATGTATTGTGAGGCTGGTTATAGGGTGATGTTTTTGGCCAGAATAGCCCTAATACAGTACTACCGTACTCTATGATACCATTATTGCCAAAGAGCCTTTTAATATCTGCACGTATCGATCACCAGTAAGCACGGTTGAATGCCAGTTCCTTGTACTACCAAACCATGACACACGAACATAATCCTTAATATAATAATTATTGTCAGTGGCGTAGCTACCATTGAGGTAACTGAGGCAGCTGCCTCGGTAAAATGCTCAACAGTTCAGGATGAGCAGGCCTGAGTTTTGGCACCCTGAATTTTCTACTCAAACATTATAAAACAACATAACTGTACCACACTTAATAGAATCTATGGCTGTAGTACTAAGCAGGGCTGGAGCCCACCGTGACAAGGTCTGGCATTGGTTGGACCACTCGAATTTGTATGAAAAGATTGAGATACTCTAATACAGCAAGTCATCGTAATATACTCTAATAGAGCATTCAGTATAGAGCATTCAGTACAGATTATAGCCACTGTTCTCATTACACTGCTTGGGCTATATCATCTACATTTATGTTAAATGTCTTTAATTACTTTTCAAAAGTTCTAATGAGTCAACTGTAGGGCATTACATTGAGCTAATTGATCATGCATATCATGCATTAGTAGTTACAATCAAAACATAGCCTCCACATGCCAAGTCAAAGCATATTATTTAAAAATTTTCTTTAAGGGAGCATACACCCAGACTCCTTAGCTTGAAATGCTTAGCACATGCAATTGAAAGCAATAATCTCTGATTTAAATATCACATCAGATCAATAAAAGTATCTGACCACTCAAAATATCTAGTCAGTTATTTTTTTTGTGTGTTGAGTACAATTAAACTAGTCTAATAATTGAAGCATGGTAGCATTAACCATTACTTATATAACATGTAGTCTTCTGAAACAGTTTCTTCCATCCAACCAGAGAGTCAACCTGCAAATGCTGTACCACACATGCTTGAAAGTGTTTGTGAAGCAGTCGAGTCAGAAGCAGACCTTCTCAATTAGGGTAATGCATAAACTTTGCTTCGGTAAATTTTTTTCCTGGCTACGCCACTGATTGTATATATAGCAATTAAGGGAAAACATAAAATGTTGCATTGTTACAACATTATAGTTTAAGATAAGAAAAATATTACATGTTTGACTATACTGGCTATTTTATATCTCATAGGCAGTAGCACTATTTTAGCCATGTGGTCTATCTTATTTAGACAAGTAGTGTGTTTTACTGTATAATGTACGTACTACTTAGATCTCTAGAAGTTTATTTGTATAGAGAGGTGGTATCTTATCATAGGTGGCCAGTATAAAACAGGTTCCACTGTTCAATTGTGAATGGTATCAAATATCTTACTCAGCATCTAATAATTATACAATCTGTAGTGTGTATAAAAATATCAATCTGGGAAGCATCTAATAATTATGTTGGAAATACAATCTGTAATATGTATAAGTACTAAAGTATGTACATGTGTAGGCAAGTGAAAATAGGGCTATTTTTGCTCTAACAAATGTCTATGTCAAACTTTACCCATGTATGTTTAGATGAGAGAGATGAAAAAATGACTGTTTTAAAACAGTAAACTTGGTTGAAAGTTCACCAAAGGTCAACCCTGAGGTGGCTCCCTATCAAAAATTAACCTTTATTTTGCATACAAACTGCGGTACTGCTCAAATGCAACATCGTCTCCCAAGAGTGTGACTGTGTGAGTGATTAAAAAGTTCGAGTAATTAGCATGGCCCCCGTTTTGCTTGTGAGTACTCATCCTGTTTTATTTGGGATGATAACTCACCAGTGAATTCAACACAGGTGCCACTCCCTTTAATTACCAATTTTTTAGCACTAAAATGAGCTGATTGAGAAACTAATGTGTTCAATTAATGGCCTGCCTCTTGTAATGTCATCTCTAACACTACAATGGATGGAGTTTTGTTCCCAGTCAACCCAGTGTGTTGTGTTGCATACTATAATCCCCATGACATGAAACCATTAGAGGATGTAGAATGCATGCAGCAACTTTGTCATGTAATTATGATGGAAGATAAGTCATTTTACATAATTCCATTAGTCATTATGCTTATATGTCAGTGCTTTTATGGTTTTCTGATTGTAGAGGCAAGAGATGCATGGAGCATTTAAACTGTGTTATGTTGATGTCATGTTGTCTGCAGTAACATTACTAATGTAACAAGGTGTAGGAAACTAATTGTATTTGCATGTATCTGGCTCAGCTCTGACTGTGTACGGTGCTGAGATCTAAGAAGGGATACACTGCTAGTAATCCCATTCAAAACTCCAAGCGTGAGCTTCTAGCAATCTGGGGGACAGAGATGTGAGATAATTAGGAGAATCTTTAAGACCAGACATTAAAATTAATAATTGCAACGACCAACCTATGTATATTATGTTAGAACTATAGCTGACTGCTGTATTAGAGTTATTCCATTGACTGCTGTACCAATCAACACTATCTTCAGTCAAATTTAATACTTGTAATTTGTCATTCTTTCATGAGTACTAGTGCCTGCCTTCAGCATATACAGCAATTGATTTTGATCAACATGTTGTAAAGCTACAAACAGACTATCACACTGACTGGGCAAAACTCAAGGTGTTAAAAAGTGGTCCATAACAGAATAATCATAGAAAAAAGATAATAATGAAAGTGTGACATGAAACTTGGTACTTGTATGGAATAGTGTGGGAATGTGGTATGGACTTTGGAAATCCTATAGAAATAGCATGGAAATGTGGCTTGGATTGTGTGGTAATGGTGTGGAAACTGAAAAGTTTGTAGAAATAGTACTATGGAAAGTTTATGGATTTTTATGGAAGTCAGAAATAACTTGAAAATACTGTGGAAGTTACACAGAATTAGCATGGAACTTTTCTAGAACTAGCCATAGTAGGAGAGGTGGGAGGGCTATATACGTATAGTAAGTTTAGTTATAATGTACTCTGGTGAAGGTTCTAGAACACATGTGCAAAAAGGGCTGTAGATCAATAGTGCGATCATGGGTAAAATCCACAGTTGTTTCTTGGTTGTTTTAAGGCAGAGATTCCAACCTCTCAACAATATTAGGAGTGAGACCTGAAACACTACCAGAAATGTGAACTAGACTCAAGTGCAGCTACAGGATTTTTGGCAGTGAAGACAAAAAAAAGGTCGCTGCATGCTCAAAGTACATAAATAAGCACAAGGCTGTCCAATTTTAAGCATAGAACTAATTATGAAGCAGGTCAGGCGTGGGAACTGAGATGAAAGAGTGAGAAACAGAGGGTTAGGCATGAGAGCATGAGATTACTAGCCAAAGAGTGAGACTCATGCCTAATTCGTGAGAGTTGGCAACAAGCTTAAAATCTCGTAGGTCAATTCTGAAAACCTTTACCAAATTTTCCAGAAATTTCAAAATCTGAAATCTTTTATTGCAAATCGGAATCTATTGGACATCTCCAGAAATTACATACAATTTTCTGTAAAACTCCTTGGAAATCTATGCACCAATTTTCAGAAATCTTGAAATCTTTGCTAATATCTGAAATCTCATAGGTGATTTTTGGTGCTAATTGGTTGGTTGCTGACCCCTCGGTTGCATGTCTGTTTAAGGGGGTATATCCTACCAAATACAATGGATAAGAGAACCTATAATTTTAGAGTACAATATTATGGTCAGCCATCAGCCATTTTCTGACCAAGTAATGTTGTTGACCGATCAATGTAGCCTGTTGGTCGGCCATTTGTGCCAATCAAATTTTTCACAACTGTAATTCTTCTTTATAACATTTATATTATTGTTGTCGTATCGTTACCTTTCCTTACCAAAGCTATTTAATTGCTGCGCGAAGTCGTGATCCTGTTGGAAGTATTGACTCGATGCGCATGCATAAGCCAGAGCACTGCAACTCATGTTTACCCCAATTATCGATTGTGGGTTTAAGTCGATATTGTGAAGAAGCGATTACTACTGACTACACAAGTGGCGCTTTCCAGGAGAAGAAAAGAAAGTGATATTTGCGAAGTGGAGGTAAGTATAAGATGGCCATTTCGTGGTTAAAATTTGTAGAGAATGCACTGGCTGGCTAAAGAGTGGAATGAAAGTCAGGTGATAAAAAGTGCTCTGAAGTTCAAGAGTAAGTTTGATCTATTGCAATTCACAAGAGAAACTTTAACAATAGTTAGTTGGATAATTATAATACAATCTGTGCTGACTCAACACCATTAATTTTGTAACAAAGCATTTAGCCCAGCTAAGTCTATAAGCTGGCTGTACAATAGATTGATTCATAGTTTTTTTTTTGTAAATTATGTATGCAGCTATACAAATTTTGTACATGTATTACTAATTAATAAACACAATTAATTCTCTGTAAAATGTATGTGCATAAAGTTCAGTGATAAGTAGCTGAAAGTGGTCTCATTCAATCTCAGAGCGATCCTTTTTCAAAACTTTTCTTGGGGGAGGGGGGGGGGGGAGAGAGAATGCTCTCAGACCCCCTACAAGGCTTGTGCTTTGCATTGCGGGGATAGTACACCTCTATCTTATGGCCATACAATTTCAGAAATGTCCAATCAAATTTGGCCATTCTGTCCGAGCAATAATTTCCCCTTAATAATAATAATTGTATATTTATTGTATTGTACAGTGTGACATTATCACAAGATTTTAGGTCATATGCAAAAGGGTACTGTCCCTGAGAAGCAAATCAAGTAAAGTGTATGTCTAACTATGGTACCATCATTTCTATCCTGGTACTGCACACCCAACTTTGTAAGCAAACTAGCCTGAGAAGCAGCAAGGAGACAGCAGAAACAGCTTGACTATTCTTTACCAGCAGAATCTCAAGCTGAACTCTTCAGTACTAAATGTTGGAATGCTATGATGTTGAAAAGAAGAGCTTGGTATCACCACCCACACTGTGCAGCTAAAGATTTTCATGCTTTGTCAGCCTTTCCCATTGTAAAGTATGTAACAAGAGTATCTCCCATTCTTGGTGTTACTTCACAATGTGCTTGATCATACATACATCACAAGTAAATTTTGTTTCTTGATATCTCAGTACAGCAACATATTCAGAGTCAGAGAAGTGTTTTTGAAAATTGCTTGATACAACTACCTGATTCTATAGTATGGAAATCTATTTCAGTAGAAATTTAAAAATATTTATCTACTCTAATAGAATGGCCACAAATAAGAAGAGTACCAATAACAAAAGGATTAAATGAGGGTATAAGCATAAGAAATAATACTGTATGTGAAAACCCTTGATTTAATTTAGATCTTCCATTATCCATCTTCAATTGGAGGGTCAGAGGAATTAGAATTTTTGTGCACTTAGTTTTGAATTAGAAATCACAGACACAGATATCTATATCTTGTGCATGTCTTGAATGAGCATCCAGAAGCAAAGTGTAAAGTGCATACAGTACACTGAAAAGCCTAACACTGAGTGTGCATGATGTGATCAGCTACAGTCATTTTCACACATACCTAGAGATCAATTTTCTGTTGTCTCCAGTAACAAAGCAGTAGACTGCCAAAGTTTCAGCCTTTCATGTTGAATGGTCTTGGAATTATGGCATTACATATTTGGAACACAATTTGCACAGCAACTATAATGCCAAAGAATACAAGGTACTTGGTTAATCGATCATTGTACTCATGAAGCTGTGAAGGCAGTACTTTGCTAAATTTCTTCACTACTACCTAGTAAATCCATTAAGGTATACTGCATTCCCTATATTCCTCTGTTGTGCACAAAGAAGAAGGTAATTGCAATAAAGAAATGACTATACTAAACTTATCATAAATAACTCAGGTACCCTTCACTGTACAGAAATATAACAAAGATTTCTAGCTCCCATGAATAACAAATGTGATGGTGTATAAGTTTTATTAATTTGAGACTAGTTTCACTGCATTCTGAAACAATTATAATTTTTATGTTACATGTATAGTTTTACTTGGTTTAAAAATAAAATTTTGCAAAAACATACTCCAGTCACAGTAATGATTTTTAAATGCAGATCACTCGTTTATACCATTTCAGTATAAAGTAATACACTGGTAAGATACCTACAATCTACTATTGATGTAAACCAGAAAGTACATTTTCAATTAAGTAGCTTGCTACAGCTGTATATAACTGTTTCCAGAACATCAATGTGTTATTTAGTACATTTACCATTAATTTTAGTGTATCCTGTATAGTTTAGTGTATAAAGTCTGTCAGTGTACCCATATATCCATTAAGGCATCTTTTATTACCCTTTGAAATATCTCGGCTTTGTCACTTAACTGTATGCTTAATTGTTCAAATAAAGTGACCACAAGGTATTCATATTGTTCATCATTTTAAGATGGTTGTTACGTTGTAGCTCCGTGATTGGATAACCTTGACAATTTTAACAAGCTACAGTAACTCATGTTTTTACTTCCGCTTCTCATTTAACCTACTAGCAATGTTAACTTGCTATCCCTTAATTCATAACACATTACCTGCTACCTACATATAACCTAATCATATAGTATGGAAACACTAAATAGTAAGAATCATGAATATTTCTGTTTACTAGCTCAGAAATTATAATATAGCTTCAATGCATCTTGGCAGTGCAGTATGTGTAGTCAAAGTTGCTCTGATCATATTGTCAATGAAATTTTCTGCTGACTAACTAACTAACCAACTAACTGTTGCCTTCAGACAAGTGTTACACTATGGATTGGATGTTAAATATATTAAGTATCTAAAAGATGCATTGTTGTTGCCATTAATAGTATTTTGCAAGGGAACAGTCACTACAAGTGATACCATAAACAAGCATGATAACTAGTCAGCCTCAACTATATACTTGTGCCTTTGTTTACGATTTTACAATTTTCTGTGATTTGAAGTATCTGATTAACTAATAAGTTATAATTATATTTGCTGAGGACAATTGTTTAGGCCTGTGTCAGATATGCCAGCATAATAAAAAGCATAATAGGCGAGAGAGCTATGCTAGCATAATGCTAGATACAGGGGCGGATCCAGAGTTTGGAAAGAGGGGGGGCACCTTTCTGAAAAACAGTTGAAGACCAAAAAAACTTGCTGAAAACTAGTTGAAGACCAAAAAAAAAAAAAAGGTCACGACAATAATAGCTAGTTATCCTTACCAACTATATCACGTCTGTTATGTAAAATAAAATCCTATTTATAGCTTCATAGGTAAGCTACACTGCCTCATGAACATTGTGACTGCTTTATTAGAGTAATTGACTGCTCTATTAGAGTATCTCGATCTTGTATGCAATTTCTTGAAGGGGGGGGGGGGCATTTGCCCCAAATGCCCCATCCTGGATCCGCCACTGAGATATGCTAACATAATGCTAGCATACGCCGTACTAGGTAGATATTTCAAACTGTGGAACTTAATTAGATTGATACTCCCTAAAAGAGCAAGCAGTCAGTGGAAACTGCAAACTGCAATAGAGCACTCAAATACATTGTACATAGTTCCTTAGATCAATACTCTCTAATAGAACAGTCACTTTGCAGTGAAATACTCTACTAAGAGCATTCACTGATTAAAATGTTCCAATATGATTGTATTAACCTAGGAGCATAATGCAAGCATAATGGGAACACTGAAGAGCATAATATAATTATTATGTAAAAATTTTGGGAAATTCCTGAAAGTATTTTGGGCAGCATATTTGACTCTGCCTACAAGTGTTAATAGCTACACTATGACTGCTGTGATATTACTGGCTTATATCAAGTAAAAGACTGTCAGTGCTTTGATGTATATATATATGGCTTCACACAGAACCAAGGACAACTGCTAATATCTACAACTGCTATGATATAACTGGCTTATATTCAAGTGAAAGACTGTGGGCACTTTAATGGATATGACTTCATATTCACTTACATGAACACATTTTACTGACACTGCATTCTGATTGCCAACATTTTAACACCTTACTGGACAATATATTAGTTATTGCACAGGCTTTACAGTTTCAGTATAGTGTGGCTTCGAATAGGTCTATATAAAAGGGTAACATGTTATTTGAATGTATATCTGTTTTGCATAATCGTGTGTTTGAAGTGACAAATTTAACTGATTATTTTTACTCTAATTGGTAGAATCTAAATTCAGCATGTACTTGATTGTAAAATAACAGTTAAATGGTTAATTTTATAACTGCATGCATACCTGAGTGAGTAGCAAGTATCTTAAAGCTAATTCTTATGGAATATACAGTGTAAACACACATTAACAAATGGATAACATTTAATTAACAACTTGTAATATTTTATTTTAGTCAAACATAGTGATAATATTCTCCATCACATGCTGTATAGGAGTATACTGGACTACACTATTCAGTGCAGCAGAACAAAATAGACTGTGTCAGGCTATATTTACAACTAGGAGCTGATATTACCATAAAGGATTACGTAAGTAATTGTTGTAAATGTTTATGAATGCACTAAACTATTACTTATTAGTCATGAGCCTTATGTACCAATTTGGTATTGGCTAAAATAAACTTTACTATAGTGTGTTTTACTGGTTATAGTAGTAGTAGTAGTAGTAGTCTTTCCTACACACATTAAATAATTGACTAAAGTATTATAAAGTAAGGAGGTGTTCAGTAAGATAATGTACATATTTGGAATACTCAAAGGCATAACATTTTTATAAACCAACTGGTACTATACATTCATCTCCATTGTCTGTTGTGTATTTTTAACTAAAAGCATGTTTTAAAGACTGTATCATTTTGTGGTATAGTAAAATTGCACTTGTAGTAGAGAACTGCTGACCTTGCTAATCATATTAAATATTCTATTTATGTACAAGTAATACACATGTACATTGTAGTACAGCACAGATTTAATATTTAGGCATGTTGCTCTATTCTTATGCTCTGGTTCCAAAATATGCTTTTAAAGTATTATGCTCTTAAAATTGAGCATTATACTTTTGGGGAGTGCTCAAAATGTGCTTTGGAAAAATTAAATTATGCCCATTTTTGGCCTGTTAAATGGTGTATAATAGACCATTTACTTTGATTTTCATTCTTAAATATTGCTCTATTCTTATAGCCGGTTAATATATTAGAGAATTTCATTATTCCAAGTGATTGCTTTAATAGAGTAGTGAAATTGTGTGACTGCTCTATTGCAATTGTTGACTGTTCTATTATAGTATATCATGTAATTGTATAATTTGCAGATTTTCTCATTGTTAAAGCTTTACAATTGCTTTAAAATGCTGGTATAATGTCTGGTTCCAAACATACCTATTCCCAAAATTATGCCTTCAACCCTTGCGATGTTCCCAGTCACAAGGGTACTACTCTGTCTTCAACTGTGAGTGATTTTTGACCTAAACCCTCGATGCATTAAAACAACAGCTGAATGATTTCCACAGGTAAATTTTGCCAGAACTGTGGATAAGGAAGCCTAAGGTGAGGCCAAAACTGTAGCACAACATCAACTTGTTTGATTTATGTTTAAGAGTCCAGTACAGCAGGTAGAGGCAGAGAAACACAAGGAGAAATGATTGTGATGGCACCACTGGCAAGATATGCATAAGATAATTATTTTCCCTGCCAGGTAGATAAATGACTCAGGAAAAGTCTAACAGTGATGCTATTGTTTGTTTCCTAGTACTGCTAACCAAGCGTTGTAAAAAACTAAACCAATCTTGCTTCAGAGGAGCATAATGAAGTGTGGGTTTCGATAGCATGAAGCACTACAGCCAACAACTCCATGCTTTTTTGAGTACAAAGTTTTAGTATTCTTGGAATGCTACAAAGTTGATAAGGAGAGCTTGGTCTTACCACCTGCATAATAGACTTTCACTTTTTTTTGTCTACCTTTAAAGTAACAGTTCTTGCGATTCTTTGTTTTATGTCACAATGTGACATATGCAACTAAAGATTGTGGCTTAATATATGCATTTCACTATAATTATAACAATGTATTTGATTTATTTAAAGGTGTTTTTGAACATTGCATGATCCAAGCCCTTTATATATTCAAGCAAGTGAACACCTGGTATAATCTTTTGCATACTACAGTAGGTGACTGATACATCAGGCATAATGGCACTGTAGTATAGTGGACACAATACTTATTCCTTACTTTAAGTTATAGTCCTACTTACATGCTCTAATAGAACAGTCAGTGACTACTTTGTAAAGCTGCCAAATGTCAAATTTATATCATGGACAACAATTCTTTTCTTCTAATCATGAGGTAAAGTTAATAATGGCTAAGGTGTATTTACTGTGAACATAACAAGTTTATACTTTGAACAGCAAATATTTGAAAGCATAATAGGTTGGTACCTAGTTAAACAATGTACATTAATACAGTCACTCTCACTGTATCCCAGGGGCAAAACCAGCAGCTGGCAAGGAGGGGGACACAAACAGGCTAAGTTGTAAGTGGTTGGGGAGACCCAGATTATCTTGTTAGTTGCTGTATTTTTGAATTTTGAAGCAGCAAAAAATTACCTCTTATTAGTATCTCAGTGTTGATTTTGTCATTTTGGCCTTTGCAGATGGTTGCGAAGTCTTAAAAGCTGTTTAAAAGGCTATTAATGTCTTTAAAAGCAGTGCAACACATTAATTATTTTAGAGGTGTTAGTATGCACGAAGGTGTTGAGTGACAATTTTACAGCTAGTTTGACTGATTTGCTTTGATTACTGGTGAATTTGTAACAATAAATGCTAGTAAAAATGTGCATATTTTCATGTGTTATAAATTGATCTTGGCCTGACATAAAGTTCAGCAAAAATATAGCTAGCTATATGGCTACTCCACAAGGTAAGGAGCGAGATTAGGCATGAGGGTAGGTGGGGGGTCATTTGCCCCAAACGTTCCATCGTGAATCTGCCATTGTATCATGTTTCATACAACTTGGCAGATGCATCTCTAGCAACACAAATATACATATGGATAATGCAGCAATGAAAAAATTGAAATATAGGTTCAAAATGCAGTTATTGCACTATTGAATCTAGCCTGATGGTGTGGATTTGGTGATGAAGTTACTGTATATACCTGAAGGCTGCTATAGTTTATGCATGTATGAATATTAGTTATAGTAGTCACATTATTCTTAATATGTAAGCTATGCAGATGCTGTAGAAGAAAAGTCATTCACAATTCCTAAATAAACAAATACTCAACTACACTAGACTCTTATTGGAGACTCATAGAATATGCCATTATAATTTTGGGTAAAAATAAGTAGTAATAGGCTTCTGTCATTTGCCAGGATAATTAAGAACATAATAGGGTGCTATTCCAGCATAATTCTAGCATATAAGGTAGGGATATTAGGTGGATATTTCAAATTCTGGAGGTTAACTTCTGGAAATGGATTGATACTACCTAATAGAGCAGTCAGTGAAATTGCAATAGAGTGCTTAAATGCATGATAAATAGCTCTTTAGATAGATAATCTCTAATAGAACAGTCACTTTGTAATACTGTAGAATACTCTAATGGAGCATTTACTGATTGTAATATTCCAAGATGGTTGTAAGCAATGTTGTTAACCCACAGTAGAAGTATAATGCAAGTATAATGGAAGCATTGAAGAGCATAATTAAGGCCTGAGTCAAATATACATTTGCCTAAACCAATGTTGAAACCGGGTCACTACTGCTGACCCGGATGACCCACTGACCCGGATAGCACAGACCCGGATGTGACCCGGATGTGACTCGGATGCGACCGGATTAATTAAAGCCGAGACGTCTTTCAGCTAGTCTCGGGTGAGCGAACGAGTCTACATTTTGAGCGTTCGATTCGTGTTGAGTAAATATTGCAACTTCAGCCTAGCTGTAGGTTGAAGACCAAAAAACAAAAAAAAATGTCTTCACCTACTGACAATAGCTACCCCTCACCATAGATACCCTCAGTTTCGTGCTACATACTGCACTTACTAACAAATAGGCGTGGCTGAGTATATGTCGGTAATGCAATAAGTGGGCGTGGCTCACGAAAGAGCTACACGATAACGTTTATAAGTTCCACGTCGTCAAACGAACAATTTCGTTTCTCACGTGATCCAATCCGGGTCAGACCCGGATAAATTGTAAACCGGGTCAGACCCGGATGACCCGGAGAAAATGTGACCCGGATGACCCGACCCGGTTTCAACGCTGACCTAAACTGCTTTCTGGAATTTTCCAAAATTTTCACCTATTACAGGGTGCTCCCTAAAGAGTGGTAGAGTAGTGCTGCGCCACTATACCTTGTAAAATACCTTTGATGTGGTTAAAGGAATGTATATAATAAACAAAATCTAATGGCTTTGATGTTGTTAGCAAATCGACACTTTCTGGGGAAGGCTCTGTAGGTAGTATAGGAGAGTGGCTAAGCAAAATAAGTTGGTGTTGTGCTGCTTCTAAAAATCAGGTGCCATGCATCTAGTTAACTCATCTGGAAATAACCAACTAACCAAGAAGTTAAGAATGCATAAATATTTAGTAACATTGGATTAAGAACAAGTTGATGTAATGCTACTTCTAAAAACCAGGTGCCGATGCAGTTAATATTATCCCATTCTAACCATATAGTAATCAACCATGTATATATTTGTACCATAAATTCATCCTATTGTTATTATTAATTCAGCTAGACAATTAGATTTGTAATTACTATCACAGTAATTTAGCATATTTCATAATTCATGAATTATTTTGTAATGCGGTAATTATGTTGCTCTACACTGCTAAGGAAGCGTAACTATAACAAACCACTTTAAACAGCAAATTACGTACAAAAGTATCTTCTCAACTGTTTTATAGTGTGTCTATCATGTTTTCTCACACGAATTGCTTAGAGAAAGCCTCGAGGATTCCTATCATTTTTGTTCTCATAAGTATGGGTGACGCCCCCATTTCTACCCAAAGGATACACTATCTCTGGTATCCTAACGAGTAAGAGGCCTTTAATGTTGTTTTAAATATGTTAAACGTCTATAAAACTGAAAGGGAAGACTGTTCATGAAGTATATGAATAGTCGCCATACTTATTTTTCAGACCACCGAGAAGAAACCAACTCAGAGCAAAGCTTACCTGTGCAGAAATTTAATCAGACTTTATTTCGCCTTTACTTCTTATGTGCAAGCTGCTATTACCATTTATGACTTTGCTCTCGTTGGTGCATACAGACAAACATAGGAAGATAGGTACATACACACATGCATGCACGCCCACACACACACACTTTTCTGAAAACAATTTCAGTAAACCAGGTGTGCGCCCAACCTGGTTTAAAAAATCAAAACCCCAAATCATGAAAAAATGATATATAGTGTACACATGGGTTTACAGTATCCTGTGAACTTAAACAATAGGTTTTTGGTTGTGCAATAATACCTAATTAAATTATTGTAATTCTTGGATTTAGTAATTCATGAAATTTTCATAATTTTTTGATTGTGCCTTGTTAAACAAACCACTCATCATGCACACTAGTATCTTCTATAGTTTAACTATGTTGTTTTTTCTCACAAATAAAAGCCCCAAAGCTGTTCTTAATTTTTTATGTGCACATAGAGATACAAGGCCGGAGGAGACGGTCCGGTTGGTCAGGCCTGAGCCGGACCAATAATCTGGAGTTGAACCAACTAGCTGACCAGTTCAAACTAAATTACTCTCATGCAATCTTTGGACGATCACATCTACATGTAGCTACGTACATTTTACAGATGTTATTGAAAATGCATGGCACTAGTTACCTAGTTTCTCAGCCTAACTAAAGCACAGAATTACACGTATAGTACCTCCAATTACCTTACAGTACAGCATGGCATTCTTATCGTTTTGTACAAAAATGATTGTGGGTTCTACGTACAGTATCACGTGTGCTGACAGTTGGCATTTATCACGTGTAAGGCAGGTGCCTTCTTTGATTCTAAACCAGCACACTTATATCACAATTCAATCTTCATAAAATAATCATTAGCATTCCTTGGCTTGTCTCTCTTGGCTTCTTTTACTGGGCGAAGGGCTGGCAGTGACAAACCAGATGACTCATTCTGCGGCAAGACGCTGTACACCCATACATTACATGGTGGCCATCTGGATGAGATGTTGAGTAGAAATCACTCCTCTTCAACTACCCACTCGTCCTGTCGAGATACTGAACAAACTCTCAGTCTCACCCACATCGTGCCATTTTCGAATACTGATTGGTCTCGTGACGGTCCACCAGTATATTTACGTGATGATCCGTTCACTTCATACAAACCAGTATAGTAGTATACTGTATTTTTGTAGCTGTGTAGCTTTTTATTGTAGCTGTGTGAATTCACTGTATAGTAATTATATCCTAGCTAAAGGGGGCCATGCTGCTGTGAAATTTGGGGGGGAAGTTGCAAGTTGCTAGCTAGTTTTACTTTAAAATTTAGCATCAATTTTAAATTTTAAGGCATTTTCAAGCCTTTAAATTGCAAAAATTCTGCAGCTCCTGGGGGTTGCATCCCCAGACCCCCCTTGAACTTCTAATTGCTAGCTATAACTAAATGAACCATACAGCAAGTTTCATGCTGTGTCCCCTATGTCAGGTCTACAATTATACATAGTATAGAAAGTCTGAAGAACAACAGATAGGCTTGAGCATATTTATATAGCTAGCTACCAGTGAAATATCACTAAAATTGCATATATCTGAGTGTCTAATTTTCAAAAATATCCTGTGGAGGCATGCCCCCAGACCCCCTTAGGATGCTGGTGCTTCGCACTTCGCACACTGCGTAACAGCTCCTCTCTCATTGGCATGTATATAGTAGCAATTTCAACATTATAGTCAATGGCCTGACCAACTCAATTTTCCCTCCTCCGGCCCTGAGATATGCCCCCTTTTAGCCACTGGAAGGGATAGGGTAGTTTACAACCTGCACCATTGTTTTTCAGTTGATAAATGCCTGTAAAACCTGATTTCAGACTGCCAAAAAAAAGTCACCTCAGAGCAAAGTTTACCTGTGCGGAAGTTTAATACAGACTTCATTTTGCTTTTACCTCTTATGTAAAATTTGTTTTTATCATTTAATGATTTTGCTCTCGCTGGTGCATACGTACAAACATCTGTAGATAGATACGTAGATAGATAGGTACACATGCACACTGTTTAGAAAACAATTTTACTAAACCAGGCATGCATCCACAGCCAGAATTCAGCTGGCTGTGGATGTGTTCCTGGTTTAATAAATCATTAACTTTGATAAAAGCACCAAATATGGTACTGTAACAGTGTTTGTGAATCATACCAACAGTTAAAATTACCATATCACACACAAACAACTCTACAGATAAAACCAATAGAGAATATGGAAGACATAAAGTGCTCAAATATGCACATATAAAATATTACATCTTTATTGCCAAGCAACAGATAATCAGCTCTAAAAGCTGATCAAGGAAGGTGTCCATCCATGCAGGTCAGTAGGTCATATTCTTATGAGGCACTTTTGTAAAGCCTTGGTTATGCAGCATGCTATTTCTATTGAATTGTGTTTGTACTTTTACAATGAAATATTGGCACCTTCAGAAGAGCAACTAAAACATTTTGATTTATCATAATTCAGTGGCAGATCTAGGATTTTTTAAAGGGGGTTTCTGAAAGTTTGTATAGCTGAATAAGGCACTTGATGACATTTCTCCAGAAAATTTTGCAATTTAGCTTTAAGATCAGATTTTAGGCTACTTTTAGTTAGCAATTACAATAAATCCAATGCTTTAAACTGTAAGTACTATAGCTAACTATAGGCAATTGGTGACTATATGCTTTAGCTTGGATTACTCTATTAGAGTTGTTACTTGACTGCTCCATTAGAGTATCTCGATCATTTTTAATGCAGTGGGAAATGAAAAGTGAAGTGTTGCTAAGGGTTTAATAGCTATAAATGGTGTCAGTTAAGTGCAGCTGCATGCATGCTACTGAAATACAGTGGTATATAGCTGTTTGATATGACAAATTGTCAGTACAGCAATGTGTATGTATTTAGACTGCCACTGAGCTAAATTTAAAAGCGGATTTTAGATTCGAAAGATATTCTGACTGCACCTGTAATATTGAAATAAGTTCATGTTATGTAAGACCAAAAGACCAAGTTTGTGATTATTATCATGGCTTCTAGATCAGCTAGAAATGGTTTAATGGTTTAAAAGATTTCAAATATTGACCTCCTTTGTATAGGCTGTTTTCACTTTAAATTTTTCTCAATCACTATTGGTTCATAGTGTGTGTATTTGCTACGGTTTGGTTGCAAGACCACAGAATTATTCTTTTTAGAAAAAAAGTTAATATAAATCAATAAGTTGTGATAGGCAGTGGAATTTGTGGTCTGTTACTGTTGTATGTGGTGTAAACCTCCAATACTCACTCTTGACCAGCCCATGCAAAGGATTGTACAACTAAAATGTAACTACCTGTACAAAATTACTGCAGTTATTGTTTATTGGACTCATTGGTAATAGTCCGATAACCCAATAGGTGGCATGGCTACTATACAAAGTACAGTAGAACCTTGATTATCCAAATCTCGATTATCCGAACAGTGTAAGTCATTTACACCACCCATGTAGTGCTATTCCATGCAACTTTGCAGGGTGGTGTACTGGAGACTTTCACATTAATGTTAAGGTGGTCTTTAATACAGGTACAGTGTAGTTGTTAAGACACATTTCACTACGCTTGTATACCTTAATTGTGTGACATGAATTTGGCACCAGCTTGTTAGGGGCAAGTATAGCAGGTGTACACCTGCTGCTGTACAACAGTAACATCATAAATTCCACTGCATACCATTTTTTATTTAGATGTCTTGAACATATTGCAGTCCTGCAATCAAAATTTCAGCAAACACAGACCATGACTTAGCCATTAGTGCGAAAATATTGAAGATACATCTTTTGAATCACCTTAAGGTTTAAGACTGCACCAAAGGGAGTTTGAAACTAAATTAGTTACATTGTTATTAATCACTTTAAGGTGTTAATCAACAGTCGTCAATTTGTGAAAGTTTTATTGAATTATTATAGCGCATTATAAAGTTACAGTAGAATCAGTAAATATAGACAGACCAATATTATAATTATTTGTTGAGAGGCTATGTAGTGCAGTACAATAATGTTGGGTTGTTGTACATACACTCCATATATGGGTAATACTAAAAATACATCAGTGTTTGCTGAAATCTAAACGATGACCCTAAATCCTTGTTGATTTGACATGTAGTATTAAGATAATTGCAAATAAATGTTTCCCTGGCAGCAGGTTTTAATACATGTCTGTAAAATGTAGAATAACTACACTGTAACAATAATTTCTTAGCATAACCAGAAGAAAAGTAATACAGGAGGCATATCTAAAGTATAGTGGTGTATGATACCAGTACTTGTACTGAAATCATCTGCTGATACTGATACCAATACTAAGCATTGAAGCCTACACAAGTTTAATACTGAGTGATATAGAAATTTCACTGTTATGATACATAGCTAGCTATAGCTGTTAAAATATAACAGTAATTGTGAACTTTGATTGAGAAGTGATGTTCATCAAATTAAGCAATTAGTAATCCACAATGGTTTCCATCAAGTTTAGCATATTTGTTCATACAGTGAATATGAAAGTTATTGAACTCATTTATTAGGTAATTAATTGCATGGACAACCAATAATTCTACAATGTTTGTTACAGCCTTGCAACCAAACCTTTACACGAAAAAGCAAGCCAAATAGTTATAAACTTACTTCTTTTTGAGGAACAGCTGTACTATCATTTAATCACAAAGGATTGACATGCTTTAATATAATAGAACACACAGAGCAAGTGTAGCAATAATTAGAATAAAGTAACAAAGGCTTTGTATTCACTACTTTGTTATCCCTACTAACTTATTTGCTCTGGAAACTTAAGTAGAGATCATTGAAGATTAATAAACATGGCAAGTGTCTACTGGTGGTATCTGTAGCTTTGTACTACCGATACCAATCCAATACCAATACCACTAGTATCGGCATCAATACCAATATTGGTAAGCCTCTACTAAAGTGTGGCTCATCTATTAGCATATTATAATGTTTGTAGTAATGCTACAAAGGATGGTTATGACACTTTCTTATATACTTGTTGTTGCATAACTAAGAGGTAACACTGTAGCCACAGTATTAAAGGCCATTAGTGCATAGCACCTTAGATTGATACTCTAATAGAACAGTCACTTTATAGTAAAATACACTAATAGATTATTCAAATGTATATATACATATAAATATGAATATAAATATGTATGACAAAATGATCAGGAAAATCAAGGATGAGCCTATTTTGCTTTTTTTCCACCTATTTTTCTTTCCAGCACTTCTTTTATTTTTCACCCAAACATCTACTCAGCTTTACAGTGATTAGATTGGTAGTGAGTACCTTGAATTACACGAAATTCTGTGAAATATTCTACTAGGTGCATAATTGCTTTAGTGGTGACTCATATAAGTGCAGATTTCTGTGTATTTCAAATGTGACATTAAGATTGATTTTCAAAATCGGGTCACATTTAATGATCAAATCACAAACTTTATAGTGCAAATCTACTTGTTAATGGTTGTAAGGCATTCTCAATACGTTAAATTACAAGAAAAGTCTTGAAATTGTTTAAAACTGTACCCTGCTCTTATTAGTAACCCACTAAACATGAAAATTCTAATTATTTCACAAGTGCCCATATGGGTGATTTTCCAAAATTCAGTCACATTTGTGGCTACACATTTTACATGTGAGTGAACAAAATGTTGTAACAGTTGTCTCCTTACACTGATTAAACTGCTGTTTCTATCATAATATAGCCAGTTACTGAAGTTACACTCATGGAAACTTTCATACAGTTATATGCTGTGATACAAAAGTTATGAAATTTCAATGTTCAAAATGTGGGTAAATTTTGTGTATGAAAGGGTATTTACCTTTTGCAAATCCGGTCACAAATTTCAAGCATAGTAGGCCCAAGCCTATGTAGCCATAAGGGTAGATATTGTATATTATGAATGGATGACACATTTAGTGGATATGTATGTATTATGCACCCAGTGTGTGATCCAGTACCTTTAAATTACAATGGCAACAGAGAAATGTTGGTAGCATTTTATCAAGAATGTAAGCTTGCCATAACATCACCATGTCCACTTCAGTACAGCATTTGAAATATCTATCTCACAGTGTGATTTGGTTACATGTACAGGCAGGGTAATAATTATAACACTTTGCAAATTGTAATGTAATTTTGATTTCAAGCACAAAATTAACAAGGCTTGAGGTTTTCACTGCTTCGTCCTAACGGATACCTTTTGGTATAAAGCGATAATGTATGATGTACTCATCATGGACTTGCCTTTGTCCTCCTTTGTGTTCCATATCTTTTTGCTGACAATGAAAGTTATGGTAGTACACCAATTGTTTGTGCTCTTATTTCATAATAATAACAATAAAATGAATATTGTCCATGATCTTTTGCATCACTCCTCCAGCAGTTGAAGGTTACTTTCATGTAAACCTCTGTGTCTATAACAGAGAAAGTGGAACTATTTGCCTACTTAATGATTTTTCATGGTCCTGAAAGTGGTCCAGTTGCAGACCACCATATCACATGAGATCCTCTAGTAGAACATTCAGCATACCCTAATAGAGCAGTCAGTGATTGTTCCATTTTTAACTATCAACTTCACATGCATTTAACTACTCATTATCCTGTAGATGCTTCTGCTCTTGTATATAACTAGTCTTCACAATTTCATGAAATGAACTTAGTATATAGCTCAGTACACCCATGCTGATTGCCATCACTGTGACTCTTTAATTTATCTCTGTTGTGTGAATTGTAGTCGGTTAGTGTTGTTATGCATTCAGGGTTGTAATTATCATTTATATTGCTGCTGTGCTGTATGTTGTATAACATTAGTGACTGCTCTGCTAAGTGAAACACTACACATGAGAGAACTAGTTTTATTGAGTTGAACACGGGCTTCTACGTTTTTTGTCTTGTACAACTTGAGTACAGTAATGATTTTATTCTGTTCTGTATCCTGTACAGTACTACAGTGTAGTGTGCAAAGAAAGTGACCCATTATTGTAGGCCACGCCGGGCTATTAAACTACTAGCTACTCGCTGCTATAGATCCTTTACACCGAGCCACTCTTGGAGCTGCTTTACACCAAACACACACATGTAGCTATATGATGCTAGAGGACCTGATAGTTTTGCAAATAATCTTTCGTTCATTCAACGATTTTGTCAATATAAATCTATTTGGTAGTGGAACTTGTGTCCTTGGAAGCAAGGGAAGCATCATATAGTAACTTTGTCTCCTATATTAGATCATATTTATTTTGATTTATTGTAAATGCTTTTGTTTGTGTTGTAAGTGTACGATGTTTAATTGTTTTTGTGTGTGTGTGTGTTGATTTTGTTTTTGTATATTGTGGATATGTATTTATACCTCTGGCAGGGAAGAATGGCTATTGCAGCGGTGATCGTCGACTGTTTGGAGTTTAAATCATAAATCGCAGACTAGCTAGCTGGCTACAGTGTCCCAATGAAGCCTGTATCAATGCACATGTCACCTGAAATGTGGGTGCTATAAATACTATCACAGCAAGCCATCCGAGAACACTTGTTTTCTCTAATGCCATCACTTAGTTACGACATGCTGACGTCATGCGAGACACGGATATGTTTGTACACAAGTCTCCGTTTCCAATCCAGTTGGAAAGTATACTGTATCTATGATCATAGTAATAACATACTTTCTAAGTGTTCTATATTGAGCTGCATGTAGCGATCAGTATCAGTCACGAGTTCCACTATAGAACCTAGTGTAAATTGTCTTATTACATGCAAAGGACTAAGCTGAAAAAATTCCTTGCAGGTTACACAGCTAAGTGTGCCCACGGGTTGGTGTTACAGTGTTCATACTCAGTGAAGGATTCTTAATAGTGTTACACACAGTGAGTCTGACTAGTATATATTCTATTACTGACTGCTCTATTAGAGTATCTCGATTTTTGTATAGATTTTTTGGGGGAGAGGGGGACACATGCTTTCAGTGCCCCTCCTCTGGAACAACTACTCTCAATGATCAATAATAAAATAGTTATATTGACCAGTAGTAGCTACATACTATCACAACTACTCTCAATGATCAATGATAATATAGTTATATTGACCAGTAGTAGCTACATACTATCACAACTACTCTCAATGATCAATGATAATATAGTTATATTGACCAGTAGTAGCTACATACTATCACAACTACTCTCAATGATCAATGATAATATAGTTATATTGACCAGTAGTAGCTACATACTATCACAACTACTCTCAATGATCAATGATAATATAGTTATATTGACCAGTAGTAGCTACATACTATCACAACTACTCTCAATGATCAATGATAATATAGTTATATTGACCAGTAGTAGCTACATACTATCACAACTACTCTCAATGATCAATGATAATATAGTTATATTGACCAGTAGTAGCTACATACTATCACAACTACTCTCAATGATCAATGATAATATAGTTATATTGACCAGTAGTAGCTACATACTATCACAACTACTCTCAATGATCAATGATAATATAGTTATATTGACCAGTAGTAGCTACATACTATCACAACTACTCTCAATGATCAATGATAATATGTGACCGGATCTTGGAAAACCTACCTTTTGGGCACAAGCAAACTTTTTGGGAAAACTCAATTGAAAATTTCAACATTTTTTTCAATATTAATTTTTTTTGCACATTTGGATAAAGCAACTATTAAACCTTCTTGCTGTGAAGTTTCACACCCATAGCTTCTTTTTCTTAGGAGATATGGATGATTATATCAGACCATGTAGTAATTTTACATGCGTGGGACAACAATTAACTTACAAATTAGGTGATTTGTTCAGGTGCTGGAATGGCTAAAACTTAGTCTTAGACAATAATACATGGCATTTAATTGCATAAATGTACCAAGAATACTTCATTAAACTATCAGAAATGTCTTTTAAAGTATTCTAGATAGTAATAACGGAATTATTGGTAAACAAAGTGGTTTGTCACCATTTGTCACCCTTAATCACTCACAGAACTCAATACATTACCATAAAAGTTAGTTTGTAATGTACAGGAGAGAAAATTGGCCATATCTCAGGAATGCTTAAAGATATTAAGTTGAAATTTTGACACAAGATAGATAAGCACCCAGTACCTTATTTAAGCTATAAAACAGAAAATTGACCAATGTGCCAAAAAGGTAGGTTTTCCAAGATCAGGTCACATATAGTTATATTGACCAGTAGTAGCTACCTACTATCACAACTACTCTCAATGATCAATGATAATATAGTTATATTGACCAGTAGTAGCTACATACTATCACAACTACTCTCAATGATCAATGATAATATAGTTATATTGACCAGTAGTAGCTACATACTATCACAAATACTCTCAATGATCAATGATAATATAGTTATATTGACCAGTAGTAGCTACATACTATCACAACTACTCTCAATGATCAATGATAATATAGTTATATTGACCAGTAGTAGCTACATACTATCACAACTACTTTCAATGATCAATGATATTATATTTCTCAGTAGTTTAATGTTGTCTGTATAAGTGATATAGTTATTTTGCTCTGAATTGTAATGACGTTGTGTCATTATACCAATGTAGATATATGACAACTCTTTTATTCTTACACAAAAGACACCACTAGAAAGAGCAGTTGATGAAAACAAGATTGACATTGTCTATTGTATAGTCAAAGAATTTAATAAAGATGTTTCCAGTGTTGATCAGGTATAAACAATTATAGTCCTTACTGTATTATTATCTAACTACATAATGATGTTGAACATTTGTAGTATGTGTGCGGTGTTCTATGTGAATACCTGTTGTTACACCACAACCCATACAAGGGTACATTAGTGTAGTGCAACAGTATTGTGTGAGTCACTTTCTGTCATAATTGGTAATAAGTTTAGTTCACTACAAAGGTTAACGGGCAACTACATGCAGGATATAGTGAAAATGTGACGCTATTATCTTAATTTCACAAATTCAACTAGCTCTTATTAATGCATTTTTAAAAGTGGAATATTATTGTGCTTTAATGTGTGAATGTGAATAATAGCATTCCTGTCATCTATAGAGTTACCAGTCAAGGATTAATAAAGTGATTCAAGATTATGAAATATCTCATCCAAAATTGATGATGCAAATGCAAGGTACTGTATACACAAGTAATCTTGGACTAATCTGTTGCAAGTATATAACTTGTTTGTATATTACATGCATCACAAATCAAGTTTTGTCAAAATCTTGTTTGCTTATTACATTTCTTGATATATCCAGCCCATGCAGGCTGAGGTACTTACAGAAATCATGTGATAATAAAATAAAAAGCCACACTGCTACATACAGTAGTAGTAGTATCAACAGAAAATTGGAACAACAAACTACAGGTAGCCACTTGACAGTTATCCTCCAATTTTATGTATATTAAGCTACAGTTCTCAAATATTTGTGACCTTCACAGTGTAAATGTTTATGGTTGTTGACTGATTAGCACTGTCTGTATTGATTTGATGATTATTGGTCCATAAATGACAGTTTAGAAGTAACAATAGTACTTCCCATTAACTTCATCCATTGAATAGTTTGTTTGCTACATACAGTATTTAAAAACTCACGTCAACTAGATACCTGACTGCACTAAATTTGTTTTGATGGGTCCATAATTTTTCCATAAGTGGCTTCCTTATTTCAAATCATGCTTAGCTTCAAACAAATATACTACAAAATTTCACTTTTTCACTTTGTACAAACAAGTCAGATTCTAGCTAAGCTGAATTAACACATAAGTATGTGCTACTTGAGCATTTCATAATATTACACTATGATCCAATTAATGTGGAGTCATGAAAATGTTACTGAATCTGCCAAACAACAATGAACTCTTATTAAGACTTGCATTCACAAACATTGCTAACAGTGATACCTGTGTAAAATAGTCACTGTATAAAAATTGGTCATAAAAGTTTTTCCAATTTTGTTCTTTATGTATCAAGCAAATTATACTGCCTCTAATACACTAGTACCTTAATTCCAAATACAGCCAATTTGAAAGACAACAACATACACAAGCATTCTACCATGTAGCAACATAATTAGAATAGAAAACTGGATACCAAACAATGAAATACCCCACATTCCCAATAGTATGTATTAATGTTCTTTATCATCTGAGCCACAAGCTTCTGTACTGTTTGATAGATCAGTGAAGAACACAATAATGACATGGCATTTCTCCTTTGGTAGGAAGTACACAAATACTAGTACAGAGATGTTTATCATTCAGCAGGAATCATAATTTCTGTGGTATCTATTGACAAATGCACTGCACCAAATTATTAGTGACATGACTATCATTAATAATTACATGACAAATTTTTAATTAGCAAACTACTTATTCATACAAAATTATTTTAATCTATCCTTGATTCTGTTTAGCCACACCACAAAATATGATAGCTGGTGTGCAACAGCTTAGCATGATGGATAACTATCAACAGAAGAGGAGTCAACCACAGCATCAATCACAACACCAGCATCAAGTACCGCAGCGAAGGAGTCAACATCCACAGCATCAACCACAAATCTGGCACCAAGAACAACAGCAAAGGAGCCAGTATCAACAGGATCAAACACAAGACCAGCATCAAGTGCTGCAACAGCAACAAGAACAAACCAAGCCACTACAACTGCAGATAAACAATTTGGTGATACAATTCCAACAACTACAAACAACTGTTACAACAGAGCAACAGAAGTCACAATCATTAGAGAGAAGATGTCAATCACTAGAAACAACTCTAGCTTCTGAACAGGAGAAGTCACGGTCACTAGAATCAGCTCTAGCTTCTGAACAGGAGAAGTCTCGGTCACTAGAATCAGCTCTAGCTTCTGAACAGGAGAAGTCTCTGTCACTAGAAGCAAGGTGTCAAACTTTGGAATGCAATTTGACAGCTGAGCAGCAGAGGTCCCAGTCAAGATATCAAAATCATGAGGAGAGGCTGAAAGAAGTTGAGGACACAGTTGAACAATTGTGGTCAATTTCAAGGGATGAAGTCAACCTTACTAATAAGATCATAGGCACAGGAGGATGGGGATATGTCACTGAAGCTAATTTCAGAGGAAGGAGAGTGGCAGCTAAATGTCTTCATACAGTTATCACATCTCAACACAACCAGCAATTGTTTGCGAAGGAAATGAAAATCTTTGCTCGTTGTAGGCATCGCAATCTATTAGAGTTTATTGGAGCTGTTCCCGATCACCCAGCTATCATTGTCACAGAGTTGATGGACACCAACCTCAGAGAAGCCTTGAGTAATGGAAGAGCCACTCCAAATCATATCCATCCCATCTGCATGGATGTAGCTCAGGCACTATCATATTTGCATGGCATCCAGCCCCACCCCGTAATCCATCGTGATGTCAGTGCTCCCAATGTCCTACTGAAGGCTGTTGACACAGGAGGATGGATAGCCAAATTGTCTGATCTTGGCTCAGCACAGTTTGCTAATATTGCACAGACCCTTGCTCCTGGATGTGTGGTGTATGCTGCTCCTGAAGTTCATCAAGAAAGTTCTGCTCGTAATCAGACCACTAAGATGGATGTCTACAGTTATGGTGTGCTTCTAATAGAGGTCCTCATCAGACAGATGCCTATTGGTAATGTTGCAGATCTGATCACTACTATCCAACCAAAGTGGCTAAATTATGTTCCACTGATCAGATGGTGCACTACCAATGAGCCATCCAGGAGACCAACTATGATCCAGTTGATCAACACACTGAATACCATAATTATCTGAACAGTTTTTGAACTGTATTAGTTTATTTTAGGATTCACAGCATTTTTTGATTTTGTTTGCATTAGGTAGCCTTTTTGAACCTTTATTTTTGTTAGGAATATTTAATGCTATGAATACATTTTAATAAACAGTTGTTTTGATTTGAGATTCATAATAGAGTATTAATATTAATTATCACCGTTTGCATGTGAAGAGGTTGTTGTAGTCTAAAATGTAGTGTTCTACACTGCTTGAAGATGCTAGAGTGGTATATCCCCAGTATATGGAACAGTTAATTGTTTGTTATTTTAGTAGTTTTTCAGTAAACCCACATTCACTGATGTTTCACTGAGAGTTTAAAACTTAGCAAAACAATTATGTTCCATATACTTAAAGTTACTGACATTTTACTATTGGTACAACTACAGTAAAGCAGCTTAACAAATTAGTAAACTAAGAACCTTCAAGCAGTGCGATTATTTTATGTAATACAAGCTATGTTTACAAGAGGTGAAGTGTAATGTATAGTAGTTCTACTTGAAGTTAATCACAAGAGAACTCTTGAAACTTCTCTAAACTTTGCACTGTATAGTGCAAATAATGTATGTAATGGACTGGACAATTGAGCATTTTGTGAAGCAAAATTTTTGGTGGAGTGCTTCAATAATATCATGACATATGAGAAAGTACTTATACGAAATTTTGAAGGGATGTTTTTATAAACCTGTTTCACTGCATGATTATAAATTGCAATGTATTACATTAGCTAGAAATTTTCCTCCATTAGGCATGAGGCTATTATGCTCCAAAAATTGAGCATTATGCTTTTGATCATGAGCAGTGTTCAAAAATCGCTTAGCAATACTAAAACAACACAACTGAAGTTATGATCAATATTGGCAATTTGCAATTGGTTTTGTGTGGAAGAAACTTTTCGCAAATGTGGTCACATATTATTACGCTTTAAAATTCTGTTTTAAATTTTTTTTATTATGTGTTCAGAACTGATTATTATAAATTATGACCAGGCCTGCAAAAATAGGGTATGTGGGCACACAAAATTTGTCTACTTTTCAAACTTTCATGACTCATAACTTTTTGTGTAGTTATCATATTAATTACCATGTACTTTTCAGCACTTACTAAATGTTTAGTTGGTTGTATAATACAATTGACAGATTGCATATATTCCATTGTAGTACTGAGATATGACTTGTTATGTGATGGTGTGTAGTGTGTGCCCACATGTCCTATTGTTGTAGGTCCAGTCACATATATTCCATTGTAGTACTGAGATATGGCTTGTTATGTGATGGTGTGTAGTGTGTGCCCACATGTCCTATTGTTGTAGGTCCAGTCACATATATTCCATTGTAGTACTGAGATATGACTTGTTATGTGATGGTGTGTAGTGTGTGCCCACATGTCCTATTGTTGTAGGTCCAGTCACATATATTCCATTGTAGTACTGAGATATGACTTGTTATGTGATGGTGTGTAGTGTGTGCCCACATGTCCTATTGTTGTAGGTCCAGTCACATATATTCCATTGTAGTACTGAGATATGACTTGTTATGTGATGGTGTGTAGTGTGTGCCCACATGTCCTATTGTTGTAGGTCCAGTCACATATATTCCATTGTAGTACTGAGATATGGCTTGTTATGTGATGGTGTGTAGTGTGTGCCCACATGTCCTATTGTTGTAGGTCCAGTCACATATATTCCATTGTAGTACTGAGATATGACTTGTTATGTGATGGTGTGTAGTGTGTGCCCACATGTCCTATTGTTGTAGGTCCAGTCACATATATTCCATTGTAGTACTGCATGAGATATGACTTGTTATGTGATGGTGTGTAGTGTGTGCCCACATGTCCTATTGTTTTAGGCCCAGTCACATATATTCCATTGTAGTACTGAGATATGACTTGTTATGTGATGGTGTGTAGTGTGTGCCCACATGTCCTATTGTTGTAGGTCCAGTCACATATATTCCATTGTAGTACTGAGATATGACTTGTTATGTGATGGTGTGTAGTGTGTGCCCACATGTCCTATTGTTGTAGGTCCAGTCACATATATTCCATTGTAGTACGTCACATATATTCCATTGTAGTACTGAGATATGACTTGTTATGTGATGTTGTGTAGTGTGTGCCCACATGTCCTATTGTTGCAGGCCCAGTCACATATATTCCATTGTAGTACTGAGATATGACTTGTTATGTGATGGTGTGTAGTGTGTGCCCACATGTCCTATTGTAGTAGGCCCAGTCACATATATTCCATTGTAATACTGAGATATGACTTGTTATGTGATGGTGTGTAGTGTGTGCCCACATGTCCTATTGTTGCAGGTCCAGTCACATATATTCCATTGTAGTACTGAGATATGACTTGTTATGTGATGGTGTGTAGTGTGTGCCCACATGTCCTATTGTTGTAGGCCCAGTCACATATATTCCATTGTAGTACTGAGATATGACTTGTTATGTGATGGTGTGTAGTTTGTGCCCACATGTCCTATTGTTGTAGGTCCAGTCACATATATTCCATTGTAGTACTGAGATATGACTTGTTATGTGATGGTGTGTAGTGTGTGCCCACATGTCCTATTGTTGTAGGCCCAGTCACATATATTCCATTGTAGTACTGAGATATGACTTGTTATGTGATGGTGTGTAGTGTGTGCCCACATGTCCTATTGTAGTAGGCCCAGTCACATATATTCCATTGTAATACTGAGATATGACTTGTTATGTGATGGTGTGTAGTGTGTGCCCACATGTCCTATTGTTGCAGGCCCAGTCACATATATTCCATTGTAGTACTGAGATATGACTTGTTATGTGATGGTGTGTAGTTTGTGCCCACATGTCCTATTGTTGCCGGTCTGGTCACATTTATAATTATCTTGCATATGTTTTAATTATCCATTTCCAAATACATGCATACATGTAGAACTGTTCTAGTAAAAGTGTTGATATTCACATGCTCTTCTCATTCTATGTGGTTGTCATGTGTGACTACTGTATAATGACCATATCACTGTTTTCCATGCAAAATGTACAGAGTTTATATCCCTCAGTATCAATCTTACAAAATTGTGCCAATTATACCATCATCATGTCCTATACTACTAACAACGTATTATTCTCCAAAGTTTGTCAGAAAAGTGATATGTAATTAACTAGTGGTTGCTCTAGGTATTCTAGTTTTATGCTAACATTGCTTTAGGGTATATCTTGGGGGAAAGTTGCATGATTTTAGCATTCATTTTGGGCTGTTTTCAAGCCTTCAAATTGAAAAAACTTTCTGCAGCATCTGAGGGTTGTACCCTCGACCCCCTTGAGATTCTACTTTATATTACAGCCATATAACAATAGTCATGCTGTGCCCTACTTGACCTCCCCTGTTGGTCAGGTCTAGAATTGCCACTGATCACAGGTTAACTACATTTCATTGCAAGGTTTCATGTCACTGAGAGAGTTAGACATCCAGTCACTAATTGTGTGTATGATGGAAATGATGAGTGAGAGGACATGATAAAAATAGTCTATGGTATGTGGTATGTAAGTGTCTGAAACAGTTAGCTAGCTATCACATATCAGAGCTTAAATCCATGATCCATGATCTACCACAATCCTAGGTGGATTATTCTATGATCACACCAAAGTTCTCAATAATAGTCCTGACAATTTCATCATGACTGTGTAGGAGATATAAAGCAATATGTGGAGTATTGTAAAACAATTTTGCAACACTTGTGAGAGACATGAGGCATTATGACAATTGAGTGCTAAAAGTGCACCTGCGTTTATGCCTTTAAGAGAAATTTGGCTGATAATAGCATATTAATGGTTTATATATTATGCCATAAAAATTGTTTCAGTTCCAAATTCTTTTAGCTGTGCAATAGTTCATTTCATTATCATTCTATGTGACTACTTAAATAGAGTAGTATTATTGCTTGTCCTTTGACTGCTCTATTAGAGTATTTCATATTTTTAACAGAGTTGTGGAATGTCTGGTTGATCTGTAAATATCAAAGTTAACTACATTTAACTACAAGGTTTCATGTCACTGAGAGAGTTAGAACACCCAGTCACAATTGTGTGTATGATGGAAATGATGAGTGAGTGGCCATGATAACAATAGTGTATATAATGATGATTGTAAGTGTCTGAAACAGTTAGCTAGTTACCATATAATTATGTGATCTAATTTGTAAAATCAGCCATATGGTTGAACATGAAATAATTTGAATTTTATTATTTTAAGGTGATGCTGTTTAGTACAGGGTCCAGTTTTAAAAGTATTTCAAAAATTTCATTGCAATTCAAGGAATTGAGAATTGATTAACAACAGCATTTACACCATAAACCTTATTATTTAATCATTACTTTAAGCATCAAATGTACCCATATATATGAGTAAGTTTCCAAAAGTCAATCACATAATTATTATCTTGAAATATATTTGTGTAATGGCCAAGTAAGTAATTTTTTGCTGTACTAGGCTGACTTACTGTAACTTGTAGTGTTGGGAGCTTTACAATTGGCTCTCTTTGGTACCAGTATTGCCAGGAGATCATCAAGTCCTTCAGACTCAATATACTATTAGTAGGGCTGCCCAGAGAAATTAAGAGGCTCAGGGCAAAGAGTTAAAGTGGGACCCCAGGGTCAAGGAGGGTCCCACTCTGAATCACAACTTCAGCCTAGAAGTCAAAGACCAATAAAAATAGGTCATTACATGCTGACAATGACAATAACTGCCCCTCACCAACTATATCTCCTTATGTATAAGCTTGCTACATAGGCTCCTCTGAAGAATACTGCGACTGTTCTATTAGAGTATCTAGATTTTGCTGCTCTATTAGAGTATAATTATCGATCTTTTAAACAGGTATTCAAGGGGCTCTTGATGGGCCACCTTTCAGGCTGGGACCCAAGGAAAAATGGCCCAGTCCCCGTGGGCAGCCCTGATTCTTGGTATAACAAAGTGACTACTAAGAGAAGTTCCACTACATATAATTTTATCACACATGTATAACTTGAGTTGTGTGTTAGAGCTCTCTATTCAAACCCAAACTGTAGGATAACTACACAAGGATGTATTGTGTATAGTGTAGGTGGATTAACTCTTATGTAGTATGTGATCATACAGTGTTCAAGAGCATAGTCAGAATTTTTCAAGGAGGGTTTCCAAAAGCACAGCAAAATTGTCCATGCAGCAGCAGCAGCTGGAGGAGACACCTTCAATGTTACTTTACTTGAACTCACCAGAGTGCTATATTTTGTGAATGGAGTAATGTTATACATAGTAAATAATCGTAATTTGTAACCAGGCCTGTGATAACAGGGCATGTGGACACATAAAATTGGTCTTGTTTTACAACATTTCATGACTCATAACTTCGATGTCACAGTCCTATGTCCATGCAATTTTTATCCCTTATGGCCCATTTAATTAGCTATACAATTGTAAATATATAGTCTATTTGATTGCAAATAGTTTCAGAATGTAAACAATCTATTTCATTACTGAGATATGACATTTTATGTGATGGGGTGTAGTCTGTGCCCACACACCCTATTTTCACAAGCTCAATCACATTGTATAACTCCCTAGGAGACATCTATTTAGCTAATACATTGGCTTATACCCGATTTGAGAAAAGGTGCCTTTTTCACTCACAAAATTTGACCAGTTTTTTTTTACTTTAAAGCTTCATAATGTTTTGATCATGACATATAATTGCTTGAACTTTTCAATGAATGTAGCTACAGTATCTGGCTACATTGTGATACTAAGAGCACATTAATCAGCATAAGGAGTCAAGTGTTACTTCATTTAGTTTGCTGATATGTCAAATGTGTGGAAAAGGTACCTTTTCGCAAATCCGGTCACATATAATACAGACACTAATCTACTGACAATAGCAGTGATTTGTAAGCAATCAACAAATAGTATAGCGGCGTAACCCCCAAAATTGGCAATATTGTGCACTTTTTCATAAAGCCATGAAACTTTCCACATAAATAGTACTCCTCATGACATGTAATTTTAGATATAGTGCCATCGCTGAATTGACCTTTGGTGGACTTTACAGCCATTTTTGTACAGAAAATTGATCATTTTTTCTTTAACTCCCTGAGGCAGTAATTAACTTTTTTAAACATGGTACCAAACAAAAGATCTTGCTGATAGAAACAACTTGGTTTTATTTGAAGCCAATTGGTGATTTCATTACAAAGTTATGATCATTTTTACTAGCTGCAAAATTTGATAAAATTAATTTACCTGCCCTCAAGGTGTGAATTACCTGTGGGCAGATAATTATGCATAAATTTATCAAATTTTGCAGCTAATAAAAATACTCATAACTTAAGAATGAAATCACCTATTGACTTCAAATAAAAACCAAGTTGTTTCTATCAGCAAGATCTTTTGTTTGGTGCCATGTTTTTACAAGTTAAGTACTGCCTCAGGGAGTTAAAGACAAAAATGATCAATTTTCTGTACAAAAATAGCAGTAAAGGTCACCAAAGGTCAAATCAGCGATGGTACTATGTCTAAAAATACATGTATTGAGGATTACTATTTATGTGGAAAGTTTCATGGCTTTATGAAGAAGTGCACAATTTTTGGGTTGTGCCGCTATACTACAACACATTATTTTACCCTGAATGACAATTTTTATTAGAAGATGATGAACTGTTGTTGATCATTTCCAACACTTCCTTCTCACATTACTTAATAGATATTTTTTTATATGAATATTCTATTAGAGTATTTGAATAACTTTCAACAGGTCCCATCTGTGGATCCTTATGAATTAAATCTTATTATAAGTTATTGCTCTGTACTGCATGCTGCACTTTTGTGCTGCCAAATTTAGCATGTTAGTACTATTTCATAATAGTGTGTTAAGTTGATATATAACAGAGCAGTCATACAGTCTAATATTTAAAACTATCAGCAGATTACATTCAATGTATACATCTTATTGCCTTATTGCTTCGTAATCATGCTAAAAATTGAATTGCAAAAAAATCTATTAATTTGAGAATAATAAATATACATTTTGAAATGATCAGAGCATGATGAGAGCTATTTGAGAACTCTGAATAAAGAATGAGTGAAAATGTGAGCATAACTCTTGCCTGAGGCTTATATTGGTCACTTTTCACTCTGACAGCATTTGGCAATCAGAAATCAAAAGTGCTTATATAATTACTCTGAAAATGGGACCAGCTTTAGAGATACCAAAATTCAAAAACATATAATATTATTTAGTTAATTGGCTACTATTTAAAATTATCACTAACAAGTCCATTCTGGCATTCATTGTTAATTATATGAGTGTTCAAGAATATTAAGCAATGCTATTACCTATCGTCATTCTTTTTGCTAAAACAATCATTTTTTAAATCCATTCAATAAATTAGTCACATTTGAGTGACTTGTATAGGCAAAGAATGTGAAAGAAATGATATGTGCAAAGTTGAATAAAAGTCAAACTTATCATGACATTTGTGACAATAGAAAAAATGTACTTCAGTTTCGATATTTTTGAAATTTGCTGGACATTCATTAGTTAAATTGTAAGTAATTCTGCCAATATAGCCAGGCTGTGAATAAAGGTGTGTTGTACTTCAACAAGTATAAAGTTGCAAGTCTAAGTCTCAATTTTACATTAATAATTATTTCACATTTATTTCACATTGCAATCATTATTAGGTTGCTTTTCGTTTTTGAATTCGTGATCATGTTTCACTGGTTGCTTAATTAGAGTAGTTTACTATTGTCTGACTGTTCTGTTGACTGCTCTATTTGGGAAACTCGATATTCTCCCAATATTGGGACATACAAACAACTGGGCATGTATTATGAACTACTAAATTTTAGTTGACAATATCAAAAGTTCATAACGTAGACCTATTATACTGGGACAACCAATATCAACTATAATATCAGGAAAATTTTATCAGAAGCTTCTCAGTCCGTAGCTAACTAGAAGGAGATAATATATCAGTCTTGTGTGTTACCTTTATATTGTTGTCAGTCCTGGAAGCCTTTCTGAATAAGGCAAGAAAGAATACAGTGGAGTGTATAAACTAAAATAAATATAACAACTTTTATTCATTGTGCATACAAGACATGCTTAGTAAAGATGCTACAAAAAAATTACATTTTATTGACATCTTCTTTGTTAAATTTTACAAATTCTAAACCCTCACTTGAAATCATGCTGTCCAACACAATATTTGATTCTTCAGACAATTAAACACCACATATACTTAATACCTTGATCTGTAGAATTCTTTATTTCATTTTGACCATAATTGTAAACAGAAGTTATACACCAACATGTTATTTATTTACAAGAAATTGACACTAACAATGTGTATAGTGTAGAGTTGCACCGATAATCGGTTGAATTATCGGTAACAACCGATATTAGCTAATTTTACAAGTATCGGTATCGGCTACGAAGCGGAAATAACTTGCCGGTTAACCGAAACCCACAATCAATCGTTAAGTTGACGACAATGAACAGGTGAAAGTAAAGAAGGTGGTGAATGTAGCAGTAAGTGGTTTGTTGTAACTGTTTTGTAACTATTTGAGTTTGTTTGTTTGCACAAATGTGGTTGCAAGGCTATAGTAGGCTGTGTATATTTATCGGCCGCCCACGCAATTAGTTGATCACTCTTCACAAAGGGTCTGTAGTCCCACTAAAACACTGTTTGATTAGCTGTTTTATAACTACTTGGCTTCCTTTTCCATGAAAGGAGATACTAGCAAAACTGTGTAAAACATTGTAAAAGTCGGCCGCCCACGTAATTAATTACATTGATTACATTATCATTACAAATGCAGTTTATACGTATAAACTTTAGGTGATTTTCTGCTCCTCCTCCTCTGTTCTGAAGAAATGAAGAATATCGGTAAATATCGGCATATCGGTTACAGGAATAGGCAAATAATCGGTATCGGCAAATGTGAAAAAATGCATATCGGTGCAACTCTAGTATAGTGTATACTAGTCAATATCTCTGCCACCGTACAAAAATGAGTAATAATTCACTTTTTGTAGTATTAAATAAAACTCTCATCAACTGGAGATGTGCAGATATACCAATCTGCTATATAATTAAATGAGTTATCTAAACATTAAAGTTAGAGAACCTCTCCAGAGCTCTCTTAAAGACATCAGTATTTCCTAAAAATCCCACACCTCACTTGTTCCATTGATTTTTATTTTATGATCCCTACTCAAAATTTCTAAATTTTCCTTATACCTGTTTGTTTAACACAATGATGACTGGTGAACTAATGTGGTATGCTTTGATGTGGTATTGCATACCGCTTTGATGTGGTATTGCATACCGCTTTGATGTGGTATTGCATACCTCATCAAAACAATGAATGGCAGCAGCCGGATAACATAGCTATGTAACTTGTGTCCTGACTAAATAAATTACCAGATTTGTTAAAAGGGATCTTGCCCACGCACTCAATTTGCCAACTTTCACAATTCATGATTTAAATAGTTCTTACCTTGAATGTTGGTCAGTGGTGAGCACCAACATATAGCTCATTAGATAGTGAAAAGAATATCAGATTTGTATGCACATTGTATCTAAGTTATGGTTTTGCAAATTCGGTCATCACAGAGAATGACATAGCCATTGTTCTTAATGTTCAGCTTTGTTCTACCCATTATACAGCATTACAAACAAAAGAACATTACCAGTAGTGCATTAGCAATCCACTCACTAAAATAAAATCGATTCACTACAGAAATTGCAACTAAATCACCCTAGTAGTGAATTATATCCTGACAATTAATATAACACCTAAAAATTGTCAGATTAGTAAGGATATTGCTTTACTGTGTTAAATATATATATATAGTAGACCTAATTACAGAGATGTAGGGTTAGAGAGGTGTTGTATATACATAGGTGAATATTACAACACTATTATGTGACCGGATCTGTGAAAAGGGGTCTTATAGCCTTTCCAAGTACATGTACTTTTCACTCCATAACTTGATTTGTGAGTATGGTACCAACCTGAAATTTGGTCACCTTACACTCCTTACTCCTAAATAGCTATATATATGATTTTGACTGGTTTTTAATTGCAGCAGGAAAAACTGATTGTGGTTAATAAAAAGTTAGTATTAATTTTATAATACTAATCGTACAGGTGTGGAAAGACAAACTATGAGTCCTGCTCATTACACAAATCACACAATACTACACCTAGATAATTAAATCTAATAAATAAATCATAATTATACAATATAATAAACTAAATAAACAAATTATAGTCAAGTGTTATAGGATAGTAGCTAGCTATAGTGAATATCAATGTTGAAATCATTAATAGAAGGTGAATTGACAGTATCCCAAAGTAAGTTGTTCAGTTTACACATTGTAATTATAAAATTAATCTTCAAGGTAGCTATGCATGCTCACTTCAGTCAGAACACTTGTAGTTGATATCAATTTGCATAATGTATTTTTAGTTGTTTACACATCTTTAAACATTGTAATGTCACATGTTATGGGGACATAAGTGTATATTATTATAGAGTCTTTCGCACTTTCTTCTGTTACACTAGACTAGCAGTGTGCCTATAAAGTATTTACAGATTTTGCGGTCTACATGTATTGTAATTACTAACACCAAATTAGTTTACATGCAACTCCATTATATTAGTTGTATAATAGTAGTTTGCATAAGTACATTAAAGTGCGAAAAAAGTGAAGCTAAAAATTGCATCTCATGTCATGGCAGTGGTATTCGTCTTAACAGTATTACATCTGCAAACCTCTGTGGCCATCTTGTCTGTGTTCTGTTAATATGTGGCTTGAATACCACAAGTGAAATCAAGCCAAGCAATATAGTGCTTTATAGGCACGTCCTCAGTTGTAGGATTCAACCCCCAAAAAAAACAAATTTTCTCCATAAACATGTGCACACACACACACATACGCAAAATAGAGCAAAGCTTTATTCCTATGCTGTGAACCAGTTCAGACACCTCTGCAATACTCGGGTGCTATGAGTCAGCACATTCCAATCCTCCAGGTAAAGGACTAGTGACCCACATACAAGAACAACAACAACCTTGCCTGGTGAAATGCTTACATGTGAAAGTTAAGGTACGTAGAACTAGACTAAGTTATGAATCCAAGCTGTACGGTTCTTTGCATACTGCCAGAGGATCAAGCTGATACCTGGACTATGTGTTCAGTAATTTTAGTGTCAAAATTTCTGGCTAAACAGATTTAGCCTTCTTTGTGTGATCCCAAGTATAAGCACACATTACAGTATGTATGTGGGTATACATGCGTGCATGCACACACACAGACACAAAATTAATATGCACAAAGGAATCTCCAGCAGCTGCAGCTATTGCTGTCTAGCGAACACACTAAATATCACACCACACATGTACACTGGACACACACTTTATACTCTACATAGTGCACATACACACACAGAAACCTAATAATTGAACCAATGTAAGTTGAATGAATGCACAGTAGTTCTGGATGGGAGATGTATGAATCCTATAGTGCATGCATAGAATGGTTGTTGGCAGGTCAAGTGCTGAGACTATGCTTTAGCTTTTATAAACAGTTCTAATATAACATACACAACACAGTACACATTACACACAGTGAAATTTGGCACTCTAAATGCAAGGGTGTATAGTCAAGGGTTTCTGAAGGCTCAGAAGAAGCCTCCCTTTTCCATGAACAGATTGTTTTAAAGTTAAAAGTTACACCAAACTTACACTGCTTGAAGGTTCTTAGTTTATTAATTTGTTAAGCTGCTTTACTGTAGTTGTGCCCAGTTATACTGATAGTAAAATGTAAGTAACTTTAAGTATATGGAACATAATTGTTTTACTAAGTTTTAAACTCTCAGTAAACATCAGTGAATGCAGGTTTACTGAAAAGCTATTAAATTCCAAACAATTAACTGTTCCATATACTGGGGGTATACCACTCTAGTAAACTAAGAAACTTCAAGCAGTGCTTATAGCTCTGGAATTCTACAGTAGCTATACTTGCACACTGGTGCTGCACTGCACTACTCCTGAGGATCACATACCACTAACAATGAATTAAGCATTTCTTCAATAGGTTATTAGGTATATCATAATATAATCAATTGTGTACGTGATTCTTGGTGTAAATGGCAAAAGATTCACATAAAACTATTTACAAAGCAGCAGGTGCAGAAAACTTGAGTGTTCCTGTGATATATACATCAAATTAGCACAAACTGTTTAAATAGTTTATGTATTTACATTGTGAATGTTTGTATGTATGTGATGTCTTATTGGAGTACAAGAGTAAAGACACCTGGATTTACTTTGACCATCGACAGGGAAAGGAGCAAGAATAATGTTTATATTTGGAAGAAAGTTTTGCCAACCAATAAAGTCACTCCGACGTGGAGGAAGCAGGAATACTAAACATTAAAGTTGGTTGGTCATCAGTAGCTACGTACCTGGAAGAGGAAGAATAGTAGTTCTATTTAGGCTTAGATCCTGTGTGTACATTTCAGCTAGGAAGATGCATACACACTAACTTTAATGTAACCACCTAGGGCTCAGTTTGCGTATGCATTCATAGGTGCCTCCAGGAGATCACCCCAAACCTTCCAAGATAATTCACTTCAAATTTGAATCCCCATCCCCTCCCAGAAACTCTTGACATGTGCATTTGGTGACAGTGGCAGCAGAGGGGAGTATAGAGAGATTGAAGCCATCAACTTTAAGGGGAGAGGGGTAGAGTACTCCAATATTACCTTGCATGACATCATGAGTCTATGACATGATTAAATACTGGCATGATTTTTGAATTGGCAGTTATATAATTATTAAATACGTAGCTATGTATGTCTGATAGTTAAATACTTAAAACTTAAAAAGTGTCACCAACTTCAATTTCAAGGTACCCACTTTTCAACAATTTCAGGCCCTCCTATAAGAGGCATGCTATGTTAAGTGTCCATTGCATACTGTTGTAATCACTAGTACAAACATAAACAAGTACGTACTACTCCAGCCTCTATATGAGTGTCAAATATTTAAGCCTAGTTTCATGCCCAGACCTAGCTACTATCCTCCCCCAACTTTTTCACATTCCTCAGCCTCTGAGCTACACACTTTACACTAAAACCACACACAGTGAGCCATAGATATACTAATTAACCCCGCGTGATCCACTACATTTTTCAATAAACTTAGTGTACTTAGAGTCTACCTGTGATGAGATGCTGTAGTTGCAATCTTCTCCTCAATTTGTCATACTGCCCTGAGGTTAATGAAACTTGATTACCAGTTTCTCACTCAGATTTTTGAAAATTTGATGCGGGCGGGCATTATTCATTATTTTCCAAAAGCACAACACACATCCCAAACATGAAGATTTCTGCCAAGAAACAGTGAGATCTATACATTGATCACTCTTGCATTAAATAGCTAACTGAAGCCATTATGCAGAGCTGTGTTCAATTACTCTAATAGAACACTCAATTACTCTAATATAGTGTACACTAATGACAAAATACTCTAATAGAACAGTCACTTTTGGCATTCAGATAATCAAGGTGCTCAGATCATGAGGTTTGGATAAGTGATAATCCAGTGTACACCCAAACCCAAGTGAGGGTTAGGGTGCAAATTACAAGGGACATGATACAACTTATATATTATATACTATGTCTGTTACTGGCTAACAGTCTCCGGCAGGCAACCAAGTCTCAAGTGTAATCACTCATTTTATAGACATGCTTGTAAAAAAATCCATTAGAAGCCAAGGTGCAGCACCTGGGACTTGAAGGCAACTGGAAGTGAATTAGCATATCTTGTAGTGTTGACTATGCTCTTGTGTTTCTTTGAACACTAATAGAGCAGTCACTTGACAGTGACATGATGAGGGCTTTCAGGTTATTTACTCACTTGCATTAGGTAATGGCATTGTTTTATGTGTTTAAAATAGGTCATAATTGTTGAATGGCTTCATAACATTTTTGTGGTTTGGTGAAAGCAATGCAATAATTTGTCTAGCATTGGTCAAATTGTTTACTGTTTTAACGTTGCTGTATGGGAAAATATAGTACAGTGGGAAATACAGCTCACAAGCTACTTTAAAGTGTGCAGCCAGGTGTACTTAAACAGTACTACCTACATAGCTGCAATATTTGACCTATATTATACACTTAATAAATTCACTCTCACTTGCTAAATACAATAGCTAACCACTCGTCTATAGCATACTCACAAATTTAATCTTGGGCTTGAAGCCAAGCCTCAACTGAAGAACAAGTATTTGGCCACTTATTGTCACTCTAGCAGCTCAAATCAATGAAACTTAGCATCATCACACTAGTGTAGAGTGGATAGTGCACTGGGAAAACTTACTACCCATGCCAGCCACTACTTTTGTGCAATAAACCAGTTAAAGCACTGCCTAGCTCATGCAATATGGAGAAAATAGCTTGGAGCATGGTCTCGAGCGATGAGCCCGCACTCTTTTTCACATCGCATTTACAGTGGTGCTTTACTAGTATAAGAAAATGCAATACTATCACAATAGGGTCAGGCTAACAAGGCCCACATGTTTTAAAAACAAGTTGATGTTGTGCTACTTCTAAAAACTAGACAGTGTGTGACCAGCTTGAATTAAGTTGGAATTAACAAAATGTAGTAATATTTTTTGGTGCAATGTTACATACAGAATTATTTAAAATTCATGAAATATTTTGTAGTTGTGTAATTATGTTGCTATGCAATGATAAGGAAGTGTACTCCATTTTAAACCACTTAAGAAATATCTTCATAATGTGTTTTATAGTTTATCTATAACATTTTCTTGCAAAAATTTTCTGGACGAAGCCTCAAAGCTGGTCTTAATTTTTGTTCATGTTATATATAATTAGTACAGGTCATGTCTCTTTTAAATCAAAGGAATTTACTATAGTATACCTGGTAACCTATAGACCAGCTACATTTGTTTTTCAGCTGTTTGATGTTTGTACAGCAGATTTGGAAAGGCTTTCACAACAATATGATAAAACTAATTTCACCTGTATTTCAAACTGGCACGTTGATGATGAGCTTTCTGAATTAATTTGCTGTTGTGATAGTCAACTTATTTCAGGTTATGAAGACCGATCTAGCTAGCAGGGTTTCCAAGAGAAAGTAAGGGGCCCAGGGCAAAGAGTTAAAGTGGGGCCCCAGGGGCAAGGAGGGTTCCACTCTCAATGCACAACTTCAGCCTAGCTGTAACTGAAGACCAAATAAAATAAAAGGTCATTACATGCTCACAATGACAATAGCTACCTCACCAACTATATCTCCATTTTATAAGTTTGTTACACTACTCCTTCAGATACTATGACTGCTATATTAGAATATCAAGATCGGACTGCTCTATTAGAGTATATCCATCTTTTAAACAGGTATTCAAGGGGCCCTTGATCGGGGCCCCTTCAGGCTGGGGCCCCGATAAAAGGCCCCTTAGGCTGCCTGCACCATAATCCACAACATGAAGTCATATCAGAAGGTAACTGATACAAATTTAACATTCATAGACAAAAGTGGGTAAATATGCTATTGCTTAGCTGCCTTATCAGACTGTCAATTACCAAGACTACAGTTTTGCTAAATGGCTGAGTTGGTAGCTATATACTGACTGTAACCAGTTAAACAAAGTAACACTTTGAATCAAACTACACTTTGAATTCACCTCTTATAGCCATAGTGGAAAACAATGTATAAAACAAAACCCACAATTAAATTTTTGTAACTATGGAAATGCAACCCACAATCAAACCTTTTTCTTGAAGAACTTTTAAAGAAAAAGAAGCTATACTCTCCTGTAACAGAGTTGAACAATAGGTATAGTTACATAGACATAATTTGTGTTGATAGTGATGTATAGTTCCTGAAATAAGTCTGCTTTTGATACACATTGAGGATTTAGAATTTTATTGGCCAAGTACTAACTTAAAAAGGAAGCCCCCTTCTCCCCCTCCCTAAATCCGCTCCTACAGTATCTATGCCTTAGTTAACGTTAGACCACCATTTAGATATTCAACTTGTACACATGTTTGTATCTGTGTGTTTAGTTTTGTACTTGTTAGCTACGTAGCTATACTGTATTTGTATATTTTGTACTGCTCTGGCAAGGGAGAATGGCAGTCATTGACTACCAGAGGGTAAATCATAAATCAATCAATCAGCAGAGACACTTGAATGTCCCTTGATGACCTGTGAGTGATCAACAACCTCAATAACAATCAATCAACATTGACACCTACAATTTTATCAATCTGATAGGATGAGACGAGGCGACTCCTTCATGAGCCTTGATCATGACTTTTACCAGATCACATGATCCTTCATGACATCATCAGGTATGAGATCATCATCACATGATTCCTCATCATCGGTGATATCAGTAGGGAATGGTTTACCCACAGCCACAGTGAGGTCTATCAGTTGTTGATCCCCTGGTACTTTATTGTACACCTCCCAGTCCACCGTCAGTTCTGTACAAGAAAATAAACATTTTAAAAATACCAGCAGTCAGATTTAACAGCATCTAAAAATACAAATATAAGCACTACCAAAAATATGGTCATGTAGGAGAGACCCTACAAGGATAAGTGTAGCTTGTGCTCACTCCATTTATACTAAACTAACTCACCACATGGACTGGTGTTGTTTAATTTCACACTTCTCTTAACATGTCCACTATCAGCTGGGTGAGAACCAAACCTGAACAACACACACACTAATCATAGCCACACTTTGATGTAACACATAGTTGATACATCAATATACCATACAGTCTGGTTGTTAGGCACATAAAGTTCAAGAAAATTAAAATGTACTTGTTAAGAGTATTTGCCTACTTGTTGTGACTATGATTCACTCTCTTGGGGATCATGTGATTTGTAGTCACAATGTCTACCAATATTTGGAGCAGTCTGGTTACTGTGTAAATCATTTGTATGGAGCATACTTATGCAGTGACGGATACAGGGGGTTGCAATGGTTTCAGCTGAAACCCCCTCTGAAAATAGCTCGTGCCCCAAATTTATCGACAAGTCATCGTGTCAGTGATAAAATCGCCACGTGCGTTATAGAAGGATTCTCTACTGGCAAAAATCTTCATAGTTTAGATTTTGAAATCACAACTGTAATGTTCTACAGCAGGTTGTGACCTTTTTTTTGGTCTTCGACTTACAGTTAGGCTGAAGTTGAGTGGAATCTGAAACCCCCTCTGAAAATTTCTAGATCCGCCACTGTTACAGTAGACCATTTTGCTTAGTAAGTATAGTCATGCCATGTAAAATTTTACACCTTGCAACATTGGAGTACCTCTACAAGTTTTATAGTAGCTATCTTGTATAGCACATCTTGTCTTGGAACTTTGTGTTTTTCCACAAGTGTTTTCTTTCAACGATGATTAAGTACGAGAAATGGGTAAGCACTTAACAAACAACACAAGCTTAACATGTGCGTACGCTTAACAACCAGACTCTATAGTGTTCTACAAATTTACGTATTTAATCTAATCATTTAATTTAATTCAATCAGACTCAATCTACAAATTTATGAAGTCCTCATTATTACAAGTACACAGAAAAATTTGGTATTTTCAACTAGAGTAGGGACCACAGCACATCGATGAAAAGTACTGAAACAAGCTGGAGTACAGTGCACACTATTAAATCACAGTAAAACAATAAGAAGTGTTATATCCCTACTGTGCTATGGTCCCTACTCTAGTTGAAAATTCCTAATTTTTCTGTGTCCTTGTTTGTTAACTTTTTTTTTGTAAATAATTATTATGACTGGTGAACCCATGCAAACCACGTCTGAATGGTGCCGTGCACCCCAGCTATGTTAATTATCGTCTGAAAAGTGAGTATCCATTGCGCTTTGTTGTCAGCTATGTTCAACCCATTACACAGCATTTTGGATCAAGAACAGCACCTTTGCAATCCATACACTGGTGCAGCGCCCCAGTTATATTAATTATCATCTGAAAAGTGCGGTATCCATTATGCTTTGTTGTCTACTATGTTCAACCTGTTACACAGCAATACGAATCAAGAACTGATCGAAAAGCTCCTCTGCAATCAAAATAGCCACTACGAAAAATACGGGCGATTTCCGTTACGAAGGGAAGCCATCACATGTTACCATCAAATCGACACTTTTCGCTGTCAGCAAAGATGAATGGGACACAAAGGAGGACACTCATTAAGCTGGGTAGACTGGAACAATGTTAGAAAAGTTTCTTGTTTAGGGAAACAAATAACAGCATTAAGCATTAAACCTATATAGAACCTTATGGTTACCATGTCAACACTATATGTTTCCCCAATTTGGCTGCCTCACAAACAACACACAAGCAACATTATATTTTTTACTAAAACTGTATACCTGTTGATCAGGGGGACCACTTCTTGTAGAGTAAACTTGATGGCTACTTCCGTGTCATTCCTGAAGTGTATTGGAGCAACCATTAGTGATCAGACCATAGTTCAGTGATGGTAAGTCACTTGTCAATGAGGGAGCCTACAAGGAACACATATTCACTGATCACTATACTACCACAAATAACACTGACTATCCAGTCACACAGACAATTGAACCCACAAAACAATAGGCATCAGGATGACTAATGGTTAAGGTTAATAGCTGTAACTACAATAACTTTTAGCAAGGAAATAATGTGGCTACCATGTGAAAACAGCTACTATCTGAGGGTGGCAACTATGATCTTGTGTGTAGGAGCCCACAGCATCCTTCAAGACTGTTATCCACATGGCTCCTTTCAAAATCACTATTTCATGGCTTAGTCTCTCCTTCAAACGTGTGTTATCAACAATTGCACCAGCATATTCAGATACAAGTCAGAGCTCTAATCCAACAGAAGTTACCATAATAATTCAAGGCTGCACTATAGCTATTATCTATTATCTGGGGAAACTATTATATGTGAGCCACAGCTATTCTGGTAAAATGTGGTATCATCATCTTAAGATTCTCAGAACAGTTTCATACAGTACACATAAACACTGTATCTGTATTCAGTGGCTAGCACAGAATCAACACATAAATACTCTAATAGAACAGTCACATTAGAAGAAGTACTCACTTTAGCACTAGCTCTAACACACATCACCAGGGGTAGACTACGATGTGTGATAGTACAGTTGAGATCTACTGATATGGCACCATCCACAAGTGGCCTAATCAACACCTCACAATAGCCAACACCACTGGACACTATACAAGTGATGAATAGAATTTTCTATACACTGGAACCATATAAGAGAAATACACCTTGATATGTGAGCTACAGTGTAGAGCTATGAAAATGGACAAAATACCATAACCAGTTACTGGGCGAATCATAACTTCCGGTTATCCGGTTAACTCAACTTAATCTAATTTTTATGTTGGGCTTATGTAGTTTTGTAAGCTAACTGCACCTTAAAATGTATAGAATAGTTTATCAGATTGTATTTGTAGTGGCCAAAGTAATAGACAACAACTAAGGCTGAACCTCACAACAAGTGTGATTATCAATGTTGAAGAATGAAGATTACCCAAACTCCACATTTTTGACCGAAATATTAGAAATCAGTTATATGATCACTGAATTTATAAAAATTACTAGTTGATTAATCGGCTAACCATAATTAAGTGTATAAGTTATGTGTATAACTTGTGTTAACCATAATTAGAACAGTACATGCGCACACACAGACACACACTACACACTACAAACATACAAACTCATACACTACACAGACACATACACTACAAACACACACTACAAACACACACACACACACACACACACTACAAACACACACACACACACACTACACACACACACATACACGCACACACACACACACACACACACACACACACACACACACACTACAAACACACACACACACACACACACACACACACACACACTACAAACACACACACACACACACACACACACACACACACTACAAACACACACACACACACACACTACAAACACACACACACACACACACACACACACACACACACACACACACACACACACACACACACACACACACACACACACTACAAACACACACACACTACAGCGCATGCACACACACACACTACAGCGTGCGCGCACACACACACTACAGCGTGCGCGCACACACACACTACAGCGTGCGCGCACACACTACAGCGTGCGCGCACACACACACTACAGCACACACACACACACACGCACGCACGCACGCACACACACACACACTAACATGGTGTTGCTACATCTGTCTGGTCATTCCTAAAGACATTTGGTAGTTTAGAGTGTCCCTTCTCATGACGTAACAAGCTGCTACTCTTAGGATAAGACTTGTGGCTGGTGGTAGCTGTCATGTGCCTCATCTGGTGACTCTGTTCTCCCAACATGCAATGGTCTTGTGGTGGTCCTGTAAGAAAGTGTGGTGAGATCTTACTACGTGAAATAAACCACAAGCAATTACAGGCTGACAACATGCCAATATACAAACTGTTTACACACACAATACACAAACAGTCTCAATGTATACTAACACATGAGGTGTTCTGTCTACACAACCGTGTAGGAAGAAATAAAGAACACTAAAGACTTACTAGTAACTCAAATACCACCGTATAACCTGTTTGATGTTCTATTAGAGTATATTCATCCTTATAGCAGTTAGTGGTCATGACTGGTCCAACAGGTAATAGTGTGGTCTGGTATCAAATCAATGACAATAATCCACTCTGATGTTATACAACAACATAATAATATCAATTCTTTAAGTTACTCTAATAGAACAGTCAGTCAGTCAACTACTCTAATAGAGCAGTTATCAATGTACAACTCAACAAGTTTAATAAATTCAAGTGCAGTGTTACACCACATATGATATCAATACCACACAATGAGGTGATAACTTACCAAACTAGATTTCTGTACTTTCTTGCCACTAGCAACATCTGGAATGTGAAACAACATCATGAGATGAACATTGTACTGAGACCTGCTCACTGTGTACAAAGCCGACTATACCAACTTAAATTTCAGCATCACTACCGTATCTCAAGTTATTTTCAAATGGTTTTTGTCCGGATTATTTCGAAGAGGTTCTTCTTTCAAAAATAAATTATCTCCTGCTTGAAAATAAATTGCCACAATTAAAGTTCACATGACTGGCATGAACATATAATCACTCCACGCTCGTGTTATAGCACAGTATTAGTGGTTTAGCAGTATCATTGAACAGATCATCACAGACCTGCCATTGTTGAGAAATGACATGTGATCAAGCCAGTGGCCGATTAGAATTTGCTCCACTAGAGACTTCCCCAGACTTTCTCCAGTGCATAGGGACAGGGAATAATTCTCTGTTGGCAAGATATCACGCATTTGTGACACAAATTTCCATTTGTTTTCAAAATGTACACTCTTAAAAATAAAACTTCAAAATTCGGATATTGCCTCTTGTGCAAAATTTTCAGCTTTGAAAATAACCCACTATACGGCAATTTGTCAATCAACTAATATTGACGCTGGCTTCAGAACTGACCCTAATCATTACATAATGAGACTACAGTCAGTTACTAACCTAATGTTCCATGTCTCTTCTTCTTGCCCATATCAGGAATAAGATTGTGATGATCTGTGTAACACAACTATTATGATCAGAATACTACCATATATGGGTACAATCTGATATGTCCTTACAGTACAAGGTTAAATTAGGGATCATAGAAATAACAAGTAGTGAAACAAGTGAGGTCACCTACACCTACAGATACACAACCCACTCCATGACCAAATAAGGTATATCTGTAGGTACAGGGAACATCAACTTGTATCAATACTTTTTTCTATGATCCCTAATTTGACTTAAAATTCCAAAAAAAAATCTTTGAACAACTAGTTAAAATGAGAATTAAAAGAACTGCTGAACTGCTGGCAAATTACAATATTTAGTCTTCCGGTTCACCTGTAACTTAATCTGCAATACTTTTGTCACCTTGATCTATTAGGATAATTATATTAGAGATTAATAACTACATGTGCAAAGCACATGCAAGCTAGGAGGGTATGGGGGCATGCTCCCCCAGGAAATTTTACAAAAACAGATGCTTTGAAATGGAACCTAGAGGCTTTTTTGCCTTGCAAAGTATCTTGCTCCTTTCTTTTTTTAATATTAAGATAGCATAGACCAAGCAGTATAATTAGAGCAATGTTATATATTCTACTGACTGTTCTATTAGAGTATCACACTGACTGCTCAATTAGAGTATTTCAATCTTTTTACAAATTCAAGTAGCTGAAAATTGGCATTGGTTAATCACAGTGGCTCTTTGAACTACTATTCCTCTCACTGGTCTACTGCTTCTTACACATCCCAACCGCTGCACACAGATCTAAGTAGATAGCACTTTCAAAATACCCAACAGTATGCCACACCGTTGACGTGGGTGAGATGTGGGTGCAGCAGGAGTAATGGCAAAACTGGAGATGCCATCTTACTAGCTTACGTTGTTCTGCTTAGATCATGCGCGCTATATTGTGATATAGTTTCTAGCTATTGTATTGTGATATAAAAAATATGTCTTATGTTGGCTATATCACCCAGCACTATTATGTGGCCATCTCAGCAAAAGCCTGCTTAGTTTTCACAACCATGTGTTTTGGTAATAACAAAATTTACAACAAATGGTGAAACTACACATGCTACAAAGAAAAACACACGTAGGCAAGTTTTAATCAAGCCATTACTCAAGGGAAGCAAGTCTCAAACCAATTAATTGTATATACCACCTCGTTTACCTGTTCATGGAGAGTTTGAATATCCTCGTTTTGTTTTATTAGCCCCAACAGTGTGCATGCCACGTGTGTTTCCTTATGATGCAGCAAAATTGATGTTACTTCTTTATATAAAAATGTTTATTGTAAGTGACTACAGTGATGAAACTATATTGATTCATTGCCAATTCATGATGGACATTGAAGCCAAATCCCAACTCTGTAGACTAAAAGTTAAGGCAGCAAATTTAAATGCTTGCAGTTTATTTTCATTGTAGTTGCTGTATATTTAGATTCTTTGCTCTTCTTACCATCTAGTGCTATAATTCCAAAACTGCTAACCATAATTTGGACACCAGATAAAGCTGAGAAAATAAAATGAAATTTGGAAGTTGTGTGAACCAGGCAGAATCCACTGAGATGGTCACATATTCATACGCAAGTTTCACACACACAATCACAAACACAAAGATGATAAGTACACACCTTAGAGAAGTCCCTCTTGACCACACTACTCTTATTAGTGCTCTCCTCCACCTCATCACTGTCATCCTCATCATCCAGTAGGGTAGGACTAGTAATGTCCAATGACCTCCTGGTGTTCAACTCATCTGTCTTCTTATCTGTCACTGGGTACTCTTACTCCTTAAAACTGTGGTATGAGCTAGTGGAGATGAGAGGTGTATCATAACAGAGAACTAGCTAACACACAATACACGACGGACACCACACTGGTATATTTTTAACATACAACTTCAGAGTTGTAGATATCTGATCACTAGAGGCTTGCATAACTACTGGGTTGTCCACTGTAGTGGGAAGTGAGCTGGAGGATACTTACTGATTTTATCATACGTATGTATTACTAAACACATGGATTAACTGCCATCTATGGATGACTGTAAACAAAGAACTGTAACTTAGTTAAACAAGGTGTGAAATGGTACCTACATAGGGTAATTTAACTTACTAGACCAAAACTTTCATAAACTACTCTAAATAAAAACTATGCAAATCTTAAAAATGGTTAATATCTACACAACACAATTCACCATTCAATAGCACATCACGCCATGTTATGGCTAAATTTGTTCTTTATATGGCTG